>NC_067164.1:19117506-19717506 GCF_903995435.1 Acomys russatus | reverse complement strand
TGCTCGGAACGCATACCAATGGAGGGCGAAGACGACACGGTGAGGAAACACTACAGAGTTCTGTTCTTGCTTTCTTCTTGAGTACATGGGTTCAATTCCCTCTCAATATGCAGGGATTCAAGGTCAAAGGATCTGAACTTTTAAGTGAAACTCTTGAATTTTTGTGGTACCAGACTACTATGGAGATTCATACTTATTCCTAACACTTGGTTTTCTTTAGTTCCATTTGGTGTAACTTACTTCCAAAAAAGTGAACTGATATTATGAAACGAATACAAACTCAATATTTATTAGGGCACATTAATTTCTTAAATTCTTGAAACAATAAGGGTGACTAAAATATCCCCCACGAGACAAGTGATGACAATGTTCTAAAATTATCAATGTTTTCAACTAAAGATATGCCACCGGCTGTTCCAAGTGCTTTGCATCTATCATCTGAGTGCTACATAAAGAGGAAAAGGGGCCGTGCTGAAGATCACAGTATGTGGCATGGGGAGGGGACTGAAACTCATAGCCTGCCTTGGTGACCTTACACCACTACCTCTTAGAACATACGGAAGCACTGGCAGGTTGACAGATGTGGCTGAGACCTGGCAGTTTCCCAGTCAGAGCACTGACTCCCAGTTCTCACCACCCTACTCTGATTGGTCAATGAAACCACTGTATTTATGATCAATGGACATATACTAACAAAACAAAACAAAACAAATCTGTCAACATCCCAAAATCTACATGAAAAAAAAAAATACCGGCTTTAAAACTAGGGCAGGGCTGGGGAGATAGTTGAGTTGGTAAAGTGTTTCCCACAGTCTTTGAGTCTTTGAGTTGGATCCCCAGCACCAACATAAAAGAGACGGACATAACACATACTTGTAATCCTAGCACTTTGTAGACAGAGACAAGCAGATGCCTAGGGGTCGGGTCGTTGGCCAGCCAGCCTAGCCTATTTGGTAAACTCCAGACCAATGAGAAACTGTTTCTCAAAAACAAAACTCAAGGTGCTTGACCTCTAAGGAATGACACCCAAGGCTAACTTCTGGCCCTGGTGTGCATGTACATCCATGGTGTGTATGTACATGCCCGCACACACGTGTGTAAGACAAATTCAAAGGGACCGAGGTCATTTCTTTTTAGACACACAGAGAAATAAAACTTTAGCAACTTTCATTCCATATCCAATCCACCCAAATCCTGCCTGCCATTTCTTTTACTTGTATTTATTACTGAGGGAGTGCATTTGGTATACGTGTGTACATGTGTATGTGTGCGTGCATGCATGTGTATGTCTGCATGCCTGTATTTTGTCTGTCGTTTTCTCACATTAGAAAGTACCTTCCACTACGAGAGCAGATTCTACCTGCTGCTTTCAGTCCTACCCCCAATGCCTAGCACACCCTTCATGCATACATAACAGTTTGCTGAACAAATGAATAGGTCTAAAAACACTAGGAGGTAATAAAGATCCCCTTATTAGGTTAATTTTCATCTATTAATTTTAGTGGTTTTTTTGTTGTTGTTGTTCTTAATCCGATACTCACAATTTCTGCCTTCTGTTCATAAACACAATAACCACTCCTTGAAACGCATTCTGGGCAGCATTTTCCCTCTAAGTGAACTAATTCTTCACCCTGTAGGAATGAGAGTTGCAGTGGTACACATCAAATTAACATCTCCAGGTAGCGGTGCTAAATTGAGAAGCAGCTGGATTCCTGACTGGAATGAGAAGCTCCTTAAGCTTCCTGCTTCAGCCCATTGCTTGTGTGAGTGTGTGACCCCTACCCCCGCCCCCACAGCCCCTTCCCCACCCAGACCCAACACCCACCCCAGCTGGCTTCCTCTGGGATGTCCCCTCATAATTCAAATGCACTCATCAAATGTCCTTCCGTGTTCTCGTGATGTGTGCGTGTTCTCTCCACCCCATAATTACCCACCTATCCATGACTAGGAGCTCAAAGGAGTAAGAAGGGCCATCAAAGCAACAGCATAGAGCAGCAAAGAGGAGTGGCAGGAAAGGCTCACACTATCTTAGATACATACAGTTAGAACTTGCAACTTTAATGTCAACAGTGGCATGCAAATCAAGCCAGTATTTGAATACCAAATCAGATGGATCCTTTTATGCACAGATGTAGTCTCAGGCATAAATTAAATAGCAGAAAAGTAATTTTTATTCATCATCCTGAAACTCTCAGTGTTAGCCAACTTACAGCTAATTTTCTTTTTAATTATAGGAGGAAGAAGAGAAATGCCACATTTCGAAGATGGATGTCTGCTTACAAAGTCTTCCCACTTCAATAATTCCAACTTATTTTTATTGTAAAATAATGAATGCTTAATATTTTAAAAAATCCAAATAATCATCAATATTATAGATTAGAAAGTTTAAATTCCTTTGCAGCCCCACATTCAGGAAATGTGCTACTAAATCACAAATTCTGCTTGCATCTTTGCTTATATAAACAATAATATCTAATACTGGCAGGCTGCGGAGTGTTCTCTGCAGCTGTCTACTTTCTAAAGGCTCATTTAGCTTCTGATGAAATGACATTTCTTTAAATATTTAATATTCAAATTATATTATATTTCAAAGTATAGAAACCATATTAAATAGAAACAACACTGTAAAATTAAATACTCATATTAAACAATGATAGTTTATGTGTAAAACACTATTTTAAAGGAGAACACATTGTAAAAGCATTCATTGTCCCTGGGTTGTCGCGTTAAGAATATATTTTTAGACTCTCTTCTAAAAGTCTTCAAGGTCTTCTAAAAGGAATATAAGTTTCCTTTTTAATGAAGGGAGTTCAGAACACAAGTTTCTAAAAACAAACACAAAATTACATGAATGGCTATGATATAATTGCTAAAAGTTATTTCAAAAAGAAAGGAGCTGCATGGATCTGTGTCCATCAAAATTCACACCAGTTAGAGGCCAACTGAGAGCAGTGGGTGCTACAGGGTTCAGCGTATTTACATATAAATTGTTTTGCAGAAAAACAAAGAGTCAGCCTCTGTGAAGGCGTCACTGAGATTCAAATTGAAAGTTGCTTTCAAAGCATATGAGAGGCTTTATATGTATGTAATCTAAGGTGCTTAAAACAATATTTTGAAGCAAGAAAGAGTATGTACTTCTATTAAAAAGAAAAGGCACGCAGGGCAGGGAGGGCGTTGCTCCAAAGCTCCCCTAGGCCATAGAGAGAAGGTGGCTGCTCAGAGCCTCCACACAAAGCTTCAAATACCCAAAGACCCTGTTCTTGGGGAACAGGGATTTGGCTTGGGTGAGATAGGAAAAGTCTAAACAGCTTTGCTATTTATAGAAGCCTGGCTGTCCCCAAACACTGCAGCTAGCCGCTGCGGAGAACGTGTTAACCAGCATTTGACTTCTGCCTTGAAAAGGACTGAATTGTGAAACGAACTCATTCATTCCATTTTTAAGTGGGCCCTCAACATCAAGTGTGCTGCGCCTTCTCTGGTGAACACCTACAGCCACGGGGGACAGCGGCTGGAATCCCCTTAACGCCCATTAGCACAGGATGGCCTTTTTTGAGATGGTTTTCCTCCAATGAGGGGAAAGGGAAGGTGCCCCAGTTACGCAGGCCTTCCCTATTGGGTGCACTGTGCTACAAGCCCTTTCTCCCAGCACACTGCATCTGGGATGCAAACAGTAGGTCCCTTTAAGAAGAAAGAAGCAATGTGATATCTCTATCTGAATTTATGTTCAAAGAGATGATAACATGCGCGAAATATGAAATCAATCACATTGTGCTATTCTACCACTGATCAATTTATGTTTCGGTGTCTAGGGGTTTTACTAACTACATCAAAGACAAGGAACAAGCCATTTTCTCCTCTTTTTTAACCAAGAAAAACTGCACGTTGACTTCAAGGCTACTTAGAACATTGCTGCTAACTGATTCGATAATCAACAACACTGGGGGGCCTGTGTGATCTTTGTCACCTGTAGGCGTGGACATCTATTCAGCTTCCTGTAGATGAGTGACACTAATAGCTAATGTACCCTTGCTCTCCTAGATTAGAAGTCAAATGACCTTGATATTTTCAGGAGGGAAGCAGAAGGCAGGGTGGAAAACAGCGGCAGTGCGCCTCCCAGCTCCCTGACAGTCATTTCCCTCAGGAGCTCTGAAGGCATTTAATTCATATTTCCATAATCCCTGGTGCTCCTGCGGACCTCTGTGCAGGATAATTTCTGTTTATGTATCTGCCTTCCCACAAATCCCAGGAACTCTCAAGGTCATGGTTTGCTTTTTTTTTTTTTCATCTTTTTATCACCAGCGATCCAAGCAAAGCAGAAATTAAGAAGCTATTAGAATAACCAGGCTTTAACAAGGTCATTAACCAAAGCTAATTTCGGAATTATAGTGTCTTAAAAAAAAAAAAAAAAAAAAAAAACAGCTGAAGAGTTTTCCCCCTTCCCAAGATTCTATTTTGGTTAAAAATTTCACTATTGGCAGTGTTTCTCACTTGGAATCTACTAACTTACACAAGACCTGGGGGGTATGTGGAAATGCTCTGGAAGAAATTAAAGACCCGGAGAAACAGGCAGCCAGCTTTAGAACCTCCACCCATAAAAGTGGGAAGCACAAGAGGCTGATGAGGCACCAGGGTGGTCTGAGGAACACAGCACTCGCAACTCCAGCAGCCGCTGCTCGTTGTCCACAAGGACACTCAGAGAGCCTGGCCTACGCCACCAGTTAGGTGACACTCTACGTCAAGGGAGCCAGCAGACACAGGAAAGGCGCTACCAGAAGGGACAGTGGGATGCGCCACTTTCTGTAAAGGACACTAAGAGTCCTTCACAGTGCTTACAAAGCCGACCAGGATTACCCCCCAACCCCAGTTTTCACAAACCTGGGACTATTCAACAAATTAAACCTCGGACAAGAACCCAGCACCCTCAGATACGGAGGCGAGGAAGGCCCACCCCGATGGCAAGAGAAAAAAGAGAGCTCTCATTGAGTTTCATGTCATCTCTTTGCAACCGTTCTGACTCCGCCCGCCAGCCTGGCCCCTCCCCCTCCCCCCCCCCCCCCCCCCCCCCCGCCCACGTTAGAAGAGAAGCAATGAAAAGGTGTGTAGTGGTGTATAAATCTATAGGAAGGCAGGACCCTCTCTAAGAATGTTTCGGCTCGGCCAAGACCTAGCTAGATGTAGGAGGCAAAATGAAAAGTAGCAACGCTGTAAATGACAGCCTTGTTTGAAAGCTGGCTCGTCTTTTGGATCTCTGCTGGGAGGAGCAGAGAAGGGGGGGGAGAGGAACCCACAAGGATAAAAAAAATACCGCCTTCCCTGAACCCCACCCCTACCCCCTACGCTTCATATCTCTGTAGTCCCTGTATTCTCAAGTTCACAACCCTGAGGGAAACTGGAGGGGCGGATGGGAGCGGCCAGAGGAGGAGAAAACTCTAAAAGCAAATTTTTTTAAGTCGGGGGTCAAAATTGAGTTCAAAGGTGGCGGGGGGGGGGGGGGGGGAGTAATTTCCCTAAAATATACATCTGAGGTCCAGCCACAGGCTACTGTGTAGGAAGTAGCTAGAAGTTCTGCAGATAGCAGAAGTCAACAGAGGGCCGTGGAGTTAATTGTTTATGAGGTGCCCCTTGCTCTCTTCTTTTTAAAAATTTTTTTTCTTTCCCAGTCCACAGGAGAGCTCATAGGTGTCTTTTTTATTTCTTAACTAAATGCAGCCAGTGGGCTTGCAGAAAGAGCCAAGCCCCAGGCCCACCTGCAGACCACTGCTTTAAGGCTCAAGGCCGGAGGCAACACGCAGTCCACTAGCCCTGAGGGCCAGCCACACTGCTTTGTAGGCTAATGTCCCACCTTATGTCCTTCCCTTTATGCTCCTGGCTCGGTTATTCTAACCTGACCAGATGCACAGAGAGCTAAAGGCTCCGGGGAGTGTTCCAAGCTAGTCAGAACAGTCAGTGACAATCACCTCCTATCCCAGAGTCTTTGTGCTAAGAGGCCCCCAAAAGTGTGAGCAGTCAGCCTGCCATTCCCTCTGCTGTGAGGAAGGAAGATGCAGCCACCGTCTGCTGGAAGGAACTGCGCAGTACAGATGGAAATGCCTTCACTTCTTACCAGGGCACAGACCACCTTGGCACACTCCGCCGTCTGGCAGGTCACTTGGCCCTGGTCACATGTGCAGAACTCGCAGGCCGAGGCCTTCCACATTTCATCCTGGTATCGCAGGACCCCACTGGATGGGCAGCTTCTGGCAGGGAACACACATTCCTCACAGCACTGACCGTGATGCCGAGCTCTGCTCTGACCCTAGAGAAAAAGAGAATGGTGAGAGACGGGCAGTCTCCCTAGGAGACAATGGAAACACGCCAGCCAGCAAAGTGGGGAAAAGACACACGACAGCGATCATGGGTACCACAGCCCTCCTGGCCCAGGGGAAGGCCGGTCTCCACCTCAGCTCTCCTGCTGCATTCAGGAGGCCCTCTATATCTTTGTATAACATCCCACATTCTCTGACACTTTTGGTTCTATCAAAGGGCACTGTAGACTAAGAAATACATTTCTAAAATGGTCCAGAATTGAGCTTAGAAGGGCGAGCTTGCAGATACCTTTTCGCATCTCAGTGGCGGGCAGGCCTGTTTGTGACACCTGACCTCTCCCTGGTCACACACACACAGGGTACAGGCATCTTCTTTCCACTGTTCACCATGCTGAGAGAGAAAGGAAAAAGGAAGATGGCACATCAGATGCCACACGCATCGCACAGAAGCTCAAGCCCGTACTCTCCCGTTCCTGAGAAGGGAAATTACTTAGGTAGAAATGACCTCTGAAAGAAAAGTCAATGACTTTTCAAATATATTTTCATTTGGATCACACGGGTGCAGTCTGCTGAGGTTCACTATATCAAACACGTAGAGGGCCTGGGAACGCTGAGGTGTAACTGGAAGACCGTATTGCTTGCTTCCTTTGTGGAAGTTCTTTAGGTATTCTCTGCCAGGAGACTCTGGTATATGCATATTTCCCAGCTTCGCTTGCAGCTAGGGTACAGGAGTTGTCGCAGTTTTGTTCAAATGTGGGGGGTCAAAAAAATTACTCTCCAGCCATGTTTTTCATCCACAATGCATATATAAGCATGACCTTCTTGGCAATAAAAAGTCATCCAGGGGATACCAGGGAGATGTGATAAGGGACACACCCATGTGAGGTTAACACTGAGACCCGACTTGGTCATACCCCTCCCCACTGGGATATCTTGTTTCCTACAAACAAATGTTATCATTTTAGTTACTTTTATGGGGGGGGCATTCTTGGTAGTTGCAGCCATACAGATTCCAACCCTTTCAAAGCCTGTCTCTTAAAGGAAAATGCAACCTAGCACAAACCTGTCCAACAAAAAGCAGGGAATACACAGCACAGACAAAAAGTGTTTTCCTATTGCTACAGAAGTGGCTCAGTGACTCAGAGCACTGGATGCTCATGCAGAGGACCTGGGTTTGGTTCCCAGCATCCATATGGGGGATCACAACCACCTGAAACTCCAGTTCCAGGGATCCAGAGCCTCTTCAGGACTTCAAAACACCAGTTAGGCAAAAACAGACACATACAAGCACACACGCGCACACACACGCGTGCGCACACGCACGCACGCACACACACGCGTGCACGCACGCACGCGCGCACACACACACACACACACACACACACAGAATCTTAATTTGAAAGTTCTGTCCCAACTAGTTATTTCATTCATATCTCAAGAGAACCATCTAGAATTAGTGAGGCTCTGATTCCAGATTCCCCACTGACTGCCACAATCCCAATTTCTATTTAGTTTGCCTCAGAGTGATGAATAATCAAGAAAATCAACTGCTTTTATTTTGCACGTGTTCTCTGCTTCAGAATGATGAGACTTTTGATGCACTCAGGCACTCGGAGGACTCAATTTGCTGAAGTCACCTTTATTTTACACCTCCTGGAGTTTGGGCATGGCTGTCTAGACTGTTTCAAAAGCGTCACTTGCTTTGCAGCTCGCTCCAGCCTCACAATGGCCTCGCTATTTTCATGTGTCTTCCCAGCATAATATGGGGCAAGCTGCCCCAAAATAGCAGTGCATGAAACCCAACGGAAGAGACAGGTACCCCCCCACAAACCCTTGAAATGCTGCACAAACTGTCAGTGACCAACGATAGCTCCCTCTTCTCTTCAGCATGTGTGTGAACAGTAAGCTTTCCCAAGGTTCGTGAACTGGGTTCTGCTTGCCAGCACATTCTTTCATATTTATAATCCTTTTCAGCTTAATTTTTTTTTCCATAAAGGCTTTTCATGTAATTAAGAAAAAAAAATCCATTTATATACTGAGTTACTAACCCTGGCAACGAGTCAGACCCGAGGGTGGGGAGGTTCTGTGGTTGGGAGGCATGGGCCAGAAGTGTGAGAACATGTGTCGGACCGCCCACATGGGGCATGTGGAGGTTACCTCATACACTTGGCCAGCAGCAGAACAGGAGCGCGCCGAGCACTGAGGGCAGCATTTTCCAGGGACTCGAACGACAAGTTCATCCTTGACACCCAAAGGGGGGCAATCCATCAAAAGAAAGTATTAATAAAATCCACATCGGTAGGAAAATCAAATTCACAGCCATCCCAGCCACATGCTGCAAGTGTGTGTAACAGCAATCCGTGTCATTCAGCATTCATTTGTAAGCCAGTGCTCTGGTACACATCGGTCTCTCCAAGGTCAATGTGAATCTTAGGAAGTATATGCATGGCCTGTCTTTTACTAAAAACCATCAAAGCACAAGAAATTTGAAAAATACAGCAATCTTTGTCTTCACCAGGCAATCCTAAGCACTGTGCATGACTCTATGAAGTTGATGGTCTTATTCTTGCCTCAAATGAGAACACTAAGAATAGGTAGGTTATGTGACTTGCCTAAAGTTATATGACTGCTCATGGTAAATGATTGAAAAAAAACTTCAGAGCCCCAACCATATTAACATTATGAATGTGTATACTCCTCCTGACTCACGTCTAAACTCCAAGGCCCTTCCTGAAAGCTGGTTTGTTATACCTCTGCATCTGGATCTAATCCATATGTTTATATAGGTATTAAGGACATTCTAAACACAAGCAAGATTTGAGTATCCTTGGGAAATTGTGAAACAGGTGCTACAGCAAAATGTGACAGAGTCCTACAATCGGAGAACCATCCCCAACTGCCCTATCTCTTCATCCTCATCTCTACCACTACCACTAGTAGCCCAGAAAAGTCAGGCACTTAGCTCTGTTGTCATAGAAACAGTATCCCCACTGGTCCCCACGGCCTTCTTCAATATCCAGAAGGAGGCTGAGTTAAAAGGGGAAGAGAGATGGGAACCAAATTAGGTTGGAGTAACTAAGAAGTGGTAGCTCTTACATAGAAGATGGAACCTTCCAGAACAGTCACCCCACTTTCTCTTATGAAAATGAGATATAGTCTTTACTGTATAACTCCTCTGATGTTCCTTCTGGAAAAACAAGAAGGCCAGCATACCTAAGACAGAAGGGATGGGGTCCTGCCATGTCAGCTTTTCATAGAAAGTTCCAGTAATACACCTCTGCGATCATGTAACGCACCTACACATTGCCACTGAAGTTTCTGAGTCAGGACCTGATAGGTTTGTTGCAAACGACAGCAGCTCTTTTCTTTGTGGCGATACCTTACTATTCTACATGTCAAGTGTTACAACCATCGATGTTCGACAGAATATATGAAAACTGGGTAGGCAATGAGAAAACTGAGCCTTTCTCGACTTCAGAAAATGTGGTTGATGAAGTGAAGTGGGGGCAAACATCATCACCAGTGTCCAGTAACTTCCCAATAGCCAGCAGATGCACTAAGCCTTGCCCATCCTCTGTCCTGAGTAGCACATTCAGTGTTGTCTTTTCCAAAGACTTATTTTATTGCTCGTGTGTGTGTGTGTGTGTGTGTGTGTATACATATGTACATGTGTGCACATGTGTATGGTGATCCACAGAGGCCAGAATTGGCCTTCATATCCTTGGAGCTATATGGGTGCTAAGAACCAAGCTCAAGTCATCTGTAAAAGCAGGAAATGTTCTTAACCACTGAGCCATCTCCCCAGCCACTCTGTCAGTCTGTCTTAACCAACATAGCCACTGCAAAAGCTTTAACACTATCCTTTTCTGGCTTTCAGATACTCCTTTTAAAAACACAGTCTAACTTGACCCAGTAAATACGGACTATGAACCACGTCCATCTTACCACCTATTTTTATAAGTAAAGTTTTACTGGATTATGGCCACACACCTATATATTTATATACTGTCTATCATCTTTATGCTACGACGGCAGAGCTCAATAGTTATTTTAACTGCACTGCACACAAAGCTGAAGCTACTCAATCCTGCCCTTTGCAGAAAGATGCACGCCCTAGACCTAATATTATATCATCCATAATTGCAGAAATCCAGTCCTAGGAAATACGGTGAATGCGATTGCTTTTGGGGAGGTAGAGTTACCGGGAGGACCATATTGGATTGTGGTTGCCCTTAAATAAAGGCTCTTGTGATAATGATGTTCACAGTGTCTGAGAGCTCTTGACAAAAATACCTTTCTGTCATAGTATATTGGAGGATATCACAGAGAGATGCCACCACAAATAAAGTAGAACTGACAGCCATCTTCCTATCATTGCTGAAAATTTACTGACTATATGGTGCTGCATGGCCTTTTCTGGCTGTGTAAGTAAAAGCACAGATAAGATTCATCATCTCCTCCCAACCCCCAGCCTTTCTGGATCAGATCTCAGGCCTCACAAACTGCTGTGTGAGGTGGGAGGAGCGGCAGCCCCTGAGTCCCAACTTTTCCTATCTCTCTACATCTGGTCAGAGCCATTAACATCAACAACACAACATAAAGGGGAGGGTTGCTAAGGGGAATCACAGAAAGTGATTAAGAACTGGGGTGGCTAAGCATCAAAACCACAGTCAGAGAACAGAAAAGGCTCTCAGGACAACAGTGCAAACCGGAGGTGACGGCTTTGTTTCTTGTGTAGGGAATGTGAGTGGGCCAGACAGCGGAAATGGGGAAGATCTTATCTTGGCATGTGCAGCCACACCAACTGAAAGTGGGTCAGATCCCTGAGCACCTGGCCACACATCCATGGGGACGGACTAGAGGACAGGCCACCACATTGCAACATTCAGGCAGTAATTAAAAAAACATTTCTCTTGATCAAAAATAAAAACGGGGCTGGGGGAGTGACCAAAGACTAAATGGTAAGGAAGGGAAACAGCTCCTGTTCACTTTGAATCCAAAGCTGTGTGTTGAGGGCTGAGCACTCTGGGGGACAATCAAAGAAGAACCATGAAAATGTATTACGTTTTAATCGACTCAGCAGCATCCATAAAGAGATAAAGGCCCCAAAGAAACACAAACTTCAATGCCTTCTCTTTCCTCTTTGTTTCTTTTCTTCTATTTACTTTCTTGTGCTGGGAACCGAACCTGGAACTTCGTGGATGCTAAGCATGATCTCACTGTGACTAAACTATGCCCGGCCTCCTACGGTAGCTCTGACGATGAGGAGATGGCTGGAGACAGCAAAGGGAGGCGCAGTGTGGCCTAACGGTGTAAACAAGAAACAAATGAGGCCTTGGCGTCTGTTTTTCTCTCGTCTCTGCACCTTTAGTCCCGGAAATAGTAAATATAAACTTAAGACGTTCTCCTCAGAGCTGCAGAAAGAGACCAGGTGATGAATGAGAAAGGACTAATGAAAGAGTAGATCAACCTAAGAGTCTAGAGACATAAAAATTGGAACAGAAATGACTCACTAACACCCAACTGGGGGCGGATGCCAAACACTGGAATACAGTAGAAAATGGTTCTGTATTGAAAGCAAAATGTAAGAAAAGATGCAGGCGGTTCAGTCTGAACTTGCTATCTTATCAAAGGACCAGCTACCCCTCATCTGAACACAAAGACCAGAAGCTTCTCTCTTGACTGTGGAGCATCCCCAACTTTTAGCACGTGATGATCCTAAGCAACCAAATAAGCAAGAATCTCTATTTGTGTATCAGGGCTGCAGTAAATTACCAAAGAAAGAAATGTAGCATCAGGGATTATTTTCATTCTGCTTCCTGCCCTTCCCAAGCTTTCCTTAATTAGTGAAAAAAAAAAAAAAAAAAGTCCTCTTATAACTAAAACAAAAGAAAACAAACAAACGAACCTCCTAAGTCATAGAAGTCCTTGAAGACGGATATGAATACTTCAGAGCTCAGCTGTGGAAAATGTGTTTTCTAGTGATGAACTTGCATTTTTTCCCTTACATTCAATGAACAAGTGGATATAAGATACACCGGGCCACACTTGATTATGTCAGCAGCTATTGCTACTGTGACCATTACACTAAATATACACCAGGAGTGATGTTTCGAACTGTACTGCTTGCTCTGGCCATCATAGCTAGGACAAGTTACTTATCCTTCTCATCCCTTGGTTTCCTTGGATACGAAAGAAAAAGGGTAGCAATTGCTCCTACTTTATGGGTCTGTTGTAATAATTATAAAAACCTTTGAATAAAGAACTAGCACATATTAAACACCTGAAAAGTAGTGGTGGTGGTGGTGGTATTGGTGGTGGTGGTATTGGTGGTTGTGGGGGTACTGGTGGGATTAAGTGTTATATCAACAACACTAATTTTATGAGACTCCTCTATGTCATTGCAACAGTTAATATTTCACAGATATATTAAGTCAAGTTCTAGGTGATCTGTGGCAAAAATGACTTAAGGATACAAAAGTGACAGAGCTCACACACAGGTCAATTAGGCCTCAGGTATCATGCTAAATTTCACCTTTTTACATCGATTACATACATTGATCCAAACAATGAGTGAATACTATGCATGAAGCGAATGTATCTGCTCACTCTTCTTTAACATGAGAAATAGTACTTTTAATTGTTCCAGTGTCTGACCCTCATGTGCAGTGTGTGCCTGTTTCACTATTTAATGTAGAAGACTCCCAACGGCCTCCATTTCTCCTGTCTCCTTTATTGTAAGGCAACAGTGCTGCCCTCACTATGCAGGGAGAATAAACTGCCGTCTGTGTTAACACGCCCAGCCCAACCTGAGATCCCTGTCTGACGTGACAGCGGTGAAACACGGTCCCGTGTACTTTTACCAAGACAATCTCAATTCATCACCAAGTGGATGCTAGGACAAGACTGGGTGATGGATTGAGAGCTGAGGCAAGAGCACCAAAGCTGGCACAGTGTGGCAATACAACCCAGCCTTTCAATTAGATACATTTCCCTTGATTTGGCATTTAGCATTTCATGTCTAATTGCCTTTCATCTGCCTTTTAAAACATTTCCCACTTGTTTCAATATGCCACCTTATTGATTTTGTTTTATTTGACACAAAGTGCTACTCTGTAGCAATTATATCTTGGTTTCCAGGTTTTCCGTGGATCAAAAATGAACTATTTTTTCCCCCACTGGAGGCAAATCTCCTCTCACAGTTATCTGTCAACTTCCATGGCACATCCTTGGGGGCCTCTGAAAAAGGAGAAAACTATAAAACTCTGCCACGGGTACTTGCAATGGAGTCTTTCCCTCCACATTTGTGTGAATAGACTAACAGTTTGAAAATTGAATCCGCTTTAGATAAGGAGGGTCCCACTATCCCGAACAGGGTCCCGAGAAAACGCTTGGGGAATCTGAGTCATTATCCCATGAGAATTAAATGGTATACATCTGGGTAGTCATGTTCAAAGACATATCTGTGTGTCTTTAAAAAGTAGTCTATACCTATACTTGGGGGTGGGGAGTAACAAACCTCATCTTTTTACTGAGTTTTCCAGATGTTTAGTCTGACATTCTTTTGGGACATCTGCACTTCAAGCTGGAGGCTCCCTGATGTGCAGCCCCAAGGCTTAATCTCATTGCACAACAATTTGCCTAAATGGCTGGCAATTAGACCTATCTCCATCTTCTAAAGAAAGAAGAAGAAAAGACATCTTTGATGTTGTCTTCAAAAGCACAAGGAAAATGAAACAGCCCTGGCTTCTGGGCTCTAGTGCTTCCTAGGGTGAGTGCCTAACAATACCTCAGAAAACTCTCCAAAGTCTTCAGCAGTTAGCTCCCTGTGAAAGGTCTATTCTGAGGGTATCTTGCTTACCTGGTTACAAAACAGAGGTTGACACTGGGCTGCAAAGCACTGGCTGAGCCCATTTCTGCACACACACTTGGCACAGCGGCTCAGTTGCCAGTCCTGTCCGTCCTGAAACACACGGCCATCATAGGAACAGGGTTCTGGAAGAATAAAGGCATAGGGTTAGGGGGAGGAATGCATGTGAGGGCCTCAGAGCTAAGCGCATGCGTGAACGGGGCTAAGGGCCACACATGCTTTGTGAGTAGTGGGGTGGGGCTTTCCTGGGTTTCACGCCCTGCAGTTGCTACTTTGCCCTCTGTGAGTCTATGCAGGCAATGAAGTCTGGAAGGGTGTGGAGCCTCAGCTCACGCTACTTGGTTCATGTGGTCTATGAGTCGTGTCCTTGGGGAAGTTCAAAGTGCCTGGGAGGGTCTCCTCTCTCCCTCTGAGCGTTCTCGGACCCACGGGAGCAGACAGAAAATACTGAATGTTTCACATACAGAGAGATCACAGAAGCCAACTAAGAGCTTTCTTTATTCTTTGAACAGGAAAAGTTGGATTTTCACCAGTTAGGTAGCTGCTTCTAAACGATGCTCTAATCGCTTGAGGCAAAGGGCCTTCAATATGTCTTTCTCACAGAATGCCAATGAAAATGCTCTTAAGATCTGAGAGTGAACCCTGGAAACTGAGGCATCACACTCCCCATGCTACCCCCACCTGACTGCTCATCTATTTTCACACTCAGGGTTTGTTTGTTTATTTGTTTGTTTTTCTCAAAGCAGCTGACAGTGCTCGGATTAGCTAGCCGGTGAGTTCTGAAATGCCTAAGGCAAACCTTCTACTTCCATGATTTCCTGGGCATCCTTTAAGATCTTGGGTATCTCTATAATAAAAGGCTGCAGAAGTAAAAAAAAAAAATAACTACAGGCTGGAAAGAAACAGGAGGCAAGGCAAGAATAGAGCATGGTGTCCTTTTAATACTGAATAAAAGAAGTATTCTAATCATTTCATGTCGGCACAGAGCATGATGGAGTGGTGACTATTCCTACTTCTAATAAAGTTCGTACAAATAGCTCTGACAGTACAACAGGGCACGTGCCTCTAAAATGTGATTCAAGGGATACAAGGGGAAAGAAAGCATGTTTCAAAGGACTCATCTAGAAGCATGCTCTTGGCTTGCTGAGAGAAAGCCAGGTGCAGGAGTAATCTGTTCAGTGAGGTTACAGGAAACAAACACAAACAGAAGACACCCACCCCACCCCACTCCCCGGCACCACTGTGCTTGTTTTAGAGAAAGACATTACACCATCTCAAAAATCAGCAGACAGGTCGGTAGCAGTACTACCTGGAGACCAGGTCTACCTTCTGTCTGTCAACGGAGGAGTGCTCTTGGCCTCCTGAAGTCAAATCAAAGGACTGTTTTCCCTCTCAGAGGGTGTAGGTGTAGAAAGATGCAGCTGGCTAAGGCATGGCATATAGAAGAGACCAGCAGAATTCTACATTTGGAATGCTACCTAATGCTCTGTGCCAATCCACTGTCTGAGCACACCTTGGTTCATATAGGAAGGGAACCTCTTAGGTCTATGCTGAACAAGAAGGGACGAGATTGAAGGTGTCACCTGTAACCTCAAAGACAGAGCATATCCCCGCCCATCAGCTCATACTCACTTCCAGTGCCCACACAGATGGGGCAGCAGCTTCCTTCAGCAAGGAATCCCAGCTCCTGTGGTCCACATGATAATGGGGTGCATTGTTGGTGGGAGCATCTCACCTCACCATGGGTGCAAGAGCACACAGTGCACGGAGCCGGGGCCCACTCTGTGCCGTGCTGTAAGTCAAGTAGATAAAAGAAGGTTAGCGCCAGACCCCAGAGTTCTGCCAGCCCAACAGACATGAGCCTTCTCTCGTAGAGCACAAGAGCTTAGAAAGGGTGGGAAGGGGCCAAACTGGCAAGGTTGACCAGAGATTGCAATGTTCTCTACTGGAGATCAACTGACAGCCATGCTTTCTTTCTATTACCTCCAAGATCCTATAGTTGAAAGTTTCAGAAAGATGCCAGAAGAAAAGAGATGACGCCAATCCCATCCCCTTAGTATCTTTTCCTGTGACTGTGATAGACTACTCCTGATAAAAACAACTTCAGAAAGAGAGGGTTTGTTTATTCTGGCTCACAGGTCAAGGTTTAGATTTACAGCAAGGAAGTCAAGGTGGCGGAAGCTCAAAGCAGTTAGTTACATCAACTGTACAATCAGGAAGCAGAGAGGTAGATGCAGGCCTCTGTTCGGCCTTTCCTCACCACCGATGGAGTGGAGAATCCCATTCAGGGAGGGACTGGAGTTCCCACCTCCGTAAATGCAATCAAGGTAATAATACTCTATAGCCGTGCCCACATACCCGCCTCCTTCCCAATTTGAGACTGTCAAGTTGACAATTAATACCACCACGTCTATCACTTGAAAACATTATGAATCCCAAAGTAAATTGTAGACAGTCGTATTCTAGGGGTTTCTCCACAATAACTCTGTCACATTTTGAGATGAATGCTCCTTACGTTGGCCTCAAACACCTTGGGCTAGGGAATCCACCTCCTCAGCCTCTCACGCAGCAGGGAACACAAGTGTGTGCCATCACACCTAGTCTATCAAGGTGTTCTTTTATTAGGGAGGTGCTGGGGACTCAAGCCAAGATCTTAAGAATGCTGAGCACACACTCAACCATTCCTGAGCTGCACACCTGGCCCGAGTCTAACTCTTTCAGTAATTCTGCTTCCTTCTTTGACTTTCAGTCCTGGCTAGTCCATTTACCCTTGTTCATATTTATACTTATCTCTCTCTCTCTCTCTCTCTCTCTCTCTCTCTCTCTCTCTCTCTCTCTCTCTCTCTTTCCACATACTAAAACATATACATACCCACTGGCCTCGCGTTACTAGGAAGTATGCGGGAGTGCCAGAAGGAGGCCCCTTACTCCATCTACTTTCCCCACAGACCACAGAAGAAAAGATGGTACCATGAGAGTACCCACCCACATGTACAGAATGTCTCCAACCTACTTTATGCTGGGTTGTCACATTCTCCAGGTGTGGGGCAGTTAATGCAGGAAGTGCCCAAAGTACCTAAGTCAGTCATCCTCCGATGTGACACCGGATGAGCCAGCATGTCAACACCTGTGTGCGTACTGCCTGACTAGAGAAACAGCTGCCCGGCATCCAGGCTCAGAATGAACTAAGGGTGTACTGCCCAAGATTCATAGTAAAATTATAATAACTCCCAAATCATGGGAACCTACTCCCATTTGCCCGTTCTAAAGCTAGCTATGATGGGCATGTGTCAACACACATTATATATGGGTTTTTATCAAAGCGTCACACATTCTCGCCATCCAGTCACCAAAACACAACCTAGGGATTACATGTAGCAGTTGCACAGGCAACCCTCTTGCTTTTTCAAACTGGCATCCAAAATATTTCCATCTCAGACACAAAGGAACCTCATCTTACCTGAGCAAGTCAGTACTCCTTTACTCTGCAAGCACGCCAAGTCTAATATTACGGAATTAGGAAAACCCTGGACTATTACTGTAACAACCACAGTATCAGGTAGTCATGGTAACCCAGCGATCTGGGTCTTGGCTTACTATCACACCACTCTCTCCTCCAAACAGGCTTCCAGAGAACGCAAGAGGGCACTTATATGCACACGTGCTGTGGCTGAGCATTTCCTGCACTAGCCTGCACACTTTCACAGCTCACTTCAGTCCTTTTTATCTTGGGGTGGGTTTAGGTCAGTCTTGCTTCCTTGTGTGTAAAAACGAAATGATGAAACAGAGTTCCTACACTGGGAGCTCTAGAAAGGTTCAGAAGGTACCATGCTAAAGAGGCAGCTAGAGCCCATGGCAGCACGCAGAAGGCCACAGCAGTGGTTAACAGAGTCTACAGAGAAGTGGTAATGGGTAAAGGATGCATAAATGACACACCCTTTCACTCCTGCGGGAAGATGATTCCAGAATCTTAAACGCAGCATGGATGATGATGGCCATTCTAATTAACTCGACTGTGCGTCACAGTGTATATGCATATCAAATCATTGCCGCTAACACCTCGATAGATTCCAGTCTTGCTTGTCAACTAAAGATTTCAAACATTTCATAAATAAAAAGATGTTTAGCCCTCCCCTCTGCTTCCACAATGAGTCCGTGGATTTCTTCTGCTTTTGTTTGTTTACTGTGATTGTTTGGTAAGTTCTTTTTGTTGGTGGTGTTGTTTGTTTTGTCTTTTTTTTTTTTTTTTTTTTTTTTTTTTTTTAGATGCTTTGCCCTGCTAATTTAACTTTTATAAAAGTATCTGAGGAAAATGCTCAATGACATGCACAAAGGTTTCAGTATAAGGGTTCCACCTTGTTCTCTGTAGTGACAGTGCAACCCTTCAGTGAAATTGAGCATCTACCCAAACGGCCCACTCGCAGAGGATGATGTTCTCCGAGAGTGTACCTGGAAACTAGCTATAGCATTATTGTGTAAAGAGGGAGGACATAAACTGTGCATTCAGTAGAGTTTCCTCCTGCGTGGAAACACACGAATGCAGTACCTATCTACCTGCTCGTCTGTCTCTTCTGCCATCTCTCCTTCCAACAACAGGATTAACAGTCTGACGGCAGCTAACAGTGGTTTCAGGACACTGCCATTACTTGTAGATTTTATTTTTACTTGTGTATTTTTTTATTTTCCAATTTTTCACCAATAGAGTACTTTTGTCGTGACAAAGCAAATTACTATTTCAAGTGTCTAGTGAATCATTTAATCTAAGTCAAACTTGAATGCTATATAAAACAACTTGAAGTGAGAGAGTTTATTTTATTAAAAGGAAGCCACCCCTCCAATGCTGGTACTAACCACATCCTACCTTGCTTTGTTTCTGAGATGAGATGAGATTGGGCAGGCACAGGGTCATATGGCCATAGAAAAAAAAGGTGATATTTCTTAGTGTCTAGACATTTCAGTTCACTAAAACAAGACCTTGCTTTTTGTTACTACAAAAAAAAAATCACTGACTTGTTTCTAAAACATCTATAATCATACCATCTTTCAGATGCAGACCACACAAATTAACAGTAATAACAGCCTGTCAATCACCGAGGGTTCTCATTTGTAAAATGAAAGGGCTGTGTTAGTGGAGCTCCTCAGTACCTTCAGGCTCTGTGATCATGTGAATCTACCACCTCATTCAGAAGACATGAAATTACGCAGTGGCTTCTCCCTCCACAAAAACTTGAGAATTACAGGAATGCCAAAGATCGTGCAGGAGAGAGATTCCATTGTCCTGTGTATCAAAGCCACAGGGCTGCCTCCTGCAGGTGATCCAAAGTGCACCAGGCCAAGGGAAGAGAATGAATCTCTCATCTCCTGGGAGGATGAGACACAAAGGCCCCCCTCCATTTTCTTCTTCTGTCTCTAGCCCTGTCTCACCTTTCCCCAGAGTATTCTGAGGATGGGTAATGCATGCAACACTCAGCCTAGAGATCAAGGGGTCCAGCACGTGCCAAATGTTATTTATATCCATTTAAATAATCTCACAGGGTTCTCCATACCCATTTACAAATGCATTATTTTTAATAAACATAGTGGCAGCAGAGAGAGCTATATAAAATCAAGGAGTAACAGATAAATTGGGCAACACTCCCCGAAGAACCAACTCTTGCTGCGCCATTTTAACCTTATTAATAAATAGCCCTTGAAAACATAGGAGTTTTTTGACACTTGGCAAAAGCAAATCCTACAAACAACATCTCAAGTATATTCTTCTGTGCAGTCAACTAATAAGTTAGTGAATGTTGACATAAATCCAAAGGATAGATATGCTCATAAAATATCTGCCTAGATGGCTGACAGAACAAAAAAAATACATTTTTTTCTGCACATTATTTGTTCCTGTTATAAGGTTAGAAATTCAGAATACTAAATATCACAGAGTGTTCAGTGCATTTTATAATTACACCCTCTACTTTGAGTAGAACAAGGCTGAATTCAATATTCATTTCTTTTCTCACATACATAATTTAGCCCCTTTAGCCCTCCTTTGCCCTCGTGGAAATGGATATCCAGGCTCCTTATGCCTCTCTTTACTTAGTAGGATTCCCATGAGACATTGCCTCCTGCCACTTTCTGTCTTTGGAAAATCTTCATGGCTTTCTTCTTAGACTTAAGCTATCCATGTGTTGGGATTAAATGAATGAAGAAGAGAGAAAAAGATGAATGATGCTTTCCTCTCCTCTTTGTGAGCCAGCCACACAGGGACAAGAAAATAATCATTCGAACACATCCTGAGAAAAACACATTTGATGCTTGTGCCCTGACTGGATGGCGAGGTTGGCAAGACCCCAAAGAGAAAGTCCAGGGACCTCATTGGGGAGGGTAGAGATTAGACTGTGTCCCCCCTCCCCCCACAGCACTCCTGAACAACCTGGAGGCAGCCAACAGACTCCCGTGCTTTCCTCTCCTAAGGAAAAGTCTTCAGGCTTGTGGTGGCTTACTGAGTTGTGAGCTGTTAGCACACTGACTCCTCTGTAGACAGGGTGTTGTCCCTCCTTGAGGCTTCTTACCCTTTCTCTCCAGGTTACCTACCCTGTGTCCCTTGACTCAGCCTTCTGTAGACTTCTCTGAGATTGAACCACAGTCACAAGGGACAGTATCACTTCAGCTTTCCCTTCCTGTCACACCCGGGTTTCCCTAATGCCTCTACTAAATCTTTGCCCTAGGCCCAAGCTGCCACATTGGAACACCTCAGCAGAGCTCTAAAACACCAGGCTAACGTACAGCTGCCAGGAAAGTCGCCATAACCAGCCCCATGTGATTCAAGCTGGCAGCCAGCTACACTGCTGTGCACAGCCAGGTGTAAGGACCCTGAAAACTGCTTCCTAAATAAGCTGAAAGGGAAGAGAGAGGTAGGGGAAGGGACCGAGTGCCAAGGAAAATTCCAGCAATGTAGGTGGCAAGACCAGGCTCAGACAAAAGCAGCTGAGCATGTCACCTGCTCAGGAGACTCAGTAGTACTGGATTTGGAAGAGAAGCTGGGAGTCATAGCAGGAGCTGGGGTGGGGAGATAAAGATCATAATGACTGTAACTTGTGATGAAAATATGATTTTATCACAACTTTAAAAAGACTCAATCTCCAGGTCTGTTTGAAGAAGTAGACCATGAAAGATTTCCCAGCAAAGTCACAGTTCTCAAAATTCAACCCTTCCTGCAGTTATGTCAAGTACCAGAAATATAATAATGGCCTTTTCTGAGGGGAGGAAATTTGAAAGTACACTAAGGAAACCTATGCATGGGCGTGTTCCTATCCAGTGTCGAGCTTTCAACATCACTGAAGCAGGAGCGAGCTGCAAGGGAGGCACAGAGGGAAAGGCAAAATTAGGAAGCACAGGGGATTCACGACTAACCCCGCCCCCAACGGATGTGTGACCCTAGAAATGCCCAGGTACCCACGACAATGACTATAACCTTGGAATGAGGACACTGAGAAGATGGAGGAAGGACTAAGTAGTGGCCTAATTTTTTTCACGCATAGATATTTACTGAGTACCTGCTTTGCAGAAGGGTCCGTACCACGGTCCAGGTTAGTTTAACAGCCAAAGACGACAATGAAGATATTTGAATGATCCTTAGTGTTTTCAGACTTAAAGATAAAATTGAACATATGCCACACACAACCACACAGATGGCGCCCATCAAATGATCCTTGTAAGGGTGTTCTCACATTAGTCTTACATGTCTAGGTACCTGTCACTGGTACCAAACCATTTTGAAGTGTCTGGGATTCTCTCTCCCAGCCAAGATCCTGGTTTTATTTTGGCTTTTGTATCTCCTGCAGTCCAAACATTCAGCATGGATTTTAGTCAACTTGAACAGCACACCTGCTCCAGTGACACACTGACGACATCAACCCCATCACCAGTCAGCCCTGCAATACCTCTACTAAACAAGGACCATGTGTGGCAGCTCCAGGCGACACCACCTACGCAACAGACTGGTTCAGGCAGCACACGTTGACAGGTGGGAAGGCATTCCCAGCGAAGATCCTGCTTAGGTGTCTTTCAAGCAAGACATTGTGCAGAGCGGAAAGAGTGGTTTCCTACTGTTACGAGGAGACAGTGGGCCGAGTAAGGTGAGCTGGTCCATAGGGACACGAGCATTGTACTTGGTGAGTTTTAGGTATGAATACTTAATGGGACCCGAGAGTGGATTTATCAACTCACATTCTCTCCTGAATAGGCAGAGAGGCTAACTCCAGGAACATTTCGTATCGGATGCAAGATGAGGATAAAGCGAAGAGCCTTTCTCTTCACTGTCCTCAACTCTACCCCGTACAACAGGGTAATGTTTTGGCGAGGCTAGAAAGGGACTATTTTCATAATTTCTATTAAAAATCTTACAACATTGTATCTAAGTTAGTATTTAGTATCTATAGTTCATCCTGTGTGATCTAGGAAACATGATCTAAGGAGGAAAAGGTAAGTCTCTAGGACAGATTCTCGGACTCTGGTTTTGATGGAGGAGATGGGAGAGTAATGTCTGGCCCCGTCTGCAGACATTCCTAGTTGTCATGGCTGAGCATTGTTCCTCACAGCGAGTAAGGAACAGTCAGGGAAGGCACTAGAGTCCATACAGTTCCCAGGGTGGCCCCCAAAACAAAACCTCAAAGGTTGATGGCCCCGAGACTGAAAGATTAGACCTTAAGGGAACCATCCCTGGAAGACGAAATTCTCGGCTAGATGATGTCACTTAACACAGGTAGCGTGGCATTGGCAAGTGCTTCAGGCTCTTGGCAGATTTCAACTTGAACACGGGAACAGCCCCTAGTCACCAGCGCAGAGCTGCTGACAGTTATCAAATGAAAATGCACTATACAGAAGGAAGGTGGTACTGCTGTTTGTTACTCAGCACCACAAGCTCTTCGGCATCAACGCCCTCAGCCCGCTCTTCATGCAGACACAAACTCAATGTACAAATATTTATGTGGAGCTTATAGAATAAATAGGACACTTTTCATCTTGTTAAGAAAAAAATGAAACACCCACAGAAATCCAAACGAGGCTCCTGCCGATGTAGTCAGACTAAGCAAAGAAACACAGAAGAGCCACGTTGTCACAACCCAGATTTAACACTGAGAGTCCTTCTATCCTTGACCCACAAACGCTCCATGAGCTTAGAACACAGAATACTTTACCTCGTGACTTTTTCCCTCATGGAGGCAGGAGCCAGGAGTCCTCTGTGCACACTGCGGGCAGCACTGATTGGGGGCAATCTGCAGCACTTCTCCCTAGGTGTTTAAAAGCAGCTGGGTATGAAATCACAGCAGCAAACACTAGTTCCTCAGACCCCAAGCATTTGAGATTCCCTAAGCCTCCTGAGTTTCCATAGGTAACAAAGACAGACAAGGTAACGTAAATAAACCAACATAAAGGATTCCTTGTCAAGCGGTGACTTTTGGAAAGTAATTTCTTTGGAAGAAAAAAAAAAATAACGATCCTTGGTGCCTTTTCACATGTAAATGTGATGGAGTGGTGCACTGTTTCCACTGGAAATGCTTCCCCCTGAGGAAAGGGATGGAGAGAGAAAAGGGCTCATGTCTCCACCTGTATTGTTTGATTCTGTGGGGGCAGAGAGAGAACATTCTAGAGCAAGAAGCTGCTGCAGAGCTAGATCTTCAGCCCTGGGACAAGGCCCTGTGCAGGATGGAGCAGGGAACATGGAGTTGAGGTCCTGGGGGTTTGGGTTCACTTCTGGAAGTGGTTGAGAGACAAACTTTGGACAGGAAGGGACACTGTGGTGGGGGCACTGCATGATTGCCCAAGGAAAACTGAGTAGGATCCCTAGGCGCCAATAAAGAGCTAGCTGTCCCTGAAGCTCTGGGACACATCTCATGTCCACTAATAATGCATCTGGCACTGTGAAGATTCTCCTTAAGCGTTACACGAGTGTAGAGGCTCCGGATACAGCTCTGCGCAGAGCGCGTGCGGACTGTGTCTGCTGAGTTCCGTCCCCGGCACCCCACACACAGACACAAAGACGTAGATGCACAAGCAGACCAATGGGGCTATCTACCAACGAGTCACCTATTAGACCTTTCCCCCTGTTCAGAGATGTGGACAAATGGGCAGTGAGTGATCTGACCACAGTGGTTGCAGCTCCTGGCTAGCGAGGAAGACATGACCGCCCACAGAGTGAAGGTCTACAAAGCATCTACTCAGAAGAGTGAAAACAAGTTTTGTGTGTGTGTGTTAATGCTACCTTTCTTATTGTTCTCTTTGGCTATTTTATTATACACACACACACACACACACACACACACAATGAGAGAGAGAGAGAGAGAGAGAGAGAGAGAGAGAGAGAGAGAGAGAGAGAGAGAGAGATACAGAGACAGAGAGAGTTCTCAGTTCATCTAACTGCATCTGAAAGAGTAAATGAGAAACAGAATATTTTTTCAACTGTAAATATACTATAGAAATCCATCCATTAACAGCAGTTATCAAATTAGCCTTATTTGATTGATAAAGAAAAAAATGTGTATGTGAGATTTTTATGAAATTGGCTATGCTATTCAACATTAATGACTTTTCAGAGGGTGTCCTCTGAACCTGAAAAGGAAACTACACTTTAATCTCTGCCAAGAGAGCTATGGAAACTTAATTTCCACTAAGCATTTCATACAGATAGGAAATGAGATAATCCATTTTTTGTTTAACAGCCAGGAATCAAGGAGCAAAAAAAGGCAGGTGGAATGGAAAATTCCAAGGGATATTTCATGCCTCCAAATTAGTTTTGTACAAACTAATTTTCAGATTCAGCCTTCAAAATGTAATGTTGTTTACTTGTGTGTGGCAGTGGGGACGGAGAAGATGGTTCCCAGCTTGGGTCAATCTACTGAATGTCTCAGGGAACATTCTAGGCACAAACTAAAGAAGGAGCCAAGGATTCTGGATGACAGGAGCTGGACAGTAAGATGCAGGGGATCCCTGGCACCTGTGCATATGCCTTGGGATGGCTACAGCGACACAGCACACTGGCCCAGTGTCGCTCCAAGCTTTATGCTGTATCGTTGGGTAGTGGCTGCATGAACAAGACTGTGGACGAAGACTGCAGCGGAGCCAGCTGGATGACCTGTTCAGGTTCTGGACAAATCGACTAGTGATAATAATGAGGGCAACTTCATGATTATAGCTAACAGCTATTAAATGCTTATAAGTCTCTCATTTCCATGGTCAATATGTCCTGGACATCTCCCTGCGCCCCCCACCCCCCACTGTAGAGATAGATAGATAGATAGATAGATAGATAGATAGATAGATAGATATAGATATAAATATATAGATATATATAACAAGCATATATAGTTGGTGCCTCATTAAGCCATAAATATGGCAGTCGCTCCTCCCTTTCTCATTCTCCATCATTAAACCTTCATCAAGTTCTGCTGACCCATCCTAATATTAATCTCATCCCCTTCCCCCCTTGATGCCTACACTACCAGTGCAGTGGTGCAGGTAAGCGTTCTCTTCCCTGGGTTGTCTCATTGCCTCTGGGCTGGCAGCCTCATTTATAATATTATCTATTGACTGTGGAAAAAAAAAAAAAAAACACAGTGGGGAAAAAATCCTTTTAAAAGGAAACCTGGATATTCCACTCATGCATGAAAATGTCATTAGACTCTATCATTTTAAAAACTGAACTCCAAGCTCCCCAGTACAGCTTCAAATTTCTCCGTCCTGTTGGACTTTAATCTCTAGCCTCGTCTTGCATGCATTCTCCCACGCACCATTCAAAAGCGTTTATTGAGTAGCTGCTGTGTGTCGGGTACCACGGCAGATGTTAAGGAAATGAATGACTAAAAGAGATAGTACGCATGAACTTAGTAAAACACGTAGCCTGTCAGATAGCAATTAGTGTCAAAGAGGAAAGGCAGCATGAAAGAGGAAGTTGAAATGTGTGCTAGGTGGCAGAGAGTTGAAATTTTTAATAGAATAGCATTCGGGCAAGACTTAAAGAAAGTGAGGGACTAAGAAATGAATTTATGCCTAGATATGCATTATTTATGCTTACATATATATATATATATATACACATGATATCCGTGCATCATGTGTGTTTCTGGTGTAAGAATTTTGCACTTTGCTGTTCCCACCACAACTGTTCTTTCTGTGACATGGGGGGAGGTGTATGCACGTGTACAAATGTGCAAATGTATAAGTGTGTGTGTGTGTGTGTGTGTGTGTGTGTGTGTGTTCGTTCCTTTATTTAGAGAATACCAAGGTAGCTCAATATGTAAAGCAGAAGACTAGCAAAAAATTAAGCAAAGGGATTGAGTTTGGCCTCCCACTCGGAATCGCCTTGCCTTGGCCTCTCAGAAGCTGATAAGAGGTCGCACTGGGACGACTTTGCACACCACTATGCCCAGTTATGGGGTTTGCTGCATATTTAACATGATTCCTGGGGATGAAATTGAGGACCATAAGCTTCTGAGGCACTTTATTGACTCAGTTATCTTCACACAAAATAGTCTTGCTTGATACAAAATAAGATGTAGCTGACCTTAGTCCCCTGGCCCCTGGTATAAAAGAAGTTTAGATTTGCATTCTTCTGATGAGTAAAAATGTTAGTGCATTCATTTATTGGCCATCTTATAGTTCCTTTAAAGTGTCCGTTTATTTCATTTTCCAGTTATTGATTGTCCTTTTGCCGTTATATTTTCCCAGTTCTTTATTTATTCTGGTTGTTGTTCCCAAGGTAGTTGAATAACTGGCAAGGCGTTTCTCTGTTTTTACAGGGAGTACCATAATAAACCCATTACTTTAGACTACTAATACATGATAGTAAAAATATTAAAAACAGGTTTAGTTTTCAATAATGCAATTTTACTCTTTAACATTTAATTTAGGGATTCTTCTTTAGTAACATGAATATTCCTGTCAAGCAGGAGAAGGTGTGTCCTCATGACCTTTATAAATTTCTTTTCTGACCACATCTCCTGGATGGGGAGGCCTGACGGCACTCAGAGGAAGGATAGCAAGTTACCAAGAAGAGACTTGATACTCTAAGAGCATAAATAGGGGGAGGAGGTCTCCCTCAGTCACAGACATAGGGGAGGGGAGAGGGGGGGAAGTGAGAGGGAGGAATAGGAGGAAACAAGGGAAGGGCTAACAATCGAGATGTAATATGAATAAATTAATAAATTAATAAAAAAATAAAAGTAAAAAATAAATTGGTGATTTCTTAGAAATATTTGATCTATAAGATAGGAGGATCCATGGCATAAATCACAATATTAGCAAACTTAAACATCTATACATTCCCTACTTCTCAGAAATATATACCATGGAGAAATTAAAAGATATCTGTGCTGGTTGGTTTCTGCAAATGTGACACAAACCTGGACGTAATGTGAAGAGGGATGGAATCTTAATTGAGAAAACGCCTCCATTAGATTGGCCTGGAGAGTCTACGGGGTATTAACTTGGTTAATGGTTGATGTGGGAGGGCCCAGCCCACTATAGGAGGTGTCACCACCCCTGGGCAGTTGGTCCTGTGCTTAAGAAAGC
The DNA here is from genome assembly GCF_903995435.1 of Acomys russatus. NCBI lineage: Eukaryota > Metazoa > Chordata > Mammalia > Rodentia > Muridae > Acomys > Acomys russatus. The sequence goes on along the minus strand of NC_067164.1, from coordinate 19,689,777 downwards.
AAGGTGAGCAAGCCAGTAAGCCGTGTTCCTCCATGCTCTCTGCTTCAGGTCCTGCCTCCAGGTTCCTGCCCTGAGTCCCCTTAGTGGACAGTAACCAGACACATATAATCCAAACACACTTTTCCCTCCTCAAGTTGCCTTTGTTTATTGTGTTTTATCACAGCAGTAGAAGCTCTATCTAAAAAGCACATTTTTATTCTAGTGTTAGGGAGAAAAAGAGAGGACTTTATCATCATTAGAGGCAGAAAGATTCAAGATTAATGATTGGGGGAAGGGAATACACAAAAAATAAAGAATAAACCATGCTTCTGAAACTGACAGAATGCATTTTAAAGAAAATAATTGTTCTTCTCTGGAGAGTTTCAGGTTTTTGCATTTAAAAGTTAAGATTTTTTTAAAAATAGATTGACTCGAAAAGAGCCAGAATTCAGGGGGAAAAAATCTTCCAATTAAATAGATATCAACTGAGGGAAAAAAACTGAAGCTTTCACAGAGGGAAAAAGGGAGATGCTGGGCAGAGGTGGTGGGGGTGGCGGGGATGGGGGTGGCAGGAGTGGTGGGGGTGGTGGGGTCGGTGGGGGTGATGGACATGGCAGGGGTGGGTGTGGGGGTGGGTATGGTAGGTGTGGTGGGGTGGTAGGTATGGTAGATGTGGCAGGGGTGGTGGGGGTGGTGAGGGTGTTCCTGCTCCCCACTGGTCCAGCCACATAGCAATGCCACCAGAAGACCCAAGCTGGTTCTATAAATCCATCTTCAAGAAGCAAGTCCTGACTTGAGCCCAGTCAATAGCATGGAGATGCCATGAGTGCTGTGGACAGCTCTGGCACCTGTCAGAACCGGGTGAGATATCTGAGCAGCAGTTCATTCATTGTATAGTCGCGGCTAATGGCTCAACGTCTCCAGGCTTTACTTATCTCGCTGTAATTCGGGAAAAAGACACTAATACCCCATCATACTAAATGAAGCGACATTTGTAAAACCTTTAGCCAAGTGCTCTGCCAGGAATAAATGGTCAATAAATGAAAACGAAGATGTTCTTACCTACACAACACTTCCTTCAGCTTCCAATTAAGAGAGTGGAATCGATGTAAAAACATAACCAGAAAGATTTTAAAACCTGATCATTTGCTGACTCTACGGGTAAGTCGAGGATACAGTTAGGAGACCCATACCTCTTCAAAGGCACACCGAGGGTTTTTGCAAACAACAGGTTTGCAGATCACAATATCACCATGGCAACGACAGTTCTGGCATGAATCAGGCTTCCAAATTGTGGCATCCTGCAAGGAAGCAGAAGCTCTGAGTTAAAAACTGATCAGTCAAGGTCTGCAACTCACAAAGCAGTACTGCCAATAGTCCCATGTCCCAAGCGATTAAAAAGGCAGAAGAAAGTCACAGGCACACCACACACAGGGCATGCTGGGCACTGATTAAACCCCAAGTGGCAATAAAAGCATGTAATCCATTTCACAACAGTCAGTCCACGTAGCCAAAGACAAGGGCATTCAGCAGAGAGCTGTCAATACCTAGAGTAAAAGCCATCGATTGGTCTGAAACCTCAAGAGGACACGCAGCACGCAGACTTGAAGTTTCTTTATGCTGCTAACTAGCAGAAACCGTCCGAGCAGGTTGAAAAGAAAATGACACGTTGGCTAGCGCTACTCACCATCCAAAAGCAGGAATTACCACTAGATACTAAAAGCATGGCAACTTTACTTGCTCTGTGTTATTTATTTCAACACTTGCCAGTGATGAGAAGGACATGAGGGAGCAGTTCAGTGTCTTAAGACAGATTCACCAGCGCGTGTGTTGGGCAGCTACTCTGTGCCCATTGTGTGGGAGGCATACCGGGCACTAATGGAGCCTAAGTATGTTGCCACCAATAAGGATCTCACCATCCCTATTATCATGAACACAACAGAATTAAATAAATATGAATCGATGATCTAGTGCTATTATTCAACAATTTGGAAAGGAAAATATAATGGCCATGAGTAGAGGTGAATCTGGACTCAGTTAATAGTCTCATAAATGTCTTTGTAATTCCTTGTCTTCCATCATGCTGGATCCTTATTTCTACTGGACATAATGTAAAGTCACTTTTGGCCCAGCTATCTCAGCGATTCAATAGAAATCTATTTCAGGCTACTGAGAGGTGGCTCTGATGGCTTGGCATGGAAGCCATGAGGCTCCCTGTGCGTGTCCCTGCTCCTCCTCAACAACAACCATACTTAATGTGTTGGTTGTATTTGAAACATGAACCTGCTCTAAGAACACTGTCTATGTGTTTCCCTGTGGTGCGTCTTCTGCTCCAATGAAACAAAGTGCAGACAGATACTACATGGGCTTTCCCCATCTCCAAAGAGGGCCTTCCCTTAGAATGCTCTCATATCCCTCTCCCCAGCTGGAATTCCTGCTCTGCCCTGATGTCTCCAAAGCAAGCCTCCATCTCAAGGGTGAAGCCCTTTATACCTTGACCACACCAGAGTACAGCACCTCAGCCACTCTTCAACCCCACTGTGTCTGGGAACACACTCACAATTTATAACACTTATTCAAGCTGTTGGTGGCCTCACTAGATCAGATTCTAAGCCCCTTAAAGCACTAATTCCCCTTAGCCTGCCACACTGGAGATGCTTAAAGGTGTAGACATTAGTTCATGGATTACTCCTCCTCAACTTTCTCAGCCGTGTTTTCTCTGACAAACAACGCAAGCACTGTTCAGTACATTAACACACGATTCTAAACACCTGATAGTCCCTGGAAATCCAGTATTAATTAGATCTGGCTTCGGGATGAACTGACACATTGGTGGATGGCTAAGCTTGTGTCTCGACTTGGTTAGGCTACAGTCTCCTTATTTGATCAAATATTAATTTGTGTTGCTATGAAAGTACAGATGGTCACACATTTATATTTTTGTTTCCTGGAGACAGTACAAAAGATACACTCATTTGTTAGAGATAGCTGTTAGAATTTTGGGTTTTGATATTTCCCTGGGATAGAAATGTATGGTGTGATGATTTCTGGAGACGCTAGCAGTGGCAGAAATCCACAGACCTCAGAAGGCCACAGCTCCCAGTCAACCACGTCATTACAAGGGTTAACAACTATGTTGCTGTGATGTTTAGGGGCTTACCGAATTTTTCGGACTATAAGACACACCTGACCATAAGACATACCCAATTTTTAGAGCAGTAAAACAAGAAAAACAGTAAAAACAGAAATTGGACCATAAGGCACATCCTAATCCTCCCATTACTTTTTTTGTGGGGGGGGGGGGGAGTGTGTCTCATGGTCAGAAAAATACAGTAGTTTATAAATGACATTTCCAACTTATGCATTCAATGTGCCACCAGCCAGAACAGAACCCTAGCAAAGATCACCTGATGTGTGCCGTCGGTTGGCTTTGAAGTGGGAGGCAACCTTCTGTAATATCAGTGGGCCCCAATTAATGGTTGGCCTTAGTTGTAAACTATGGTGAGGGTCCTTTTTTGTCAGAGGTCTAGAGGAGGGGAATAGGGCAGGAGAGGGAGGGAGGGAAGGAATGGGAAGATACAAGCAAGGGGATAACATTCAGAATGAAATCTGAAAAATTATGATAAATTAAAAAAAAAAAAAAAACTTGGGAGTTTCCTGGAAAGAGGGAAACAAGACTCTAAGATGGAAATTCCAAATCTGTAGTCTGTTCACCTGCCTTACAGATCATTAAACCTGGGACTCACACCAACCACACAGGCCAATTCCTTAAAATAAGTAAATATCCTCTTGATGCTGTTCACCTCTGGCTTAGTTCTTCTAGAAAATCATGAATAAAGCAACGTGCGCAGAATTTATACAGATCAGCACTTTATCTCCAGGCAAGCACTTTAAGGTCAAGGCTAAATTCATAATCCCTTAGGTTATACATGAGGACCTCTCCAGAGTCATTCAAGAAATACAAACTAGGGCTGGAGAGATGGCTTAACCACTAAAGGCTAGGCGCATAACCAAAGATAGACGAAATACAAACTACACGCCAGGCTTAGTGGCACAGACCTGTAATCCTAGGAAAACAGAGATAGGAGGATAAGAAGTGCAAGGCCAGCCTCAGCTATGGAGCAAATGCAGAGCTAGCCTGAGCCACATGAGACATCGTATCAAACAAAACAAAAACACAAACACACACACACACACACACACGTGTGTGTGTGTGTGTGTGTGTGTGTGTGTGTGTGTGTGTGTAGATGCTGGGCATCATGACACATGGCTGTAATCTCAGCACTTTAAAGGTAGAAGCAGGAGGAACATAGCCTGGGTTATAGGCTATCTATAACCTGTATTATAACCTATATTTTTGGACCCCATCTAAAACAAAAAGGAGAGAAAGAGGAGAAAGAGAGGAGGAAGTGCTAATCTCATGGAGCTGGGCAGCCATGGTTGGTTTTCCCAACACATACCTCAGTCCTGGAAGGGTCAGCGCGCTATGCCAAGCCACTCTCCACCCTCCGGAACTGGACTACCACTATCATTCTCCTTTTACAGATGTGGAGAAAGGTTAAGGGCAATTCACACATTTGTCCAAGTTCACAACTTTCTTAGGCAGCATGGGCACTTGGCTCGGAAACAGTTGCCTGTGTTCAAAGCTAATGTCACCCTTGCTAACTATACATCAGCTCTTGGGTGAAGTACCTATGTCCCAGGTACACCAAGCTGCAAAAGCAAGATGAGTAAAACTACTCAACAGACACATGAGATGATGTAGGAACCGTGCTTGCTAGAACTAAGACTATAAACGAACATGGGCTAGCAACATCTGGGAGGGCCTCCAAATGCTACACTGCGTATCAGCGGCAGCTCTTTGTGAGCTGAGAGATGCTTAGATGGACTGTGATAGCAAAGTTCCAGACACATATTGTTTTGGTTTGCCTTTATTTTTAAGCTTATAATACAATTACAACATTTCGTCCTCCTTTTCCTCCCTCCAGGCCTTCCCATAGGCCCCTCCCACTCTCCTTCAAATCTATGGCCTCTTCTTTCATTAATTCTTATTGCATGCATATACAAATATGTATATACATATATATTTCCAAATACAACCTGTTCTGTCTGTATGATGTTCCTATGGACGTGTTCAGGGCTGACCATTTGGGCACTGGACAACCGACTGCTGTGTTCTACCCTGGGGAAGATGATAGGGGTGGACTTTGTTGTTGTTGTTGTTTTTGCTTTTCGTTTAGAATGTTCTTTATTGGCGATTACTGGACAAATGTAAGGCATGTCCAGAAGGCTCTGAAGTTAAACACAGAAAACATTCTCTCAACAACTGCTCTGTTTGTAGCAGATGCTACACTACAATGCACAGCGCTCTCAATGGTTCGAGCAGGTGCTCCAGTATTTCAGGGATCACCACGGAGGGTGTCTCAAAACATGAAGTGAGCTGCTGCTACAGACCAACTAAGTCACCATGCCTCACAGACCCAGGTCAAAGGCGAGCAGATCTGCCTACACTCACAGCTGCAGCTCCAATGCATCAGAGAACATACTGGAAAACAGTCTTTGTTCCTTCATGTTAGAGAGATGGAGTGTAAACCATGATTCAGACTTCCGTATTTACCACTGTCTACGGGTTGATAAAAGATACTTTTTGAATAGTTTCTAAGGCAGTCATAGTGGAGGTTTTGAGAGGACCTGTGTGAGGGGGAAGCTCTGCTTGATTAGCCCGAGCCCAGCTTTCTTTAACTCAGTCTGTGACCAGCCATAAGAGAAAGTGTGAGCTATTTTATGCTGAGTGGGGAGTCTAAGCCAGTGTTTCTCAACCTGTGGGTCATGAACCCCATGGCAAACCTCTGTCTCCCAAAAATATTTACATTAGTTTTCATAACAGTAGCAAGAATTGCAGTTATGAAGCAGCAATGAAATAATTTTACATTGGGGGGAGGGGTTTACCACAACACATGGAACTGTCTTAAAGGGTTACAGCCTTTGCAAGGTTGAGGAGCGCTGCTCTAAGCAGCCATTTGCCTTCGTTGCTGAAGAGGAAATATTGACTAACAGACTCTGAGTTCATAGCCATGCACAGCCATTTTCACGATGACTTCACCTTACTAACTGTCCATAACCACAGGGAATTCACTGACTGAACCTAAAACACACTAAGAGTTCGTGTTCTTTCACAAAACCATACCCTGTTCTTTCACAAAACCATATTACTCCAAGAAAGAAATTTCTCTGGAGCTAGTAAACCTTCCTGACTCCCTTCACTACTTGCCAGCAGAGCACAACCTTCCAGAAGAGAGAGCTCATTAATTATCTTCCTCTTTGCAGACCCCTTTCACTACCTTAGCCAGTTCGTGAACACTGGCTGAGGTAGTAAGCCTAAGTGACTGCTGACCTCAAGAGACTATCCATCTGGATTCAGGCCTTCTACTTGAGGTGGGAAAGCTTCTGGAAACAACACTAAACTGACTGAACTCCTAAGTCCCGACAGTGTTGACTGTCACTTCGCTGCCATTAACTGTGCTTGAAGAAAATATTTCTTCATCTAAGCACTGGACCTGTCGAAGTACTTCCTTCTGTTAATGCCCTCATGGACGTAAATAATTTATGGGTAATTTTAAATAAAATAAGCCTTTCCAAAGGCCTGGAGAGATGGCCATATATTTTTTTCAGGCCTAAAACTTTACGAATCAATTTCTATGGTCCCATAAAATTGCTTTATGAAGGTAAGGATGCAGGACTCCGCAACAGCTTCCAACTTTAGGTAAAGCCATAAAATCCAAAGAAATAACATTGTAAAGAAACTTTTACAGATTTTACAGATTTTTCCGTGTTTCTAATGCAATTACATCACTTCATAACCCTTTCTTTAAGTCTGACATGCTCCGCAAAAGAAGCATTCTTCAGTTTTCACTAGATTACAGACTAGAGAACTCTATTATGACACACCTAAAGAGTAATGAAAAATATGTGTTCAAAGAGTGTCAATGTTTTTAGTAACAGATGAATAAAATGATCCTACAGGTAATGTATCTCTATCTCCAAGTATTTTACGTCATGTTGCCTTAAAAAAAGAATATGACTGGACTAACGATACAGTTCAGTGGTAGAGCACCTGCTGAGCACATGAAAAGACCCAAGCTTGATTGGTCCACTGCATTTGTTGGGGCAGGGGGAGTCACACATAATTTATTTACTTGGTTAACTATTTATTGAACATTTGACTAGTAATGAAAATAAATAATGAACATATCCCTCATCGGTACTCAAATTTGGGAAGGCAGATTAAAGCATTGTAAAGATCAGTATATCAACTGCCAACACAAATTTTCTTTCATATGAATAGTGTAACAACCCCACTTAATTATTGATTAATTCATCTCATTTTTTAAATTCCTTTGGCTTTGTAGACCCAAGATAAGACAAAAATGGAAATAAATCTCTCTTCGCAGCTGTGTTTTCAAGTCACAAAACCATGTGTAGAATGTGATTGCTTTGCACGCCTTTAATCCCAGCACTCGGGAGGCAGAGGCAGGCGGATCGCTGTGAGTTCGAGGCCAGTCTGGTCTACAAAGTGAGTCCAGGATGGCCAAGGCTACACAGAGAAACCCTGTCTCGAAAAACCAAAAAAAAAAAAAAAAGAATGTGATTGCTTTGTAGTGAAATGTATTCACAAGCACAGAAACAAAGTGTGGCATTATAAAACCAATGAGCAAAAGGAATTTTTTCCTGGGTATGGGTGCTCGGTGATTTTCTTCTTTTATTTCTTTCTTCATTTTGCTTTTTTATTTTCTATTTCTCCAACAGTGAATTACATGACTGACGGGAGCATTCAACATTACTTGTAAAACATGAGGTGGCGCGCGTGAGTTCACGTGCTCTTTCCTGCCTGCCAATCACAGGCCCAGATAGAACCTGTAATGCGCAGTTGGACTGGGAGCAGCGGGGCTGAGATGAAGCCACTTACTGAATACATCACAGGGCAGTCAATCTAAGTCTCCTGCGCTATCCACAAACTGTGTTCTACTCAGGGCGAGGTGGAAAATTAACTCTACTCCCTTACATGTCCTTCAAAGTGGTGAGAGAATGGCAGCACTCAACTAGGGTTCAGTCTCATTTCGAGAAGTTCATTTTCTTGGCAAGTCTGGTGTTCTTGAAAGATAATCTATAAAAAAAAGGGGGGGGGGGCGGTTCTTTGACCCAGATCCAATTCAGGCACAGAAATAATGGTCCTTGTTTGTCAAAGAACCATAAAGAAACGAATCAATAACTTTCATAAGGTTATTTTAGAGTTCAATTCTTCTCCCAAGGGCCCTTCCACAGACAGCTTAGACAAACAATGCCTTTTTCATTTGGTTTCATTTTAAAGTTCATGGAAAGCTCCTTACTCAGCCCCAAAGAGGAAGGCGAATAGGGCAGTTATTGTCAAGAAGAGATATTAGATTCCCCCATTCAAGAGGAATAAGTACAAGTTAATGCTACAGAAAACGGAAAATGGTGAACCACTTCCTGCTTAAAACCTACTTCAAAGCTTGCTCCAAGTCATATCTCTTTACAAACCATCTTGTCTTATACAGCAAGAGCCCACGCACTCCCATTTCAGCATCCTGGGATGAAGGGCCTATTGCCCAGCTGTCTTAGAGTGACAAAGTCAAAGCCATTCCTTGTAAGACTGAGCCACTTGCAGAAACAACAAGAAACCCTGAAGAGCAAAGCCAGTTAGCATCATGTCCCTACACGGATGGCTTGGAACAGTACTGTACCAAGGGTGCAGCAGGGATCAAACAAGAAAGGCAGAGAGCAAGCTAACTTTAAGAGCCACTAAGTCACAGCCCCACCACCACTCTTCCTTATGGTGTGCTGTGTGGTCAAGGCATAGGGACCCTGAATTTGCAAATGAAGGAATCAGCTGTGGAGAAGATTCATGGTCTGGGATTCAAGCCACCCTTAACCATCTCTATTAAATAGTATCAAGAACAACACACTAAAGTGGTGTAAATCACTCCTCACTTACTCTCACTGACTTTTAGAGATCAACAACGGGACGCTCCCCAGGGCAATGCTGGCTGCTTCCACGACAGATGAAGGGACCATGACACATTAGTGACCTACTCTGACCTAACTTCCACACAGACTCCAGATATTAAATACTACATCCTCTTGCCTTCTTAAGCAGCTCTCAGCCTCGGGGTGATATGACAGCCTTCCCTCTACCGAAGAATCAGGCCAATTCTTGCCAGTTTTGTTTGGCCGAAGGAAGAAACCCAGAGGAGGAGGGCACCCTCTCAGCAATCCCAGGTATTTCATTCATTCTTAAAACCTCTTAACATAGTTTCTCTTAATCACCATCATTTTGCATAAGGGGAAACTGAGGTTCAGAGAGTTGAACCATATTCCCTAAGGGAAGTTAGTTACCTGCGTTTTAACTAATAATGCACACATGTCATTCAAGAGTCTAAGCTGTGTTTTCCCACCACATCACCCTGTATCCATGGATTGGTGCACACAGGCTACCCTTGCTGTGGTTCGAGCAGCAGTGGAGAGAGACATGGTGGAGTGAGGAGCAGTAGCTTTCAAAAGCCCATTCAACAACTTGCCAGCTTGAGGTCTTTGGACAAAGCTACCTATTTTTTCTGGGTCCAGTGTTTCCCAAACCATGAACTAAAGGTGAAACCCACTCAAGTCATAGGAATGATGAACCAAGCTACTGTTCTTGCAGAGTGGCTAGCTCACTGGAAGCAAGTACCAGCATTAGCTGTGACTCAACTCCCTGCTGCAATCACTTGATCATGTCTTGGTTTGGTTTGATTGACCGAGGTAGAGTTATAGCCCTTAGCACTGTAGAGTACTCTCCACTGGCATCTCTAGTGCCCAATATAAGGAGATGTGAATTTCTTATGGCCTGAGTGTTTAAAGAATATTTAACCATTAAGTTCTTGCTACTGCGGTGCTACAGCATGAGAAAAAATGGGGCATCTTCAAAACACAGGAAAAAAATAAAATATCCAAAAACTATGTTCTCATTCTAATTTTCTCAAGCAGCTGAAAGCTGGCTTACATCACAGCTCCTCTGTTCTTTGCAGCGAGGTTCCCATTTGTTTTAGCACAATCCTGTTACACAGTGAAAGTCTGGCCAGAGAGCACTCCAATGACAAAATAACTTTCATAAATTCCTGGAGATGCTGACCCCAGGAAAAACAATTCTATTATGACTAGAAAGTCAGTCTCCTATTTCCACTGCAATCCAGATGCTGGGAGATTCCTCTACAGCTTAGGCTCGTAATTACTTTTTTTCTCTATCAATTCAGCTACCAAAGACTTCATTTCATATTCCTGAGGCAAACGTGGGGAGGGAGGAAAATTAAACATTCAAAATGTTTGCACATGAAATTAAACTATAGCTATACCATTATCTTCCATATTAAAATTATTTAATTTTTTTGTCTTCCTTCTCTACCAGATTCTTATCATTCATTTTATAATTAGATTTTTAGTTGTCTCTCTCCCTTCCCAGGAGAAAGGAAAATTTCTTTCTATTCAGGCAGCTTTGTATCCCCACAGGGATAAAACACAGCAGGCACTTAATGGTTCTGAATGAGTTCATGGGTGGATTGAAGGATGGATGGATGGATCTTCCTAAAAATAAAGAATGGCTACTTTGTGATGTGATTGCTGAAAAGTCAAATCTACAGACAACAGCATTTTGCTCCAGTTGCTGTTCTTTTTCCTTGCCACTGCCGTGGCCATTTTCAGTCTGTACTGTATGAGACTTCCTCTTCTACACTTCTGTCTCAGTCAAGACCTTTGCTCCAGAAGAGCTCCTCTGTCTCTGAGTGAATGTCAAGCTAGTGCTGCTGTGTTCCAGCATGCCACAGCTCTGTCAAGTTGTTTGAAGCTCTTCTGTGAGTTGTCGATCCCTGGCTGTCCCTCTAGGTAGTCCACTGCTGCAGCCCCAGATAACTGCCCGTCCAGTGTGCCTGAACCACTCCCTATTCGGCCAGTCTGTCTTTGGGGCTGGCAGGTGCACTGAGTCAAAGGCTTCCTCACAATAACCTACTCTCACCTCCACGTAAAGCAAGACTCCTGAGCAGCTTCTAGGCCAGCCTGAGATATTTGAAATTTTGTTTGTGGTAAAGATGACATTCAATGAACACGTAATAAGCATGACATTCATGCCCAAAGAAAAGTGTCACCTTACTACATGACTTTCAAATGTCCCACAATATATTTATGTCAGTGAAAACTACCTTATAATTACCTGACTCTTTATCATAATTCAGTTTTATGTGTAAACACAAGTTACTTATTGAATAGTAATAGCATATTTTTCAGACCATAAGATGTGCCTGACCATAAGACACATCCAGTTTTTAGAGCGGTAAAACAAGAAAAAAATATTCTGAACCAAATTAGTACTAGTATAATAAAATATTTATTAAACTATAACAAATATGGTAATATTAAACAGTATTAACTCAACAGGAGGAAAAACTCAGAAACTCAAGAACTTTTCCAGTTTTCTGAAAAGCCCAAAAACTCATCATTGCTAGTGTCAGAATTTAGGAAGCTCGGTTGCTGACAATCACTTCATCACTTTCTTCGCTATCTCCATATATGGTATTATCTTCAGTTCCGTCTAAGGCCTTGCTAATGTCACATTTTTTGAATGATCGTACAACGAACGATTTCCTCCTTCACTGGCTGCCATGATGTTTTAACCCATTCACACACTCGAGTGACAGTGGGCCTCTTCATCTGTCCTGTTGGAGTCAGATCACGGTTCCCAGCAGCCATCTATTTGTTCCACTCTGCTCTCATAGACTTTAGATGGTTTGTTGATTGAAACATCAAGAGGTTGCAGCTGGCTGGTAGGACCTCCAGGAATTACAGCTAGATGAGTCTTCACCTCTTTAAACCTGTTTTTTTTTTTTTTGTTGTTTTGCTAATATGTGCTCTGAACTGGTCAAGTGCTAATAAAGCAGTTTTTTTTTTTTTTTTCCAGAAGCCCTCCAGGATTTTGGACCACACTTTTTCAATCCATCTGTCTTTTCACATATGCAGAATGAACAATTCTGTCTTCTCTCATGTGCCCAGTAATGATTTCTGCATTAGCAATATGGCCCCACTGGAGTCAAGGAGGGATAGATGATAGCTAGAGATTCCTTATTGCTACACATTTCACTGCACTCCCCATGCCCTGCTTCCTGTAGCAAGCTGACACGCACCTGCTTACCCAGCAGGTTAAGAACTGCATTCAGCTCAGATCAGTGTGACGCGGGTGTGAAGACGATATGATGACAGGGACACACCACCAAGCTCTGTCTGAGAAGGGATTTCCTGTTCCCAAGGACACACTGAACCCTGTAGTGTGTTCCTCAGCTGGCACACTGAAGACATCGTTAAGTGACCTCTTTGTTGATGCCTAATGGACAGCAATTGGACCATAAGGTGTACCCTAATTTTCCCTCCAATTGGGGGTGTGGGGGGGAGAGTGTGTCTTATGGTCCAAAAAATATGGTAACCCAAATTAGCCAGAATGTAGCTCTCACTTAGTCAAGGAAAGATTGTATTATATGCTGTTTAGGAATTTGTGAAAATACTTAAAGATGATACGTACATATATTTTATATCTATTGAATATTTCGTCAGATAACCAGAATCTACAAGCATATTTTTCTTTTTAAAAATTTAGTTATTTATTCACTTTACATCCCAATCATAGCTCCCTCCTTCCTCTCCTCCAAGTCCCAATCTTCCTCCCTCTTCTCTCCTTTCCCTTTCTCTGTTCTTCAGAGAAGGGGAGCCACCCCCCCCACACACACACAAATCCACCACAGCTCATCAAGTCACATAAGGAGTATGTCCTCTTCCCTGTAGCCTGTTGAGGCAACCCTGCCAGGGGCAAATAATAGAAAAACAGGCAACAGGGTGCATGTCAGAGGCATCCCTTGCTCCTCTTACTAGAGGACCCACATGAAGCCTGAGCTGCCCATTGGCTACATCTGTATAGGGGCCTAGGTCCAGTCTATGCATGGTCCTTGGTTGGTGCTTCAGTCTCTGCAAACCCTCTGGGACCTGATTAGTTGGCTCTGTTGGTCTTCTTGTGGCACTCCTGTCACCTCCAGATCCTTTTATCCTTCCTCCAGCTTTTCCACAAGACTCCCTATGCTTCACCCAACGTTTGACTGTGAGTCTCAGCATCTGTTTTAAACCACTGCTGGGTAAAGCGTCTCAGGGGACAGCTATGCTAGGCTTCCATCAGCAAATATAGCAGAGTATTAATAGTGTTGGGGTTGGCTCTCTCCCATGGGGTGGGCTTCATGTCAGGCCAGGCATTGATTGGTCATTTCCTCAATCTCTGTCCATTTTCCCCCCTGCATACCTGTAAGCATATTTTTCCAATGGAGAGATTTTTATTTTATTTTATTTGTAAACTATGTGTGTATGCATGTGAATACAGCTTCTAAAAGAGGGCATAGAATGCCTTAGAGATGCAGTTACTGGTGGCTGTAAGCCACCTGATATAGGTGCTGGGAACTGACTTCAGGTCTTCTTATGTGCAGCATGTGCGGCTAACCCCTGGGCCATTTCTCCAGTCTCCTATAAACACAATTAAATGAAATTTCTAGAATACAAAGGTTCAAACAAATGAATAATTTTGTTTAATGAAATACTATGCATCACTGAAGACAAATGAGAATATAAATTAAAAGAAAATATCCAAACTGATATAAAAGAATGTCATAAAGAACAAGCAGCCCAGAAAGGCATACTAGAAGCTCACAGAATACGGGACAAAGTTTATCTTATGAGCAAGCCACTGCTAAAGACAAGAAAGCAGGACATAAGCAGAAAAAAAATTTTTACAGAAATATGGCCAAGAATTTTCTAAAACCGAAAATGCTGTGAAGACGAGGCAGAAGACACATAACAATCTGTATTTCATCAGAGAATGACCATACTTTAAAAACCAAGACTGAAGAAAAAATATTAAAATTTGTAAAGGCAAAGGGAATTGTCATCCAAAAAAACTCCTGAAAACTAACTTCACACACACACACACACACACACACACACACACACACACACACACAAAATGCTGAAAGCTGTAATTAAAGCTTTAATAAATAAAACCAACCAGAAACATATTTTTTACAGTTTGTATTTGCTTGGGATGTGGGGGAGGGGGAACATATGTGCCTAAATGTACATGTGAAGGTCAAAGGACAATTTTGAGGTATCAATTCTCTTGGTCCCAGAGATACCTTTATCCACTGAACAATCTCACCAGACTCAAGGCAGAATTTTATACCCAACAAAAATATCCTTCAAAACCACTGTGAAAAACAGACATTTTAAATAAACAAAATCTGTGAAAGACTTGTTCCCTGCAACTCCAAACTGGAAAAAAAAAATACTAGTGGAGATTCTTCAGGAAAAAGAAATGGCTCTAGATGGAGTCGGTAAAATAGGAAGGAATTCAGATTGATGCAAGTTCTATACATGTATTGATCTAATGGGTAATAACCACATAAAACAAAGCAAGGTGAACACTTTGTGGGATCTAGAATATGTCTAACAATACACCAAAGAAAGATTAGAGAAAATCTTACCAAGAAAAGTCAAATTAAACAAACTACTTAGATAGCATAATTGTGACCCCATAAACACCTCGTGCTCATCGGCAGAACAGAGACCCCTCCAGACAGTCCTCACATCTGTCTGCACGGTCCTTGTGCGCTCCTCGCCCCTCGGGGACCTGCTTCTCAGAGAGCCACACATCCCTGCACTGGGCATGCTCAGTTCAGCATCATGCACTGACTTGGCTCTTGCTGTGCATTTCACAGTCATGTCCATCAATACACACCGTGAGATGTCATGTTGAGAATCCTCAAGGTTAAGGCTCAGTCACCTCAGTGGAGCAAAAGTGCTTGACTGTGTGTCCCCACTGACTAATCCAACATGGTTTACCTCCAAGTATTGTTACTACTGACAACTGATTCATACATTAAAGCTGGCGAGAACAGAAGGCAGGCTGTCCAGGCCAAATGTGAAGAGACGATCAACTTTAACGGCCAGCTAATCGTCTACACCGACTCTCCTCATTTTTCCACTAAGCAATTCAACTCTTTCCAGACAAGTAAACCTCCCCTCAGGAGTAACTAATTTACAAATGGGCTTCTGTTCTGCGTCAGCTCCTCTTCCCAAGAATACCCTGGCACCGACAACAGTTGGCACATGAGCTTAGCATGTTTACTCCCAGGAACGTGGACTCTCCCCGCACCCCCAACACCCGCCAACCTCATTATATACCAAGAGGAAATCAACTGCCAGTTCTCATGAGAATGACATATTGACTAAGAACTCAGACCAAGCCACCACTCCCACAGTCAGCAAAATGCACACGAGAATGCATGACTGAACTTGCTACAAGCCTCCCTGTTTGCCAGGAAGCCGCTGAAGTGAAGCAGGTATCCAGTGTCTCTCAGAAAGACCCTCCCAGGCCTCCGTTGTGAAGTCAAGAACTAGAACCCAGAGCAACAGCTCCTCTGGTCCAGTCACTGGAACCATCCACTCACTTCCTGCCGAGACAGGAGACTCGGCTGCTGAGCAGTTCAGCTTTCATTTGACATTTCTGCTCCAAATAGCTGACAGTACCAGTTGGCTGGATGAATGAAACAAAGTGCAGAGGAGGTAGCAAGGCCTCTGTGTGCTTTGCAGAGCCCCGCCTTCTGAACAACTGTGTTAAGAAAGGCACTGAAAAGCAAATCAGGGAACCCAGGGCAACAAAAGGGCAGACAGCAAAGCCCACAGGTGGCCTATGTGTTGTAAATGATGCAATGAGCTATTTAAGCGTAACGCCCATCCCACCTACTGTTTGTTTTACTGATGGCAAGAGAATCACATTGCTGTCCATGAATGTGCCCACTGCAGAGTCTAGCTGGACCTTAATAACTCCACACAGCATACACATGTAAGCACAAACATTCCCCCTGAGAACTCGCAGCCTCCCCCACACTGCCCTGCAGTCGACACTCCCAGGGAAGCTACTTTCTGCTAAGTCCCAGATTGCTTAGGATTTGTAGTTTTGTGGTTTTTTTTTTTTTTAAGATAGGGAGACAGTGAGTTTCCACAGCACCCATGAAATGAAATGCGCACGAGAGAGATGAGTAGGAGACCATGCGGTGGACAGCAGCAACCTGGTAACTTTCAATGACTCAACCATTAGTATCATGTGACTGGGACCACAACCTTAGATGAATTCTTCAAGAGGATTCCAGTGAATTCCACTGAAGTTGTCACAAGTTCTGGCTTGAAAACTCTAATACATCTCTCAGAGTCGACCTAAGGACCAGGGAGAGTCTGATGACCCACATGCTCTCCCTAGGCCCCCTCTACCCCCCACCACCCACTCTTTCAGAACCTGAAGAGAGCCAATGACAGCCTCTCTATAGTCCTGGAAAGTTCTGCATGACTGTACTACAGACAAGACGAAGAAGGCTAGCACCCTTTGAGAGTGCATTCAAAGACAAACGTACATAATAATTCCTTTCCTGGACTCCATCCAATAGATACCACTTCAGTCTTTCTCTGTGGCTTCCGTGACTGACCGCTAATAGGGACTAAAGGCTTTTGTGTTTAAGCTGACTGTCCTAGGTAGGAAAAACGAAGCCTTTCATTTGCAAAGCAGGGTCCCTCATTCTCCGTGGCTCATTTCACAGGTCTCCGGAGAATGTTATTCCCAGGCACGCCACTGTTCAACACACACTGGACAGCTTAACAAGGATACCACTCTCTGGGTGAGAAGAGAGGGAGCCGGGTAGCACAATAACTGAAAGAAAGCTTGGCGGGAAGGACTGTATATTAAAAAAAAAAAAAAAAAAAAAAAGCACTAGGGGAATGATGGTGCCTCCCAAGACAGACAGAATGTTTACTCAGTGCTAACTGATAACTCATAAGTACAGTAAATAGCACCTTATTTATCTGTTCTGCATAAATACAGGACATATGCAAATTTTCAAAGTTCCTAATGCATATTCAGGTAATTTGACTTCAACTATCAATTAATCAGCCCAGAAGTTGTTTACCATTAGGTTTGCTTTGTGTACATATTTATAATAAGCAAAGATGTGTTGAAAGAACAGGGAAGAAATTACAGAGAACTATTGGAGACAGCATATGCATGGCCATGGTCCTGAGGTCAGGATGCAGCTTTAACCTTTGAAGTAAAATTTATACTCTTGATGTTTTAACTAAAAAAAGAAAAAAAGATCCCTAGTCCTGTATAATTTTTATAATAAGTATGCTGATTTCTTTGAAAGACAGGGGAGGGCAGAGGAGGGGAAGAGAAGGGAGAGATGCCAGTGCTAAGTTTGCATTACCCACAATAGCAAGGTGAGATGAACTCCTAAATAACACGGCTGGGGATGGAGCTGATAGAAATCAGTGGGCACACTAATCTTACAACCTCAGTGACTTTGTGTCTGAACTAGCTTTGACTTAATACAATCCAACCATAAAACAAATAAGTAAAACCATGAGAAACATGCTTAAGAATTTCTTCCATTTGACTTCTGAAAAGAATACACACACACACACACACACTTTTTCCATCATACAGAAAAATTACCAATACAGGTAAGAACAAGATCCTGGCTAAACATGTGATAGACAAAAATTTTGAAAACTACCTAACATGCCTCAACCAGACTTGATGGGCCATTTGCTATATCTGTTGCAAAGACTCAACTATGTCGACTTTGTCGAGATTGCTGAGAGAAAGCCACAAGGAACACGTAAATAAATCTGCATGACTGTGTCCCAATCAACCTTTACTTGAGCACTGACATACCATTTTCATGTGTCACAAAGTAATCACTCCTATTTTCTAACCATCTAAAAATATCAAACTCACCCTTAGGTCACCAGCTAGAGTCTGGATTTGACTCGCAAAGCCATGCTGCATCAAAAAGGCCAGGTACGTGTGAGTCATGGGTTGTGTCACTCCAGATGGATAAGTGAAGGAAGGAAAGGCCCTGGTTGACTGGGTGATAATAGTACAGGAGCCTTCAGGAGCTAATTGTCCATTTCCATCCACACTACTCCTGCCCCAGCTCTTGAGCCTGCTGATAAAATTCCAGCCACTCTTCCTGTCCTTGAGCTGTGCTAAAAGATATAGGACAAGCCAGACTGTCATCCCCAGCATCAGTAAGAATGATGGGACACCATTACCTGATTCCAGATGGAAAAGGAAAGTGTTAGTGACTGGCTAGCTGCCCGTCACATAGCAAAGCAATCCGCTGTCAGCAGAGGAAACAAAAGGACCTAACTTCTGCCGATGGGGAGATCAATTGTGGAATTTACTGTCTGTAGAAAGGCAGCAAGAACAAGCCCAACAACATGGTAAGCTCCAAGTTGGTAACAGCAAGGCACTCATCCTGACGCCTCAAGTAAACCCAGGGGAGGGTCAGCCTGCCCCCCAAAGATGACAGTTCCTCGGGGATGAAACAGATGTCCACAGAGACAGCCTGTAAGCCCCACTCATTATGTAAATGCCTAACCAGTCAGCAGGCAGCTCTTATAAAAATGTTTTCTGTGTTAGCTTTGGCTGTCCTGGACTTACTTTGTAGACCAGGCTGGCCTCGAACTCACAGCGATCGTCCAGGACAGCCAAGGCTAACACAGAGAACCCCTGTCTCAAAAACAAAATAAAACAAAACAAAAAATGTTTTTATTTAAATCTCTGTGTCTGTGACTCTGTGTGTGTATGTATGTGTGTGTGTCTGTGACTCTGTGTGTGTGACTCTGTGTATGTGTGTATGTGTATGTGTGTGTGTCTATGACTCTGTGTGTGTGTGTGAGACTGTGTGTGTATGACAGTGTATGTGTGTGTGTGTGTATGTGTCTGTGACTCTGTGTTCCTGCCACAAAGCTCATGAGGTCAGGGTACAGCCTTGCCTGTTGGCCCTTGCCTTCGATCTTAGCTGAGACAGGACCTTGCTCACCGCTGCATGAATGAGTTATCTGGTCCACAAGCTTCCAGGAATTCTCTGTCTCCCTCTCAACTCTTGGCACATAAAGGCCGGAATTGGATGATCTGCTGCAGCCCACTTCACATAGGTTTAGAGAACCTCACTCAGGTCCTCGTGCTTGTACAGGAAATATTTTACCACTGCGACATCTCCCCATCTACGCTGGGAAAGCCTCCTTGGCTGAAATCAACATCACCTATGACAAGCTGTTGCTGATGTTTATGTTTAAAAGAAAGCAAGCAGGAAAATGTACTGCTTGTGATTATATTCCCATTATTCATAGCAGATGATCCGTTTCTTCTTCTTCTTTTTTTTTTTTTAAGTTTAGTGTTTTGGCTTTCTAAAATAATGGATCTCTGGTGTGAAGTAAAACATACTTGTGGAAATTCAAATTGAATTCATTTGCTAATAGACAGAAATGGCCTTAAATGAGAGACAGCTTCATTCTTAAGCAAACAAGCAATTGACCGTGACAACAGATGTATAACTACGCTTGCACTTGGTGGATGTGTTAACTGATCTTTCCTAATAAGGACATTAGATAGAATCCAGCTTATAGCAAGGAAGGAAAATCATCTTCAGAATGATAAAGGGAAAAGTCAGAGAAGAAATGTAACTACTGTACAAGTGTTTCCTGAATTCTATTTCTGGCATCCCATAGTTGGGAAAACGAACCCTGAAACACAGTGTTTCTTCTGTATGGAGAGTAGCCCGTGGTAGAATTTTAAGTTCATATTTTTGGGAATCAAAAGGGTAGATACAAAGTTTATTTTTAAAATCATCATTTCCATTGAATTTTCCAATTTTACATGTTGAAAACAAAGGGATCTGAATATTTTGATTCAAGCACTCTATATGTGTCACCTTCTCATACAGAACTCAAACACACTTGACCCCACTCTTTCCCACAGGTACAAAGGACTGACTCTGGGTTTGAAGAGGTGTCCATCAGCCTTTGCTTCAAGATCTCGGGGAAGGCTGGCTTAATGGGTCCTAGGCTAAGTGTAATTTTGACAGCATGACTAAAATGGTGACGGCATGTGATTCTCTACAGCCGTCCTAGACCTGTGCCTAAACTCATAGTAAGAACTGGGTCAGTTAACGCACACTTGGAGGTGAGTCATGCCTGTCTCTGGCCACCCTGACTTGGGGCTGCAATGCTCACATCTCGAACAACACAATGCTTGGGGGAAATCCCTATGTTTCTGAATACATTTTAGAAACAAGCACTGTGGGGGGTCTACCCAGAACCCTAAGTACTGACCTTAAGTGAAGAAAAGTGAAGTTTGGAGCAATGACATGAGCTATCTTTCTTAAAAGCACATCTCTCTGTAACCGCTCTCTCCTTGCATCGCCCAGAATGAACTTTCTTAGACATCGAAAGAAGGTGACAGAGCCGTCACATTTCACTCAGCAAAATGTGCAGTTGCATACAGCTTTTGATTTACTCCTAAGAGGACACAGTAGCTTGAAGTAGCTATTGTCTACTAAACTGAGGCTGATCACCTGACACAGTATCAGCTAAAAATTTTCAAGAAAACGACTGTGATGACAATGGCAGTAGATTCTGAAGACACTGAGGAACTGCCTTTAGAGGTAACAAAATAAACAGAAAGCAAGCAGGCAAGGCACGAGAAATGATGAAGGCACCTCTTGTTGCATCTCTCATGTCACCCTGCCTCTATAGTTCAGCTGCCCTCACTCTCACCTGGGCTTCTATTTAGCTACTCTCCAAGGACCTCTCTTCTGAACATAACCCCAATTCTTTCTCCATTCCTCTCCCTTGACCTCTTCCCCAACCCTTTAGCACAGGTTATCCACCCTGACCTGCCCATAGCAATTCCACCATAACGCTCTTCCTGCCTGCCTGTTTCTACCCTACTGGCTTGGTTTCTATGGAAAGCCCTGAATACATTGTGTTAAAACGTCAATGGACTCTCAGCACTCTTAATTAAAGGGTGAAAGTCCTCCTCTAGATCTGACACGCCCGTGACCACTTTTCCAGCTTCACGCTGAAGACTTCCTCCATCATGCCCAGGCATGTGGGCTCCTGTTAGGTCCTGCCATGGGCTCCTGCTAGCTGTCCTGGACTCACTTTGTAGACCAGGCTAGCCTTGAATTTACAGAGATCCGCCTGCCTCTGCCTCCCAAGTACTGGGATTAAAGGCGTGCGCCACCACGCCCAGCCCTTAGCTGTTTCTCTTGTCTGACAGTTTCTGTCTTCATCAGACTCGGTTCTCCCATGTCTGTGACTTCATTTCCTTCTCTATGGCTTCTGACAGCCCTGCTTGGCGTGCCCGTATCACAGCTTCTGGTCCTCTTCATGACACACACACACACACACACACACACACACACACACACACACACACACAACAACACTTATGTCTGATTGTCTCAGATAGGAAAATCCCCAGGATCAGGAAGCAGGCCTGCTGGGCTTACTGATGAACTGCTGTGGCCACAACCATTATTATTTGTACAATGCGCGAATAATCTCCATCCCTCTCCCTCCTCATCAGTGTTTCTTCCCTATCTCAATGATGGCTCTCAAGAAATGTGTCATTCACCGAAGCACACACTTATTGGCTCATTCATAGAAATTGTTCCCTTCTGTGTCCATCTAGTCACCTGAGTTGGTGATAAATTGTGAACATATATTGATATCCTACTATGTTCAAACCTTGGAGAAAATACAAGGAATAAGGGCTAGGGTGTGCTTGCGCATTTCTATTAAAAGTACAGAGGAGAATAGCTACTTTATTGTTGACTTGTACAGCAGCGTGGAGTAAGTGTTTGAAAGAGACACATGCTAGGATTCATCCAAAGATGGGATGCATCCTGGGATTCCAAAGAGCTTACTGAAAGGAATCGCTTTTTGTTTTCCTTCAATTTGATTTTACTACACCCAGCCATTCACTTGTTTACTATGTACCCACTGAGCACATTCTGTGTCTTAGGCACTATATGAAGAGGCAGGCATGGTGAAGGTTAAGTCTCACATCGGGCCAAGAAGAGAAAAACCCCAAGATGTCAATGGCGATATGGTATTGTAGATCCTACCGTGACCTCAACCTAGAAGGACTGAATAGAGTGGAAACTAAAAGAGCGAGCAATTGAATTGCAGGAAAATCAAAGGGGCTCAGTAAGAAAGAAACACCTTACGCCCACCCCTGTTCATAGCAACCTTATGCCCCACACTCAAAGTGTGGCAGCAACCCAAGTGCCACTGACAGATAAACAGACCAACAATTGTGGTCCGTGAAAACAACGGGATAGCGAGAAGCATTACAAGAGAAGAAAACATTGACATATGTCATAACATTGAAAGACTTTGAGATTGTAAATAAGCTGTTCACAAAAGGCAAATGTTGTGGAACTCCACGTATATGAAATGCCATATATTGGGGAAAAGGATGGACTTTTCTGAGGTTTGGGGGTGGGGGGGAAGCGGTTATTCAGTGGTCTGGAGCCTCTGACTGCATGATGAAAATTTTGTGGACTGCTACACAACTGTTTGAATATCATTAATAATATATAGTTAAAATGATTATATGTGGACAGGATGATATGCATTGTAAATATCCAGACCAGGGTGACACTAAGCACAGAGGACACAGTCATTAGGTACATCCCAGACCTCTGTCACCTCCCCTTCATGCCCAGCATCCAGAAAGGCATGGCAAGCTTCAAGTCACTGCTCAGGAAAAGTGAGGGATGGGAGATACTTGTGACGTCATCGTCAATTTTAAGGTACATGTCTATGTTCATTTGTCATCTGGCCAGGAGGAACTCCTTTGTCCCCTAATTCTGTGGCAAGGGCTTCTCAATTCATTCAAAGGCTAGCAATGCTTGCAGTATGAGGGCAGATGGAATAAAGTGCTGAAACTCGCACACAGCCTAGAACTACTTCTAAGGTTATGAATGGAAAGATTCATTGGTCTTGGCACAAGCAACCTATTGGCTCAATGAAATTTTCTGTTGGACAATCAAAAACATTTTTTTTTCCCACCAGCAGTCCTCCAAAGAGTCTTCTGAGGTACCCATAAAGAGTGCCATTTTTATTGATGTGTGTGGGATGTACATACGCAATGAAGGATTCACTTCAAAAATTTTCAGGAGTTTTTAATGGGGAAGGCATCTCAATGGCACAGTACTTGTCTTACAGGCATTAGGCTTTGAGCTTGATTCTTAGCACCCACCCCCCAAAAATGTGGGAAAAAAAACGTAGAAGAGAAGAGGGTAGATGAAACATAATTGGCAAATGTTAATAATTCTTGAAGGATGTTGAAGGTTGTATGAGACTCATTATATTATTTTTTCTATTTTGTGGTTACTTGAAATTTTTTATAATAAGCAATCAGTTATTTTAAAATTGTACATGTAGCAAAACAATTTATGACAGGCTTGTGGATGACTTCAAGATAGGCACGGAATTTAGATTATTCCAAACCCATCAAGAGACCATAAAATTAAGCAAGATTTATTACCAATAGAATGTGACAGTGTCTTTGCCTAGACAAATCTAAATGTACAAGTGAGCACGGAAGGAGAAGGAGCAAGATTTAATAAATAAAGAAGATATCTTTAGCTTTCTAGTCTTCTTGTTTTTTTGTTTTGTTTTGTTTTGTTTTTTTCCCAAGGAAAATAACATCAGGCTCAATCCCAACTCCTTAAAGCCAGAGAAGTTCCTGACCACATTTATTGTTAGCTTCCTGTTTTATCTAAAATTCAACAGCCACCAAAAACAATGACCCCAATCCACATTAAGGTTATCTGTACACCGAGGACACTTAAGAACTATTCATAGGAGGGTTCCCAGCTTGGAAAAGCCCCCACAAAGTGTGGTCAAATAGATGTAATCATCAGTAAAAGCTGACCAGAAGGAAGAGGAGGAGGCTCACCGAGTGTGTCTACCTGCTTTTTCATCTTTGGAGTCTCCATGGTTGATACAGAAACCTGGTGAAGGTCTGAAAGTTCATCCTGCGGCAATTCTATCATCTGTAGTCTGTATCTTTTAATGATATTTATCTGGATTGCAAAAGTTCCATGCACCTATTCCAGAAAACGTGAGCAACAACACACGAAAGAAGACGCCAGGGACCACTCTGCACATTTTGTGTTCCTTCTGGTTTACGTTACAGGGACAAACAATGAAAAACTAAGACCACCTCCCCCCCACAGCCTCATCTACGAAAAGTGTGTCCCCGCCTACTTGAGCTCATGGAAAATCAATAGAAGGGACACATGCAGCTTTGCAGTCATGCTAATTATCGGACACCTCGGGACACAAAGATGAGAAACATGCCACGGCCTTCCGCTCCTTTTGGCACACAGATATATGGTAAGCTTTCTTGACCATATATTGCCCGAGGGATGATAGCTCAACAAGCTGGAAGGACCCTGGTTGGTTTTTTTTATTAATTTATTCAGATTACAACTCAACTGTTATCCCATCACTTGTATCCTCCCATTCCTCCCTCCCTCCCGTGTTCACTCTATTCCCCTCCCCGAGGTCTATAACCATGGGGGGACCTCCTCCCCCACTATATGGACCCTAGTTGTTTAAAACTGGCAATACATGCTTGGCTGGTAGACCACTCGGATTTCTTCCTGGAGGACAAAAACAATCCTCTCCCAACTTTTAAACAAACAAGAATATTGCCATTGGTGAAGAAAAGCATGGTTTCTCCTCCTTGGAATTAGCCTGCATAAAGTTATTGATTCACAGAGACAAACAAAGTCCTGGTTCCTGGTTCCCTTGCTGATAAGCACAGCCAACTCTAAAGGAGGATACTGACCCAGAATTCCGTGGGGTCCCCCGAGATTGCTGTAATGTGTTATGCGGAAGTCGCCATGTCCTCTCCAAAAGCGCTCACCAACATAACACCCACATGCACACTGATTTACACCCAGAGTCTATGTCTTAGGAACTCAGCCTTAGCCAATAAGCCACTATTATTCGCTCTGTCAGAGCAAGCTGATCTATTTCAATTAATTCAAGTACCTATGGCATGTGGGCTCAGAGCTAGAAATTCTAAATCAAGATACCACAGCCTTCTCTCTCTCTCTCTCTCTCTCTCTCTCTCTCTCTCTCTCTGTCTCTCTCTCTCTCTCTCTCTCTCTCCCTCTGTGTGTGTGTGTGTGTGTGTGTGTGTAATGTGTGTAATGTGTGTGTGTGTGTGTGTGTGTGTGTGTGTGTGTGTGTGTAGTGTGCTGCAGCATGTGGGCTCAGAGCTAGAAATTCTAAGTGAAGATACCACAGCCTTGACTGTGTGTGTGTGTGTGTGTGTGTGTGTGTGTGTGTGTGTGTGTGTGTGTGTGTGTAATGTGCTGCGGTGCAGAGCATGGCGACAGAAAATCTGACTGTCCTAGGACTCAGAAAAGCAATCAGGTGTGCTCTGTACTATAGCCATTTTATTTCCATATCTCGCCATCCTCTGGTTCCCTGAAGACAGACCTACAACTCTGTTATCCAGATGATCTGTTCAGACTGCCTCCTTTGGTTTACCAGCCTTACCCTTTCTCAAGCTGCCTTGACCTGCTCTCCCTTGGTCCACACAAGAGGCACCACCTGGGGTGCACAGGAAGAAAACAGACAATTCACTAAGCATAGAGACAGCAGGAAGAACTCAGGAGACTCCACAGAGGAGGTAACATTTAGTTGAGGCTTAAAGGTCACACAATTTGCGCAATGGTAACAATTTTTTAAATTTTGCATATTTTTTAAAGCCATTACTTAGTTAATATCTGTTGCAAAATTATTCAAGATAGCCCAAATGAGGAAATAGCCTGTTCCAGTAGCTTTTCTGTTGCAGTGGATAAAAGACCTTGGAGAAGGGACACTTTTTTATGTTATAAGTTATAACAGTGTACCATGGAAGCAAGCCAGGGCAGAAAGAAGGCAGGAACTCAAACAGAGATCACAGAGGCACAGTGCTTACTGGCTTGTACCCCATGGCTTGCTCACTCTGCTTTCTTATGTAACCCAGGACCTCATGCCCAGCAGTGGCACTGCCCACAGTAAGCTGGGCCTCTCAAATCAATAATTCATCAAGAACATGCCACCCATCCCCAGACAAGCCCACAGCCCACTCTCATGGAGAAAGCTCCTCAACTGCTCAACTGAGCTTTTCTCTTCCCTACTGACTCTCCTGTGTGTCAAGTTGAAAAAAAAAAAAAAAAAAAAAAAGGACTATCCCATAATCCACACATCCTTAAGAGACAGATGTTATCCATCTATGTGGTAAATTTCTATGCACAACAGAATATTAGCCAGCCATTAACAGGAGTGGTGTTCTGATATATGCGGCAATGTGGACAAACCTTGAGGACATTATGCTAATGAGATAAGCCAGACAAAAGACGACAGATACTATATGACTTCATTTCAATGAAATATCCGGTATAGGCGAATTCAGAAAGGCAGAATAGGGCCAAGGTCAGCAGGGGCAGAGGAGGCGCGAGCAGAGAGTTATTGCTTTCATAATGATTCTGCTTATTAAAGTTTGGAACTTGATAGTGGTCCTGGCTGTACAGCCCTGTGAATGCAATCAACACTACTCACATGTATGCTGCATACTTGTGAGAGTGGCAAACTATGTATATTCCTTATGACAATTTCAAAAGACAAGTAGGTATCTTTAGGGATTCGTGGGGGAGACTGGTTCCAGTTTTAGCCCCTTAACATCAAATCCACATGTGCACAGCCTGTGACATAAAATGGCCTAGCATCACATAGACATTTCTCTACATACTACTAAGACACTTGTGATAACTGCCCCAGTGTGGCTAGCTGCAACTCTATATTGTTCAGAGATAATGACCAAAAAGAAAAAGAAAAAGAAAAAGCAAACCTTAACTATTCAGTGTAGGCACAGTCTCTAAAATGACTTTTGATCTCTCATTGGCTGAGTTTGTGGATATGAGAGTGGGCAGACTCTACTTTATGTCAGTACTTCAATCCAAGTCCAAAGAAGCTGATGATGAGACAGTTACCCCCCAGAGACCCAGTGCAGAGTGAGACAGGCAAGAAAAACTCAGAGGGAAGGACAAAGAAAAGGACACAACTTAACATTTTGTCAGTTTTGCCCGGACCATGCGGGCAGGCACAACTGAAGGTGGCCTTTAAGTCACAGAGTTATTCTGAGTAAGTGACACTCCCTGGCTTTTCAATGAAATAAACATTCTCCGAAGTGACTTCCTCTTTGAAGTTTGCTGAAGGGTGGCACACAGCATTCACTCTCTTCTCTCAGTCCCACGTGCTGCCACGTCAGGCAAACATATTTCCCCTGATGGCATCGTTCTTCTGAAAGGCAAAGGCTTGACAATGGCCTATGAACCACCACAATGGCCCCAATTTCTGATGGTATACAAGTGTCCCTGAGATATGAAGACCTTGGTACAGAAGGCAAAGGAAAAAGCTCACTGGCTTGATGGAGGTCAGGGAAACTCTGAAACAGTGTTTCTTACAAGTCATAGCACCTACCTCCAAGATGTGTTAGATCTGCTTACTGCATGCAAAGTATGGTATTTAGGGATGACCTTCTAAAATCTAGACCTGGGCCTATGTAGCCTTCTGGAGAAGGCTACATTTAACTATATTTAAGTGTACATTTATCTACAAAGTTTATTGCAGGGCTAGTTTATATACAGGGTTTTCAGTGCTATAACAGAGGCACTTAGAGGGGTAAGCCAGGAATGGTCTAGCTCAAGAGGAGAAAATAATTCTGGGTTATGACTGTGAATCATGCACAATGACAGGGCACTTGCTTAGCATGTGCAAGGCCTTGGAGAGAGAGAGAAAGAGAGAGAGAGAGAGAGAGAGAGAGAGAGAGAGAGAGAGAGAGAGAGAGAGAGAATGCATAGGAAGGGTGATGGCTAGACTGAGTCTTGAGAACAAAAAATATAGATTAAATTCAAGAGCTCCATGGGGAATAGGGACTCAGGGTCTTGTGGCGAGTAGCGTAGCACTGTGGTGTGTACCACTATTGTGAAAGACAGGATGAGCAGAGGGAAAGGCTAGCAGAGGCCTGGACAAGGAGGAGAGAGGGCTGAGATGACGTCACTAAGTAAATCGGAAGCCTGAGAGCTACAGGAAGCTAAAGGTTCAGAGTTGGTGAGTTGTTCTAGACAACTTGGGTTGTAATCAGCTCAGCGAGAGGCAGGTCAAGAATGAAAAATACAAACGACATCAGCCCTCTCAATGACTCACTTAGAACCATCCTTCCTCATAAGAGCAGTTACTTTGAGAGGTCAGTGTCAACCTACTGACAGTTTAAGGTTCTTGTCCTCGTGTCCATAGAAATACACAAGCCCCAAGGAAAATAAAAATACCCAAGTGGCTAGCCATGGACTTGGCACTCCATCCAGTCTAACCTCCAACTCCACTGGCTTCCAGATCTTACTATGTGTACGCCTTCACTTGCTACTTCCAGCTACATAAACTGTCCCCAATGCCCACTGCCCCCACTTCTGCCCCAAGACTGAGCTCTTGCCATAGCTACTTCTCTATCTATCCTGTGAAATCTTTTGACGATATCTACTAGTGTCTATGCTGCAGGGAGTTAGAGACTCAGACTTAGCGACTCCTGCATCTCCAGTGCCTGGCCTTAGCACTGACTAGATTTGCATGAAGTGTCTATCGAATTCAGTAAGCTATTGAGCACATGCTGTGCGCCAGCCCTGGGAGGAAGTATGTTTTCTCTTATAGAAGAGTCTCACCCAGTAGCTGAACCACATGGCTTCCCTGACATTTTCTTGAACCACCCCACGGGAGATCACGTGAATACCACTGCTCTGTAATCCCCTTCTGGTTTGACTTCCATCGCAAAGTGGCTGGTGCTACCAACAGACCGTGAAAATGAATACCACATGGAGTTGTTCTCCAGGAGTTTGTTAGGAGGGACAAGAGAAGGCTCTGTTGGACAGCAAGCCATGGGAGCCTGGTGCTGTCACATTACAATGCCCTGTTCTGTGGGCCTCTTTCATCGTAGTAGTGTAACCCAAGCTAGTTCTGCAACTATGTCATGCTCACCTCCGCAGTTGTTGGGTGGAATAGGCTTTGTGTCACGGGAGGAATGAGCCTGTGAGTCAGATCAGACCATTTAGGTTGGTCAAGTAGGATGACAGTTGATCTAATTAATCAGCATCCAAGAGGTATGAATCAAACTTATGCTCCTCTTGTGAAGATGTGTACGTTGGTATTGCTAAATCCACTACATTAAAGGGTATCTCAAAGTCTAGGTAAACTCCTAGCTTCTCAAGGATGGTTAAAAAAAACAAAACAAACAAACAAACAAACATGCTTGACCCGGCAGCAATTCACTTCCCCAAAACCAATTTTTCCTCTTGGAATACATTATTTCTGAATAGTGATAATTTCCTCAATTTGATCTTATATCTTACAGATTTCAATTTCAGAAGATAACATCATTTGCCCTTTACTTCTGAGACTTTTCTTTTTGGAGACATTTATCCCCTGGCTCTATATTATACAGAGAAAAAGAGAATTGATTAGCCACTAGGTTGGAACTAGGTTGAAGTTCAGACAAGATAGCTTTCTTGACTCAACTAATTTTTTTCTATAAAACAAAACAAAATCCAAATGGATCACATGCTATCTTGGACAGCTTCTAATTCTAATACATCTTTTTCTGAGCTGTAGGCACATTATTGTATAATTCAAATGCTGATTTCTATAGCCCCATATCTGATTGCAATCTTTGTTCTGAAAATGTCCTGTCTCAATGTTGTATAAAAACTGCTCCCCAAATGTCCTTAAAATGCCAATAAAGTAGCTTACAGCCAATTGCTGAGCAGGAGAGAGGATAGAGTTGGACTTCCTGCCCTCCAGGAGAGGAGGAGTTAAAGGATGAAGTAGGGGACTTAGCCAAGGGCATAAAGTACAGGTATCTCAGAGATACGGGCAAGGAAGAAGCTAGAAGCTAGACTAAGCCTAGTGGGTGAAAAATAAGAGTAAAACTGCTCAAGATTGTGCTATAAAGCTTTATAAACAAATAATATAATAGAGTCTCAATTTTGGGGGGCAATAGCCTGATTAATAGAGAAACTGAGAAACAAGCACAATTTTATAAAAATAAATTTAACACTGACCTAGTTCTGACTATACTTAAGTTGGTAATGACAAATAGTGGAAACTGGGGAGAGAGTCACAGAGATGTGAGTGCTAGTGTACCAAAGAGAAAAGAGAAGCTACACATATGAGTGACAAAGGAAGGATGGACTGA
This sequence comes from Acomys russatus, assembly GCF_903995435.1. NCBI lineage: Eukaryota > Metazoa > Chordata > Mammalia > Rodentia > Muridae > Acomys > Acomys russatus. The sequence continues at coordinate 19,659,518 of NC_067164.1, read as the reverse complement.
AGAGAGAGAAGCTGGAGGTTCTTACCCAGGCAAGAAACAGATGGTTCATTATGATAAAGAGACAGAGGGAAATGTAAGTCAGAGACTATTGAAAAATGTGCAGGCAGTGCAAGGAGAGCCCTAGGCAAGCATAAGGAGCCATTAACACCACCAGGCATGAAAAGGACATGACAGAGAATGGTCCCCAGAACGCAGAAGAGCGGTGGCATTTGGAAGCAGAGGAATCTAGCCCACCAGAGGCACTTCACAAGTGGGACCTGGGATAACCAACATGCCCCTACCCCAGCCCTCTGATCTCCAACCAGCATTTCCCACCACTTAGAACCAGAGAGGAAGAGGCTAAGAAATGCACACAGCCTCCTGCCTTGTACAGAACGGAGGAAGTAGCTGGTTCTGAGGTGCCAGCAAAGAAAGGGCCAAACTCCTTCTGCACAGTTTGAGTTCAAGGGTCCCACTCTCGAAACAGGCAGAGGGGATGATATCAATGACTGACAGGCATCATCTGCTTCCTTCAGAAATGAGCAGCACTGTGGTAAGGTGGAAAGCACACTGAGTCACTACTGGCAGTAAAAGGGGACTTGTCTCTCACAAAGTGTCAAGAGCCAAACCACAAACCACTTGAGAAGGTAAATTTGATAAGCAAGTTCCAGTGGGCTTTTGTGGGTCTGCTAGCCACACGTCAGAGTTCTTACCTCACAAGGAGTCTTGAAGTCACCTTGAGGCATATTTTTCTGTCTTCAGGGAGCTCCTTCCACTGGGACTCTGATCCAAGAAACTTAAATACATACTTAGTTGATTGGAGTAACAAATATATACCTAGATGTGTGATCATGAGAACTGGTAACATGGGAACATCTCAATTTTTTTTTTTTTTTTTGTCTGTAAGTGACTGGTGTAAAACTGAGGTAACCAACACTACCTTGAGGATATGTCTTTTGAAGTTTTTGTGTATATGTCAGGGGGAAGAGGGGGGTGGCAGTTGCAGGTGGGCCAACCACAAGGATTTGAGAGCTGGAGAGCTGGCCCAGTCCCTCACCTGCTGTGGCACTCAAGAGAGCTGGTTCTGTGCCTCACTTGGGCAGCACAGTAGAGCTGGCACTGCTGGCATGAGTGCAGGTGAGCCCACCCTGAGGGCAGGAGAGCGGGGGAGCTGACTCTGTCCCTTGCTGGCCACAGCACTGGGTGAGCTAACCAGGATAGTACTGGAGAGCTTGCCTTGGTGGTATGACTGCAGGAGCGATGGCGGGTTGACCACCTCAGCTACCACCCAGGCCCAAATCCAGGGCTGTGAATTTTCTCACCCCAACCTCTACCCCATCTGTGAACTGCTGGAGTGTGTAAGAGGGCTGGTCCTACAGATCCAAAGCTGCAGGATCTCCACAACACAAGACAACAACAGGATATCCCAAGAGGAGTCACAGTGATGATCCAGTGTTGACAGTGTGGCAGAAGCCAGAGGCCTCAAACCACACCAATGAATCATTGCAATGAACGTTTTCAAGTAAAGAGGTGAGGACAAAAGGGTATATTTTGGGATACACTGTCATACACTACAACTTCCACAATGAGATTTTTTTTTTCTTTTGGTGGGAAAGAGGTTTCGGGGAGCGAGGGTAGATGCAAGGGGATGGGGAGATAAAGGGGATTAGGATGCATGATGTGAAATTCACAAAGAAACCATAAAATGTTATTTTAAGAGTTTTAAAAGAAGTTATTTTAAACCATAAAAATGTAAAGGTATGAAAAATGAAAAATGACAGTTGTTTATCTATAAATACACTTGTGTTTGCACATTATACTTCTGGAAAGATATTAGCAAAATATGGAAGCTGCAGTTTCCTCTAGAAAGGATGGGCAGAAGTCAGGGAAAGAGGATGTGTGTGTGTGTGTGTGTGTGTGTGTGTGTGTGTGTGTGTGTGTGTGTGTGTGTGTGTGTATGTGTGTGTGTGTGTGTGTGTGTGGTGTGTGTGCGTGTGTGTGCGTGTGTGTGTGTGCATGGTATGAAATTTTAATTTGTGTCTCCATTTTTTCTTTACATTTAAAACCCTAAGAAATTTAAAGATAAAGCAAATGTGAATTTTGCAAAAAAAAAAAAAAAAAAAAGAAGTTCTATACTGTAGGAACATTATTTGAACCTCAGGAAAGTTATGGAAGCAAAGTCATACTTTAGAGCCTTGTTGTCACTGAATACCTGTTACAATAACCATGGATCACAGCAAGTTATAATGCAGAAAAATACAATGTAAGCATATAATTTTCTTAAAGATAGTTCTGCAAGTAAAAATCGTTATTGATGTGGGTGTGTTTTCACTATAGAAGGCCTCAATTGGGAAAGAAGACTGCACTTACCATGGGGCATTCACACACACTGTGCAGACCATGGAAGGTAAAGAAGCATTAGGCTGGAAGGAGCCATAAGGCCTAATCATCATATAGCGTACGGGTCCTCAACCTCCCTAACGCCCTTTAATACCGCTCCTCGTGTTGTGGTGAACCCCAACCACAAAATTATCTTCATTGCTTCTTCATAACTGTAATTTTGCTACAGTGATGAACCGTAGTGTAAATATCTGTGTTTTCTGAGCATCTTAGACAGCACCTGTGAAAGGGTCATTTGGCCCCGCAAAGGCCTTAATTTTTCTCTGAATGCTCACTGTAACTTTGCTAATCACTTCAGCTCATTAGCCCATAGCTTCTTGAAGAGTAAAATAAACTAGCAGCATTTGCTCCATGGATTGTTGAAAGGATTATACAAACTGCCAGCAGCAAGAATCTGATATTACTTTATCTCCTTTCTCTCCACTTTAAAAACATAAAGCACTTTAGACCAGTATCTCTACATTGGTTTTGAAATATTCAGGTGAAATTATATCACATTTTCCCCTATCCAAATGGGTGAAAAATGAGACTTTGTCCTAAAAGCTTCCCTTTAATTGTAGCTGTAAATATTCCTTGCGAACCTCCCTTTATCTGAGACTGGAGCTTAAAAGAAAGCTGAGGTTCTAATTAGTCTCAGGTTTGAGAGTTTTATCATCAAGCCTGATTTCAGCTGCATTCCTATTTGCCCTAGCTTAGTCTCCAAAGAACCAAAGAAAAGAAAAGAAACACTTTTAATTGAGGTGGCTTATGACATTCCATTCCATTTTCAGAGGAGCAGGGGCTGGAGGACAAGGCTTGCTGGGTGGGCTAGAAGAACACTCCTCACATTTCTCAAGGAAGGCTGAAAACATCTGCGTACAACATACTTGGAGTCCTTTACTGGAAACCGCTTATTTGGTACCGTCTTTCAAACGCGCCTTAGTCCACCAGCCGCAGATTTCTTTATGGCGACCGTTCTACTCTTAACAAAATCAGATCCATAGGTGGGGACAGCTCAGGATAAACAGGTCCTATTGTGACTGTCCAAAAGTTTCCAGACCATCACAATCAAGCCTCACGGATCCACCAGCAAGCTAGCGTGATAAAGAGACCCAAGTGACCAAGGTCAGCATCTAAGCTCAGAAGCCCAAGCCAGGAGCACCGAGACCCTGTTCTCGTCTGTCAACATTATGCTACATAATGTACATGCTTTCTCTACCAAGACACTGCTGACATTTTACAGTGACTACCTTCATGGTGGGCGCTACTCTGTGTATAACCGTGCATTTGGCAGCATCAATGGCATCCATTCCTTACACAGTAGGTGATTCTAGTGAGACCCCTATTGAAATGATCAAACCGTGTTTCCAGACATTGGCCAAATTCTCAGAAGTAGGGGGAGGGCAGTTCAAAAAAGCAAAGTCCCCCTGTTTTAGACCCACTGATGGGAAGGACTATTGGACTTGACTCTCTGGCCTCCCACAGCTATTAGTGGCACACACCGCCCTCCCCATGTCATCTTACTTTTGATGCGTCCTGTGTTTCTCAACAGCAAGGCCTTAACTGTTGCCTTTGTAGTCAGTTAAGATGAATAGATGCTGGTTTATGAGGCTCATATGATTTAGTTCTTAATTTTAGAACATTTTCAAGGCAACTGGTCAGTCATTAACTTTAGAATTCATGCACATTTAAGGAAGGGTGATATCTGGAAACCTTATGACATTATTAGAATTTATTTCACCACAGGACTTTAAAGGCCTGTTCTTCAGCTGTCTAGTCAAAGCACCAAAAGAGCAGAGGACATAATTCAGAGGCCAAAGCCAGTCAATAGTCCCCATCCACCAGACAGGAATTCCTCCTAAAACCTCATCATCCCAATCCCATGTTTGGGGATTGCTAGCCAACAAAATAACACTAATATTTTAATATTTTCTCAATAAACATTTCATCAAAGCAACAGTTCTTGAATGTCTAATTTATGAAAATGCCAGATTTCCCAGCCATGGAAAAAACACAGCTCCTGGCACCCATGTGGAGAAGGTATTTACACAGGTAAATAATAAAAGCCATGACATGTGTGCTCTGGACAGATGCAGTAAGAAAAGTCTGGGGCAGGAAAAGATAAAGTCAAGGTCAAATAGTTTCTTAGAACTCATTAAGTTTGGGAGAAAGGAGTAGATGAAAACAGCATAGCTGGGAATGACAAAATGAAAAAGAAAGGAAAAAAGAGTATTTTCACTTTTCCTTCCAGACCTGAGGCCAAACAAGACAAACATAAATTCCGGTCAGGCTGGAAGCTTCAAGTTATAGTAACATCCTCATCAGTTTCGCCAGGTGAGGAGTCATCTTCTGAAGTTCGGCTCCTCTGAGTGACGAGAGAATAGGACTGTGCAGGAAAGTACACTGAGTAATTAGAAATGGCGATTTGCTGGAAGGTGCTTCATCAAACCAACACTTCAGTTGCTTCTTTGGCAATCACTTGTCTGACAAAAAAAGCGTGATTCATGGAGGCTCAGAAAGCATGGATGTCACTTTCTTGCACAGAAGGACCCGTCAGTACTGCTGCAGTCCCTTTAACTAGCTTCAAAGTAACACCAGAGAGACGTTGAAAGATAGGCCATCTGTGTGTGTGTTAGAAGTTGCTCTCTATTTTCTTTCAGCTGATGTACATCCTTCCTCCACTCCACCTGCCCAGAATTCATTATTATCAGGGCTGCTCCGGGAGAGTGTGCCAGCAGGAGCATCCAACAAAGGCATGGCCTTACCTGTCAGTGGCTCCGGGTACTGCAGGCATTGAAATACCAGGCACAGACTCATGCCTCCCGAAGCCAGTGGGGAACTATTTGTGGCTGAGCACTTGCTGTGTCCGGGGAACAGTTCTTTTCATTTTGGGTTAAGTTCACATCTATTTACAGAACTAACAACGCAAAGCAAAAATAAGGTTCCCAGGGGCCAGAGATCTGTTGACAGTCCCATCTCACCATGCCAATGAAACCCAAATTATTCTAGCTGGAAGACAAGGCCAGCTTCTAGTTTCTTCATATAGGGTAGGTCTATAAGCTCAGGTGGGAGGGCTTCTTACTAGATGTATGCTTTTGAGGGATTGAAGGAGACAGAGACAGAGACATAGATGGCAGAGGCAGAGGTAGGGGAAGGAGCAGGGGCAGGGGCAGGGGCAGGGGCAGACAGAGACAGTGAGAGTCAGAGCCAGACTATGTATCTAGAAGGCAGAAGTCTGAAGACATTGGCTACCCACAGATCGTCCTGCATATCTTCCTAGAAAGAAATGAGTTAAAGTCAAGAGAGATAAATTGATACTACAAAGTGCTAAATGTTTCAAAACATTGATGGATTCTACTTTATTTTGACCATTTTTTACTGATTTGTTCAGTCACTGTTTGGGAAGAAATGCTTTCGTGATCTGTAGACAAATGGCTGGTAGACGCATCCTCCCTAAGGAATTAATTTCTTTATCATAAGAAGAGATTACAAAAAAAAAAAAACAAAAAAAAAAAAACCAAAAAACAAACCAGAAAGCCAAGAAACTTTACTATTACATGAAGGAATACCAAGATAAGGTGACAGCCCTCAGAAGCGACAGTCCCTAGGAGGATAAATTACTTACAGCCACCACAGTGGTTCCTCAGTAACAAAGATCACCTGAGCCACCACTCTTAAAACCTAAAATCCCCAAACTAATAGAACTCATCTGTCATTTGCCATGGACTCCTCGCTGTGTAAACCAGATTACTCCGAATGACAGTCCCAAGAGGACATGTGAGATTCAACTAGAAAGCCAATCCATCAACAAGGGTGCCCACTACCAAGTGATAGAAATTGGAGAACACAAAACACAGCCTTTTAAAAAATTGTCCCTGCCCTCAAGAAAGTTTCAGTGTAGTTGAAACAAGGTAAAACATTACAAAGTTCCCAAGGTGTCTTAGCAACCGCCATGTACCATGGAAACAGAGCAACAACATCCCCCGAATGCAAGCCCTCCTACCAAGTGTCTACGCACCTTCTTTCATTTTCTTTTATCTTTGGATCCTCCCAAAGCAGAACCTAAGACAAGGCCAAGGACTTATAAACACAGGTCATTCCTTTGCAAGGATGTGGCAGAAAGCATGAATAAGCGCTCCAGAGAGAGAAGTGAAATTAAACCAGAGAATAAGCCAAGCTCAGGATGTGTCACAAAGATCACAGTCAACCAGGGCTGCCTGCTGTAGGGTCAGAGGGTTAGTTGCAAGGGGGAGAAGGACATTAACAACCCTGTTGTTGTAGGCTGTGCTTGCCTACTGCAATGCTAACTGTTGTTGGGTACTAAAATGGAAAATGAAAATATGAAGGAAAAAAAAAAAAGAGTCCTCATTATGGTCAAGGTGGGACAATATCAAGTGAGTCGGATCACCCATGGGACTGTCACCAGTGGGGAGGCCAAAGAAACAGCAATGTCCCCTGCTGCACAGCCCCACCCTGAAAGACTTCTCTTTCAGCTTTACAGTCTATATTATTATTCTATCCTTGCACTCCTAAAACAAGCTACGTCATCTATCCAACGGACTGTTCCGTTTCTGATGCCTCCCACTTTACAATTCTTTCACAATGTCATCGAATTAATCAAAGTGATGGCTTTTTCAGAGAGATGAGAGTGACAGGGATGAGGAGGATGAGCTACTGGGATCTGACTCTAGGCTTACCCATGTAAGAGCTCATTCAATGGTCAAGATAACCCTTGGACACACTCTACAGATGAGTTTTTGTTACCTGGGGACACAAAAAGATTCAGGAACTTGCCCAAGGCCACACATGTGTCAAGTAGGGGAATCAAGTAAACCCAGGAGTTTGACCTCACTGCCCAGACTAGCTAAAAAGATAAGGGGAGCATAGATGACAAGGATAACCTGAGCTAGCGCAAAAGTGCGGGTATCAAGATACACTTAATGACTTGGCTCTAGAGGCAAGAGGATGAGAGGAATTTTGTGGTCCCTCCTGAATCCTCGCTCAACCCAGCACACACTCTTCCTGGACTCTTGCACACATATCTGTGCTATTTGTCCCAGTTGTTCCTCAGCCCAGTTCTATTCTTCAGAACTTCTCTTCACTGAGACCAATGTTTGAAAGTCCCCACATTCCATTTCAGACCGTCCCTAAGCGTCAACACATAGGCAGTCTGGTCATTTGTCATTTATACTCTACAGAGAGATAAAAAAAGAATTATCACTTGAGCTCAAGCGACTTACATTGGGGTTTTCAGTGTCCTGTGTGATAAGGAAACTATCGTTTAAAATTCTTCACATTACTCTTCACAGCACAACCCACACCACCCCAACACACACAGCATTTCTGAGAACTAGAGAAATACTAAAAACTAAAATGAAAATCGTGTGAGCCATCCTCAATAATAGTGGGGAGTACTTGCCCACAGCTACCATTAAGATAAAGCCATAAAAACCAATTCAGAGAGAAAGAGAAATCCTATCAACTTAGCTCTAAGCTTTCATGGTCAAGGATAACAATGCAAAATACTCTAAGAGGAAATGCAGGTTATTTTAAAACACTCAACTCACTTAGGCTTTCTAAAGACTTCTAAGTGTTTACATCAAAAACTGGAGGGCGGGGGACAACAAGCAGGAATCATCCATTGTGGATCCCAAAAACATTCATTACTCCCTCAATAAACTTTTGGGTTGGTTTTGAATTTCTGTCGCCATGCCACTGCTGTAGATGCTACAGATACCACAATTAATAAGACATGATCTCTGCCCTCCAGACTATAGACTAATAAGAATAAATGAGCACTTTTCTATATAAAAATAATGCAAAAACAATGCAAACAGATCTTCCAAGCCTGGATAGTGAGGCCATCTTTCAGTATTCTTTAATGTTACCTTAACATTTTAACACGCTTATGAATTTTCAAATTCATCAGACAGAGCTGACTCCTATGAGTAATAAATCTCAAAAGCATACAAAATTAGTAGACAGGAGATAATGAGGGGAAAGTTTGGCATATTTAAGGAAGTTAAAATAAAATTATATGTGGCAATTAGCTCCAAATGTGTTAAGGTTCACAAAAGCAGCCAGATGTAGTGGGCCAGGCTTGTGATCGCTGCACGGTGGAGGCCGAGGCAAGAGGAGGATGGCAAGTTCCAGGACAGTCTGAGTCACATAGCAATGCCCTGTCTAAAAGGAAAAAGGGAAACAAAATATCTACAACATGACTGGCACTGTGGCTCAGGCCTTGCCTTACTCTATGCACAGATTGAGTGTCATGAGCAAAAGAAGCGGATTTATCACAGTTCTAGAAATGGATCTGGCTTGCAGATGGCTCCCTTCTCAGTGTGTGCTTACAAAGTTTTGTACTGTTGTATGGAAACGCAGATGTTGGGGTTGGTCTGGTGCTGTGTATTTGTTAATTACTGCCCCAGAAAGATCTGGTTACACCCTAGATGAGGACATTGCCACGTACACCAAGTGATGCTATGTAACTTCGTCCACCCCCCAATTATCCCCGATTGGCTAATAAAGTTGCAAGCAGCCTGGGCTGGGCATAAGACAGATAGATGGGGTTTAGGGTCCAGGCTTGGGGTCTGAGAGTGATCACAAGGTGGGAGAAAAGAGAGGAGGCAGAAGATGTAGCAGGAGGAGAGGGAACCAGAAAGAAGTAGTCGCCGTTGGGCAGGATGGACCATGGGCACGTGGCCATGAGGACAGAGTGATGGAGCAGATCCAGCCCAGGCAGGATGACTTATTGGCAGGTAACTTTGATGTGTAGCTAAGAGATAGCAAAATAGCCTAGAGGGTTGATATCCGCCCAGCTCCAGTGCATTAAGCTTATAAAATAAATTACGGCCTCTCTGTGTCAATTATTTGGGAACTAGCCAAGTAGAGAAGCCTTCAAGTGTCTAATATCATCAATTATTATAACACGGAGACACATGGAGAGAAAGACACAGAGACATAGAGACAGAGACAGAGAGACAGACAGATGCAGAGACAGAGAGATCAAGACCAAGAACTTGGGCTCTGGGATCTCTCTCTTCTAAAATAGTCACCTCGGAGGATAACTCTTCACTCTATGGATTCTGAGGGGCCATCTGAGCACACTGCGGCTCTGAGGCTGTGAGCCTAGTGGAGTGCATTGCTATAGACCAAGCACACAATGAAATGATAACTCTGTATTCAACTGTTCGATTAACAGTTATTAAGCCCGTATTCTGTGTCAGGCACTATTTTGTACAGAAGGCAGAAAGAGGAGGGGAAGAGAGGGAAGGGGAAGGGAGAGAAGATGGGGAGGAAGGAGAGGGAAAGACCCCATCTTTACAACAGCACATTCTAGTAAATGGTAGGAACAGTAAATAACCAAGCAAGCAAATTAAGAAAGCCCAGCAGGTGGTTGGACATCTGGGGCTACAAACTATGGGGGGCAAAATGTGACTGAGTAGTTCTGTCTACCAATATCAATATTGAGCCAGCTTGGTGTTCCGCCCAGCACCTTCCTCACCTCTAAAACTGAGGCCTATGAATCACCATCCTCCCCACTGGGAAGAACAGGTATGATGCTTGCAGCATCCTTTTGGGTACCAGGGTAATCAGGACAGAGGTAGGGGCCAAGCATGCCACATTATTCCATGTCAACACTTTATAAAGCAACACCCTGTTGAAGAATTTGTTTTCTAGAAGCAGAATAGCAAAGAGGATTCCTGTAGCTTTTCAGCTCTGTGTGGGGGCCCCAAACACTAAGGAGGAAATGAGACACTGGGTCTCTTTTACTCTCTCTCGCCCTTGGTCCACAGAGCTGATGGCATTCCCATAAGGTGCACCAACCTTTGCGTACCAGTGTGTTCATTTGCTCAAAAATATTTATTTTGTGTTTTGGAAAAAAAAAATCAGATGAGATTTTAGGATCGGTCCCTGATTTGCAGAAACCGAGAACATGCACTACTATAATACAGTTTGGCATAAAATATACAAATAAAAATTGTACAATACTTTAGACACGGCTCAATATGAGAGAGAGAGAGAGACAGAGAGACAGAGAGACAGAGACAGAGAGACAGAGAGACAGAGAAGACAGAAACAATACATGATATACTGGGGGCTTTAACTTTCGGGAAACTGCCACCAAAACTGGTCTCCATGCTACTTACATATTGAGTCAGAACAGAGAAGTAATTACTCAGAGCACAAATTTGATGCTGTCTGTGGGGAAATCGCCAGAGAGCAAGGATGCAACGCAATCTCTACATAGATTTGTGTCACTTTGCATATCGCTGCTGTGGTCTAGCTGATAAGCTTCGTATAACAAAATAATTTGTCCGTTTAAGACAAAGCAATTAAAAAAAAAAAAAAAAACCCTCTAGTTCTACAAAGAGACAAGGAAAGAACGCAAGCCTGTCCTGACCTCACAAATGCTAATAAAGCCTCATGTGACTCAAACTTAGCTCTCCAAATTACTATAGACTTCTAATAGTTCACTAGTGACAAGTTTTATGATAAATAGAGTGCTTCTGTAAGAAAGTCATTAAAGATACGCGAAGCCAGGAACAGATGGCATTTACAAGAGATAGCCCTGATAACTGATCATCATTTACTATTCTCTGGCCAGGCTCCTATCAAAGTTTCACGATTCTAGGAGGGAAAAAAATAAAGTAGCGCCAGATCTTAATTTCCTGAGCAGCCTGTGTACCAGCTGCTTTGCAGAGACCTTGATACAGACATAAATAAAGCTATTCATCAAAGCTGCTCAGGAGATAGGTAAAAACCAAATATGACTCTTCTGTAACGTGAGACACTGTGTACCATTTTCCAACCTATTCATTTCGAAACTCCCACCCTTTCTGATGTTAGGAACGAGTGGTACACCTTAAACACATCTCCTTTCTCATGACAGCTGTGGGATGCTCAGCAACAGGGCTGAGCCCTTCGGGGAGCCAGGAAGCCTGTGACAACAATGATGAGGGACAGGTTTAGAGGAGAGGACAGTACTCAGGGGGAGGAGGGGGGCGGGCGTGCCTAAAAAGCAACCACCAAACATTTTGAAGAGAAAATGGCAAATTAAGCCTTGGTCAAAAGATGGGCCTTCATGACAGAACAGGGGTGGCAGAACCTTAAGACGTGGAGTCAAGACCAAGGTTTGGCAACCTCGGAGAAGTGAGCAAATCACACTTAGGAGGCAAGACAGCAAAAGGTTTCCATTGCGTCCCCACTCTGCATCAGCTGCAGAGATGTTTACAGTCACACTGCAACAATATATGTCCTTAGAGTAGACCTGTATGACAATACTAGATGCCCAGTTGCATCTTGCTAATGTATACATTCCAACACCCATGAGGTACTCTAAAGGATAAGGAGAAAAAAGAAAGCCCATGCACAGAGGGCTTCAAATGCCATCTGCAATTTGGTTCCAAAGGGCGGCGACTAAGTCCATCTCTAATGCCTCACACCAACACATTCCGTCTAGACTCTACAAAGTGATAATCTTGATAAATCAAGTTTACTTTAACAAAGCTCATGTCAATAAAGCAGCTAGCTACCTGCTGTGAGCCTCCTCAGTTTACTGACTTGTGCTTCCCTTTACCTGTGCCCTTACAGGTGCTTACACAAGACACAGCAGAAGCCACAAGGTATTGCCGCACGGACCTGCTTGGACTCATCAACCCATTGTGAAAACTGTTATCTTTCTAGAGACGTAAAGTTGCACAGCTCTAGATGGAATGTCAGGGTACCATTAACCGGCTGTTACAAACCAAGATGAATTACATGGCCTCTGTTTGCTGGAAAAAAAAAAAAAATGAAGAGACAATTTTTTTCTTTTTCTTTTTCTTTTTTTTTTTTGGGGGGGGGGAGGGTTCAAGACAGGGTCTCTCTTTGTAGCCTTGGCTGTCCTGGACTTGCTTTGTAGACCAGGCTGGCCTTGAACTCACAGCAATCCACCTGCCTCTGCCTCCAGAGTGCTGGGATTAAAGGCGTGTGCTACCACGCCCAGCGAAGAGACAATTTTTAATGTCAACTTGGATGGGCTAGAAGACAGAGGAGAGAGCCATAGGTAGACTGCATAAACCTTCCTCTGTTAGTTACACAAGCATTAATCTAACTGCTACCATGAGAGGATTTGCATATGAATTGTCATCCCTAATCAGTTGATACTATCTTCCCAGGCCTAATCTAATCAAGGGAGTCCTTAAAGGAACAGGGCCCTTCTAGTCCCACAAGCCTCCAAAGAGCATCTAGACCAACAGTTTTTCATTCCTGTTTCTGGAATGTAACTTTGGCTCATGCCCAGGGATCCAGACTACCCTCTGATCTACCTTCCTGAGTGCCTGCTCTACAGATAAGGTCTTGCTTACTCAGCCCCACATTTAAATAGTCAACTTCTTTTTGTTTGTTTGTTTGTTTTTCGAGACAGGGTTTCTCTGTGTAGCCTTGGCCATCCTGGACTCACTTTGTAGACCAGGCTGGCCTCGAACTCACAGCGATCCACCTGCCTCTGCCTCCCGAGTGCTGGGATTAAAGGCGTGCGCCACCACGCCTGGCTAATAGTCAACTTCTTACGATAAACATTATTTAAAAAATCCTTCCCCTGGTTCTCTTTCTCCTGTAAGTATCAACTGATACAGAGAACCACTACCATTTGCACTAGGCTCTTTTTAAAATCATCACATACAGACAGACAGACAGACAGACAGACACACACACACACACACACACACACACACACACACACCCTCAATGAGAAATGCTTCTCAGGCCCCACTGTGGCACAAATCCCATGTGAGGCTGACGTGAGAAGGCGGTTCTGGGAAGCCACTTTGAGTCTCCGTCTCTAACATGTTCTCAGTCGACATCAACGTCACATCACTGCAAGCAGTTTGACCCGCAAGAGTAAACCCAGATCATGGTACCACTAAACGATAGTCGCTCCCACCCGACACCTCTATACTCTAGAGATTTTCAGATTTCTGTTGATGATATTTGACTTTCTGATTGATTAGTCAATCAATCAATGTATTAGAAACACACCATGACCACCTGTGTGTGGCTGTAATAAATTTTTAAAGTAAAACCAAGAGGAGAATTAAAAAAAAAAAAAAAAAAAAAAAAAAAACAGAAAAAAAGTCCAGAAACAAATACTAAATAATATCTCCCATACCCCATGTCCAGAACAGAGGCCTGCTCTAGGATGACTGCGCTTCTGAGAAGACGACACACCTTCACCCCAAATGCCAAAGATCATTCAACAGCTGAGTACGGCAACACACCCGGTGGTCAAAGGTCAACAGAGAAATAATGCAAAGGTTTTCTGAACACAGTGACCGCCCACTTGCCTGGGAATTGTGACGTCAGGGAGGGTCAAACCCCCTCTGGCCTCCTTGCCCAGTTATCATTTATACTCTATTACCACAGCTTTGTTGTGTGGCTTAACGTTTGGTTTGCTTGGCTCGGGTGTTTGTGTTGAGACGTGACACTGAGAAATAGTGATTCTCGAGTCTGAGGAACGTTGGCATCTTCATCCACCCTCTCTCTTGTTGGTTCTTGGAACCAGTGATTCAGACCACTATGGCAAACGCAGCTCCCAGTGTGCCCGCAGCAGCTTGAACCATCTACAGCTGGACATGACTGCCCCAGGTCTACCCTGGTGGCTCCTGTGTGATCATTGTGTCAGCGTTTCCTCTTCCTCTGTCTGCTACTCTCACCTCAGTCTCCATCTCTTCTTCCCACTTCCTCATTCTTCCTTCTGTTTCCATACCTCTAAGTACTGCCGAGGAATCCTAACTCATCTTGTTAGACTTCAGACCCATGTGTCTCTCCACCTTCTGGGCATCTTAGCCTAGACGATGTGAAGTCTCTCAGACTCAGAGGGAAGCAAGTCAAACTCTTCTGTCCCTCTCCCAAATGCTCTCCGCCTGCAGTCTGCTTTGCTGAATGATATGAACATCCACCCTGAGGAGGAGGAGGATGACGACCTAGAGTTCTCACTGCTCATTTTGTCTCCCGAGACCCAGACACCTCCTCTCCCAATGATCTTTGTATAACCCACCTCAGCTGGGCAAAGCTCTCTCCGACATGTGTCCCCTGAGTGTGTTCCCATATCAGCATTTATTCCAAGGTATAATAAACAATGGTGGACATGGTTACTCCTCTAGTCTCTCAACAAGCTGACGTCCCGTTTTGCTGAATTTCTTACTTACATAGGTCTGTGGTTATTTGTATAATCAGGAGCTGAGTATCACAAGACTGAAGATCTCATCTGTCTGCTCAAAAACTGCAACTTGCCCAGCTCCTAGGGAGCGGTTTATGCTCAACTAGATGTTAAGTGGGCACATATTTAACTTTGTGTCTCGTGCACCAAACTAGAAGCTCCTATAGAGTTCTTCTTATTTCTATAGGCTGAGTCTCTACTACATAGCAAGGGCCTGCTACCTGTTGATTGGCCCAATAGTTTAATATAAACATAGTGATGTCAGCAAGGGTCAGATGGCAAGCATCCTCCACCAGCTGCCTCACTCACTGCATTTCCCTGGGTTCACTGCTATTTACAGGACCTGTCAAAGATGGCAGTTACGCCCATCTGTCTCACAGTGACTGCCAGTTAGACCTAGAGACATACAGGTGTTCTCAACAGCATCAGTCTTCAATTCTGCCTTCAGATGAAAGTAAATTCCTGGAGATTAGTTATTCAGACTAAATGGTAATCTATAATTTCTCCTTCATTTACTTTCTTTGGATTATTGAATATGTAACACACTCAAAGATTATAGAGATATTATTATTTAGAGTATGCTATTCTGGGGCTGGAGAAGGACAATTCTTCGAAGCTCTCCAAAACTCAGATTTTTAATGACACGTTCCCCACTCATTCTGGGGAATTCCATTTTCTTTCATCCTGAGCCCCAGAAGATTGTAGGCAATGCTCACCTGCCTACAGGCAAGCATAACCTGATTCCCTACCTGCCAGCACATGATATAAAAAGGATGAAGCCATCACAGGTGCTTCTCTGTGGAGAGCCAGACATCAAGAAAAGCCCCCAAGGCTGAAGAGATGGAAAAACGCAAATAAATGATCCAAGGAGGCATGAACTGATGACACCATTTCAGCGACAACAACAGCCCTTCCCCTAGTTTGGTTGTGTTTCCTGCTTCCAAGCGAAGTTCTCAAGAAGTCTGCCTTTGCTGTGTATGTAAGTGAAGCATCAGAACAAGACAGGATTTTGAAGGACATGACCACTTTGCCTTTCTCCCTGTTCCCTCATGTTTCATAGATGTGACATGGGCCCTATTTGGTAAATGGGAATAGTGATGTCCTGAAAAGTAGCTTAAGAATCAGACTGTGGCTTCTTTCCAGGGAGCTGTGCAGTAAACGTCAAAGTCAATCTGGGCTAAGAAGCAAGACGCTGCCTCAAACAGAGAGAAGGTGGATCCTTTTATTTCAATGAACATTCACTGTGACCCTGCCCAGGCCCAGCCATTGGGATTGTAATTCACCGTCACTATACAGAGGTGTATACTCCCTGCCTGGCAACTGTTGGGCTCAACGTAAAGTATGCTGACTTCAGCGAAGGTCCTCCCTGAAATCCTGATGAGGTGATGAGTGTGTCTGACAGCTATTCTCACTGGCATGTGTCAGGTGATAAGTTGGGCTCCATCTGGAGAAGGTTTTTTATTGGTCCCCCAGGGTCCTTCCCTTGTTCTTCTCCTGCTCAACATGTCCAGCCATGATCTGTAAGAAGACTTACAAGTATGTAAGTTAAACAACTACACACACACACACACACACACACACACACACACACACACAGAGCGTTCTGTCTTGAAGTGTTTTCATTTCTCTTCTAACATGCTCTAAGCTGCAGGTGTGCCCTCCTGAAACCTGGACCAAGTGCTTTGCCTACAGTTGAGAGGCTCAACAAATGAGTCTTGAAATTAATTTTACTGTGGCAGAGAATGGCAATGCTTACCCTGGAAATGAGACAGTATGGGAAAACGATGGCTTTCCTCACAAGTCCGAAAGATGATAAAGTTTAAGATGTGCAGTTTGGGGGGGGAGGGTTATTAGAGCAACTGGTAAAAGCAAAGTGAATTGACTTCTGCCCAGAAAGAAATTTCTTTCCAACAATTACACTTGATGGGAAGGGGGGATGGCAAACAGCAAATATTGCCTCTGACCATTTCTGCTAGGACTTTGGTAGAGATTCCCCACTCTTAAGAGAAAAATAAACACACACACAAACAAACAAACCACACGTACACATGCACATGAGGGGTGATAGAAATGGGGAAAGGAAAGACACAGACAGGGGTGGAGAGGAGAAAAGAGCATGAGAGAGAGAGAGAAAAGTCTTTCCAGGCTCAGATTCTGTAGCACTGTAGATGTCTCAGTTTTCAGTCCTTTAACTGACATTGTCAATTTTTATAAATATGGATGTCACATAGTTATATCTCACAAATAACAGTAAGGTTCCCTGGGTGTGGGGGAATATCCCTTCATTAATTTAGGTAAAACCAAACCAGAGTTGAGGCTATTAATTTGTTCAAAGTCAACACAAAAATTCTCCTGAGAGTCAATACAGCACTTGACATTCAACTCACTGATGTCTAAGTGGCTGAGGTCTCAATGCTATTGATTTGGAAAATGACAGTCACCCAGAGAAAACCATGCAGCATCTGGCAGGGGTGTGGCTATGGCCCATGAGTGAAGGACCCTGTGCTGCTCCATTGTCACTACTGCACATGGACCATGAGCAGGCATGCCGCAGGATGTGGTCAAGGAGAAAAGCGCAGATCAGAGTTAGGGAGGGAGGGCAGCCAGTGAGCTTGGCTTCTCTCTGTGCCATGCACCAAGCTCTGTCCGGAAGGTCACAGCTCCTACGAAGTGAACCTCTCTGCCGCCAGGTTCTGATCAGTCCTCCCTCCCCTTGTCCCTTATGATGAAAGGTTCCTATTGGCTCTCTGCAGTCACTAGCCCTAGGAAATGGCACTATTCCTCTATGCAATGCCCTATGCAATACTCTGCCATCGCCCCTAAAAGAATGCCCTTATTAAACTCCCTCAAGCTGGCTGATGCAGGAATGTGATCTGTTTTGCGCTGGAGCCCTGACAGCCAGACACCCACAATCAAGACTAACGTTCTGAAGAGTGCGTGCAGTCAGTGGCAGGGGAGCGTGCCCGTCCTTGACAGGTCACCCAGCCGGAGAAGCTGCCGGTCCAGGAGTCTCCTGGGAGTTTCTCCAATGAACTGGTCTAAAGTGGAAAGAATATGGAAGGCAACCAGAAAACAGTGAGAGAATACACTCAGTTCGATGGGAAAAAAGTTTTCTCTTTAAGTGAACCAAGAGATAAAAGATTTTTTTTTTTTTTAATGGGAGGGGAAAGTTCTTTATTCCATCTAGTGACATGGACCCGGCATGAAAAAGATAAGGTAACAGCATTTCTGGTCACTATAAAGATAGTTTCATCTTTTTAAGATTTAACCAGCTAGGCTTTCAGTTACAGAGACATGCCTCCCATGTTCAATGTGTCTAATAACCTAAACTTCCTTTGTAATAGACAGCTAAGACTAATATAACTCTCTAGACTGTCACAATGACAATGCAAAAGGCAGATAAAATGAAGAGTAAACAAAAGCCTCTTCCTCCTTCTCTTCAATCCTCTAGTGCTTCTTCTTCCTCCCTCTTCCTGTCCTTCTCATTTGCCTCCATTACAAGCACAGAGTAGATAAGAGTGCAGTCGACTCCAGACTCAACCCCCAGTTCTAGCAAGTACTGGCCAATGACCTTCCAGACCTTTACTCAGTCTTTTCTCCCTCAGCCTCTTCATCTATACACTAGAGATTGAGAAGTCATACTGGTCTACAGAGTGAGCTCCAAGACAGCCAAGGCTACACAGAGAAACCATGTCTCAAAAAACAAAAACAACAACAAAACAAAAACAAAAACAAAAGGTGGGGGCGGGGGGTTTAACCATGGTAGAACATTTAGCAGAGGTATGGTTAAGTATTTCTGTGGTTAAACTATTCAACTTACCTGTCTTCTTAAAGATTCTAGGAGCTTTAAATTATGAAATATGAGCACATATGTAGTAAATTTGTTCAAGAGTACATATCTAATGAAGGAGGAGGAAAATGCAATACCAAAGAGGGAAGAACATGAAAAATGGAACTCATGGTCAGAGCAACAGAGGAAAGGATGTGTGCACACGCATGCGTAAGTGTGTGTATTAAAAAGGAATATGTACAAAGAACATACCCAGAAGCAAGGACAGATCAGGTATTCATTAGTGAGACTCAGTAGTGTTAGTAATAACATGATCAAAGGGAGATCCTACCACTAACCCACAACAGCAGCAGCAGCAGCAGCAAAATATGTCCCAGTCAATATGATAAAGAACAAACTTGCTGGACAGTGTCAAAATGGAGGCCACGGAGAGAGGCGACTGTGTTTGCAGGAAGCTGTGGGTAACAAGGGCCGATTTCACCCACTTCTTCATTCTGCCTAAAACCAAGCCTGCTGAGATGCAATAATGGAAATCTCCACAGCACATGGCTAGGCATAGTAATGCCTTTCTGCCTCAATGATGCCGCAGTCTGTGCCTGAAGGCAATGCATTATTCTGAGCTGCTAGGAGAAAAGAAAAATCAGTGACTTACATTTAGGGCTTATGGTTTGCTTCCGATCAAAAGCATCCATCCCAACGACTCCCAGCCAGGTATTCTCATTTCAAGCAAATGGCTCCGAATTTAGACTGTTCTCTTGTCTAAAATGCCTGACCTAATGCACCTTTCCATCTTACTGTACTTAAAAGAGCCTAGTTAAAGATTTATATTCCTGTCGTTTTATCTCCAAGACAAATTATATTCCAGGCTACAAGAGGAAGTTCACTAGGAGTCAGCCAAAGACTTCGCTTATCTAACTAGCTAGGCAACTGCTATGCTTAGCATTTTTGAGACAGCTAGGTGAATAAACCCCTTCTATCTTTCCTCTCTTCTATATTAGTCACATCCAAGATAGATAATCACTTCTGGCTATAGAACACAGAGGATCTTGTAGCATGCTGTAGGGGTGGCATGGGACTGTTGCACACTCTACCACCTTTGGCAATAATAACTGCATCCATCAAGCTGTCACATCATTATCTTTTTCTTACATACATTTACATATCTTATACATTCAAGTGATATTTAAATCTTCATTAAGCGGGATCCACAATCATACTAAATATGGGGTGGATGCATTGACATAAGTATGTTTGCAGGCCCTAAATTAACAGTGAGGTAATTTATGTGACCTGAGTGGACACTGATTTCTTGTAGTTGAGAACGTAAACCAACACACTTCAAAATTGAAACAGTGAACAAAGAAAAATTCAATTTACAGAGAGCTCTTGGGAAACACAAGGCTTTCTCAGAGAGGCTAAGCATCAGAGATTGGCACTAAAAATGTAAAAGAAGCTATTATTCTGATCTCACCCTGTGAGCTGCTGTACTGTGAAACACTAGGGCCACTAGAGACACCAGAAGACACGGTGATCAAGAGTTGGTCACGTAGGGCCTAGCCACGCCATCTGTATGGTGAAAGCTAAGCATGCGTACTCAGCCTCCACCAGCACATTGAAGAATTATTGGCACATGCAGAAACAGTACTGCACAAATAGAAATGTTTTTATTGTTGCAACCAGCCTGCCATTTCCGTCCAAGATGGCTCTCCAAACTGATGTTTTCAACAGAAGATACTCAGTACAAAATGAGAACAACACTGACCACTCATAGTGCTCTGTATTGGCTCCTTCTAGTCCGTAAACAGTAAACACAGTTCTAACATTATGAATTTAGACCTTATATGAAGATACATGACTTTATATAAAGACATAAAGACTTAATGTGAAGACATAAAGACCTTATATAAGGACATAAAGACTTAATATGAGGACATAAAGCCCTTATATGAAGACATAAAGACCTTATATGAAGACATAAAGCCCTTATATGAAGACACATGTTAAATAAAAACGACACACACAGAGTCAAAATATTCTTAACACTACCCACAACCTCAGCACTTAGAGGGTTGAGGCAGGAGGGTGACGAGCCTGGCGCCCATTTGGGCTATATAGCTAGACTCTTCTCAAAAAAACATTAAGAGCAACTAAATGATAACTTCATGTCCTCACCAAATAATTTCAAGAGATACTTTGCTTCACAGTTTTCACTTTTGAGTTGCTTCCTGTGTTTAAAGAATCGCAACCTCTTAGAGATGAGAGGGAAATGAAGAGGGGAGTCCTCGAACCATAAAGAATAAAAAGACTCTAGGACAAAGGTCCTGAAAGTAGAATCTAGTCCCTTCTTCTCTACTGCCACTCCGTGAGGTATCAAAAATTTTCAAGGGAGGAAGTTTTTTATGTCCGTGCCTAAGGGAGGGTACCACAGACAATCTCAGACAGATGGCCTCACTTGACAGAGCCAAAGCAGAGGCCAGAAGATAAGGGTAAAGGTTACCTCCCGGCACCTGGTCAGGACTTGACACACAGATAAGTCAACTCTTTTCAGACCTAGAAGACCTAGGACTGAGAAAGAGCATCACCTGGCAAAACTCCAAGAAGGCAGCAGGACGAATCAGAAGGATTAGGGGTGGTCCTGGCCTTTTCACTTCACAGCATGGAGATGATCAGCCTGAAACTATCTTGAGTGGCTAGAGCCAGTAGCCAGCACTTACAGAGACCTTGTGAATGAAGAGTCACAATGACCTATAAATGAACATTTCAGAATCCACATCTCACTTTTGGAAAAATTACTAAAGCCAACACAGAGTTTGCTGGCTAATATTTCACGACAAGCTCACTTATAAATTCAACCCAAAACAGTGACATTTTGAGGGAAAAGACCATTTTAATGTTTAAAGGATTCCTCAACAAGAAGGCCAAAGAGAAAAAAACAAATGGAAAGATGGGGTAATCTTAGTGGTGATGGTTTTTAAAAAGATAAACTAAGCATTACCAAAACACTATTTAAAAAGAAAGCTGACTTAAACCAAATTCATCCCTTTGCGAAAGGGTAGGGAAAGTACTAGTTTTGAATTGGCTTTTCAATGTCAGAGTGGAGTTAAGCCATGTTCTTTGCATCCTAACCCACTGTTATATCTCAATAACGTTGTGTTCTCAAAATTCAGCTTATCTACCAAGCTAAATATAGATAAATTTCCAAAGCATTTTACACTTGTTCTCCTTTTAACAGCTATATCTAGGTCAGAGAAAGTGTTATCAATGAGTTAATTAGAAATTCCAAAGGCTATGTTGTTTTCATAATTAAATTATTTGGTTAAACAAGAACAGTGTTCATATCAGATCTACTGAAAATGTTTCTAAAATGCCTCCCCCTCTATGTTGCAAATAATATGTACTGGCTATAAAACTTTTCTTGGGTGATTCTATTTGATTAAAACCATTTATTATGGGTACGACTTTTACAGTTTTTGATATAATAAGCCCAGGGATGGCAACTGTAGCTAGAAGGTCAAGAAAGGTGTAGACACCGAACATCACCATGTAGACAGAAAGCTGGCAGAGCATCCCAGGGAGGAAGGAAATGCAGTGGGAGAGACACAGGGGTGAAAGAAGGCAAAAGGACAGTACAGGACAAGCCAGATGCCAAGGCTACCGAAGGATCGCAGCAGCCTGCATCCTAGAATCAAGACTCGGAAGATTTTAGTTGGGAAAAATGAAGGGAGGCTATTTTAGATTTGGGAAATAAAATGAGAAAAAGAATAGGCATAAACATGCATGGCCAATTTCATGGGATAAATGACGATAGAAATATGGGGTAGAACTATATAATGGGGTACTCTGAGGCTAGGTGGAATAGTCGTTATTCAGTTTGGCGGGAAACAGAGTGCTCCCGGGAGCTTGTAAACAAGGAAGGGAGGAATAAACACTGAGACTGTGCTCATATGCTGGTGAGTTTGTCCACTGGAGGACTGAGGGTGACAGTTTCACAGCTACGTGCTAGCTTTTTGTTTTGTAACCAGGAGATAATAGTGATATGGCAGGAAAAATAGTCTGTGCGTAGCAGTCATCACAGGAACAGAAAATATGGCAGATGATCAAATAGAAACATCTGATAAAAACACTAAAGCGTGCCTGGAGTCCTTCAGCCGAAGCTATTCCTAACCGGCACCACGCCCTCTTGTCATATGTGTTCTGGAAGAAACAAGTCCAGGGAGATGAGTTTTATTCTAGCTCTTGGCTTAGCCTGTGGTGCTTGGTCACGTGCATTCAGTCTGAGCATCACTGTGGCAGGAGCACATGGTAGAGGCTGTTCTTCACCTCCCGATGGAAGAAAAACAGATGACAGGACACCGAGGACCATGGACAGGATCTATGACTTCTTCCAATCAGATGGTGTCTTAGGGTTTCTGTTGCTGTGATAAAACACCATGACTAAATCAAATTGGGAAGGAAAGGGGTTTTAGGGTGCTTACACTTACACATCCTGTATAGTCCATCCATCAGTGAAGGGAGCCAGGACAGGTGGCATCTACTTTAGTGACCAAAACCTTGACAAATGGTACCATCGCCTGGGACCAAGCCCCTATTACTTGAATCTTTTGAAAAGATGCTTCAAACTTTCTCTGTAGGAAAAGAAAAATCACCAAAAAAAAAAAAAAAAAGTCCTCCCACATGTTGGTGGGCAGTTTGTGCCCATATATAAAAACGCATCCAGGGGCAGTAATGGAACGTGAGTGATGCCGGAGCCAAAGTCTCTAGTTTTAAATCCTCACTGTGATGGTTATAAGCTCTGTGGCCTTGGAAAATGTACTGAAAATGACTTAGCCTCCCTGGGAGGTGTGGGTGGGAAAGCTGAATTGTATAGAGAATATTTTAAGAATTAATAAGAGATTGGCCTCAGCAGAGGTCCAGCTGAGACTGGAGGTCATGACTTTCAAAATTCTAAGACAGACAGAAAGAGGAATAAGCACACTTAAGCGATCCACAGGGAGAGCCCTGAACCCCAAAACAGCTGATTCATTGTGAACCTGAGTGCAGCAAAAGCGACAGACAGGAAGATTAAGACAGGAGTTAAAAACAGAAGAAAGAACTGAAAGAGAGAAAGGGCCCAGGATACCAGAAGCCGAGAGAAAGTTAATGAGCAGGTGCCACAAAACAGGAGTTGGGCCACAATGACCTGAACCCAGAGCCACTGAGAGACTCACACAAAGAATGGGAGGGACAGTGCCAATAGGGCTGTTCTGATGTCATCCTTCTTATACAGAATGATTCCCTTGAACTCATGATCCTCCTGCCTGTGTGGTGGCGCATGCCTTTCTTTAATCCCAGCACTTGGCAGGCAGAGGCAGGCGGATCTCTGTGAGTTCAAGGCCAGCCTGGTCTACAGAGTGAGTCCAGGACAGCCAGGGCTACACAGAGAAACCCTGTCTTGGGGGGGGGGGGGAGTGAATTTATTTATTTATTTATTTATTTATTTATTTATTTATTTAATGTGTGTGTGTGTGTGTGTGTGTGTGTGTGTGTGTGTGTGTGTGTGTGTGTGGTGTTCTTGTACACATCAGAGGATAACTTGAGAGAGTCAGTTTTCTCTTTGTCCTGTGGGTCAAACTCCAGGTTATGAGGCTTGGCAGTAAGTACCTTTACTTACTGAGCCATCTGGCTAGCCCTTGACCTCATCACTGTAAAATTTCAATGATCATTATTACATTATAATGGGTAGAGTGGATAGAACTAGACAGAAATAACAGTTAGGCCCACCTAAATACACTCTGACCTCACGGCATTGTCCCAAAGTTATCATCTCTAGTGAAACACCCAGAATTGAGCCTTCTCCCCCTTCTGGTTCATTTATTTAACAAATAATTACTATGCAAAGCACTGTACAATCTGTGAGCTCTCATCTACGGCATGGGCACTTTAGGGCCTTACTACCTATTGGAGGGGATATGAGAATAATTATCCATTTTACAAGAGCTAATTAACAAGACAACAGGTGATGTGAAAAAGCAATATGAAATGAAGCAACAAATAAATGATACGGGGTTTCCGGAGGAGAGCCAATGCTGCTGGCTGTTATCCTTTGCTGCTGTCCCATCTTTCATCTGGTCATTTAACAAAGAAGTATTGAGCACCAGCAGCAGTATGCCAGTAGAATGGCAAATCAAACAAATGCTAAGACACAGGGAAGAGAGGTCTAGCGAACAAACAAACAAACAAATAAATAAGCACATCAACACAGACCAAGCTAAGAACTGGCAAGAAAAAGGAGGAAATGCTTAGAGAGACAGAGGGCCCTGCTGGGAGATCACGGATGCTCAACACAACATTTGAAAACACCTTAAAAGGTGTTCCTTTTATGTTCCTTTAATCCCAGCATTCAGGGAGGCAGAGGCAGGTAGATCGCTGTGAGTTTGAGGCCAGCCTGGTCTACAGAGCGAGTCCACGACAATCAGGGCTACACAGAGAAACCCTGTCTCCATAAAACCAACAAATTAAAAAGCATATGGCAGCGCTTTGTCATCTCTCGTCTCCACTTTAGGGATAAGTAAATGGGTTTTACTTATATTAATTAACATTATCATCTCTCTATTCAAGGGACAAGTAAATTGAACCTCTCCAGAAATCAAGGCTAATAGATGGCAGAAGCAGAATACAATGTCAGGTACCACTCCCCGTCTGAATCTCACACTTCCCACTATGCCATGCTGACTTCCAAAGTTGCTCACTTTGATTCATGAATATAATAGTAAGAAGAAAAATACGCTAATAGAAATAAAATAAACCTATATAATTTATTAAAATAATGTCGCTAAATAGCAGTAGAATCAATCTTTTCACAAAAACACATATTTGAGCCTAAGTAGGTATTCTGCCAGCATCATCTACTCTTGAGGCTTGATTCCAGGTAAGAAACATTGAACACAGTCATATCTAAAATTTAATGGGCAGCTACTATGTACTAAACCCGGCCTTGGTGCTATCCATGCCCTGTCTTGCTTTGCTGAGTCTTGCAAGGCTTGGTCCTGCAACACAGACTTGAGCAATGAGGGATAAAGAAACGGCAGACACGTAAGAAACAACAGACACACATAGATAAAAGCTGGGATGTGCTGTGTTCATCCAGACACACAGTGCCTCATGTGCAGAAGCTCAGCATGTTGTTGCTTTGAGCATCGGGAGGAGGAGGTCAGTGGGAGGTCTCTGAAAGAAAGCAATCTCAGGTGGCAGTCATATTAGAGGAGGAAGCTACAGTTGCCAGGTTCCGTACACACTGATCAGCTCTTTGCACATGCTGATCAATCACTCATAAGCACTTGAACTTGAACTTGGACTTGCCTCGCTCAGGGAAAGTTTTGCTATTTCCATGCCTCTGGGGCATTAGAGCCATGTCAACAGTACACGTTCATTCAGGGCTCCACTGATTTCCCGCATTATTTGATCTTTGAACAGCCCTGTAAGACACAGGTTTCTCTCCCCACTTGGGATATGACATCAAAAGTCAAGCGATTCAGTGGGAGAGACAAGATGCCAGCCCCATCACAGGACATGAGCCATCCCCTGCACCAACCCAAGGCTTCCAGGCATCCCAACTGGTGTCGCAGAGAACAGAGGCAGGACCGTTTTCCAAAGGGAGCAGGGCTGAGGGAGAGTAGAGCAGGTTCACTACCAGACCTCAGGAGCCTCACTGGGGCAAAGATGGTGAACACTGGACAATTTTTAAAAATTTATTAAATGCATTCTTGAAGGCCCGAGGCAATGGTAGTCAAGGACCAAAAGGGGGCAGCTTGTGGTTGACAACTCTCCCTCGTCAGCCTTGTTGGACTCCCCGGTCCCTCTGTGTAGTACATGTAGCATATCCGACTTGCATCATAATTTATCTCTACCTTTCCCACTAAAGAGCTGCCAATGCCAATAAGCTGTCACTGCCCGCTCCCCGATCTTACTCTTTCTTGCCACAGAGTACGCACGCAACAAAGGCTCACAGAACTCGGCAACGTGCAGAATTAGCCAGACGAAATGGCCCCAGGGAGAAAAGATTTCCAAGAATATATTAGCACCTGCCTAGCCTCCTGACAAAGTCAGAGGTCTCCAGTGGGCAGCTAGTGGAATATTCAGGATCTATTCCCAGCCACTTTCCTCTGCAGAAGAAAAAAAAAAATCACCACAGGCAAAGGGAAAAGGGGAACAATACTCATAGTATTTTAAAGAAAACTAAAATTACCTCCACTAGAAACTCCATACGGTATACGCCTCGGACAAAGGGTTCAACACCAATAAAAGTGAAAAGGAAATGTAGGTGATCGTAGTAAAAAAAACAGCGCTGCCCACAGTCCAATTGAGCCTAACACAAAACAGAGCATGTGATGTTTAGATAAGATTTATGTTTGCCAACCCAAACCACACTGTGTGAATATTATAGGGGAGAAAAGCAAACATAACTCAGTGAAAACCATTGTTGGCTCTCTCTGGGAGACCCACCCTCTTGAAGCACTGACTGAGAGAGGAATTTAAGGACTGTCCTGAGGCTGAGGAAGCACTACAGAGCGATGCTGAGGACAAGGCCTGTGCTTTTGGCTGGAGAGGCTCAAGAGCACAAACACTACACGGGGCATTACCATGTCTACACTCAGCCGGAGGCCACATGCCAAGCCGTTTGTGTAGACAAGGGTCAATACTACACTCGGGAGGCAGAGGCAGGTGGATAATTGTGAGTTTGAAGCCAGCCTGGTCTACAATGTGAATCTAGGACAGCCAAGGCTACACTTGAGAAACCCTGTCTCAAAAAACCAAAAAACAAACAAACAAACAAAAAAACTATACATTCTAAATAGTTGAAAACTCATAAAAACCAGCTTAGGAAGAAAGCACATAGACAGTTGTTACCTCTGACGTGTGTGTGTGTGTGTGTGTGTGTGTGTATGTGTGTGTGTGTGTATGAGAACATGCGTGTCAGCACATGCAAACCAGAGATTCATGTTTGGTGTCTTCCTTCATAGCTCCCCCCTTGTTTTAAAGAAAGGGTCTCTCACTGAACCTAGAGTTCACTGACCTTTCTAGACTAGGGGCTAGCAAGCTCCAGGGAGCCATCTAGTGTATTTCCCATAGGATTTGGGGTTGGGGTTACAGGAGTGTGTTGCTATATCCAGCTTCTTTTTTAATAAATATATTTTATTAATTGATTCATATTACATCTCAATTGCTATCCCACCCCTTGTATCCTCCCATTCCTTCCTCCCTCCCATTTTCCCCTTACTCCCCTCCCCTATGACTGTGGCTGAGGGGGACCTCCTCCCCCTGTATATGCTCACAGGGTATATCCAGCTTCTTACGAGGCTCTGGAGATTTGAACTCAGGTGCTATGCTGGCATGGTATAAGCATTCAACTCGGTGAGCCATCGTGCCAGCTCATCACTGAGTCATTTGAACTGGTATCATCTTTTAATGATTATAGAAACCCACACAATGTAAGAGAGCGTTTTCACTGAAGACCGACACTATAGGAACCTAAAATGGCATCAGAAGAATGCAAAGCATCCGCTAACATGCAACCTCCGCCTATGAGCTGAAAGAGCACACTCTAAAGTGATCAGATGTCACCGCAATCTGTAAACCAGTGTCTGACCAGCCAGCCAGTGAAGTCGGCTACATAACCAATGTGCTGGTCCAAGCACGGCAGAGTGAGTAGCAGCCTAGACTCATGCTATCTGGTTTCAAAGCCCAGGTGAGTCATGTCCTAGTTGTGCGAACCTATGTTACCTGCTTACCGTGTGTGCCTCAGTTTCTTTATCTTGAAAAATACGGTGTGGGTTTTGTAAAAGTGGCTATTATATTTAAGGATAGAAACCGTGCCTACTACACAGGAACTGCCCATCAGTGCTATCTATAACAACAATTTTCACTACCAATAGCTTATCCATTTTATTAACCCGTCTATAGAAAGCTACTTAACTTACTTCTAAATTGCCTAGCTACTTCTGAACTGCCATTGAAAAGGAACTTTCTCTTGTTTGAGTTCCTGAATAATAAGTTCTCTGTGATGTATTCATTTACTTTGTACACTGTATAATAGTCATCTGTACATAAATCTGCTTTTCCTAACAAATTCTGAGCCCCCTGAAGCAGAAATATCAGCAATGAGCTTAGCCTTTCCCATGTGAAAGATAAGCTTTGTACAGTGGCTCACAGACACAATAAGCTAGGGAAGTAATTATGCTTTCCTGCTTTGATTTTTTCAAGAGAATGTACTATTTTCTACATTAGTTAAGGCACACTATACTTGTGAAACAAGCAGATCCCTTATGTAAGGGGACATGTCTCATTTAGTTACTATCCAAGGGCAGATATTCTATACAACAGAGGGTCTCTCTACTATAGGCGATCACTAAGGAATGAAGGTGCACAGTGGCACTTCCAACTTATGGCTTCCAAAGTTATGCTAGGTATGACCAACCCAGGTGAGCTAAGGAGGAGGAGGAAGAGGAGGAGGAAAAAGAAGGAGAAGAAGGAGGGGAGGAAAAGGAGGAAGAAGAGGAGGAAGAGGAGGAGATGAAAAGTAGCACACTGTGTCATTTTCTGGACTAGGACAGGAAATGGCATGCATTTTCCTACTCACACCCCATTAAATGGAGCTCAGGTAACACACTGAACTGCAAGGGAGGTTAGAAGCTAAAACAAGGGGAAATAGATTTTGGAAAACAGCTAGAAGTCTTTCCTGGTTGTTGAAAATAATTCTGTTTGATTTGTTCAAAGGAAATATTCACCTAAAATATGTAGAAGCTCTTGAAAAAATGAAACATTCTTCTGAGAATAATTTAATTAATGGAGAGTCCATATCCAAGATAAGGCTTCTCCCTTAAGCAAAGTAAAAGGCTTTTCATGTGTTTGTTTAGCTGGTTGGTTGGTTGGTTGGTTGGTTGGTTAGTTGGTTGGTTGGTTGGTTTTGCTTTTCTTTTAAGGCTAGTCACTTCTTGCTATGTAGCTCTGGCTGACTGGGGACACACTATGTACACTAAGGTAGCCTCCAATTTGTGGTCATCGTCCTGCCTCTGACACCAGAGTTTCAGGAATTTAGGCATGTCCCTCAATGCCCTGTTAAAATAAAAGGTTTAAGATTAATTATTCAAAAGCAAACTGTCTCTTTCCTTTCTTAATAAGAATAACTTTTGCCCTCTTTCTGTATATCTGTAGTGGAGATTTATAAAGAAAAATGTGTCTGATTAGTACTGATCTCCACACAGACAACCCATCCTCTGAGGGTAGTAGACAATTTCAGCCCACGCTCACTTCTCCATATCCTCTAGCTCCCCAAAAAGAGATTACTATGAAGTGTTTTCAATTTTTTAACAGAAGAGGCTTATTTATTTAATCATATTTCTAACTCTTTTGGGGGTATCTGTTACCCTGTCTCTTTGGAAAATGAATACTGTTTTATACAACATAAAGAGTCTTCAATATAGCACAGGTTGTTTTTTTCACTTGTGTTCCTATCCAGGCCAAACCCACTGGTAGATATTCAAAACTCCAATCAGATCACAGGTTTAAGAAAAATTTAAAGGCCAAAAGAGCCTACAGTACATTGATTGCAAAATGGTTCTGATTCCACGCTCTTCTGAGTTTCAATGTCTGGCTATTAGACTTTGGAGTCGATTTCTGCATCTCTTGAATCTAATCTGGTCTTGAGATTGGTTGCAGCCAACAGAACGTGGTAGTATGCAACAAATTTCAAGAGGCCTCCCATGTATCTGCTCACTCTTTGAAGCGTGTCCAAGGGCCACGTGCAGGAGCCCGTGACCCTGCTGAACAGTAAGAAATGCACAATGTCATCTTGCCCCATCAGTAGGGAGCCAGTCACTAGTCAAGAGTGTGAGAGGCCATGCACAGCAGTGAGCCTTAGGCACTCCATTGGCCAACTGCCGAAACCGAGGCAGGTCCAATCAGAACCAGGAAGGCCTGACCCACATCAGCCGAAGGACCCAGACGGCCATTAGATGCCTCCTGGAGAATCTCACGTGCTTATTGTTTCTGTGCGCTGGTATTTGGTGTGGCCTGTTACACGATAATTATCCGGTACAGAGTATTGTAACAGTTATTTATCTCCCACAGCCCACCATTCTGAACATGAGTAAACAGAAGGCTTGGGCAGTAAAAATAAAACCAGGTACCAATTTAAAAAAAAATTTTTTTAAAGATTTGGGCTTAGATGTTTCTAATCTACCCATTCGATGTGCTGTCTACTAAATCATCTTATTTGGATTTCTCAAGTCAACATAAGCACACGAGTCCAGGGAGAGCTAGCCGCTGATGAGTGCCATATGCAGGCTTGTTAGAAAGTTTTCATAAAATGAGACAGTAAGGCCTACGATGATACAGCCCAACAAAGAGCAATGCTGTTTCTTATACACTGGGCAATGATGAAAGTCATAAACTATTACATTGTCAGAGAAAGAAAAAACCACCCTTCACCTTTATCACATGTTTAGCTCAGAAAACTAACTATTGCCTGGATGTTAATGAGAAAGGAGAGGGAATGGGAGGGGAGGGGAAGGGAGGGGAGGGGAGGGAGCAAGGGAAAGGCTCTGACATGATTAATGCTCATGAATTTTTAGGGCATCATGAGAACTGCCCTAGAATTTGACTTTTTAATTTGTATCCTGACTTAAAAGACTAAAGGCTAGGAGGGCAGAAAACATGACTTTTTTAATGATTACATTCCCACAGCCAAGACTTGGACTTGAATGAATTAATAGATGACCAAATCCTAGACAGAGTCGGTCTGATCTCTGGGAAAGTTTTAGCATTCCATTAAGGAGCTTTGAGAAAGAGCTATGACTGGTCTTACATGGATGAAGGCAAAAAGGCGAGGCTAGTTTTAAAAACCTCTACACGAATAAAAGGAAGGTGAAGGGAAGGAAGAAAACATTGTAACACATTTTAAAATGAAAGATACAGTGATTGTGTTGTTTTTGTTTAAATATGGTTACAATAAATTGAGACTGCCTTAGTTATAAACAAGTATATAAGCCACTTATATCTTTAATGTGAATACCCTTGCCAGCATAAAACACTTGCCATACAAACCTGAAAGTCAGAGTTTGGGTCCCTCAGCACCCACATAAAAGCCAAGTCTCCCTGAAAGAGACAGGGGCTCCTAATTTGCAGAGGCAGGAAGACAGACCCTGGAGGGATCAAGACAGATTGGGACAACGGATCCACATGACCAAGCCGGTTAGCCAACAGTGATTTCTAGGTGCATCAAGAGGACCTGCCTACATTAAGTGAAAGGTGACTGAGGTCAGCCTCAGGCATCCACATGCACAAACGCCCCCATACACATGTGCACCCCATACATGCATGAACAGGCATACATTCACTCACCCATACCACACACACACACCTAAATATAAATAAGCATACAAACGATAATTTCAAAAACAATTGAAAATAGCTAAGTTAAAACCTTCAGTGATAGGCAAAGTAAAGGAACATAAAATGTATCTTAAAAAAAAAAAAAAAAACTCTAAATGTGGGAAGGAGTTTACAAGTAGAATTTTTTCTATTTTTAAAA
Source organism: Acomys russatus (assembly GCF_903995435.1). NCBI lineage: Eukaryota > Metazoa > Chordata > Mammalia > Rodentia > Muridae > Acomys > Acomys russatus. The sequence continues at coordinate 19,627,601 of NC_067164.1, read as the reverse complement.
TTTTTGTTGTTATCTCTACGATAAACATCTCTCATAATAAAACTCTGAATAAATTAAGAAGGACCGTGCCTCAACATACTAAAAAGCCATCTGTGTGACAAGCTAAACTATTTAATGTGGAAAAGCAGACATATCTCTCTGTAGAATCTATAACAAGACAGGGGTGTATACTCCACCACTTTTCAGTTACCAATTTATTTCGGGTTTTGTTCTTGATGCTGTCTAACACTCAGTTAGGTGTGCTTACCGTACATTTGTGGGTCATCTGGCATAGGGCTGCCCTCAGGCTCTCTAACGCAATTTGTCTTTATAGCGTTCTAGCCCAGTGTGGAAACCCCCATTGATCTCCAGCCTACTGAAAACCTGTTTCTGGCACAGCCAGGTGACCAGTGTACTCCCTTCCTTAGAGATGGTGACACAAGAAGTCAGCATGAGCTGATTCGTGATGCAGATGAGGTCCTGCACGAGGCCTCCCACTCGTAGAGAGGGAAAAGAGAAAACCCTCCTCTAGCAGTTAACACGCCAAGCAAAAAGCCAAGTTACTTTTTTTTGTCAGTGCTGGAGCTGTGTAGGAAGCTTCATGTGGTATGATGACTTGGAACTAAATCTCCCAAGGAAAAGAAAATATAACAGCTTTGTTATAATTACAGAATTTTATAAGTATGATAAGTCATCCTATTACAGACTAGAAAGGGTTGTGGGTCAGAATAAAAGCCTACCTTTCCTTTAGTAATTTAAAATGTTCTCTTTGTGTGGCAAGGGGCAAGATTATGCCAAATGATCCTTGATAAATACTTACAAATTAGGAAAAGAGCAGTTCCTAAATCATGACCTCTGATAATAAAACCCTTATAAATCCTACCTACTTTTACAATAATTAGCTAACTCAATTAACTGGTACAGGGGAATACCTGAAATCTTTGACTGTAAAACCTAATTAAAGCAGCTTTTAAAAATAGTGATTAAAAAAAAAAATAGTGATAAATACTGTATAGACTTTTCTAATGTAAGAGGGTAGGGAGTATATGCCTCTGGTCTGTGCATGTAAGGTCACTCAGAAAAGAGTAAATAAACATGGAATGAGAAAACATAGAAGACAGTACTTTCTCTAATGGTGAGGCACTGTTCCAACAGCCTCAATGAAAAGAACACATCTTCAAAGTCTTCTCTGTCAGCTCCATTTTGCATTTGTTTTCCTGGAGCCCTGCAGAGGTGGTGACAACTGCCTGTCATTTGCCTGCCTGTTGCTTCTTGTTTAATCACAGTTGACAGGACAGCCTCTCACACAAGATGAGCAGTCCAGAGAAGTCTGGAGACAGGGAAGGAGTCTTTGTACAAACGGCTTCCACCCATTAGCAATTAAAATAGTCTGGGTGCTGCCCTAAAGGCCCTTTCCTTGGTGATCACAGGCTGTTGTCCTGTTCAGGCCAGCTTGGACTGGCACCATAGGGCTCGGAAAGGATGACAACCAACAGCCTTTCTCTTCAGGAAAGACTGCTGGGCACTTTCAGGATAAACCAGCCACGCTGCCAACACTTCTCGCCTCAGGAAAAATAACCTGAGTTTCCAGAGCAATCAGATGAAAGGAAAGTGCTCACCTAAGTGGCAGTGACAGGGAAGGGATGGATGTAACAACAGCAGCAACGGCAGCCAGACACAATTTACAAGATTGTCCACATGGAAAAGCCCAGAGCTGAGCTAGATTTGTGTTTTTGCAATCATTTAAAAGGACATTTCCTTGAAATGTGGCACACCACACTCCATCTTCCTTTATGATAGTGAGCCACCCCTTACTTCCTCACAACAGCAGAGGTTACTCAGCAATATGGGATCCCTTATGCACAAGAAACCAGAATTCAAATCCAAGAACTATTCTCATGATACTAACGCTATTTCTTCCAATTTGGAACCATCTATTTTTTTCTGGGAAACTAAACAGGAAGATGGAATGACATGATCCTAAATTTCTGTCAAAAGCATCTTCCCCAACTTAAGGCCTTATCTCAAGTCCGATGAGCAAAATGCATTTACTTAAGACATCTTTTTAAACCATGAGAATAAACCTGTGGGGCTTTTGGTTTTGTTGTTGTTCTTTGTTTGTTTGTTTCTTGTTTTTCATCTGCCAAACAAGTCACTCAACACCCCCAAAAAATGTTAAAAAAGAAAGAAATCAATCAATCAATCAATCAATCAATCATTAGTACTTTGTGTGTCTTTTGGCCACAGCTGGCTACAAAGGCTTCGAGAACTCACAGAATTGAGTATTGGAAAACAAACGATGACCTTCATCTTCATCAAACTCATTTCTGAAGAAAACACTTCTTGACGGCAGCCAGAGAACCTCCTTTTACAGAGAAGGGTTGAAGATCCAAGTGAAATGTTGAGGCTCTAGGGCCCACAGTGGAAGCCCCTGCTGGGACAGAGGACTGCAAGCTACTGACAATGCTGGAGGCCATACCAGAGCCTACTCAGGGCAGGCCCACCTACAGGCTCCCCCAGCTCAAACATACTCCCCTCTCCACTGCCCCATCTTCAAGGTCACATGTTATTTCCCTAAATTGCAAGACAGACAGACAGGCGACACACACACACACACACACACACACACACACACACACACACACACACACACACACAGCAGCTCTTTCCCCTGCTCTTTGGGAGTCAGGAAAGACCTGAATACAATCAGCAATCATATACTGGAGCTAGTCACCAGCAAAGCAGCATGACCATCCTCCATGCTCAAAAGCCTTTAAGACAGGACACCCCACTCTGCCTCAGGGGCCTAAGCTGTCCCAAGAGCCTCTGCCCTGCCATCATTCTGTGGTATTAAGAGCTCTTCTGATCCATCCCTTATCCAAAAAGACAATTCGCCTCAGTGTCACTGGTCAGTCCCACCCCAGACCTTACAGGCAGTTAGTACAGACATACCAAACACATCTTTAATACTGCATCAGGATTTTAGCCAAATTAAAACAAAAGTTGGGGCTGACATAGTAGCCTTGTAACCACCTGGACAGAAGCCAAGAAATTCTGGGCTGAGAGATTGTGAGATCACCCAGACTTTGACCCTTCACACTACTGTAACAACTCAAGGACAGTGTTCCTTCTTAGCATTTGTATGGCAACAAGTTTCACACACACACACACACACACACACACACACACACACACACACACACTCACACACACACACTCACACAGAACTGTGGGAAAGAATTTAATTTGCACTAAAATGAGAAGACATTTTAGACTGTTTACAAAGTAGTAATAGCTGATTTTTAAATTTTTACTCTGAGCCAATTGCCCTATCTAAATCCTCCCATTTTATCATCAAAACAATCTTCCAAAGCAGCAGCTGTAATGATCACCGCATCATTGATGAGAAGATCAATCAAGGCAGAGAGAAGCTCTCGATAGTTTAGGTCACACAGTTTACACAGACCAGTCAGTGTTCATGCCATACTGGCCCTAGCCAGGCGCCCACATTCTGTGTATGTAGGGGAAACCAACGGCGTTTAGACATGGATTTCAGCTCACCTTAGCAACACAGAACTTCTAATTGAAACAACCCTGTTTCTTTCCCTTCCTCAGAAGACAAGTTTTTATAGACTTTTAGGTGACTTATGCTTAGCATCTCTGTAACAAAAGAAGCATTGTGCTATCTCAGAAGATGGAGGACAAGTTAGAGTGTTGTCAAACACTGCCATCCAGACATGGCCTTACCCCTGACGCCAGGAGCACACAGCAGCTAGGCACAGCTGCCCGAGATTGGGCCTTCCCACTTTGCATCCTGGAGAGAGGAAGCATCCAAGAGGCATATCCTTTCCCGAGGACCTAATGACCGTTAATGGTTGGTACTGGTCTAATGGTGCATAGGTGGGGAAAAGGAGGGGTTCAGAGGGAGAGGAGGACAGTGGGCAATTATAACAACAGCGCATCCTACATACACATGAAAGTGTCAGAATAGCTCAGAAATGAAAGGAAGTACTCAAACAAAGGGAAATACATTCCACAATTTACATTGCAACACGGACAGGAGCAGAGCCCATCACTTTGTCTACCTCCAACCTCATACCTAGTAAGAAACAGTAACCCCCAACATACACAGAAGGAAAGCAGTCAGTACCTATGAAAACAGCTGTATGGCACAGCAAGCCGTCTAATGAGCAGAACTGAGAGAGGCATGTCAGAGAACACCCATGGTCACAGGATATGAACCCAATGACCCAAGGAGATCTATTGCCTGTTGATTCTGACGTAGTGGTGGGAATTCAACTTGTGAACTGCTTCTTCAGCATACAGCTGGTGATCACCCTCCTCAGTCAGCACGCATGAAGTGGAAACTTGTATGTTAGAAACTGGAGCAGAAAGAGAGGCTACAAAAGTCCGGCGACAAGAACCTGCCAGGACTCAGAGGTCAGGCATGGGAGCATGTGGCCCCCTCGGCCTTGGGCAACAGAGGGGAAATGAACTAGGAAAGAGATGGACATTGCATTGTTGGCCCCAGCAGTGGCTTTTTCACTAGAGACGATGCCATGGGAGAGTCACCACAGTGGCATGACGATGGGCAAACAGCTGAGATTAAATTGTATTTTTCCCCTAGGTCCCCAAAGTGATTCCTGGGACATTTTTCACTAATGGTGTAACATTTAGAATCAGTCGATTCAATTCAATCATCTCAAAAGGCCTCCATGATGCAAAGGTCATTTTGTAGACTGCCAAAGCCACCTGGGGATGGTGTCTCATTTCGGTAATAAAGAGAAAACAAAACAACAGTTGCTTCTTTGGGGACTCTTACATACAAGTAAAATGCAAGCTCCCACAGCGACGTAAGAGAAAAACGACCTTCATGGTCTGGGTAGGCCTCACTGTGCTAGTCAGGAGAACTTGCACTCACTGTTAGACTCAGAGAGAGGCCAAGTCTACTAATTGGTTGGTCCTTTTCCTTCAGCTGAAGATCTTAAGAAAATACCTTAGAGTTTTAAGCCACACTGTAGATCCCATGAAAGAGTCACACGGTGCTCTGAAACGTGGGGACTTTGTGTTGCTCTTCTCTGCTAGGGACATAGAACCTTTGCAAACGCTTTGTGGAGCTCACAAACGTAGAATTGAAAAATCTTTGATAAACATCTAGAATGTCTTAATTCCATCTTGGACATCCACCCTTTGCATGCTGAGTGGCCAACTATTTGAAATCAAGCTTTGACTGGGATTCCAAGAGCTCAGAAATAGCCCTAGGCAAAGGAACACATACATGGACTCTATTTCACAAATGGCCAACCGGCAGCCAGCATAACAAGCACAAAGGGAGAGATGGTCACATGAAAGAATTATGTTGTTTGCTGGGGTTTGTGTACTTTTCTTTTCCCCTTCAACTTTAGCTACTTGGCAATTCTCCTAGATCTCAGCTTTGGAAAAGAAATGCATCTCCCTGATGGAAAATTAGCTAACAGAGACCCCATTGATGGACCACAGACCAACTACGAAGGAGGTGGTGGGCTTCACCCTACATGAGAAACTACCAAATTGACTTCCTCTGCAATTGACTTCCTGGGGGTGGCGGCACAGTTGTAAACCAGGTATGTTTGCTCAGATGTAAAAGAAACCAAGATACAAGCAGCGTTAACATTTCATCCTGGCCACATGGAAGCACTGGGTGGAAAAAGAATAATTAAGCTTTCTTCTTCACTGCTTGCTCTTTGCAGGAGGTTATAAATAAGCCCTGGAAGGCTGTGCGTTTCTGTACTAGAAGAAGCAAGTGATTGTCTCATCAGTTAGCTTGAAGAGAAGGTCATACCAGAAATAATCGTTTTGAGAAATAACTTGACTTTCTAGCTATGATCCCACCCTGCCTTAGATTTTCTTTGCTTACTTCCCTTTTCATTACAAATCGTACTATTTACTTTATTCTTTGCAAATAGACTTGGAATAAAATTAGGTCAATTTAATTTTCTCCTTTAGTTTGTTTCCAAAATGATAACAGTATTTTTCTTTTCTTATTTCCTTTTTTGTTTGTTTGTTTTTTGAGACAAGGTCTCTTAATGTGGCAGTCCTAGAACTTGCTATGTTAACAAGGCCTGGTCTCAAACTCAAGTTCTGGGATTAAAGGCGCGCACCCCAACAGCCAACAACAATATTTTTCTTATATCAGACACATACTATACATGTTTTTGTTTAGGTTACATTAGTCTATTTTAAAATTAAACAGGCTACATGGGGGTTCTTAACCAAGGGCACCCTACCTTGTAGGGGCTCTGCCTTAGCCACTGAGAATCTAGCAGGTTCTATCCTGAGTGCTAGGGATAGAAAGATGGCAACATCATGGTGTCAAAGACCATATAGCTCAAAGCAACAATATCAGTGTTTACTACCTGATGACAGGAGAGAAGTGACATACAGAATATACCTAATCCAACGCCCCACATTACGGTGGCCATCACAGTCACCCTTCACTCTCTTCCTCACTGGCCAGGAAGATGGTGGTAGAAACACATCAGACCAGAGTGGGGAGGAGACTTGAGATCAAGCCAATAGTCAGCGGCTAAAAGTGCAAGGGCATTTAATCTCTGAAGAGAATTACACTCTCAGGACCCTGGACCCTGCACACCCGAAGCTCAAATCACTAGCCTTTGTTTGCTTTTAATTACCCATCCACTAAGATTGCCAGGAGGCTTGCTTTTGTTTCTCTTTAGGGGAATTAAAGATGGATTCCCCCGCCCCCAAGTTTTGTATGTGTTTTAAAAATAATAACAAGCAGAATTATTTCAAGTAGTTAAGAGAATAAAACTACATAAAAACAATTAAAATGAGCTAAAAATTTTTAGTACTTTCTGATCTTCCCAATGTCAGGTGAATTTCTTTGGAACTTAAAAGGAGCAAAGCAGGCAGAATGCTGAAGAAAGGGCATCCAAATATACAAGATGTTGGGGCTGTCTCAGTTGAGCTGGAGGTACAAGATAACTCCATATAATTTTACTTTTTCCTTTTAAGATCTTTTTATAAAATCTTGTGCTAAAAGTGATAGGTATGCTTAGGTCTAACGGAAGCTACTTGAATCTAAGGTCCCTATTTCTTTACAATCACTCTTTTTTTCAAGGGTCATTTATTTTAAATTTTATATGGATGAGTGTATGTCTGTATGCAGTGCCCCTACTGACCAGAAGATGCTGTTGGATCCACTTGAACTTCGAGTGCATATCGGCAGTTGTGACCTTGGGTGCTGGGAATCTGACACAGTCATCCTGGAAGAGCAGCCGCTGCTCTTAACCTCTAAGCCATAACTCCATTCCTTATAACCACTTCTAAAGAGTACACCAGTCATCGCAAGAGAAGAAGATAAAAGAGCGTTGAGGTGATACACATCCAAGTATTTCCACAGAACAGAGCTCCATACACTAACCCCACCATGAGCGGCGCTCCAGACACTAACCCCGCAGCGAGTGGCGCTCCAGACACTAACCCCACAGCGAGAGGCACTCCAGACACTAACCCCACAGCGAGAGGCACTCCAGACACTAACCCCACAGCGAGTGGCGCTCCAGACACTAACCCCGCAGCGAGTGGCACTCCAGACACTAACCCCACAGCGAGTGGCGCTTCAGACACTAACCCCACAATGAGCGGCGCTCCAGACACTAACCCCGCAGCGAGTGGCACTCCAGACACTAACCCATAGCGAGTGGCGATGCAGGCACTAACCCATAGCAAGTGGCGCTCCAGACACTAACCCATAGCGAGTGGCGATGCAGACACTAACCTCACAGCGAGTGGCGCTCCAGACACTAACCCCACAGCGAGTGGCGCTCCAGACACTAACCCATAGCGAGTGGCGCTCCAGACACTAACCCCACAGCGAGTGGCGCTCCAGACACTAACCCATAGCGAGTGGCGCTCCAGACACTAACCCCACAGCGAGTGGCACTCCAGACACTAACCCCACAGCGAGTGGCACTCCAGACACTAACCCTCAGCGAGTGGTGCCATTCTGAGCAGGCAGGACATGCCATGTTACAGTTGTATGTGCATTTATGCAATCTCATAGACTTAAGATACAAATTTAAAAAAAAAAATACACGTAAATTACAAGTAGCTTCGGAGGAGGAAAATCACAGTGAATAATATTAACTATCCAAATTTTATAGAATATAAATTTTATACAATATAAAAAAATGTTTTACACAACAAAAAAAGCTGAGGAACTGTCAGAGATTTCTCCAGCAAAACACTTGATGAAGCTGGGCAAGAGGCCTCAAAATAACATGAGGCCCATAAACTTTGGTTAAATGTCACTGGGTAAGTGCTAGAATTGATGTCACAATGCAAGCTGCTTTAAGTAGCCTCTACTCAAGATAACAGAAAGTCAAATGACACTGGGGAGACCTCACTGTGGGAAAATCTTGACAATTGCTCTGCTTCCCCAACTGTCATTTTAGAAATTAGTAATGCTCCTCCTAACAGAAGAGGGGGAAGGAAAACCATATGAAAAATGCAGACCGCCCTGAACACTCTTCAAGTGCTAACCAGCGTGTGTGTGCGTCTGCATGTATGTATGCATGTAGTGCTTGTGTGTGTGTGCATGCATGTGTGTGTGTTTGTGTATGTGTGTGTGTTTGAAGTGGCATTACACACACAAAAAAAGAGCCATTTATTTTCCATTTCTCAAGATGCTCTGACAAACAATGCTGACTCTATCAAGCAAGGATTTGTGGGAATAGACAAAGGGCAATACAGTTGGTCTTCCTGACAAGCTGACATTTAGAGGGTGGACATAATCAGTGAGTTCTACAAAAGCATACACAGTCCTAAGTAAATGTTGTCACCACTCTGGACGGCAGAGTCCAAGACATACATGCAGACACGGGCACCTATCTGCACAGAGCTCACAGCTGAGCATAGGGTCACTGAACATTCCAGATCATAGCACAAAGGTGGGGAAGCCGACCTTGGCCGGAACAGTATCAGAATGTTTTGTATGCCAGTAAAACAAAGCGACAAAAGTCATCCAGGGATACAGCCAATCTTCAGGTTAAAACACTACTGAAGACTCGGTGTGGAGGAACCTGGCAGTGAATATGAGTGGAGTCGCAACAGAAGTGGAAAGAGTTGGGAGCTGTAAACTGCAACCACAATCAGCCAGCAAGGATGGAAGTCCAAGCTCATGACAGGTCATGGAGAGCACTAGCCTATATTTAGGCAGTGATGTGAGTAGGACTGGTGGGTGGGTGGAACACCACTGCAGGTGATGAGACCAGTTTCCTGGAGAAATGCTTGTCAGTTTATAGTTCTGTCATATAAGGAGTGTCACCACCAACAGCCAGGTGTGCATCCAAGCCAAGAAACAGAGCACGTATCCCTTCCTGCTGTCTTGCCGCATGCACTGAGGCCTTCACAAATGCCTGCATAAGGAAGCTACAGGTTCTCCAAAACACAATCAGTCATTCTCTGAGAGTTACTGGCTTTGGATCACGCCACTGAACAGAAAATATTTGAGGAATGTCCATTACTTTTTTTTTAAGCTAGGCAAAAGGTACAAATGAAGCATGGTTTGTTTTTCCATTTTGGTTTTTTGTTGTTGGTTTGGTTTGGTTGGTTTGGCTTGGTTGGGGAGACAGGTCTCACTATGCAGCACTGGCTGCCCTGGAACTCACATTTAAAGAGATCAGCCTGCCTCTGCCTCTCCCGGGATTAAAGGTGTATGCCACATGCCTGGCACGGGCATTTCTTAAACTAAAAGTACTTGCTTCCATGAGAGAGTTAAGATATGGACATTACTTGGAAGACACGGGCTCCATTTAAAGCTGCCAGGTGTGTTATTGTCCCTGGGAATCTGCGATAAACAACCTGAGACTCTTCCCAAAGGTACGACGGCAAGCCACTCCACCTGACTCCATCAACTGTGCTGCTTTTAAACCACCCAGTCAGTCTCCTGCTCACATCTTAGTCTTCCTTCCAGCAGGGCAAAGCTGCCTTCAGACACACCTCCATCTTGCACAAAAGCCATACAAAAGACAGTTCTCCAAACACAACGTGGATGCACCAGAAAAGGCATCAATTCTAAAATACAGCATAATGAAACAACAAATGACACTGCGGTGTGACAGGGACGGGCTGAGTGTCTCAGCTGCTGCTTAGAATTGGTCCTCTTCAGAAAAGACCAATACGATTCTACCCATCCATAGAGGAAAGCACTTATTGCCCAAGAGAACAAAGGGATTTCCCTATCATTAAAAGTCAACACACCTTCCCAACAACAAAGAAGAATTCCTGATGGTGCTGGTCAGCTGCTCAGCCTTCAGACTCCTGCTGGATAAAAGAAAGATAAGAAAAGGCCACCCCTCTGGGCACCACGGGGAGATCGTCCACAGAGGCGTGGTCTTGGATCAAGCAAGCACCATGGAACACTGCTTCTCTTGAGGTCTACATCACACCTGAAGAAGGAGAGAGTGTACAGACAACCATCTTTCTCTTCCTTACCTACCTGTGAGTGACAGCATGTTTTATGAACCTTTGTCACTGGACTCAGAACGGGGCTGTGCCCTTCATGTCCCATCAGCCCTGCACTAAAGGCACAGAGAGTAAGAGGCCCACCAACAAACAGTGTCTTTTTCGGAGTGGAACAAAGGACTTCTAGGCAAATTTATTTATTTATTTACTTATTTTTAGCGCTAGCTACTTAAAAATGAGAACAGAGCTCCAGTGAAGACAGGCACCGTGTCTACTCTGTTTTCTTTTGCATCTATTTCAGTGACAAACAAGCACAATGGCATATGATGAGTGGTGGTTTTGGTTAGTTGGTTGGCTTTTGTTGTTTTGTTTTTGTTTTTGAGTTAGGGTCTCACGATGTAGCCCTGGCTGGCCTTGACCTCACAGAGATCTACCTATCTCTGCTTCCTGTGTGCTGGAATTAAAGGTTTGTACCATCATGTCACCCTCGTCAAGAATTTTTTAAATAAAATACCTTATTTCAATGTGGAGGAACTTGAACTTTCCATTCATAATAAAAATATGAGAAAAGGTGTTAGAGAAAAAATTCCTGCCAGTGTTATGGCACACGCCTTTAATCCCAGCACTCGGGAGGCAGGGGCAGATGAATCTCTGTGAGTTCAAGGCCCGACTGGTCTACAAAAGTGAGTCCAGGACAGCCAAGACTACACAGAGAAACCCTGTCTCAGAAAAAAAATAATTTCTGATCCTGGCTGGCCCTAGGTTTAATCAGCACACATTTCATTGTGAAATCCAAATAATTATGCTATACTTCAGCATTTGTGAGAACTGTATTTCTTTACTTGAGGAAACTGGCTATCCATAAAATCCACTCCCTTGGTGGTGGTGACAAAAAGCTTTAGAAGATCTGAAGCACACTCATCTCCCACAGACTCAGAGGGTCCCCTAGATAGCCTTGATCCACCAAACTCGGTAAATATTAAGAGGCTGGCTTGGGCCTCTGGCGGAACACAATAAAATACAAAAGGAAAGAAAAATGACTGAAGTAGTGACTGTCCCCAAGATAAACAAGGTTTAAAGGGCCTCAAATAAAAAAATTTTTTAAAAATCTGATGGCTATATGCAAACATCCTTCCAGCACTCATAGCATAAATCACCTCTCGGAGGCCTCATTGTGGGGTCCTAGTTAATCATTTGGCTATAGCAAATACGAAAAGCAATCAATCTCACAGGCTTTGGAATTTGTAGAAATGCTTGCTGCCCTTACAAGCTGGTTTCTCTGGGTTCAAATACTTTTAACTTTTCTTTTAATAGTTAAAACCTAACTGAAGTGATACACCTTATCTTCAACCAACAGAAGGACCCTTCAACTTGACAAAGCAAAAGAGGGCCCCTTTTTTAAGAGGCCCAGGAGGAAGGTGTATCCTGTTTGAAACTATGTCTAAACAGAGACTCTTCATGTCACCTAAATTCTCACTACAGACATAGAAAAGGCATAACACCTTGGTTGAAAAGAAATACCATTTGGTCAATCATCTCTCAGCCTGTGTTCTGGGACGACTGCAAGCTGCTGGAATTGTTGAGGAAGGTCAACCAGATCCCCGACAGCACCAAAAACTATGGTTCCCACACCACTTTCTCCCTGGTGTGTGCTGGAGACGGTAAAGGCAGCTCTCTTGAGAAGAAGTCCCGCTTCTATAAGAAGTTTGAGAGCTGCTTATCTTGTCTAAAGTTAAGTCCGCTTGCTTGATGGCAGGCTAAACCTGACATTTCAATTTCCTATGGGGAGTCTGTACGTGCTCTTCCTGAGATGGGCTTTACAAGCTCTGGGACCTACCTCCTGTCCAGGAAGATACTCGAAGCTGCTACAATGAGGTCCTCCGCTAACCTGACTTGAAAAGAAAGTGAGCAGGAGCGTTTGACCTTGAAATTTCCGACAGTGAACTATCTTGATTTTTTTCTGCTTCATTATGTCCAATCTAAGGATTCGCCTCTGACAGTACCCAACCACACACTCACTTGTCCACGCTCCGCTGCGTCCTGGAGCCACCGCTGTAGCTCTGACTTTGGCAAACACACATGCACATACCACCTCTCATATGCCGAGAGGGTACTGGGAGGTGCAGGTAGTGACAGTTAGATGCATTCCTATGCTTTCGCCAGCTTGCTTTTTCCTAGCGTAGAAAAAGCAGCCTCCTGGGGCAACACACACTTAAGTGAGAGATGCCTGTAAGGATCGGAAGGGTTCTGCCTAACCTGAGAAAGAAAGGAAAACTTGTAAGAAATGAAAATGAAAATGAGACATCCATCTCTAAGATGGAACACCTAGACTTAAAAAAAAAAAAAGAATTAGTTATATGGCATGATAAAAAATATATTAAATGAAAAGTCAAGCACAGAGCTTTACCTATACCATGATGCTATTTAAGGAGCAAAATGCACATATGTACGTAAACACAGTCTAGAGAAAAACCTGGGCACCGTTCCTATAAAGAGTGGGAAGAAAGGGCCATAAAAGAAACGGTTTAGAAGGCAGTGTTTCGTCTTTCTTCACAGCTGGGCTTCTTTCCTCTGGTGGCAGCTCAGTGGGGCTACAGAAGACAGAAACGCAAACACCTCAGAAACAAGTTCAAATGGAGAAGACCGGCAAGCACAAACCTAAAGTTTCAAACTCCCACCACTCACCCGCAGCTAAGGATGCTGGGGCCTCAGGGCCAATTAGTTAGAGCATGGTGGGTGCTGCCCCAGTTCTGCCACTTCCAGGAGCGTGTTATTCCTGGGGCCTATGCAGGGTGCCAAAGCACAAAGAAAGCGACAGAATTCCAAACCCAGACCTTGATTCAGCACAGAAGGAAAGACGCAGTACTGAAAAGCACCCCCCCACACACCCCACCCCATAAGTATGCATTACATTCTTGGACTGTGAATTTTCAGAAGAGGGCTCTTACTAAAACCCATTATTTCAAAATAAAACATATTATGTGTGGGGAGCTGGGGCCCTGTGCTGCCAATCAGAGGAATGTCTCTTGGATTTCACTGGGACTATGTATTCATAGTCACTCCGATTTATAACAACAAATGCTGACAAGAGGGTTGATCCTCAGCACTCAGGAGACAGAGGCAGGTGGATCGCTGGGAGTTCGAGGCCAGCCTGGTCTACAAAGGGACTCCAGGACAGCCAAGGCTACACAGAGAAACCCTGTCTTGAAAAACCAAAAAAAAAAAAAAAAAAAAACAAAGGAAGTCAGTTACCTGGGCAAGTTATTATTTGTGACCATGATGCACAAGTTAACAGCTGTGATCACCAAAATTCTCAAAACAGAGGAATATGATGCTTTAGATACATTTTGAGCTAAATAATTTAAGTGGAATACATAATTAATAGCCCTGTAGCATATGAAAATTAGGGTGTTAATTTAAAACTCAAAAATGCTTACCACATCCCAATTCGTTGATTTTTTTTTTTCATTTTCTTGCATAATTCAAATACCTTGTTTAGAAAGCCCTTTGGAGTCTACCTTTCTTACTCATCACTTGATACATACATACATCGCAGTAGTGTTTGTGAGACATATAATATGTATTATGTATATGTATGTATATTACAGTCATGTTTGAGCTATAATTTAAGAGAGACAGCTTTTTTCTTTGGCTTCACTAGTTTCCAGCTGTGTCTTGGACAAATATCAGCCTTTCTCTAGCTTAATTTCTTCAATAAAATTAAAAATTTTAATCACATAGTCCCCAAGCTACTTTTCAGTTCCAAAAGCACGTGAGTCTCCATTACCATATTGCTCACCAATGTAACAAAAGGAGGAAGTTTCAGACTGTTCTAAAGAAAATAAACCAAAAATTCCCAGTCACTGAATTCCCATGCACTACTCTGTCTGGAAGGAGAGGAAGTCTTGGGATTTGAGATGATGCAACTACAATTCTTTATATACTGTCCTAGACAAGGTAGCTGTCTTTAATTTTTAATTCTTCTGGGCTCACCCTCATCATAGCACACAAACCTGTGGAAATCACCACTACAGACAATTAGATGTGAGCTATCAAGAAAACCCCCGCCAGGAAAGCACCACACAAAGCAGGCTGTGGAGAACAAAAGCTCCGGTTACTTATGTGCTGCAGTGTTTCCTCATCTTTCTTTCTAGATTTATTTATTAATGTATTTTTTGTTTTTTGCTTTTGTTTTTTTTTTTTTTAGGTTTTTTTGGGGACAGGGTTTCTACATGTGGCCTTGGCCTTCCTGGATTTGCTCACAGAGATCCCCCTGCCTCTGCCTTCCAAGGGTTGGGATTAGAAGTGTGTGCCACCACACCAGGCTGAGTGCTCTGTCTTTATGCATATCACACAAGGGAATGAATTTCCATTACAGATGGTTGTGAGCCACCCTGTAGGTGCTGGGAATATGAACTCAGGGCCTCTGGACGAGCAGCCAGTGTTCTTAACTGCTGAGCCATCTCTCCAGCCCAGCATTTTCTCATCTTAATAACCCTTGGGCAAACACAGAAAAAAAGATCTGCTCACAGTGACCTGTTGTGCACAGTCTTTACAGGGGGTACAGGAGAGATGTGGGAAGAGGGGAGACGCTAACTGTTTTACGCTTAAAGAAACCAGAGCCAAACCTGAAAGGAAATGTCTTAAACATCACACAGCTAGGAAGAGGCAGAACCAGAGAACGACTTCAAGAGTCGTTGGTCATTCCGTCTCTCTTAAGCAGCTTCCACTTGCCGTTGCATGGTCTCTTCGTCCAGGCTAAGCGCCTTCCACGTAAGCTACCATATTTAATTTGGCATCTGATAATTGCTACTGTTTTGTCCATTTTAGAGTAAAGGAAACAGACTTATAGAGGATGTAAGACTTCCCCTTAGAAACCAGGAACAGCAAAGCGAGAGTCAAAACCAAGTTTACGTAAGAAGCATTGAAGCCCATTCCTATACATTGTATTTATTACTGTTGTGAGTGCAAGTGCAGGTGTGTGTGTGTGTGTGTGTGTGTGTGTGTGTGTGTGTGTGTGTGTGTGTTCAGCTTTTGGGAATTTTTCTTACTCTCCTTCCACTCTGAGTACCAGGCAGGACTCACCCACTGAGCCACGGAAGTCTGTTTGCCTTACCTTCCTCAATGGAGGAAATAAATCACACTGGCGTGCTACTCAGTAACTGCTCAGTCACTGCCCATGCAGGACTATTTCATCAATTCTTAAGGCCTTTCTTTCTTTCTCTGAAATTTGAGGACAGCATTTTACAAGACTGTAAACTGTTTAAGCCATTAAAAAGCATGCCTTGTTCTAATTTTGGTTCAAAGAAATCAGCAATGACACATGAGAGGGAATAGGAGGGGGAAGGAAGAAGGAAAGGTAGATTCTAGCCCTGAAGGATGGACCAAAGAAAATGGAGGGAAGAAAGAGACCACAGCGGCAGCGCATTTTCCAGGATGATGGGCATGACTGAAAGGCTCTAATGTCCTTTGCATGGTGAATAAAAATATACCATAGTATATTATCATGAAAGTTCAGGAAAAGTTCAGTAAATAAAAGTCCTGAATATTCTAGAAGGTTTTAAATTGGTAATCCCAATACCATACCCCCTCCCACTAACAATGGAAGATAGAAAACAATGGGGTGGGGTGGGATCTTCAAAGGCTTTGGGGCAATCACTCACAACCTAGAAGGCTAAGCCAGCCCTCAGCCTTCATACTAAGAGTAAAGTTAGACCAAGATGCTTTGAGAGCACCAAGTCTAATTGACTGGCATTCCTTCCAAGGGTATGTGAAGTGATGCCTCTTGGGAGTTTGATAAGCACACTTAAGAAAGCAGAAAACCAAGAATCCCAGACTTAGCATTCAATGCAGGAGGTCACATGAAGAAAGAGCCAAAACAACAGCTATGTTGCAAGCCCAGGAAAAAAAAAAAATGAAAACAAACAAAACCCTGAGAAATTGGGGCAGGATCTTAAATAACTACTAAAAAGATGATTTCCCGCATTTCCTGGGGGAAATGGAACATCAGAGCACCTAAGGTTTATAGCCATACTAATATCAAACATAAGAATTTGGACAGAGAATTAGGAATAAATTATGGCAGACACTTAGGAAATTAAACAATCAAGATACAATTAACAGGTCAAAAAACAATAGTAACCAACAGTTAGACAAGAAATCAATTAACCGATGTTCAATACTGACATGACCATAATAATAAGTCCAATACTAGAAATCAGAAACACATTGTGCTGACTACATTAGAAGTGTAAACAGCAAATAATAATGTGATGTGTGATGGCGTCATCAATGTTCAGGTTAACAGAATGTGAAAAGTCAGAGGTGGCATGTGAGGATAAAATACATTTAATCATGACTCAGAAGTCACTGATGTTGACTCTACTACTTTTACTACTCTTTTGCATATAATTTTCCATAATTAAAAAGTCTTTTTAAAAAGCATGCTGGGTAGGAGAGAGGAAATGCTCATGACTCTGCTCTTCAAATGTTAAATCTACCATAAAACTATTCACTGAATTTTTAATTTTAGCTACGCTTTTCCAGATAAATCATTTCATTTAGTTCTTGATTTCTGGTTACCTTGATTTCCACTCTTCTACCTGCTCTACCTCTAGGATGGTTGGTCTTCATTCCCAACCTGAATGGACTTAGAATTACCTAGGAGACACACGTCTGGGTGTGCCTGTGCAGGGCTCTCCCGGCGGGATAAACTGAGGAAGGTAGACCTACCGTGAATGTGCACCAGACCAGCCTGTGGGCTGGAATGCTTAGACTGAACAATGGAAAGGCTGACCCAACAGCCAGCCTCATCTCCGTCGGCTTTGTGTCTAACGTGGCCAGCTACCTCAGGCTCCGACTGCCATTCTCTTCCTGACGGGCAGTTCCGCATCCTCTCAAGCAACAAGGCAAAATGAATCCTTAACTTTTCTTTGAGCAGAGTCTCTATGTTATCTTGTTACAACACTGAGAAAAGGTAGCTAATAAAAAAAATGTTACCAATTTTAATCATTTAAAAATACACTTGATGAGCCAAGCATGATGACACAGGGCTAGACTCCCAGCACTCGGGGAGGCAGAGGCAGGCAGGTCTCCATGAGTTCAAGGCCAGCCTGGTCTACCAAGGGAGTCCAGGACAGCTGAGGCTACACAGAGAAATCCTGTCCCCAAACAAACAAACAAACAAAAAGCTACAGTTGATGGTTGATTCTGTTATCTGTAACCCTGTTGGGTCTTCAGCCTTCTCTTCTTCCATTTGGTTTTCGTGTGCATAGTGTCTTCTCGTGTTCTTTGGCTATTTTTGTTGACGTACAGGAGAGTTTAAGTAAAGAAGATGATACACAGGAGGCTACTTAAACACCATCCTACTTCCAGTGGGCAGGGTAAACACCTAATCCCTCTAGGGGCTAAACCGGCCATACTGAGGTTCAGCTCAGTGTTGGGGTAACTAATCCCTTTTCTGTCCACTCTTTCTTCTAGGGGTTCTAGAAGGTTCTTCTGGAGCTTCTCAAATTGAAACCTGAGGCGTTTTATCTGTCTTCCTTCCATGCAGGTCCTACTCCACTGACACCCACTATATTAAAGATATAGCATATCTTTACAATATAGAGCATATATCGTGTGCTCTCTCCTGTGGCTGAGCAAGATATCAAAAGGAAGGTAGGACAAGGGGAGGAAACCCCTCAGTGCCCACTGCTGGGAAGAAGCAGGAAGCCAAAAAGGCAGCAAATCCTCTTGCTGGAAAAGGAGCTTAAGAAGTCTGGCACTAGACAGGACATCCAACCAGAAAGAGACCTCACTCGCTTTGTCAAATGCCCCCATTACGTCCTGCTGCTGAGGCAAAGGGCTGCCTTGATAAGCAGCCCAAAGCACCTCCTCCCATTAACCAGTTCACCTAAGCTATGGAGCATCAAGCAGCTACCGAGCTTCTTAGACTTGCCCACACATACCACCAGTAAGAGACAAAGCAGGAGCAGAAGCAAAGGATGCTGGTCCATGCTGAGAGGAAAGCTGCTGGCAAAACAGCTAAGACACCACCTGTCCTTCAAGCGGGAGGGGGGACGAGGGGGGAGTGAAGAACAAGAAGGCTCAGCTTGTGGTGACGACACATGACATAGACCCTATCCAGCTGGTGGGCCACCTACCTGCCCTATGTGGTAAGATGGCAGCCCCTACTCCATCACCAGGCGGAAGTCAGGAAGACATGCGCCATGGTTGCCTTCAAGTAGGTCGACTTAGAAGACCAAGGTTCTCTGGCTACGCTGGTGCAGGCCATCAGGATCAACTACAGTGCTGGATGCAATAAGATCAGCCTGCCATTGGGGAGGTAATGTCCTGCGACCAAAGTCTCTGGTTTGCACCGCCAAGTTAGAAAAGGCAAAGGTCAAAGAACATACCAGTAAACTGGGTCAAATGCACACTGCTAAGGTTTCTGCACATCAATATAGTTTTAAAATTGCCTTCAAAGGGGAAAACATGTGAGTGCTTGGTTTCTCCCACGACAACTGTTTTTAATGCTTTCTCTCTTGTATCTTGGGCCTCTAACTTATCTTAACAGGTCACCCATGTCTTTAAGCAAAAGGCCTTTTGTGTTTCCTTCATATTTCTAGCTGCTTTTAAATTTTATTTTACTTTTAGTTATTTGTATGTGTGTATGCCATGTGTGTATGGGTGCCCTTGGAGACCGGAAGGGGGCACTGGAGCCCCTGGAGCTGGAGTTGCAATGTGGGTGCTGGGAACTGAGCTGAGGTTCTCTGGAAAAGCAGCAAGCACCCTTAAGAGCGGCACCATCTCTCCAGCCTCTCTAGTTGCTTTTCACGGAAGACTTGCTCTAAAACAGCAAGCTAGCAAGGTCGAAAAAATAGAAGAAGAATTCTGCCATTGTTTATGAAACAAAATCCTAAATAGAAGTGGAGATTTTCCTCATGCCTCACTTCATTTCATCGCAGGACCACACTCAGTCACTTCATGAAGCTAACAAGAACAGCATGTGTGCTCAATAGGTTGAGAGCCAAGTCCCAGCCTCTGTGAGGGTAGAGTTTCTTCGGGAAAGGCCTCCCAACCCACCACCCATCTATCCTCAGCTCTAATTTTTGTTTACCCTAAAAACAACACCAACCCACTTCCTTTCTTTAAAAGGTCAAAATGTTTCCTCCAACCTCTCCCCAAAACATGACAGCTATAAATGACCATAAAGACAGTCTGGCTCAACATTATACATTTACAAAGTAAAAATCTAGGGCTGAGAGAGGTGATATAATTTGTACACATCCGTACAAGTCGCTAAAAAAGGTTGGGAAACTAGCCCAGTTCTCACAGGGGGCATGTGAAACAGATAATTAAAAGTGAATGCAACCTTAAAAAAAAAAAAAAAAAAGGATTGTTAAAGAGATAAATAGCATATAATACAACAAACAATCAGAACGGCTGGCCCTATAATAGTAGCTTAAAAAACGAAAAAGAAAATCACAATTAGAAATTTTAACTTAATTAAATAGCTAAAGTTAAGGTGGGTAGTGGTGGTGCACACCTTTAATCCCAGCACTCAGGAGGCAGAGGTAAGCGGATCTCTGTCTACAGCGGCTATTCTGGTCTACAAAGCAGAGTCCAGTACATTCAAGGCTACAGAGAGACCCTGTGTCAAATCCAATACATATGGTGTGTGTATATATTATAATTCATATATATTAATATATATAATTCATCTAATGTCTTCAAACAACAATCTTAGCCAATGATCCAAGTGCTTTAAATAAGTTCTCTAAACTATGTAATCTAAGCAAGCACAAGGAAACAGCTATAGTTTAATAGTTCAACCTCTTTTTATAGATTCCATTATACAAATGTTAGCACTGTTCACCAACTTCTCAAAATCCGAAAGAATTGTTTCATTTACGCTAATGAAGTGCTCAGAGCTCAGTACTCTCAAAGTTCCACACCGCACAGTCTTCTCCATGAACACAGCATCCCACTGTGGAACAGCCTTCTGCACTTGAGAATCCAAAAGAGTGTACTCAGAGAGAAAAGAACAAACTACGGTGGAGCAGGAGCTAAAGCGCAAAATCAAATTAATGTTGTCACAGGTCTCCTAGTAATTGCTTGTGTACAACTAAACGGGCCTTTTAAAAACCATAACATGTGGGAGCGGAAGTCCAAATCTAAATAGAAGAAAGCCTTTAGAAACTGATCGTGTTGCATACCCCATCCGATGCTCCCGCTCAATCGGAGGCTCGGGTTTTGACTGTGACCCAAGTTCTTTCCTCTAAGTCCCTGCATTTGCTCGTAACGGCATCACATCCTCAGCGCACGGGACCACGGCCTGCCTGCTGCCTTCTGCCAGCCCTGTGCCAGCCTCTGGAAGGCAGTGTATTGTGTTAGCACAGAGGTGGGCACTTACCTCCGAAGAACACAGTAGAACTTTCCTAAGTCAGGATATTCTGCAAGCCTTAGAAAACAGGATCAGTCTTGTTATGTAAACACATAACGCACAGACCCAAATGCACATGTGTGCACGGGTGCACATGTGTTGTGCGTGTCTATATATTCGCAGGAGCCAGAAGGTAGAGAAAGCCTCAGCCTTTGGTGCTTACTTAGGGCGAAAGAAAGGCAATTTTTTAAATTACAGCACAATGGCAAGTTAAACAACAGCTAACATTTATCAAGTGCTGACTGTGATACAAGGTGGGCGCTGTGCTAAGTTCTGGCTCTGCGTCATCATATGTGCACCTGTTTTCTCATAACTATCTCACTTAATCCCCAGAATGGCCCTAGGAGATAAGGACCAAAAATATTCTCCCTGAATAAGAACAACAATTGAGGCTCAGGGAGATAAGTCATCCATCCAGGAGCTAGAGGTGGCAGGCCACAGGGAGTTAGCACATGGCAGCTGTGATCTTTTTATCCAGGCTGGAACAAATCAATCCTGATTATGAAAGCAGACTATGAGATTATTTGGCCCAAAGGCATCACTTCACCCACTGGATATAGCCTCTGTCCATACCCTGGATGAAAGTCAGATTTGTCTATAACATTGCCGACTCTGGGTTGGTTTTCCCTGATCCTCGGACCACACCCTCACCAGGTACTGGTATGGAGCCCTCCAAACACAGCTCGTGGGTTCTCGGCCCCGGACTTCAACTGCTCTCTGTGGTCCTTTCCCCCCCCCCCCCCAATAGCTAAGCTTCCCATGTGGGTAAAATAAGAATTCTGACTAGCATGGCACTCACTGGATATGATGACCACTGTTGCTGCTCAGGATGAGACTGTGTGGGGCTAGCTAACATCAGTGTGACCCCCCAGTGAAGCTGACAGAGGGCCTGACACCACCTGTAAAAGGAAGGCATGGTACTGTTTGGCCTGCCTTAAAAAACACCAGTGCAGTCCAAGCCCACGCAGCACCATGATATCCAGAACCTGCTGCCCACTGGTTCCCACCGAGGAAACCACTCATCAGACCTTCTGCCTGAACCAAGCACTGCCAACTGGGCACTTGACTCTATTGTGTCAACTCTCCAATCAAATGAGGCCCATTCTATAGTACTGTTCTACCAGTGAGAGGTCAGAAGAATGGGAGGCCTTAGGTGTGCCAAGGTAACAGCAAGACAGGTTTAGTAGTCAACTCACACTAGCCACAAAGCACCCTAGTAACCACTATATACATGTCTCACACACACACACACACACACACACACACACACACACACATACATACACACATACATAGACACACGTACACACCCACACTCTCCAATCCAAATCCAGATGCTTATCTTAATCTTAGTCTCATGCACACACAAAGTGAGAGTGTAGACACCTATCAGGGCCAAGATGACACAGGCCAATGATGATCCAACTTTCCCTGGGGCACAGTCCGGATTCCTCACACAGTGTCTGCAGCTCCCCTTTTCAAGTCACCTTCATTTCTGAGAGAGGATATACTCATTTCCTGGGGGTGAACAATCAAGTGGAAACATATCTCTTTGGAGGAGAAAGAGTATCAGCAATTAACAATTTTAAAAGAAAAAGCTATACTCTTCAACAAGAAAAGCTACCCAGTCAAAGATCTTTTCTTGATGTTTAAAAGAAATATATACTTATGCATCTGTTTAGATGCACACAGCCAGACATAGATATATAATTAAAGAGGGTATCTCACTTGATAAGAATTGATTCAGTGCACTGTAACCAGTGGTGCCTATATAGAGCCACAGGACATTTTCTCCTGGCCATGTAAGAGATGGCATTAGACTATCATAAATCTAATAAGTCTTTTCCTTTCCAGAAGGGGAGAAAGCAAATCAAAAGATGACAAAAGTCACTTAAGTATAGTCAATCCCTGTTCAAGTTCAGAAAATCATATCTAGGTCGTTGACCTGAAAAGCTTCCCAAGACAAGATTGTGAGGCAGCAGTAAGTCTAGCTTCTTGGGAGACCTGTTTCCTGTTCTGGCTCAGAAGTCTCTTCCAGAAGGCTTGGGGCCTGCCTGTGTGTGCTGGCACCCAGTCCTCTGTGACTGTCCCTGTAATGTCTGTCACCCTATACCCCAGCACCTAGCCCAGAGCCAGCATCCAGTAGGAAAGCAAAAAGCAACTCCCCAGCCTGCCCCAGGCCTTGCATTTGATCCCAACATCCTAAGAAGACCAAAGGCTTCCTCTCTGACACAAAGAAAACTTCCTGGTTGAGGAGTTGGGCAGACAGGGTTGGAAATCCTGCCAAGAAGAGTCAGGGAATTCAAAGTAACAGCTCCAGCTGGTCCTGTGTCAACTCTCCCAGTGACACACAGAGAGGGCAGGGCAGCACTGTGTCAAAATGCTTCCCAGCTCAAAGGCCTGCTGTCACTAACTTTCTATGGCCTTCACCAAGCCATAGCATCCCTTTGAACATCTTCCTCAGCGGGGCTGAAGAGATGAGAGGAGCTGTCTGTGCATAAAGGGGCTTCTGCTCTGGAGCACTACAGCCACAGCCTCTAAGATGAGTATCAGCCGACACCTCCTCTGGGCATCCTGAAATCTCATCTTTAAAATAAGTACGGCTGGTCCTTATCACTTGTTGATTTCCGTATTTATGGATTTGCCTATCACCTAAAATGTACTTGAGGCCTAAAATCAATACAATATTTTCTATGGCACGTGTGTGTGTGTGTGTGTGTGTGTGTGTAGAGCAGGGAAAACTGAGTCCTCCAAATTCACACATGTTCCCAGCACAACTCAAACCAGGCAACACTCTGCTTTCTTGTTTTAACCCCCATATATTGTGTATAAGTATCCTTTTTTGCAGTCATTGGCATGTCGCCCTTCTCTTTCCGGTGGTGGTGGTGGTGGTGGTCGTGGTCGTGTGGTCGTGGTCGTGGTCGTGGTGGTCGTGATGGTCGTGGCGGCAGTGGTCGTGGTTGTGGTAGTGGTGATAGCGGTTGATTTCACCCTTTGAAGTCACCCCCAAGCACAGCAGTGAAGAGCTGTATACTGTTCCCAAGTACAATGGCTGTGTGTGTCTTCTAGAGAAAGCGCTCAGATGGTCTTCATTCAGGCATGTGCAGCAGTGCTGCTGGTTGTGAGTTCAGTGGTAATGAATAGCAATGTATAGTAAATAAGATGTCATTAAGCAAAATACATAAAACAAGGCTGGGTATTGATCAGTTACAAGTATGAGATCAAAAGTCCCCCAGGCTAGGAAGAAATACGGGCCCAAGACTGTATTTCTCCTAAAACATCAGTTCAGTATCTGCTAATTATTTGCTACTGCAAATGAGAATCGACTGCCTATCTTCAACTCCGGGTATGCAGACTCCTCCATACAACTGTACAGAAAGGAGAGCGGATCTCTGGAGTCGTGCAGTGTGCGGCCTCCTAACCACACATGGCAGTGCTGCCCTGGAGATATGGTCTGGCGGTAATGAGCACGTGTGTCCACTTCTGCAGTGTATGTGAGTGCACATGGAGGCCTTCGGCTGGCATGGGTGTCTTCCTCTGTTGAGTTTCTCCTTAGTTTTTGAGGCAGGGTCTCTTACTGAACCAGGAGCTCACTAATCTGACTATAATGGCTAACCAATGATGCACCCACCTCTCCATCATGCTAGCACCATGGTTCCAGGACCATACCATGGTGCCTAGATTCTACATAGGAGGTGGGGATCCAAGCTCAGATCCTAACGGCTGGCCCAGCAGGTACTCTACCCATTGAGGCACTCCCTCCAGCATACCAAAAACTGTATGTAGTAAGCAAACAGCCTCTATACGGCTCATAACAAAATTATTTGGGGTGGCCTGGGATCCTGAAACTGACATACCAATATGTTTACATGACTACCCGGCATTTTTGAAGGAACTCTCGCAAGAGTTACCGAGCTTTCTCTTCAGATCAGTTGGTAACCGTTGTTAATAATTGTGGACAGCACTCTCATGGGGAAGTCACTGCCAAAAGCAGGCCAGTGCAATAAATAATTCATGCACACACCTGCAATTCCTCTCAGGGAGAGACGCTGAGTGTTTGAAAGGAAAAGAACACATGAGTTGGGAAACGGGGAACCTAAAACAAAGTATACAAGGGAGAGGAAGAAGAAAGAGCCAAGAATGAAAGTCAAAAATTGACTATCCCAGAAAGAGCTTAGGAAAGAAATGCCACACCTAACAGGTACCAGCGTGGGATGGCCACGGCTTACTTAAAATGGCGGGTGGGGGTGAGGGAGTGGGGGAGGGAGGGTGTTGACTGTCGGCTCCTATTTTTAATCATATGGTTTGCTACTGTCCAACTCCAGTAAGGTCCTGCCAGTCTCATCTTGGGGCATGGGGGCAGGGCATGGGAGTGGGAGAAAAAGGGGGGATACCACAAAGCCCCACCCTTTGAAGTTTTCAAGACTAAAAGGGAGTGTGCCCTCCTATACTCTGAGTCTCACCCACACAGCTTAGCTCAGTGAGAGCTACCAAATGGCTTCACTGTTAAATCTCAGATTCTACACTTACAAAAAGAAAATTATTGCAACACCGACTGCACAGGGTTGTTTGAAAATAACAAAGGGCCAAGGGGAAGGCTCAGCGGGTAAAGGCTTCCACCACGCAGACCTGACAGCTGTATTCAATCCCCAGGACCCTCGGAAATGCCTGGTTGCAGGTGCCCAACTGCAATTCCAGCACTCCCATGGAGCACTGGAAGTAAAGACAGGAAAATCAGACAAAAGCTTCTTGGCCAGATCACCTGCAGTCCAAAGCACAACAGCCAAAACACAGGACACCCCACCTCAAAATAATGTAAAAGGAAGGGATTGATCCTACACCTCAAAAGGTTGCCCTGTGACCATCACATGCACACTATGGCATGTGCAGCAACTGTGCATGAATGCACAAGTGAGCACACACACACATACAAGTAAAAAGTAATTTTAAAGTCAGTCAATAATAAAATTACAACTAACAGAAAGCCTGAAGTGTGTCAGTGGTTCGTTGTGGGTTAACCTGTACAATGTTCTAAGTTTCCCCACTCCCTGAAAAAAATGAATGAATGAACAAATTCATGGATGGATGGGTGAATGGATGGATGGATGGATGGATGGACAGATGAGGGAGCTGAAAGTGGTAACACACTCCTGCAACCCCAGCACTAAGGAGGTTGAACTGGAGCATGAACATGAGGTCAGCTATACATATCAAGATGGTGCCATGATAAAACATTGAGTGAGATAATGCAAATCAAATACCAAATATCACATCCAGGATGGTTAAAATGTTATAATCTGAATTTC
Source organism: Acomys russatus (assembly GCF_903995435.1). NCBI lineage: Eukaryota > Metazoa > Chordata > Mammalia > Rodentia > Muridae > Acomys > Acomys russatus. The sequence continues at coordinate 19,601,423 of NC_067164.1, read as the reverse complement.
TATGTCATTGCAGAGCTCTGGAAGCATATCCTAGAAACACTTTCAGAGTTGCCCACCATGAAGGGAGCAACTTTGGCAGGAGAAAGATTACAGCCTCGGTACTGAGAAGGCACAGTGTTATACCAATGATGAGAAGGGCGGGCAAACATCAGGGAAGTAAATGTCAGTAAATCCAAGTTTTAAAAATCCCACTCAGTAGCCATCGCCCACCATAGAGAGCTAGGACCAAAAGAAATTAAAATCTCTCAGACACAGAACAAGCTGTCCCTACAGCCTCCAGCCCATGATGAGAGACGAGAACACCCATCTGCACGCTCTTTCACCCAGCAGCAAGACAGTTTCTCTAAGGCAGTGTAGGAACGGCCCTGTAGGCCTCCTGTATGAAGAATATATGCAGCCCTCCTGTATGAAAAGCACATGCAGCCCTCATGTATGAAGAGCACATATGGCCCTCATGTATGAAGAACACATATGGCCCTCCTGTATGAAGAGCACATGCAGCCCTCATGTATGAAGAACACATACGGCCCTCCTGTATGAAGAACACATATGGCCCTCCTGTATGAAGAGCACATGCAGCCCTCCTGTATGAAGAACACATATGGCCCTCATGTATGAAGAGCACATGCAGCCCTCATGTATGAAGAGCACATATGGCCCTCATGTATGAAGAACACATACGGCCCTCATGTATGAAGAACACATATAACCCTCCTGTATGAAGAGCACATGCAGCCCTCCTGTATGAAGAACACATATGGCCCTCATGTATGAAGAACACATATGGCCCTCATGTATGAAGAGCACATACGGCCCTCCTGTATGAAGAACACATATGGCCCTCATGTATGAAGAACACATACGGCCCTCCTGTATGAAGAACACATATGGCCCTCATGTATGAAGAACACATATGGCCCTCATGTATGAAGAACACATACGGCCCTCCTGTATGAAGAACACATACGGCCCTCCTGTATGAAGAACACATATGGCCCTCATGTATGAAGAACACATACGGCCCTCCTGTATGAAGAACACATATGGCCCTCATGTATGAAGAACACATATGGCCCTCCTGTATGAAGAACACATATGGCCCTCATGTATGAAGAGCACATACAGCCCTCCTGTATGAAGAACACATACAACCCTCATGTATGAAGAGCACATGCAGCCCTCCTGTATGAAGAGCACATATGGCCCTCATGTATGAAGAGCACATATGGCCCTCATGTATGAAGAACACATATGGCCCTCCTGTATGAAGAGCACATGCAGCCCTCCTGTATGAAGAACACATATGGCCCTCATGTATGAAGAACACATATGGCCCTCATGTATGAAGAACACATATGGCCCTCCTGTATGAAGAGCACATGCAGCCCTCCTGTATGAAGAGCACATGCAGCCCTCCTGTATGAAGAGCACATATGGCCCTCATGTATGAAGAGCACATACAGCCCTCCTGTATGAAGAACACATATAACCCTCCTGTATGAAGAGCACATGCAGCCCTCCTGTATGAAGAGCACATACAGCCCTCCTGTATGAAGAGCACATGCAGCCCTCCTGTATGAAGAGCACATGCAGCCCTCCTGTATGAAGAGCACATGCAGCCCTCATGTATGAAGAACACATATGGCCCTCATGTATGAAGAACACATATGGCCCTCCTGTATGAAGAGCACATGCAGCCCTCCTGTATGAAGAGCACATACAGCCCTCCTGTATGAAGAACACATATGGCCCTCATGTATGAAGAACACATATGGCCCTCATGTATGAAGAACACATATGGCCCTCCTGTATGAAGAGCACATGCAGCCCTCCTGTATGAAGAGCACATGCAGCCCTCCTGTATGAAGAGCACATATGGCCCTCATGTATGAAGAGCACATATGTCCCTCCTGTATGAAGAGCACATGCAGCCCTCCTGTATGAAGAGCCACAGCAGAAGCTTACCTTGGAGTTAATTATTTCTGAGAAATGTAGGAGCCTAATAGATACCTGCGTCAGCAGGTAATGGATGCCTCACCCTCCCACTAGCACAGCTCCGAATCCCCCAGGTCAGATAATGAAAATGTACCTGGAAAACTGGCAAAGTTATTAAAATAAACAAGTGAAAATAAAAGGCAGAGAGCTGCGGCTTGAAGATCAGCTGCGGCTGCCATCGTACATGATGTGAGCTGCTTAACTTGGCTTTTTCTTTCTACCTTTAGAGTGGAATGAAATCTTGGGCCTTCAAACTATCTTTCAGGGCATCCAATCCAATATTCTGCAATACATATGAGCCCTGTGCTTTTACAAATGTTAATAGCACTGGGAGAGTGTAAGAATGTCACTCTATGACAGGGAGGTTTTGCCCAGTGTGTGCTGGGTTTGATCCTCAGCAACATAAAAAAAAAAAATTAATGCATAGTCTACAAAAGCATAGAATGAGTCAAAGACTCCGAATTTTCTTCTTCCTACTATCGTAAGCCTGACACCTCCTCTGCTCTCAGCCTCTCAGTCTATCTGTCGCTGGCATCTCTCCACAAGAACTACAGACCCCGTGGAATGTTACTTCAATGACATTCCTGCCGCCAGCGCCATGACCTTCCTCGCCCAGGTATCTTGCAAACAACTCCCAGAAGTCACTGTCTGGATCAGCCCAAAATTCCAATCTCTTGGCTGTTGTACAGGACACGACTCGCCTGGCATCTGCTTGAGAGCAGCTCCTGGAGTCCCCCTCTCTAATCCCTCTATCTCTGTTCCCCTCCCTTCATCTGCGTCTGACACGCAAGGTAAAACAGAGGGCTGGCTGCCTGCTGTTCCACCGTGGAAAGAAGTGTGGCTTCCCATTGCTTGGATGCTTGTTTGAGGAGAAAGGGTCTCGCTATGAAGCCTAGATTGTCCTCAAACTTGAAGTATCCCTGCCTCCACGTCTAAGGCATCATCACGTTCACGTACAGCTATGGGGGAGGGGCAGATTTTATGGACTAGGTCCTGTCATAGGTTCCTCACTAAAATGCGTTTGCGGATCTGCTGTGTATGGGGGCAAAAGAGCCAGAATGGGGGAACAGCTCCAAGGCTCAAGAGGCTAAGAAGTTGTTTGCATGTCCAACTGGAGCGATGTCATTGGCGTATGCATGGAAGCGGGGCTGGCGAACCAGAAATCAAGGAACACAAGGCAGATCATAGAACCCGTAGAACCCCCAAATCCAAGCCTACAGCCATGCATCCAGCAGGACCATTGGTTGTGTGATAGCCTCCATTGACTCCCCCTGGGTGAGCCACTCCAAAGCAGAAACACCACTCCCCCGCCCCCCACCCCCACCCCCCCCCGCCGCTGCCCCCAGCTCCTCTCCGGTGCACTCTCTACATTCCATAACTTTTCTACAAACCTCTCAATCTTGTGTGAGCACCCCAATAAATCCCACCCTAAGGACATCTCCCTTTCTTTATCTGTGGAAAAGGGCCTACCTCCTTCTGTCCCGGGCAAAGCGTCTGCATCTGCTTGGTACACATCCCCTGTTCCTAAGCCAGGAAAGCTTATTTCAAAGTCTGTAATAGTTATGGCACTGGCGTTCCCGGGTACATTCCACAGCCGTTAGCTAGGGCTCTCTGTGAGTGCTGCCTTGGCACAACAAGAGACCTGAATCCCCATGCCCTGGCTACTTTTCCCATTGCTATGACAAAAATACCTGGCAAGGAAGGAACGGTTTACTCTGGTGCTCAGTTCAAGGCAGGGGAGCCGAGATGGAGAAACTTGAGGCAATTGGTCACATCCATGGTCAGGAAGGAACCAGTGGTAAATGCAGCCCACCCCCCGCTTTTCTATGCAACCCAGAACTCCAGCCCCTGGATGGTGCCACCCACCTGGGCCTTCCTTCATCCATTAAAGCTTTCTGGACATACTTTCATAGACACATGCACAAATGTGTTTCCATGGTGATTCTAAATCTTCTCAAGTAAACAATGAAGAGTAACCATCAAACAGCCTCTACTGCTAAGACTGCCGAAGAGACATATTTCTTGTTTATTTCTTGATGCTTTTATTCTTGGTTTTGCATGTACATGTGTGTGGAGTGCATGCTTATGGGTATGCATGCTGACATGTCTGTTGGTGCACAGGTGGATGTGAGTGCGGAGACCAGAGGTTGACATGAAGTGTCCCAGAATTCCCTTGCCTGGCCTCCTGGGTGCTGGAAATGTAGGTGGGCTACCTGCCCAACTTTCACATGAGTTCTGAGGGTCAGAACTATGGTACTCACACTTACAGTGAAGGTTTTACCCATTGGACCATCTCACAAACCCTTGTTTTCATTTTAACAAAGGACATACAATGCCCCCAACACACAAGACCTGCTCTCTTTTATACATATTATACTTCTCGATTAAAATAGGAAAGGAGTTGTTGTTATTATAGCCAAATGAAAACTAAGAGTCAGTCATGCCCCAGTGACTGCTGTATCCTCATCAGAGTGGGGGACATCCCCTGAAGAGGGAGATGAGGCACCAACTACCACGAAACCAAGCCAGCCCTCATGGCGCACCCGCCTTGCAGCTGGAATCAAGCATAAGAGAGAGCAGGCAATTCATTCTACATTTACAACCCAAGCCTGGTGCCACAATGAAATAATGTGGAGCAATAACAGCCCATTTAGTGGGTTCATTTAGTAAAATAAACCATCCCCACGGAGATGGTCCCAGGTACCTACTTATCGGCAACGGCTTAACTCCATGCAGGCGTGATTACATAGTCTTTGATTTAAAACTCAACTTAATGATGACAAAATAATTTCAGAGTTCCCCACTCAGGTAGGATGCATGCACCAGTGAGTAATTAACAGCTGGCTTTTTTTTTTTTTAATATTCCCTACTCAAGTCTACACCACTACTCAGTCACCACAATGGGGCCACCTTGGCACAAGGTTCAAAGGCTCTGAGGTTCTTTGCGCTGCCACTAATCCCAGCCCTGGGAGGCTGCTGAGACACACAGTCCTCTCTAACACTGGCGTGCCATCTTCTCCGAGTGGCACAAATTTGGGTTCTGGGAATGGTGAGCAGGTTGGGCGTCTGCCTGTGCTGCTCTTACTGCGGAGACATTGCAGAGATATTTTTTTAACCCAATAGTCATTTTTCTCCCGGCAGATTCCATAATTCCTGTATAATCATAAAGTTGTTAATGTGTGCCTCACTTTGCTATCAGTAGAAATAATGTAACCCTACATGCAAGGGTGAGAATGGGAGAGAAAAATAAAGAAGTATCGAGTCTGGGCGAGACAGAGGAGCCTCAAGCTGCACTGGAAGGAGAAAAGTCTAACAAGTTCTGCCCATCTTTCTTGGAGAGATGTAGTCAAAAAATTCCCTACAAACTTAGACCATTGCATTCAAACCTTATCCTGATAGACGTACACACATGTATAAATGTCAGAATCCAAGTTCTAATGCCAGAAAGAATTACTCCACTGGGGAAGGGGAGTGTTTTTTGCTTAAGGTACAAAGAAAGCACATGAGAATGCAGCAAATTGTAAAATTCTGTCCATTTCAAGGAAAGTTCTGGTATGGGTGTTAATACCTCAAATAAGTCAGAAATTAATCTGAACTCAAAACTGGATTTATTTGACTAGTGATACATCAGGCTCTAGCAAGCACTAGCTGCTGAGTTTTTCCTGAAGATAAGGCACAACTGTGCCCAGTCCCCTACTGTCCAGGCAGTAGTTGACATGATTGTCAGTGTACACGAGAGTCAGAAATAGTAAGCTGGAAAGACTTTGAGGCTTGGTTACAATTCCTACAATTCAGCCTTTTGAAATGAAAAAAAAAAAAAAAAAAAAAAAAGGTGGAAGCAGGCTAGAGTTTGAGTCAAAATGGTTCTAGAATGCTAAATGCTAGGGCAATAGCTCCATGGTAGCTGACCTATCCTGTGCAAGGCCTCGGGCTCCACCCCAGCACTGCCCCCCACTAAAAGTGAAATTTAAAAAGGAAGTGAAGGCAAAAGGATGGAAGGAACAGAAAGAGAGGGAGGGAAAGTAGGGAAGGAAGAAGAGAAGTAAGAAAATGAGTGAATGAATCGATGGATGGATGGATGGATGGATGGATGGATGGATGGTTGGTTGGTTCTGGGAATGGTGGGGTCCAAACAGTTGTACACACCCGGATTGCCTAGGTTCCATAGACATCATTATCCCTAGCAAGGAGCCTGCAGTGCTGAGTCTGTTTGGTACCACTAAAGCCATAGACATACAAATCCACATGACAGTTCTTATATCCCAGGAGGTCAGCCTCAAAGGCTTTGTTGTTAGAATCACAGTCCCTAAATATCTCTGACACCCTGCCCCTCATCACACAGTGCCGTAACCCTGATGAGAGCCACCATCATCCAATCTGCTCTCCAGGCTGTGGCCAAAACACCAGCATTTTTATAAAACACCGTCTGCTTGCATCTCCCTCCAGATCCAACTCCTACCATTCCTATCGACTTAAAGGGGCTCCCATCCCAGTCTTCATGGGCCATCAGGGTTATCAGCCCTCAACTCTCCCCGCCCCCTCCCCCACCGACACACGCTGGGACCATTCTCATAGCCTCATCCTTGCGGATCCTCCAATATGCTCCTCGTTCTTCTCTCTTTGCCACCGAAGCTCCGCAGTGCAGTTCTCTGCCCAGACTTCCAGCACATCCTCGCATGTTCTCCTTAATAATTGTTTTCTACCAGACACACTAAATCTGTTAGAAGAAAAGTGGGGAAGAGCCTGGAACACATTGGCACAGGAGACAACTTCCTGAACAGAACGTCACCAGCCCAAGCTCTAAGGTCAACAATTAATAAATGGGACCTCATGAGGCTGAGAAGCTTCTGTAAGGCAGAGGACACTGTCAACAGAACAAAGCGACAGCCTACAGACTGGGAAAAGAGCTTCACCAACCCTATGTCTGACAAAGGCCTAATGTCCAAAATATATAAAGAACTCAAGAAATTAAACACTACCAAACCAAAAAACCCATTTAAGAAATGGGTTCAGAGCTAAACAGAGAATTCTCAACAGAGGAATATCAAATGGCTGAGAAACACTTAAAGAAATGCTCAACATCCTTAGTCATCAGAGAAATGCAAATCAAAGCAATTTCATCTTACCCCCATCAGAATAGCTAAGATCAAAACCTCAAGTGACAACACATGCCAGCACATGCTGACAAGGATGTGGAGAAAGGGGAACACTCCTGCACTGCTGATGGGAGTGCAAACTTGTATAACCACTGTGGAAATCAATCTGGTGCTTTCTCAGAAAATTGGGAATAGGGCTATCTCAAGACCCAGCTATTCCATTCTTTGGAATACACCTGAAAGATGCTTCACCACACAGCAAGGGCATTTGCTCAACCATGTTCATAGCAGCCTTATTTGTAGTAGCCAGAATCTGGAAACAACCTAGATGTCCCTCAGTCAAAGAATGGACAAAGAAACTGTGGTACATTTACACTATGGAATAATACTCAGCTATGAAAACCAAGGAAATCTTGAAATTTGCAGGCAAATGGATGGAACTAGAAATGATCATCCTCAGTGAGTTAACTCAGATCCAGAAAGATACACATGGTATATATTCACTTACAATTGGATACTAGCCCAACATGGATGTCCTCCGAGAGTCTTCACTCAGTGGGGGATTGGGACAGATGCTGGGACTTGCTATTGGGACTCCAGGTGAGAGTGGTATGGGAGAATGGAGAGATAGAAGGACCTTACATGAAGACCATCATGGCTGGCAGATCTAGACCCAGGGGGGCCTGCACAACCTACTGTACCAACCAGGGACAATGCATGAAGTAAACCTAGAACCCCCTATTCAGATCTAGCCAATGGGCAGCACATTCTCTATGGTTGTGTGGAGAGCAGAAACTGCCTCTGACATGAACTCTGGTGCCCCTGATTTGACCACTTCCCCTTGGTGGGGAGGCCTGGTGGTACCCAGAGGAAGGGGAAGCAGGCTATCCAGATGAGATCTGATAGGCTGTGGTCATATGGTGGGGGAGGAGGTCCCCTTCTGTCACAGGTCTAGGGGAGGGAAATAGGGTAGAAGAGGAAGGGAGGGGGAAACAGGAAGATACAAGTGAGGGGATGACAATTGGGATGTAATCTGAATAAATTATTTTTAAAAACTAATTAAAAAAAGAGAATGTGAACTTTGAATATACATGTAAATATATATTCATTTACAGATTAAAAATAAAATGTGCCATGTTTGGCAGAGCCTACTCCTGCTCTACCGAGTCTATTCTATGATTTTATTCTCACATAAAAAACTTTTTATATTTAAAAATAATAATAATAATTGTTTTCTAAATCAATATCCATCATTAAGACCCTTGGCTCTGTGACCACAGCATTGCATATGCCTGCTTCATTGTATCCTGTTGCTCACACACACAGTTTTTAAATCAACAAATAAATGATTAGGTTTCTCTCTGAGTAACTTTTAATTATCCTCGGCCTATAACTTCAAGGTTTCACTAACATGCTTGAAATTGGAACAAAAGCTTTGACCAAGACAAAGTATATTCTAGATGTAACGTGTGCACACAAAAGTGGTGAGCTGCGCCCTATGCTAAAAACATTCACCCATTTCCCTCTTACTTAGCCATTGCCTGTGATCTACTATTAACCATGGAATAGCATAAAATGTATATATAAATTGGGACCAGAGAAACAATCCCAGAATTTGGGAGGATCAAAAGTTTGAGGGAAGTTGGTGACAGAGAGAGTTCGGGACCAGCCTAGACTACATAAGCAAAACCGTTTATCAAAAAATATCATGTATCAACAACTATATATAATATGAAATATAGATTTCTGTACAGGCACCGAGACTGTACAATGCACTAGAGTCAAAAACAAAGCAGAGGAGCGTGGTGAGATTTGAGAGGGAAGGGGTTGGTGTAGCGGAGAAACAAAAGTCAATAATTTCCAATACATGGTATATTGTGATAGTTAATCTTTACTGTCAGCTTGACCGGACTTAGAATCACATGGGAACACACTTCTGAATGAATCATTGAAGGAGCTTCTAGAAGGTCTAGCTGAGGAGAGAAGATCCACTTTAAATATACGTGCCACCATCCCACAAGGAAGCGGGCTGACCACCAGCACTCACCTCTTTGCTCCCAGACAGCAGACAAAGTGACCAAACGCCGCCACATCGTGACCAGTGGTCCAGGCCACACCTTCCCAACCATGGCAGTCTGTACTACTTTCTTCCTTCCTGCTGTTTCTTATCAGGTATTTGGTCACGGCAACAGGAAAAAGGAAAAGAAACTAGAAGAGGTATCAACTATTTCTTATCACTGGTATACCTATTTGCATGTCTGAGAGCTGATAAACAAAAAGACCAGACAGCATAAGGTAAGCCACAGGCCACACCCCTTCACCATCTCTACTTTTTGGCTATATATATATATATCACAATTACTAGGATGTGACTACTCAGAATACAATCCACAGAGTGAGCAGTGATACCAAGGCAAGCAGCTGATCCTTCGAGCTCCTCTGGAAAGAACACAGCTCTCACTGAGCTGCACACAGCCCAACCTGACCCTCACCCCTAACACAGCCCAAGGGGCTCTTGTTTGCGTAATAAATCTGAAGAGGGGTAAAGAGACTGCTAACCCCCCCCCCCAGCCTTCACCCAGCAAGGGCTAAAGCCCCGGGGCCGAGCTGTGTAATCCCCAAGCTGTAGTAAGTGCTTTCCCAGGGTGTGCCAAGAGGCACACAGGAGGTGGAGGATACTAGATTACATTCCTTGTTGACTGGGGCTCTGTGAACTCCTGGGGGCGGAGGGGGGGGGGATTGAGGGAGAAGGAATGCAACCTAGCTCTGTGCCAAAGCTCTTTCCCCTGATCATGGCTCCCGTTCAGGTTCAGGTGCCCTCTACACTGCCATGGAACACTCCCAAGATGTGGGGGCTCGCTGTAAGAACTTCAAACCCAGGACGAGACTAAGCGTATACAATTAACCAGGCGCCAGATAGAATTAGTCAAACAACCTGTCTTACTCTAGCCAACTGTTACAAATAAGGAATTTTTTTTTTTAGTTCTCACTTTTCCTATTATTTATTATTAGCAGTATGTGTGTTTGCACCCGTGTGTGTGTGTGTGTGTGAGTGTGCGCGCGCGCACGCACAGTATATATGCACTCACGTGGAGCCCACAGAACCCCTTTCTGGAGTTACATCTCTCCTTTTACCTTTGCGTTGGTTCCAGGGGTGGAACTTTGGTTGCCAAGTTTGTGAAACAATCACCTGTACCTACCCGCTGGATCATCTTGCAGGGCTTTGGGGAGGGTTTTAACCTGGCCTCCTCCTACCCTTAAAATTACATTAAAATTTGCATCCACAGCAGATTGCTGCAAGGAGGAAGGCACTATCAGGCATCCCCTGGGGTCAGCACTGAGATGTGCTGACGTATCATTGCATTCCCTGTGACCTGGTGACCAGGAATGGAAGTGCTGAAGCACACACAGGCTTATCTCTTCCTTGGTTCATATTCGGGTCCAGAAGGTAGATTTCAACTGACTCCAAAAGCAGCAAGAGTGGTCAACTGAGCAACAGCACCCTCACCCATCCACCCTCTTCACATTGCATCCACAGACTCACACTAAACCTGCCTTCCAACCCCACTGGCAGAAGGATTTCAGTTCAGTTGAGATGACCCCAGAGGAGGTCCACAAACTGAGCTTAATGTGCAAACAGCTGGAGATGCCGACTCAATCTGGAACAGACTTCTAAAGCCTACAACCCACAAGATCCTTCCCTGAAAAAAGAAAAAAATAAACCCTGTATCTTATGGTACCAAGTGGCTTCCTTCAAGAAAGGCTGGACTGTAGTTCTGCCAATATGCTGGCCCAGACTGCAATGGAGAACAAGTCATAGCCAATGGCCTTCCCCCTCGTAGGCCATCAGCTAGGCCAGCCCTCAACAGAAAGATGCTAGGAAGCTTTCTTATATCCAAAGGAACACAAAAGACATTTTGGCAACCTCAGCAATAAGTCGGATTTAGAATGCCCAGTACTCCACAGACAATGTGATACCTCAGAGATGAAGCCATACTGGATAGTCCTATAAGCTGGCACAGGGGACAGCCATTCTTACCCCCATTCCAAATGTCATTTGAAGTCACATAAACAAGATTTATTACCACTGTTCTGTTATTCATTCGTAAGGACAACTATCTGTTCAGATTTAAGATACTTGACATAAATGTTGGCCAGAAGAAATGCTCACACAGTTTAAAGAAATCAAGCATGCTATCTGTTCCCAAACAGCAACCTAAGTAAGAAATTAGCCAACATGCCTCTACTTTGTTTAAGTCCTAGGCAGGAAGTGGTTAAGAGTCCAAGCCATATATATCCATTTATAGATATTAAAAACATCTGATTAGACCAAAGGGACCAGGGAGAGGTGGTGTGTTTTACCTGTCTGTTTTATTTGAATAGAAAAGTTGGGAGAACAGACCAGTGAAGGGCCCCTCCTTTTCTCGATGTATTAGTGGCTCCTGGATTGTATACCCTAGCCACCAATTACACCTCCAGTGGTTGGCTAGCTCAATAAGACTCTCTCACGTGAGTTTCCCATGCATGGGCCACGCCAAGGATCAGAATCGGCTGGGGAACTTGTTAAAGGAAGAGTGATCCGGAACACCTCCATGCTTGCTAATTGAAAATCCTCAGAGCAGGATTTTCCAGAAGGTTTTGCAAATTCTCTAACTATAATGCAAAGCCAGGGTTTAGGAAGGACTACTTTTTTTTTAAAAAAAATCTGACCTTACCTTTATAACTCAGCTCTGTGAGAAACTCCTGAAAGCGAACGTGAGGGGGCGGAGGGAGCGTTTCAGCGGGCATTTGCCTGGACCGCACAGTTCAGTCCCCAGCACTGCAAAGCAGAGACAGAGCTACCGGAGCTGAGTGCTGCCATTTTGCCATGTCATAACTACAACATAAGCAGCATGTATTTGAGAAGGGTGTGTGGGTGTGAGTGTGTATGTGTGAGGATGTGAGTGTATGTGTCTGAGTGTGTGTGTGTGTATGTGTGTAAATGTGAGTGTATGTGTGAGTGTGTATGTGTGAGGATGTGAGTGTATGTGTCTGAGTGTGTGTGTGTGTATGTGTGTAAATGTGAGTGTATGTGTGAGTGTGTATGTGTGAGGATGTGAGTGTATGTGTCTGAGTGTGTGTGTGTGTGTGTGGATGGTGTGTGTGAGTGTGTTGTGAGGATGTGGTGTATGTGTCTGAGTGTGTGTGTGTTGTGTGTTGTGGGTGTGGTGGTGTGTTGTGTGTGTGTGGAGGGGGGGGGGGGGGGGGGGGAGGGGGGGAGAGGGGGGAGGATGAATGACCCTATCACAGGGGTTGCGTATCAGATATTTACATTATGACACATTGCAGTACCAAAATTTCTAGTTACGAAGTAACAATAAAAATAATATTATGGCTAAGATGTCACCACAACATGAGGAACTGTATTAAGGGCCACAGCATTAGGAAAGTTGAGAATCACTGCTATAGATCACACTGGTCTTCAACACACACCTGCCTCTGCCTCTTGAGTGCTGGTGTTAAAGCCATGTGCCACCCACCATGCCTGGCAATCAGTAATATGGTCATCTAAGAATTGTACAAGTCACTCCTGTAGCATAAAACTTTAACAACTTAACTCCTAATCATCTGGGTAGCAGATGAGTGTTCTCAGAGCCCATCCGTACGTAAAAGACTTCAAGAACGAGTTGTCAGAATTGCCAAACAGAAAACCTGCACACATTTTAAACTTAGAAATACCATAAAATAAAGTGAATACCAGTGCCCTCCACCCCTGTGGAGGGGCTGAGATGCCTTTAAAAAATACATATTAAAAGTCAGATTCTTGATGTATGTCTGTTGACTGATCATCTTGGGGGATGAAGAGGGCTGGCTTTCCACATTTTATTTGTTTTGTTTTGTTTTTTGAGACAGGGTTTCTCTGTGCAGCCTTGGTTGTCCTGAACTCTCTTTGTAGACCAGGCTGGCCTCGAACTCACAGAGATCCACCTGCCTCTGCCTCCTGGAGTGCTGTGAGTAACAGCGTGCATCACCACACCCTGCTTGCTTTCTGCATTATTAATAAAATGACATTTCTTTTTAAATGAGCTTACAAAGCATTAGGGCTCATTGTGGCATTTAATTTTAAGATCACACTTGCTACCGCCCAGACAGGGTTCCTTCATGCCCCCAGAAGGCTTCTTTGTAGGCTCAGTTTCCTTAACCAATATATTTCATTATGAACTTATTAACCGAGCGTACATCCCTTATAACCCGACTAACCAAAACAATGGGAAAAGAGGATTAAAGAACAACAAAACCGTAAGGATATCAGTTCCGAGGAACAATTCACCTGGCTTTGCCAGCAGGATTTCTTCCACTGGAACCTGGAGTAACCAAACCAGAACCCGGAACCTCAGCAGGAGCTGGAGCCCCGAAGCCTTCCCTCGTGCGGTTCTCTCTAGGAGCGTCTCGAAATGCAGAGATGAACAGCCAAAACTATGCCAAGTCTCCAAAAGGCCCCGCTTCCAGTTTTGGGCTCCTTTATATATCTCCTCCCAGAGTCTGTTTACGGGATCTTTTCAGCTGGCAACAATCAAGCTCCCGCACGAGGTGGTTTGTCTTCTAGTGGATTAACATCACCTGTTCTCACAGGACCGTTCCGATCCCGCACTTGGAAACCATAACAAAAACAGGTTTTTCTCTCCTTCACTTCGTGTTCTAAGTGCCTGGTCCCTGGTGTTGTGATGAGGGGAGAGGGTAGAACCCTCGTGACAAGGGGCCTAGTGGAAGCCAGTTAGGTGATAAGGAGTGGTCCTTGGGAAGTTCTGGTGCAGAGCAGACAAGATAAAGTATTTGATGCAAAATCCTCATGACCTGAGTTCAATCCCTGGAATCCACATAAAGGCGAAGGGAGGAACCAGCTCCACGAGGTTGTCTTCTGACTTCTACATGCACGTTATAGCGTGGGCCACCCACACCACCTCAGATGCACTACACGAATAAATTAAATTAATTAGAAAGAAGGGAATAATATAATTCTCACAGGACCATTGTTACTTTGTACAACACTATGGTTTTTTTGTTGTTGTTGTTGTTGTTGTTGGTTTGGCTTGGTTTGGATTTGTTGTTGTTGTTATTGTTTTGTTTTGTTCTAAGCAGAGGAAAGGTGGGAGGAGCAGGCTAGTCCTTCTGGCTTCCCTACCACCAAGTGGCCTCTACTGCCACTGTGTCGTCCACAAGCTGTAAGGAAGCCGTGACACTATGTGCATATCACCAGAGAAAGACAGACGCCAGTATAATATTCATGAATCTCCAGAGCTGTATGATACACCTGTTTTCTTTATACAGCGCTCCATCTCTGCTGGTTTGGGATAGCAAAGGGTGTACGGACGTGTCATAGTTTTAACTGAAAACAAAATATGCTGACCACATGCAACTAGGCATTTTCTCTTCCCGGTTTGCAGAATGCTTAATTCAACTAAAATTTAGTTTCAAAACAAACAAACAAAACAGACCAGAAAGGTCAATATCTTCTTTAAAGGGAATTGGGAAGAAAAAAAATGTTAATAAAGTTAAAACTTGGCATATCCAACAATCCAAAATTTGATTTTATCATGGTTTTGTTTGGGGGGAGGAGGAGCAGGGAGTAGATTATAAAAACTTTACATTTTAAATATAGGAATAACAATCTTAAAAGCTTTTCTGATTCATATCATCATTCAGGAGCGAAGGCACTGGGAGGGCAGCTAGCATCCCCTGGCCAGCTCATCCTACTGTTCCTGGAGTTCACTGTGCTCAGACCATTTGGCAATTTATTCACTTCACAGTTTCTTTACTGATCTCATGTACCGCCGTGCAGCCTACGTTGGTCTATTTCCAAATGTCTATCTCCCTCTCTGTAGCGTTAGGATCAAGATGCTCAAAACAAGTGCTGGGACCAGAAGTCTCTCTTGCTGTCTACAGTCGGACACACACAAACTAAACCTCTGCCATCTTTAAAGGTACCAAGGAGTCTTTCTCTCGTTTTGTTTCTGTATGTCTTCCTCTGATCCTCTGAGAGAGACAGCTAAAGAAATTCTGTGTCAGGGCAGCTGCTTTTACATATACTGAGGGGCTGGAGAGACGGCTCAGTGGTTAAGAGCACCGCCTGCTCTTCCAGAGGTCCTGAGTTCAATTCCCAGCAACTACATAGTGGCTCACAACCATCTGTAATGTGATCTGATGCCCTCTTCTGGCCTGCAGGTGTACATGCAGGCAGAACCCTGTATACATAATAATAAAAAAAAATTTTTTTAAACACATATACTGAGGAGTGCATTAATGCATCCAGGATGTTTTAAATAAATATCCAGTTAGTCCTTCACAATGACTCTCAACCATAGACACCCTGATGTCATCTCCAAACTGAGGACTTTGAGTGAGGCTTATTTAACTCTATAAAAATATAATAAGTCAGGTAAAGGCCACAGTCCGGAGAAGACAAGAAAGGCAAGCATTCCCATTAAACATTTATCCCTCAGAGGGCTACGCCGAGCCAAGTCTACATTCTGATTAGCACTCTTTCGGGCCAGTGAGAGCGGCCCAGAGGAAGCTACCTGATGCCAGGATGGGCAAGTGGAAGAACAGCAGGTTTCCCAGATAATTTGAGCCTCACGTAAAGGCAACCAGCACGCTGCTGAGAAAGCAAATGGACGCCATCAAATTAAATCGCTGAAAGAGCTAATCAGAGAAAGTCACTAAGCAAGATTAGGCCAAGCACCTTGCCTGAGAGTCAGGATTAGTCAAATTTCATTACAAAATTACGACAAATATAAAACATGCCATAGCTCTAATTTTTTAAAATGTTGCAGAGGCGGAGAGGCAAGGTTTTTGATGAGGCTAATAATATTTTAATGGATTATGATTTGCTTTCTCCCTAGTCAGACTGGGTAGTGGCACACTCCTTGGAGACATTGTTTGGCCTTTCATCTTTATTTCCCCACCAGTATCCAATGCAGAAGACAAACCAGCTGTGCATTAAATTTCTGCTGAATTAATTAAATAAAGAAATGTATATATATTTTTTCTCTGAAATGAATGAAATTAAAGCAAACATGAAAGCCAGCCAAAAAGTGCATTTAGGGAGTCACTTAAGCCTGCTCTCTGGATCAGAACCATTTCTTGGAATAAGTAAAGATGATGGCCAGAGTCTTAGAGAGATAAGATCACCATTGTCCATGCCCAGGAGTTCAAAGAAAAGGAAGTCTCACATCCCCCACAACCCCTAACCCCACCCCCCCCCCCCACACCCCACCCTCACCCCAGGCTGCAGTTCCTGGCTTCTCATTTTCTGGGACCTTGGACAGACTCCTGTAAGATGTTCTTAGAAATGTCTGTGCAACGTGCAGCAAGTACATTAACACTAAAATGGGAAAGGGGCCTGTGTGGAATCTGGCATTAACTTTGTCCATGTGAAATTAGTGGGTTCATTAGAAATCAGGGCTTTCTGTTCAGATTAAGCATCTTATTTTAGCTTTTAGCTTTGGGCATAATGTCAAGTCTGCATGCCTGTAAGAAGCTGTAGTAAAATATAAAATATAGCATAGTCCCCGTTCCTTAGGGAGTACTATCTGAGAGCTCTGAGCTGAATGAGCTCCAAGCTGACAGGGGTACCCTTTCTAAAGATGGCGCCTCTGTTCTAACTGGTCCATTAGTCTTGGTACAGGAAAATGGTGCTATCTGGCCATGGCCCATTGCATTAAGCTTGGTTCTATCAGCTCTACTGATCTGCAAAGCCAAGGTGAAGATGCTATAACAAAATACCTTAAATGAGTCAGCTTATGAAGACAGAAGTTTATGCCTCACAGTTCTAGTGCCTTGATAGCCAAAAAAGCATGCTTCCAGTTGACTTGGTATCTGGTGAGGGCAGCTTTCTCACAGACACTTCACTGTGTTCTTGCATGACAGAACAGGATAGCTAATTCTTTGTCATATCTTTTACGGAGGCACTAATCCCAATCATGAGAGCTATCCCTCCAGGATTCAAGTATCTCCCATAGGTCCCCACCTTTGAATACAAATCACCTTAAGAGTTCAAATGTTAGCATGTGAACTTGGGGCTACACAAACAGTCAAGGTACAGTGTGACTCGTAACATATGGTTTTTCATGAGCATCTCCCTCTCCAGCTCGTTTAAAAATCCTTACCTCCACCACACTCCCATCCCTAAAGAAAGAGAGGAGCAAGTAGCACCTATAAACACAGCTTAGAAAGAGAGCTGGGGGCGGGGGGTGGAGCCCCGTTGGCACAATGCTTGCCTGATCTGCACACGGCCCTTGGTTCCATGGCAAGCAGTGCATAAAACAGGGTTTCCAGGCTCACAGCTGTATCCGGCACTCAGGAGGTAGAGGCTGGAGGGTTAGGAGTTCAAGATCACCCTTAGCTGCACAGAGAGTTTAAGAACTCTGTTGCCTCATAATAACACTTGTAAAGGCTTGAAACCCGATCAAGGATTTCTCAGAGGGCAAGAGAAAATTGAATCACTCTGTTTTTGAAACTCGAAGAGGTGCATCTCTCACCTGTGGCTCCTAGATTTTATATGGATACATAAAATCATGCAAGTATATATGACATTGCAGTAGAAGCAAAGTTGTCTGAGGGGAGAAAGGGGATTATGGGAAGAGAAAAGGTGGTAGTATGGAAGGGAACATGTTCAATATATAATATATACAATGTATCTATTATATGCAATGCATATATTATATAAACAAATTTTATAAAAAGTTAAAAAGTTGAATATTTTTTCCTAAGGATGACTGATGTTTTAACAACTAAAATTGTTTGACAAAAGTATTTTTTTCAAACACCATCAATGTATCAATTAGCTAATGTCTACCAGGGACAATATCAGAAGCCTATGCCCCAGCCCCTCATGGTTTGCAAGCTGGGTTCTGGGTTCTGGGTTCTAAGTGCTGGGTTCTGGGTTCTTGTTTCTGGGTTCTGCGTTCTCTTCTGGGCTCTGGGTGCTGGGCTCTGGGCTCTGGGCTCTGGGTGCTGGGCTCTGGGCTCTGGGTTCTGGGCTCTGGGCTCTGGGCTCTGGGCTCTGGCTCCTCTAAGGCCACTTGCAGGCTGAGCCTCTCCTGAGCCCTTTCTGCATCTCAGTGAGAAGGTGGAGAAAGCGGCTGGTTATTGAAAACCGGCTTCCTTGGTGTGTCTCCCTTGATATTCCCAGTGAACAAGGATCCTGGTATATCCCACAGTGAAAAGTAAAGCCACACACCCCCACACCTTTCCAAAGGGTTTTACAGCTCCGGAAGCAGCACCCAAAAAAGCTGTGTTTTCATCCAGTTTAAAAGAGAGAAACAGATGCAGAATCCAACTTCTGATCGTGTCTCTGCTATATATGAAGCCATTTCACCATCTTCCCTCAGGTTCAAATCCAAGGTCAGGACACTCATTTGTACTGCAACCAATTTATCTACGTCTGACACAGACAAGCCCATAGCAATTCAACAGCTTTGGTCTGAATGTGATGAAGTTCGTAGTAACCCTCACTACTCACATAGTGAGTGGCTCAGCTGAACGCTTCAACTTTCCTGCTTCTGGCCAACAGAGCTACCCAGCTACAAGTGCCACTACCGGTGCCAAGAGGGGTTCCAATGCCACCCTAACTGGCAGAACGGAAAGGAATCTGTAGAGTCAATCAGTAAAGTGCACACTCAGTGTGATAACGATCACAGCCAACACGGAAGGAATAAATCCAATTAGCATATGGGTAATTGGAGTTCACGCATTTAATATGAGGTGACATTTTGATAACTAAAGAAGTGGGCCCTTACCAGTCTCTGGTTACAAGCTGTCTGACAGATTCCAGGCAAGCACTTCACTGATTGAGTTTTCAAGGACTTAGGTGAGGATTGGAGCTCGGGGCCACATGATCTCTTGTTTCCTCTTGCGACTCTGCTGGGGCTCTGGAAATGGCTTCCTTCCAGAGACGCCGCTGAGTCCTTAAGGACCAACAGTTCAAACATTCTGACTGCAGAAGAAATGCCTTGTAGTTTCCTTTTGGAAAATTACCAATCCAACCTTGATCAAGGAAGCCCTGTCGGTTAGAACATTGCGGAAGTGTGTGACTCAAATTAGAAAACGGTACTGACGTAAATGGCCATTTTAGATGTCTGAGGGTCCGTCCACTCGCAATCTACTCTGAAGTACTAAGACGCTGGTTTTATTTGCTATTCTGAGGGCCTTGGCGAGCATGTGCTGAACAAAGTACAATAAACACTAACGGAGCAAAGAAGCCCACCCCTGAGTTCCCGGACGCAGGCTCGCTCTGCTTGCTTCTTACTCAAGACCTTCAGTGTCCTCCACAGTCTGCAGAACACCAGGCACCATCATCCATCCATCCAACCATCCATCTTTCCTTCCTTCCTTCCTTCCCTCAACTCCTTCTTTCCATAACAGATATGAAGATACATTACAGACTAAAATCCCGCTCAGACAGGCTTTGTTGGACCATACGCCATCACAACTCACAAGATCATCAGCCGCAAAAGCCTCAGTCCTCGAAGAATCTTCTCGTATATGAAATCGTTCTCCATCTTGGGTGACAAGAGAATTCACTAACAAACACTTGGACCAAAAAGAAAATTTTAAATTGCCTCCCCCCCCCCCCCGGAAGGCTGAAGAAAGCGAGAGGTGGAGGAAGGGAAGAAGACACTTTGTGGTCATTAGCGAGAAGCTGAAGAAAAGTGTGGCTGGACTACGGAAGCAGGAGACAGCCTGAACTGGGGGTGGGAGCTCTAATTTTAGACTTATCTTCAGCTCACAGCACAGAGCTGTTTGCTCTTTTGCAGGACTTCATGGCTTCTCTTTGGATTAGGTAAACCAAGTCACACTGGTTGGGCCAGCTGAAAATGCCACCACAATCTTCTTAAATTAAGGCAAGTAGCTGTCATCATTTTGGTGTGTGCTTTTTTTTTTTTAACCATAGATGCAGAATCAGAAAGAGAAGGAGTGTGGATAAAAGAAAAATTGACTGCTCTCTGCAGTAAATGCTCCCAGCTCAACTAGTCTTGCTTGGCTCCACCACTAGCCGTGAAAACAGGCATTCTCTTCACTTGCTGTCTAAAATTCCACAGAAAGTCATTCTTTGGGGTTGACTCTGGCTTGTAGACAGTAATACTGAAGAAATTACTAAGTATCAGACTCTGTTTGTAGCTTGAGAGCTCAGTGAGTACCTCAGCCGCCAAATCCAGGCATATATGATGCTCCCTGCAGGAAATGAACGGAACGACATTGCTTTTCCAGTTAGTCCATGTGGTTAGAGCCACCAAAAAAACGGCACATTGCCTGACTGTACCTGGAGCATGCGCAGCAGAGAGCGCTCTGAAAAACAAAATCTAAATCCAGCCAAACCCACCAGTGACAGAGGGCTACCGGGGAGCCGAGAGCATCAAGAAGACAAGTCCCACTTTTGTGCTTTTTAGCAAGAGTTAAGAGGAGCTCTCTTAGGAAAATGAAGATGGCACACCATCTTAAACAACTTAGTTCTAGAAGGATCCGAAGCTCCTATCTTGATGGCCTGGAAGACTTAGACCCCGTTTATTCGCACTTCATCCTTTCCTCAGACCTCACCTCAGCCTGGAGTGAAGAGAGCCAAGGCAACTGTCTACATTAAGTGGCCCTAGTTCCTGTTCACCAGAGCTGCCCTACCCACAGGAAGCAATGAGGAGGAGTCTGGAGGCCGGATGTCCACAGTAAATGTGTCTCAGGATTCATTTCCCATAAGGAGACCTTTCCTTGGTCTATAGAGGATGCTCAGCTTTAAATTGGTCTTCTTCTCTTTTCACACCAATGCCTTAACCTCTTGCTAGGAGGCCACCCATCATCTTGGGTTAGGGTCCACCCACATGCCCTTGCTTTACATTAATGCATCTTTAAAAGGCCTACCTCCAATACAGTCCCACCCTGAGGACCTGGGTTGGGGCTTTGCCATGTGAACTTGGAAAGAATAAAATCCAGTCCATAACAACCCTCCACTATCAAGATTGGAACCAAATAGCCCAACAGTGAGAGCCGACCAAGCATTAAATAGATCCTATCACCATTTACACACCATGTTATGGGAGGGAAGCATGCTCCAACTTCCTGGTAAACACCTAAGAATATTTACTTGTCACTATGCATATTACAAGCCATCTAGAAACAATCTCTTTTTCCTTGTGTGAGGCTCTCATTGCTTGAATGAACCCTAACGAAGCGGAGTCTAACTGTTTGAGAACCAACTCACTTCTCTGCTGAAGGTTTCAACATTTTAAAATTCAAACTAAAGACACTTCTGACCAACAAGATGCCTTTAAGTAATTCTTTATTTGCAGATACTGTACTGCTCTGTGACAGTGGGTGTTAGAAGTGGTTTCACAGCAGAGTGGTGGGTCATGGAAAGGAGGTGATAATTTCCTGAGCACTGATTCCTGCTGAACACCAACGAGAGTGCTTGCTTCGTACATCCAGACTTCACAAATGGGCTGACCTATGTTCAACTAGAAGCAAAACCAAGCCAAATCCAAACCTTAGCTTTAGTCAAGCCAGCTTCAAACGGCAACTGGGAAATTCACAAGATGCTCTGCCCTAAGAGAAGACGACAAGGTCCTTAGTAGGACACCAAGTATTGTCCACAGTCATACTGGGTGCTTCCAAGTTCATTACCTGGAGCTCTCTGTAGTTTCCTTACAATTCTGGGTTGTTTCTTTAATTCTTAAATGTTCTTGGTTATAAGAAAATTGCTCTATCTTTCCAGGGAAAACGCAAAGGAAGCACCTGACCTTGCTACAAAATAAAATACAAAGTACAAAACCAAACACTAACCGGCATTATGTGAATTCATCCATTCTTTTTACTACCTGCACCTTCTGCTTGAAATGACAGACTTTAGCAATTAACTTGCCAGGCACTTGAAAGGTTGCAAAGGTGGCACAGGACAGCTCTTTGGTGTCAGGCCAAGCCAGGCATGACTCTTGGCCCTGCCACTTCCAGGAAATCACCAATACTCTTTCCCAAGCAGGGCCTGTCCACTGTGTGAACCTTAATAAGGAGGAAATGAAGGCTTAGGAGAAGTCATCTCTTATCTGACCTGAAATCACCAGGAAAAGCAACCTCCAGCTATGGGCTTTGAGGCCCGTTAACCTGAGACAAGTAAGTGATGATGACATGCATTTTTTCTTTTTTTGTTTTTTGTTTGTTTGTTTTCTGTTTTTGTTTTGTTTTTCGAAACAAGGTTTCTCTGTGTGGCCTTGCCTGTCCTGGACTTGCTTTGTAGACCAGGCTGGCCGCGAACTCACAGCAATCCACCTGCCTCTACCTCCCAAGTACTGGGATTAAAGGCATATGTCACCACACCTGGCAACATGCTTTTATAATAAACTTGCATTGACCACTTTTGCGTCCCCACTGTGATTATCAGTAAGCGTCACCTGTTTGCTTCAGCAGCAATTGACACAAGCACATCCCTCCACTACCCATGGCTTCTGGCAGGGATGGACCACCACCAACTGATAAGCCATGCTCAGTTGGGGAATGAGGGAAGGAGAAATGATGTGACTATGTTTTAATTTAAAAAATAAGTATGTCAAAAAAAAAAAACAAAACAAATGAGCAGCTGTGTTCATTGGCATATTTAATTACTGCCATAAACACACTGAAAACAAGCTTTTTAAAAACAAAGGTAAATAATACACAAAGATACCGTTCAGTGTGCTCTTCCAGAACCTACAGTATTTGATCAGATAAACAGATTTAATTTGAAAACATGAAAAGGCTTAAGGATAATAACTTTTTATTGCCCTTGCTGGTAATCTAACATCGATGTAGACTCATAAATGGGTATTAAGATTTAAGTAATAACTAAGGCTCCCAAAAAGAATTAGTGAATAATCCAGACCATACCATACTTTTAGCTCAGTCTTCCGTCTTTTCATTCTTCATAATAACTCTAAAGAGGTTACAAGATAACTGGTTGCCTGCCTATTCTGCACCAAACACTCCAGTAAACATACCAGCTCACTGGGTGCCTACCACGGCCTCACAGGTCACGTGTTATCATCGTTCCCTTTACAGCCGAGGAGAGCTGAGGTCCTTGAGCTGCTTAGATGAAGAACCAGTATCTGGATCACCCAGCTCCAGTATAAATTACTGAGAGCTGGTTCTATGTCCCATTGCCTATGATTGTCTTTTAGCCAAGACACAGATGCTACTGAAGTTTCTAACAGCGATCAGTTTTAGCAGGTTAAGTATACACTTCATAATAATCCAATAATACAGTTTTTTTCCTAATACAAGCTCAATTCTAAACTGGGCAGACTTCTCACACAAAATGTTCCGACATAGCATTTATTAGAACACTCTATATTTTTAAGATTCTATTATAGACAAAAATCAGGAAAATTCCAATTTAAAGCTACAGATTGAAAGATATATTTAATGCAGTGTAGAGAGTGAAGAAGAATGTTGCATGCGGCTTTAACTCATTTTGCCTCAAGGGAAAAAAAAACCTACAAATTTAAATTAGAGCACTGCCAACTTTTTCATTTTGAAAAATTTATGCAAATTCCCATATTCTGTGACCCAGAATTCTTTGAAAATACACAGATAACATAAAGATAGAACAATACACCCTTTCCTGATTTCAGCTCTATATGGGGGTGGGGAGCCATTTGGTTCATCACAAATGATTCAACCTATCACTTTCCAACTGATGGCATGGTTCTAACGCCACGGTGCGTTCGGGGTAACCTGCTGTGATACCCCAAACTGAGCATCAAGATCCAGTAGAGCTGAGATAGGCAGGGACACCGGTTCCTCTAAACACATGTGCTGAAACCCAGAGTTCACTCTCATCAGCTGTAACACAATGCGGCGTCTATTAAAACATAGCTCAGGAATGGCTGCTTGTAGTAACCGTGACAGAAACAACTAGACATGCATGCTCTGCCAATAGAACCCCTCTAAATAGAACACTTTTAAATTGGCCCATGGCGTGTCAGAGGAATATTTTTTTTTTTTTTTTTTTTTTTTTGTCTTCCTAGCTGTGTTCTTTCACAATCCGCTGGCTTTGTGTCTTCAAATGCTAATTTCTTTTTCTCCTAGAAAAGTTAATAAGCACCTCCACTTAAAGCAGATGGTTCCTTAGGAAGAAAAATGTGTATGTATGTATGTATGTATATATGTATGTACGTACACATAAAAAGTTGCAGAGCAGCTGGCCAGATATAGCAGATCTGGTCGTTTGGATTTTTAAATACCTGTTATTCTTGTTCAGATAAAAATAAGTCTGATCCTAGTCACTTAATCGTCTGCTCTTCTGAAATATTAATAAGGGTTTTGTGGGAGTCAATATTAAACATAACCAGTTGTCATAGTGGTATGAACACTGTTTTGTCTCTATATAAGCACCTCGCCTCTGCCATAACAACTGTAAAAATAGAGATTCTCTTCGATTATACTGGCACTTTCTATCTTAGCTCCCTGCAACCCTGGCTACTCCCCTCCATAACAGCAGTGTTTATTTTTTCATGGCTCCTGCACAGGCATTTTTATGCAGGTACTTGTGGTGTTTTTCCGTGGAGATTTTTTTTTTTTTTTTGTCCTATCTGAAAGCATATCTATGCATAGTTAATGACCTCAGTCTGGTATAGGTTCCTTCCTTGTGGCTGCTCTGAACCCAGACAGGAATGTAACCACAGGCCTGGGATCAGGGGGCTCCGCAGATAAACTAGTATTTCCAAACAAAAGGTGACTGTGATTAAAAATCATACATGCCTCACTGTGATCAAGTGTGACAACTGCTCAAAGAGCAAATGGCAAAACCCCACTTGGCTTTCTGCTTTCTCCAGCCAGCACTCTGAATAAAGGGTGCTGCTTTATCCCTGGAGCTGACTGTGGCTGGCTTTGGGGGATCTGCAGGAGATACCTACCCTTTGGCCTGTCCTCCATCCCTGCCTCTGAGGGTGACAGAAGTGTCAAACTTCACTCCCAGAAACAACATAGTCTGTGAGCATCTCACAGACACTCACATGAGACTCACTTCCCAGGACCACTCAAGAGCTCCAAGAACCGCCTCTCCCATGCACGAAGCACCGCCCACATCCAGTTATCGGAGACTGAGAACCGGGACCTGCGGTACGTGCCTTGCAGCTTAAACAGTGCATGTACAGTTTCTTCATAAGAAGGCAGACTGAGGTTTGAAGTAAGGTCTACCTGAATCTCCCCTGTCCCCAAAACACAGAAGGAGGAGAAGAGGAGCTGCTCTGTTAGTAGGAAACCTGAGTTCAAACCCAGAAGTTTAAAAAAAAAAAAAAAAAAAACGCCATGCAATCCGGCATGGGGAAGAAGAGGCAGGGGAATGCCTGGGCATCCCCGGTCAGCCAGAATCGCTTAACTTGTGAACCAAGAAACCAAAAATTCCAGAAACAACACAGACCTGAGAAGGCCTTCCTTTCAAGCCACAACATTTTCAGGCCTCTATAAGGGAAGCAATTTATATTTCAAAAGCATATATTTTGAGCTGGGGAGAAAACACACTCAGGAGAGTGGTTGCCAAGCAAACCTTGAGGACCTGAGGTCGGATCTCCAGAAATCAGGGGAATAGCTGGGCACAGCCGAGCCTGCCCACGATCCCAGTGCTGGGGCGCACTGGCCGGCTCAGAACAGTGAGAGCGGCCAGCATAGACCTCTCTGCACTCAAAGGCTCACACACTCACACACATGCCACATGCATGTAACCCCCCTCTATATGTGTTGTGTTTGTGTATATAATGTATGTGTGTGTACATCTATGTGTGTCTATAGCCAGACTAACCTAATCACTGGGACCCATACCAATGAGACACCTTCTCTCAAAAAAACAGGGTGTATGGCAGACATCTGAAAAAGGACACCTGAATTTGACCTCTGGTTACCGCATGCATGTGCACAAGTATGCCTGAGCACCCACATACGTGTGTACCTGTATACGTTTTTACACATACACACTAAGAATCATCTAGAAGGAATGACTTTTGAAATCAAGCAGCAGCCCAGGCCCATGGAAATAGCATTACTCAAGAGTAACGTAAAATGTTTGCCCATTCCTTCTTCCTCAGAGCTATCCTCGGCCTTCGGAGCATGGTAAGCCCCACTTCCTTCTGCAGACAGAGAGGAGGCATGGGGAAACAGGATGCAGAGGAGCCATGTGGGACACACCGGCTAGCCTGGCTTCTCTTGAAGCTATGTAATATGAATTTGAAAGGCACAAGAGAGGGCTGCATTAGTAGCCGCTATAGAAATTAGGCTAAAAAGCAAAGAACAGTGGTAGGCATACAAAGAGGGATTTTAAAAAGACATGAAAAGTTAAACAAACTGTTATGACAGACTAGATATGAGCGAGCAGGCCACCGGAACGAGGAAAATTAATCTACGCTGATTTAAATGTATGCCATTGTTTCAAAGGACGATGCACGTTGGCCTACCTAGCCACAAATTTAAATCCCCGATGCCAAAAGCCTCTCCCAACTGCTAAAATTTCTTCCAAACCCAAATTCAATTATTTTTAACAATGCAGTTACTTCAGGTTTTACTGTGAATTGGGCTCCTGCTGAATATTAATGCTGATGATTTATAAACTACAAATTTATCCTTTATGCGGCACATAATTGCAACACTGCGGTTCCAGAATCATGCTCCTCTTGGAATTTTACATTTGACAATGATGCTCAGTCGATGCCGAAAAGGATAATGGAGAGCAATCTCTACAATGACAGCCTGTACATCAGAGAAGGGAAAAGGCCTTCCACGTGCTGTGGTGCTCCAGAAAATAATTCCCGTGGATTTTGTTCTCCTAATGACAAGTCGTTTCTGGAAACACAGCTGTTCTTCAGGAACAGTGCAGATTCTCAGCTTTGATGATTATGAGCAAAGATGAATTAATAGTTTGCGGGGGGGGGCGTGGGGACAGCAGGAGGCAAATGCAAAGATGAAGTTAAAAGGTGACAGAGTTTTAAAAGGCCTTTCTGGTCTACAACCCCCATTTAAAAAAAAAAAATTAAACCAGATCTGGCTGTCTACCACAGAAATTTATGTGGCAGGTTTTTAAGTAAAAAAGAAGGATCTATTTCCGGCGGAAGAAAGAAGAGCTTTGAACTTTGTGTCACTTCATGACCCTTCTTTTTTATCTTCCCAGTCATCTTAACCCACTGGCTCTCAAATTCAGAGGTTTTTAGAACTTTCCACATTGCTGGTATCAGGTCGGTAAAAGGAACTGTATTCAACACATTTAATTTTTTTTCCTAAGTAAAACAGCATCCTTCCAATGTGACACTTAATGGCCTGTGCCCCTTGCATGATCACCAATGCGCTACCTCAAGTTTTGCTGGAGTAGCAAGCTGCTCTTTTTGGCATAAGCCCTCCAGACAACGTACACTCACGTGACTCGAAGAGCAAAGAAAGAGCTTCCAGGCTAGTGGGTTCCCAGAGTACAGATACAAGCCTGCGCCACTCAGAGCTTCACTGGCATCTGTCACAAACTGCCAACATAACTGATGGCAAACAAATTCTGAAACAGCAAAGTTTGAGCAGCTATCTCCAAATGCTATTTCCTGTTCCTTTCTAGTCGTTTCCATTTGGAACTCTATAGACAACTGAATGGTTTTGCAGGACATGTTCTTCAGGGAGACAGGATGAGTGCCTCAGATTACTTGGAGTTTAAAATGCCAGAGATAGAGAAAAGCTTGGAGTTTGGGGAAATCAACCAACTAAATAGAGGAGGGGGGGGGAAACAAATGTCCAATGCTGCTGCCTTCCCTTCTCATTGGGTACCCACCTCCTCTATAGGACTGTCAATGTGCCTGCTGACTGCTTACAGCCTGTGAGCCAGGCCTTTCAACATTACCAAGATGTCTTCAGACATAATGAAGAGAATCAAGCCAAAGTGATCCAAACTCTGTTGAGAAGCAGAGACTAAGCCGAAGCATGAACAGACAACATCTACAGGAAATGTAAACGGTCGTTAAGTGTAGCTGTAGTGAGTGCGCCCTTTCATCGCCCCTGTAAAAAGGCCCAAGCCACCAGCCCTACAGCAGCAGACACGGTAGCAAGAGAAAAGCCCTGCATATCTACTTAATGGAATGTTGAATTTGCATTCCAGAGCCTTCAGACCACAGACCCGATGACTGGAGGAGGAAAGCTGCCCGTTTTTATGTTTAGGTGCCAAGAATGGCCAGCCATAAAGAGACTGGATAAAGAAGGTATGAGCTAAGGACACCAGATAAAGGGGAGAAATCCAGCAGAGCCAGTCCCTCCAGATTCTTGCTGCCCCCTCAGCATAGCGTCCCCCTCCCTTTTGTATGGGAGCAGGGTACAGGCTAGGCTGCAAGGCTTCCCTGGAATGAGGGTCTTAAGACCTGCCATCAGACAAGGTAAGACGTGGAATTTCCTCACAGCCAGTCTCCACACCAAATGGCAGAGAGTGGAATCTGAGAGGTGTTTCCACAGTTTACGGCTGGTTTTGGAGTTCTATGGCCTATTTTAAGTAAGAGGAATTCTTATTTTCTATGGCCTGCCTGGTGTGGGGCAGGGGCTGTTAAGGAAAAGGGCAGAAGAGGATCAGAAAGCATCTTTACTGAAGTCCTCTCCAACCCCTACCTAGCGTCCTTCAAGTTCTGAGTAGGTGGCATGACAGGTGCCCAGCGTGGGAGCAACCTTTCCTGAGCCCCAACTGGGAAACACAGTTGAAAGCATGCTAAAATACATTCCATTTTGTGTTTATCAAATTCACCTTGACAACATACCTAATCACACACACAATATCGTTTCAAGTGATCACTTAAAGCGCTAAATTTTGACTGTCTTTCTTAGGTCGATGACACTCTAAAGGCCAAAAGGCTGCAGAAAACACCAGCTCTCTTCAGCAGGTGGTCATGGATAAATTTGGCATACAGCTTTAGCCACCTGAAGTTCTCACACACAGGTAGGGATCCCAGGTGCGTGTGTAGCCACAATGTTGCCAATGGGCAAGTGAGCAGAATCAAGGAAAGCGAGAAAAACTTGCCTATGAATAGTTAATTATTCAAAGCAGCTTATGAACACATGGAGGTTTCTTTGTACTTATTTTTTCATTCATTTTCTGACATTTACAACAGCAACAACAACAAAAATCACTGAAGTTCCTGACTAAGACAGTTGCTAGAACATATATTTTATACACTTGTGGGTATGGCCATGAGTGTCAGTGCCCTCAAACACCAGGCGTACTGGACACCCCTGAAGCCGAAATTATAGGCAGCCGTGAACCAACTGATAAGGGTGCTGGGAATCAAACTCGGGTCCTCTTAGCCACTGAACCACTTCTCCGGGCCCTTAAAAAAATAATTCTTAAATAGTGCAATATTCAAAGAAAATGTACAGGTGGCCAATTAAATACAGAAATCGACAATATCACTATACTTCGATAAAATGCAAACTCATAATAACACGACCGGTAAGGGTGTGAAAACAACCAGAACCCTCATATATTTTAGGTACCACTATAAAATGCTGTAATTTCATAAACAACTTGTCACTTTTTCAAATGAGTGAACACTAGCACATGACGAGCAGTTCCCCTCAAGGTACATATCAAGTGTGCTAGCTACTTGACACAAGCTAGAGTCATTTTGAAAGACTGAGCTATGGTGCATTTTCTTTTTTCATGTGTGTGTGTGTGTGTGTGTGTGTGTGTGTGTGTGTGTGTGTGTGTATGATTATATGGGAAGGGCCAGATCAGCCTGGGCAGTGCCACCCCTGGCTGGTGGTCCTGCATGCTCTAAGAAAGCAGGCTGAGCAGGCCGTGAGGGGCAAGCCAACAAGCAGCACCCCTCCATGGCCTCTGCATTAGTTCCTGCCTCCGGGTTCCTGCCTTGAGTTCCTGTCCTGACTTCCCTGGATAATGGACTACAAGCTGTAAGATAAAACAAAAACAAACCCTTTCCTCTTCCAGTTGCTTTTGGCCATGGTGTTTTATCACAGCAATGGAAACCATAAGATACCAAGAGAACTGAAAACATATATTTACAAGTAAACACAAAATGTTTACTGTAGGACTATTCCTAATACTGGGAGTGGAAAAGTGGAAACAGCCCAACCATGCAACAAGTAATAAAATGAGTTTTTAAAATGAGGTATGCCCAATCCAGGAAAGCTCACTGGGCAAATACCCTGCTGTGCAAGTGGAAGGAAGTGAGTTCCAAACTGCCAAAGTGCTGGGCACCCGGGCATGTGTCCATAATCCCAAGGTTCCTATGGCAAGATGGGAGGGGAAAGCACAAAAGCTCCAGAGCTCACAAGCCAGCTAAGCCTGGCGAGCACAGAGGTCAACGGCAGCAAAAGAGAGAGGCAGAAGACAAAGGACCAATGCCTAGCCTGCCCTCTGACCTCCACACAAGTACCTGCACTCACAGGCTAAATGCATACAAAGACACACACGCGCGCACATCCTACACAACACACATACATGCACGCATACACCATACATCATATGCACCACACAGACACCATATACACAGACACACCAAGAAATTTTAACAGAGAATCAAGCATTGATGAGACATGCCGCAATGTGGAGAAACTTCGAGGAGAGTTGCTCCACTTTGTGACTAGACTAAAAACCAAGTTTTAAGCTTGAAACGGATGTAACGTACAGCACCTGAGTCTTAAGTTGATAAAACTGCGGTAAGGAAATACTTTTGTAAGTAAGAAACTCAGTAGTATTATTTTTCTTGCCTTGGTTGGTTAAAAGGAGCACCATTTAAAACTATAATTCTGGCTTGTGAGGTTGAGCGGTAGAGCACTCGGCAAGCTTGTTCAGGGCCCTGCACGCACCCACCCTACCTCATGTCACAAAAAGAAGTAGGGGACTGGAAGACTTTCCTGAGCCTTTCCTTTCAATTCTGACATGCCGTGGGCAACACTGTGTCTTTAAGCCAAGTCACTTGATGATCAAAGTATCTGCTGCTCTACCCACCCCACCCCACCCCCTCAATCTCAGCCAGCTGAACAAGAGGCTGACACCTTCCCAGGATCCCTGGCTAAGAACAAGGAAGGATGCCCCAGAAGTCCTCACCTCTCTTGTTAGGAGCTACATTACATGTCATGCTTTGAGCAACCCGTCTTCTGAAGCAAACCACAGAAACTAGCGGCGCTAGTGGACCGCTTGCCTGAGCCCTGAGGGCTCCCGAAGGACACTGAGAGACTGAATGAGTGATCTAAAGCACTTTCCAGATGCCATGATCACAGTAGTTCTTTCCCGAGACTAGGCTAGCTTTCTCACTACCTTCCTCCTCCCACTACAAAGTCACATACGTCACACCTCCCCTGAAACCTTAATATAATACAGTATTCTGGGATGTCAAACACAAGGGCATTTTGAAATATCAGTGTATTAAGAAAGGAAATTACTCTAATAACTCACAGCCAATCCTTCTGCGAGCCAGGTGATAGCCAATGCTTTGCTCTTTAACAAAACTGAAGACCCAGATCAATTTTTCAGCTGATCATTAAAGGTAATTTTTAATCACCCATCATAATTGATTTTTTTGGCCTATAATTCAGAACATGCTTGGCGATACCATAGCAAACTCGTTCCTTCCCCAGTTACTTAAAATGTGAGCAGATTTTACAATGTTTACATTCAGACTAGTGACAAATAGGAACAGAATTGATGCTGAGTCCTGTATCCTCTGGCAAGAAATCCTATATATTCTGCAAGGACTAATTGAAGAAAAAAAAGTCCCATCGATCTCATTAAGAAATGCTGTTCCAGTGGCGCTGTGGTTGCTAATATCTACCATGTATCTATCAAAAACTTTAATGTATTTATGCTGTTTTGATCAACTGTGATAACTCAATCCAAAAGAAAACACTTAACATGCTTATAGTCACAGGAAACATTACAAATGTTTTTACTTTAAATTTATGGACACGTTTTGTTGCAGAGAAGTATCATAAGATAATCAATAAAAGACTCAACAGTCACAAAAATAAATCACATTTGGATAAGTTCTATGTACCAGAAATGAAAGTTTCAAGAAAAAAAATATGTTTTCTATAGTTAGGGGGGAGTTTGAATAGTTGATTGCAGATGCTGCCAGGAACCCAAATGTTACAGTCTTTAGATTCTGTCTGGTACACTTGAGGGAAGTCTAGCAAACAGGTCTATAGCAAGAGTCCAGTGTTTCTCATATCTTAACCATTATATGCACTGCAATCTGTGCATCCTCTGCATGAGTGCATACATGTGTGTGTACACATGGGGCTGTGTGTGCACGTGTATGTGTGTACTGTAAAGGAAATTTTTTCATATAATCATTTTGTTGGTGATGGTTTTTTTGTTTGTTTGTTCCCTTGTTTTTGTTGATTCTTAATTTTTATTAAACAGACCCCCCTTTTCTTCCCAGCAGCTAACGCTTGCCAATCCCTCCATAAATAGAGATGGGATTGTGTACAAAATTTCCCCTCTCCATGATGAAATCTGGTCTAGCTTGGACTTACATGTGACTTGTGTAGCTGTAACAACCACTTTGCACTCACATGTGCAGCTGCCACAACCACTCTGCACTCACATGTGCAGCTGCCACAACCACTGTGCACTCACATGTGCAGCTGCCACAACCACTCTGCACTCACATGTGCAGCTGCCACAACCACTCTGCACTCACATGTGCAGCTACCACAACCACTCTGCACTCACATGCGCAGCTGCCACAACCACTGTGCACTCACATGTGCAGCTGCCACAACCACTGTGCACTCACATGTGCAGCTGCCACAACCACTGTGCACTCACATGTGCAGCTGCCACAACCACTCTGCACTCACATGCGCAGCTGCCACAACCACTCTGCACTCACATGCGCAGCTGCCACAACCACTGTGCACTCACATGTGCAGCTGCCACAACCACTGTGCACTCACATGTGCAGCTGCCACAACCACTCTGCACTCACATGTGCAGCTGCCACAACCACTCTGCACTCACATGTGCAGCTGCCACAACCACTCTGCACTCACATGCGCAGCTACCCTGCTGTCTCCGAACAATGCTTCCCTGCAATCACCCACCACCTCTGGCTCTGATGCTTTTTCTCTCCCATCTTCAGCAATGATCCCTGAGCCTTGTGTGTGTGATTGTGTGTGTGTGAGAGAGAGAGAGAGAGGCGGGGAGGAAGGGGGGCCCTTCAGAGCTCAGCATTCTCTTACTCTTTGTACCCTAGCCAATTATGGGTCTACGTGCCAATCACTACTACAAAGAGAAGCTTCTCAGATAAAGGTTAAAAGATGTAGAGCTCTACAAGTAACACACAAGTCGTTAGGAGTCAGTTAAGTAGCTTATCTATTTAGAGCATAATAGCATTAGGTTCTCCCCCAGGACCTATGAGCTGTCTGGCCATAGATTCTTGGACCAGTAATGCATGCATTTCATCTCACAGAGCAGAACTTAAACCCAGTCATAGAGTGGTTGGATACACCAATGTGTTTGTGCCACTGTTGCAGCAGTGGGCATGTCTTGACAGGCTTGTCTGTTTGTTGTTTGTTTGTTTTGGAGTATTTCATTGACGCTGTGGTTGTTGCTGTTGCTGTCTGAGATTGGGTCTCTCTCTATAGTCCTGCCTGGCCTGGAATGCCAAGGACAGCCTTGATACCCACCAAGATCTGCCTGTCTCTGCCTCTCAAGAACCAGAATGAACACCCAGCGTTGACACAATATTTCTAAGGCAGAAGGAGATTCTGCTTGTTTTTGTTTTCATTTGTTGGTGGTTTTGATTGTTTGTTTGTTTGAGGTTATATAGAGAGGGGAAGAATTTTTAAAATATGCTCCTAGATTGAGCTCTGACTTAAGCCAAAATTTACCTCTGAACCTCAGGAGAGGGCCCACATCCTTTAAACAATACATCTACAAGAAAAGTTCCCTGAAAGAACTGAGGCTTCCTTATAAAGAAGCGGGGAGAGAAATGAGGTTTCTTAGATTATCAAAGTATCTGTCCAGCCATCCTTCACCCAAAAAGTCAAGGTAGGTATGAGGCCTGGAGTTGCTGGCCACCTCCTGCCTGGGTGGCTCCCAACATCTGTCCACTAATTGGAAAGGAGTAAGTTGGTGGACACCCACAGTAAGAGGGCTGGAAACACCAATGAGAAAGTTCTCAACCATTCACTGCGACGGTTTCTAAGACAGACCCCCATTACTCTGGTGCTCTTTTGTTGTTGCTGGTTTTGGTTTTGTTTTCTTTCACTATTACCCGAGGTCCTTGCCTATCCTATTGGAGAGATGACCAGAGCCTGAGTAGGAGCCGTTTGCATGCTCACCGAGTGCACCTGGAATGGATGTTTCTGCAGGCGTGTGGTTCTGAGGATAAATCGATGTTAAGACTGTCCACGTGGAAGGTCCCAACCATAGCTGGCCATTTCTATTTCATTCACAATAAAGAAGCCACCACGCAGTTCCTCTTTGGCACTGGCCACATTCCAAATGTTTCATAACCATACATGGTGCATGGTTGCCAGCACAGGTTCGGAGCACTCCACTATTGCATCAGGGTCTAGTGGAAGGAGCTGGCCGGGTTCAACACCATGCCAACACCCTCACAAACAGGTTTTTCCTCTGTTAGGAAAACCACTGTCCCCTTTCCAATGTAGCCTTCCTGTCTGCAGCTCCACACCTCCTCATGTCATCACAGCACATGACACTGAATTCAGTTGTTTTCAGGGTGGAAGCTCTTTCCCAGGAGGACCACACATCCCATTCAAACCAAGGTATGGATTTAAACACCGTGTGAATATTTACCCTCGCTACCAGCATCAGAAAAGCTGCATTTTTTCCCCAACACAAGAGTAAGGATGGGGCTTAGAGGGGCAGATCCCATTATATCTGTCTGCACAGATCAGGCTCAGATCTGATCCAGGAAAAAACTCCTGGGACAGATTTAAAGGGTCCTGAAACATGATGAAGGACTTAAATTAAGTTTTTAAAAAAATCTCACTACACAAATGAAAGATCAGAGGTGAAAATAAATTCTCCACAAATATAAAAGAATGTTAGAAGGGATAGTTATTTCTGAGCCCCAAATTGGCGCATTCTGGGTGCACCTGCTGACGGCTGACACCTTGTCCATGAGCTGTGTGCACTCTCAGCCATGTGCTCACGCGAAGGCAGAACGGAGCGGACAAAATTATTTCACACAGCGCTTCCCAGAGCAGCCCCATATCAGCTGCCCAGGAACTCCCAGCCGTGAAAAGCATCTTACTATGATACTCCATTCCAGCAAGGAAAGATCCACTATTTTATGGTCTTCCTGCTTATGGCAGATTTTTTTTAAAAAATGATTTTTAAATGTATAATTATGAAGAAACAAGAGGCCCCAAATCTTTGGCAGAAGTGCTCAGCTATACATCCCACCCTTCCCGCCCCTGGCAGAGAGCCCCAGCCTCGCTGAAGCTCAATACTGCTGAGCCAGCAATTAGGCAGCCCTCTTCTTCAGCCCAGGTACACAGACAGCAAGGGGCTATGCTCTGTAGCCCCGAGGGAATAAAACAATCAGTCTTCTAGGTTCAGACAATGTGGTGTCTATTACAGCTCTTTCACAGGCCTTTTGTTGTTAGTTCCCGTTTCTTAGCTGCACTGCAAACAGGGGAGGTGGCCAGAGAGCTGAGTTACTGAGAGGTGAGGTGTCTTTCCATCTGCACAGGGTAAGCCACATATAAATCTCACCTATTATTGAGGCTTGGGTCCACTCAGACATCCAGAGACAGCAGAACCTAAGACAGAACCAATGCTAGAATTGTTTCCAGGTTACTTACACACACACACACACACACACACACATACACACACACACCCCACTACCACCACCACCACCATCACAATACAGTAAAAAGGTG
This sequence comes from Acomys russatus, assembly GCF_903995435.1. Classification (NCBI taxonomy): domain Eukaryota; kingdom Metazoa; phylum Chordata; class Mammalia; order Rodentia; family Muridae; genus Acomys; species Acomys russatus. The sequence continues at coordinate 19,565,451 of NC_067164.1, read as the reverse complement.
GCTATAAATGAAAGCAACTTCTAATTCATTGTTTGTTTATATATTTTTCACGTGAGTAAAATCTGAGATGTTAGCACAGAGATGTATAGGAGGAAGAGGCCCAGGCAGAAAAATCTCTTGAGCCACCAATTAGGGATGGGCCTGGGTAACACAGCCAGGCCCTGGCTGAAGGCAGAACAATTCTTGGACATTCAGGCTAACACTGAAGACGTTCGAGCCACTTCCCACGTCTTCACGGAACACCTTCACAGAGAGATAAACAGGACATGGCACAGACCACTAAGCCATACTTTCTTAGCTATTTCAAAACCAAGCTATACCTGCGGCCCCAAAAGCTCTTTTCCCAAAGACCTCTTAAATTCACACTTATGTTTATTCGTTCCCTTTTCCCCGGGGGAACATAGTATCGACTTCCTATACAAGTCTCCCACTCCTCTATGTCCCCAATGTAGAGTGACACTGATGGAAACTGCATGGGCCCTTTACCCAGGACACCCTCAAGACATTCCTGCTCAATCCCAACCCACTCCCTACCTTATGTATCCAAATCCACCCACTCTCACGTTCTTTGTTTTTTGTTTTGTTTTGTGGCTAGGGGGAAAAGGCATGTGAGGGGCTTTATGTGTTGTGGGGAACACAACCTTAAGTGTAGTTCTTCAAATGCCTTTTTTGTTTGTTTGGGGTGTGTTTGTTTGCTTGCTTGCTTGTTTGTTTATTTGTTTTTAGACATGGCTTACCTAGTAGGTTAATCTGGCTGTCCAGGAAGCCCCAAAAATCAACCAGTCTCTACTTCTCCAGACTCTGGGATTCCAAGTACATGCCACCACAGCAAGCTTTTTAACGTAGGATTTGAGCACCAAACTAAAGTTCTCATACTTTGTAAAGGCACTTTATAGCCTGATCCGTCATCTCCCTTTGTGGGGTGTCTGAAGAGAAATCCCCTGCCTCCAGGAATACCCGCAGCACCATGAAAAGCAGTGGCCTTGTTTCTGTTGCTGTGATGAAATATCCTGTTCAGGGCCGGGCGTGGCAGCGCAAGCCTTTAATCTCAGTACTCGGGAGGCAGAGGCAGGCGAATCGCTATGAGTTCAAGGCTAAACCTGGTCTACAAAGCAAATGCTAACACAGAGAAGCCCTGTCTCGGAAAACAAAAACAAAAACAAAAACAAATCCTGTTCAAAAGCAACTTAGAAAAAAAGGGTTAATTCTAGGGCACTTGAAACTACTATAGTCATGAGCAGAGGCAGGGGTGCATGTATGGTTTGCCAGCACTCAGAGGGCTCTTTCATTCACTTCAGGGCCCAGGCCATAAAATGGAACCACCCATACCTAAAGTGGGTCTTCCTACCATAGTCAGTAAGAAAATCCCTCACAGGAATGCCCACAGGCCCCAGACTATTATTCGTTAACACTGTGGCTCCAGGTAGCTCCAGACTGGGTCTAACCGACTGTGCCAAACTGACCATCACAGGCTACCTCTCCCACCTCACCTCGGAGATGCTGACATCTTATCTGCCAATGCCAAAGAAACGGAGACTTGGTTTTTCTTTCCCTTAAAAGAACTCTCAGTAAAGAGAAACAAGTGAATTAAATGTCCCAAACAAGGCTTGCTATAGGGACCATGTGAGAAGGAAGTTTAGTTACAGGCGCCCTGGGGTATTCCTTAACAATGAGGAAGGAGTGACTTGATTTATTCCCAGTATCACTGAAACCCCTTCCTCAAACCCTTTGATAGCCAAGGAGAAGAGGCAGGGCTGGACCAGTGGCTGCAAGGCTGGGACTGAGGAGAGCTCCATCAGCTCCAATAGGCTAAGTGCAGGGGGCCTTAACTTGCTTTCCTCTGTTCTCACCATGGGGCAAGGTTTTGTCATGGAGGACCAGAAAAAAAAATGCCTGGTCCCATCACTTTGAACTCTATCTTTCTAGTCAATATGTTTTCAGACTCCATTAAGGACTCCCTTCCCTTCCGGCTAGTCATCCATCACAGGAAAATGAATGAAACAGAGAACTAAGTACCTGAGAAATGTTCCACACAAACATAGCAAGAAAACAATAAAGCAGCCCATTTCAAGACATATTAACATCTCACCTAGGGCCCATTTACTTCACTGCCCCTACCTCCAAACTACCAGAGAAGACATCAGAGGCCCTAGTTCTTCAATAGGTCCAGAGTTTCTATTTTCAGACAAGAGAAGGTTTGGTATAGACTGAAATGCGTGCAACAAACATCTTCCTGCCTTTCAGATGAAAGCAAATGAGCAAAGACACTTTGTCTAGGGGTAAAGCGGAAGTGGAAACATCTGAACTATGACCCAGCACTGCAGAAGGACCGATGTCCTTAGTGGGAGGCGGGGTGAGCCATTCCATGGAAGGGTCTTAAGTCCAAAGTCAAAAGGGCAAGTCCCAGCTACCGGCTAATGAGGAAGGAGGCGAGACGAGACGGGCGATGGATGGGGTTCTAGTGGCCTCAGCAGCACAGAGGAGGCTAATGAGGCAGATGGCGGACTCCACTTAAGACTCAGCAAACAGGCCAAGTAGCTTCCAAGCAACCGTTTGCTCTTGAAGACAGCATCTGCTCCTTCTCTGGCCAGCCGGCTTTCATTTTCAGAACTCCCCTCTTCCACGAGGTGGTGGGGTTACTCACAAGGTTTCTTCTTTGACACAAGGTGCCATTATAGATGGGTTGAGAACTTTGACTCAAACTACACCAACTATAGCTTCCCCGGGAGCTGTTGCTGGAGATGTCACCCCCAAAAGAGCGCTCTCTCATTCTCACTTTCTTCTTCTTCTTCTTCTTCTTCTTCTTCTTCTTCTTCTTCTTCTTCTTCTTCTTCTTCTTCTTCTTCTTCTTCTTCTTCTTCTTCTTCTTCTTCTTCTTCTTCTTCTTCTCTTCTTCTTCCTTCTTCTTCTTCTTCTTCTTCTTCTTCTTCTTCTTCTTCTTCTTCTTCTTCCTCTCATATAATACATCCTGGCCACAGCACGTCCTCCTCCCACTTCACCCCCCACACCCTGACACCAGCTCCCCTCTCCCCCACATCCACTGTTCCTCCATTTCCCTTCAGAAAAGCACAGGCCTCCCAGTGATATCAACTGAACTCGGCATAACAAGAGGCAATAAGTCTAGGCATATACCCTCATATTATGCCTGGATGAGGCAACCCCATAGGAGAAAACATATTCCCATGAGCAGGCAAAAGAGTCAGAGACACCCCAACTCCCATTGTTAGGAGTCCAACAAAAACCTCAAGATAAAGAACCACAGCGTGAGGGCCTGGTGCAGACCCATGCAGGCTCCCGGGGGTTGCCATGTCAGTCTCTGAGCCCCTGTGAGCCATACTTTGTTGATCCCATGGGCTGTGTTCTCCTGGTGTCCTCAAACCATCTGACCTCTGCTCCTCCTTTTCTGTGGGGTTCCCCGAGAAAGAATTCTCTCTTACTTAGAAGGAATAGCTACTTAAACTAGGTAAAACAAACCTGTCATCATAAAAAAAAAAAAAAGGCTTCCTCCACCAGAGGTTGTAACGACACCACAGTAATGCACAGATACAGCTATGGCTGCCATTAACTCCATGTCCTTGGACTTCAGGCTAAGGGAAGGATGGCTTCTTTGAGTCGAGCATTCATTACTTATGCTAAGAATCCTAACGATTCGACTTGCACACTCTTTGTCTTGCTTCACTCCTACCGTTGAAGAAAGCCCCTTGCCTGGGTGCTCCGTACAGCCAGGGAGTTGACCCTCTCACGTGAATCTTGGCCCTTTCTTGACTTTCTCCATCCATCGTCTCTGCATCTCCTCTCATCACCGGCTGTGTTCTCTACTTGCAAGCTTTCTTTGTCCTGTTGACCAATCATCTTTCCCCACCGCCAAGCTCAAATCACATAAAGCCAATTTTTTATCAAAAATTTTAATCACAAAATGTGAGCTTGGCACTCTTATTTAAAACGTACCTATGTCTACATGGCTAGATTTCGTCACATCTAATATTTTAAGGGCTATATAATGCCCAATGCTAAGTTAATTTATGATAATTTAACCACTCTTCTACTTAGATACCCTCTTATTTTATGGTATATACAATACCAGAAAGAATTTCTTCACAGATAACTTTCCTCTCTTCTACACTAAGTCCTTAGCACAAATTCTTAGGCCTCATAGCCCCACTGAGTTTGATAATGAAATTATTTTCTAATAGGTGTAAGATAAAATCTCACTGTGGGTTCAGTTTTGATTTAGTCACTAACAACAATGATGGTGACTTAGTTTTACTCTGTACCCCAGTCTGGCCTAGAACCTACAACCTTCCTGCTTCGTCCTCCTGAGTACTGAGGTTCGAGGCATGAGCCACCGTACTCGGCCCTTCATCTGTCACTTGTGTTTTCACTGACGTGAGCGCTCTTGATTTCTTAAACAGTTGTATGGATTCTTTCTAAGTACTAATTGATTCTTCGTAAGACTACATCTTTCGAAAACCTGTATTCTCTTGGTTTTACTTAGTTTTGTACTGTTAGGTATTCTTAAATGTTATCCAATTGGCCAATATCATCTTCTACTCTAGCTCCTTTTCAAGTCAGTCATTCTAAAACTGACTGTTGGTTTCATCCTTGCACTGAGGGGTACAGAAATCAGTGGCAATCAGCATGTCTTCCTGAAGGGCAAGTTGGTAATTATGTATTAAATGTGTCCACAGATGTGCTTTTTAAAAACATATACCATGTGCCTCAAATGTCATATCTCTAAGGAATGTAGACTTACACAATAATTGGGAAGGGCTAGGGGCTTTATCATGATGCTGCTCACAATCCTAAATTGGTGAGTCACTATGATGCCAGCCGATAGGAACTGGTATCTCAGTCTATCGACTAAAGATCACAATACAAATACACAAGTATTAGAAAGAGGGTCCCCCTTTCTGAGGACTAGGGAAGGGGCATAGCGGGGGTAGAGGGAGGGAGGAAGGGGGACAGAGAGGAGTCAAAGGAAGGGGCTACAATAGGGACATAAAGTAAATAAGTTTTTAAAAATTAATTTTAAAAAATAATAAAGAATTCAAATAAAAGTAATATTATACATGCTGGGCATGTTGTATTTATGTATTTAGGAAGCTATATGATTATACATATATGTATATTACAATAATTAATTTAAAAGGTCATACATTTTGAAGGAGAGCAGGGAGAGATCAATGGAAGGATTTGGATTGAGGAAATGGAAGAGGAAAATGATATAATTATATCATGACCACAAAAAAAAAAAAAAAAAAACAGAAAAAATTTAAAGTAACCCAGTAAAAATTAGAAAGAAAAGGAAAAATAATCCATTATACCGCCTTAAATCTAAAAGTACCAGGAAAAGTACAAGCATTGTGATGTTTGTTTTTTAATACTCAAGCACACACATTCATGGAAAAGGTTCTAAAATGTTGTCAGCTAATATTCAACAGTAATTACTTTTGTTTGTGAAATTACTGGGATTAATGGGGCTTTCATGTTCTTCAGCGTACTTTGTATTCCTTTAGGAAAAGCCTACATTACTTTAATGTAATAAATAAAGCAGGAAGCTATTCCTCTTATGGAAAACAGTCAAGAAACTTCCATCCCTCAAAATCGGTGCTCTAAATTTCATGGTTTGGGTCTTTTATAAAGTGTAGTCACTTTTTTATTCATGTGTAATGACTTTATATGCACCATGTTCCTGCAGCTGCCTCTGGAATTACAGGCGGTTATGAGTGCCCAGCATGAATGCTGGTAACTGAACTTGCGTGCCCTGCAAGAGCACTTAACCACTGAGCCATCCCTCCAGACCGTATGATTTCGTTTTTAAAGAGCACTATGCCATCGTTGGGGGCAGGGGTGTGACTCAAATGGTAGAGTGCTTCTCAGGCATCTAGGAAACCCTGGTTTTGATCTGAAGCACAGCAGAAAATAAATGAACATGATGGTGCATGCCTGTAGTCTCAGCACTTGGGAGGTAGAGGCAGCAGGGTCGGAAGTTCAAGGTCAAGGTCCCCCTCAACCACATAAGAAGTTCAAGAGCTGACTCTGCCTTCAAACAAGCAAAGAAAGCTGTTATTAATTGTCGACGTTTTAGTCTCTTTAACAGTAATACACTAAGAATACAAAAGAAAATCCTAATCCTAAAGGTACAATCCCCCACATCCTGATGCCAATATATTTGTATGGCACCATCTCATGGGAATATACATGCTTAGGTGATGACATTATTTCTTTTCTTATAGTTTACATTTATGTCCTGACTGAAATTACAGAACCATCAATGAGACAGAGTAAGAACTATAAAAAGGCATTTCTTCTTCAATAGCTTGTTTGGTTCTTTTAAACTGGCTGCCAAAATGGCCATTTAATATGTTTCTCTCTTTTTCACATGCACGCGGGTTGCTCGGCCTATGAAATCTTCCTCTCTTCTCCCAGGTCCCCAGGCTATTCAGAATCTTCTCTAGCAGTGCGCGTTTGTCAAGTGGTCCTCCTACTCTCAAAGCTTCTGGGGATGCTTGATCTTTCATCGTTAAAAAGGTACATTTCAGATGGAGGAATTGGAAAACCTGAGACAATTCTAGAAGCAACCAGAAGAATCCTACTGTCCAACATGAAAGAAAAGCTACTCCCCTCAGTCTCTGGGGTAGATATAATGATCCAGCCCTCCAGTGTCAAAAGAAATTTGGATGCAACAACATGTGCTTTGTCTTAATACTGCCCAGAACATAATTTAATCTTTGTCACTTGTGAAAAGATAATGAGAAATGGGACTAGATTAAAGAAGAATGAAAAAAGTTATAAGACTTCTTGGTGGCAGGGCATCATGGTGGACCATACAACTGCAGAGGGTATTAGTGCCTATTACCAGAGATGGTCTCCTGGCACCAGGGGACCCTACTTTGATGAGCCGACAGCAGCCTTAGCAGTACTGACCAATGTGAAGAAATACCTGCAGATCAACCTCGCTTTTACAAGGTACTGATCAGCCACACAGAGCCAGCCCCACCCTCTCCAAAGCTCTGCAGAGCAGCCACATCTGGACAGCAGTGAAAATGAGAAGAGAAAGCGTACAGCAGAGGGAGAGGCTGCGCTACCTCATCTCCAGTGTGCATCGGTTTGTCAGAGTCTAAATTCAGGAGAGCAAATGATTTCCACTTCAAATGCCTTACTCCAAGCCTGTGTGAGCTGGAGTTAAAAAACCCTTTCTCAGTATTTTATCCACTGCTTTTTACACTTCAATCAAATGGGGCTCCCTTTGCCACTTAGGTGTATACCGGTGATGATCCTGTCTTAGGAGCTCCCCTCCCTGCCCCAACGTCTTCCAAGTCAACACCGACCCAAATTTCAAGACCAACGTCAAAACTGATTTTCCCTTAAAGAATGGTATTTTTAGGAGCAAGCACATACTGACTATATCCCAGGTACTTTTGAGAATTCTCTTGTTTATCTTTGCAATGATTCTCTAATACAGATGCAATTATAGTATACGTCCATCTTAAAGATGGAGTCCAAGGTCAACCTCGCACTCAAGACTTAAACGTGGTGCTATATTCTTAATTACTGGGGCGTATCCCAAATCACTGTAGACTGCATTCACTAACTAATTATAGAGTATTGGTTCAAATGCTGAAGGATCAGAAAAGACCATTTATATTGGCTTAAATAATAAGACATTTATCCGTCCACACAAGCAATCCCCAGGAAAAATCTGTCTCTATGCTGGTTAAGTCTGCAGATTAATAGCCAAACTCTTGGAGGAACCAGACTCTTCCATATTTCTTATCCACCAAGCTCTGTGTGTCAGCTAAGTTACAAAGTGGACGCAGCAGCTCGGGAGGCATGTGTGCATGCCTTCGTGTGCATGCCAGCATTCAAAATCCAACCTTTAAAACTCCCCGTCAGTAGGTATTTATTTTTTCCTACCCTTAAGGATTCTTTTTTCCCACAAAGGGGATGAACATGCAGCCCCAGGTCTTTCTTATCCTTGAGAGGAAGGCAGTGTGAATTATCAAACAGGGCAATGTAAAAAGAGTAACTTGATGTGTTTAACAACACAGCCTTCCTTGCTGTTCCAGGGAGCAGGGCTATCAACAAAAATCTTTCTCTTGCTTCTCCAAACAATTATTTTTGTCTCTCTCTCCAACCATCTTCAAGGGGAAAAAATGCCCATCAGAGCTCTCCTATGAATGTCTATGTCTGGAGAAGAGAACCGAAGTTTGACCTTCCAACTTGGATACATTAGCTTTAACCAGGGTGGTGGAGCAATTATTTATATATTTAACAATGCTTGGGATTCAAAGCCAGAGATTTGCCACAATAGGCAAGGCCTCCACCACTTGTTCAAGACCTTAGGGTAATATTTTGTATTTACTCTCTATTTTTTTCTCAATTTGTTCAGACCTAGGGAAGGAGGAACCTGTGTGGGCCTCTCTTTAAAAACCCAACAGTGCAAGCTGACCTCTATGCACATTTTACTGGGTCACAACCCAGTCAGACATCCGTGTTTTAACAGGGTTTTAACTAATCCCTGGCAAGGGAATAGAAAGTTCTTGTTTAGCTTACAACTAGGATATATACAAACAAAAGAGTGAAGGGCTGATTTAAAACAAAAACAAACAAACAAACAAATCCTAGCTGTGTGAGCAGAAGAAAGGGAAGGGAGTTGCGGGGTTGTTGGCCCAGGGTCTGCTACTACATATCATTAGGGCTTAATTCATGTCGTACTGTCTCCACAGATCCAGTCACAAAGTCCAATGCATGGGAGTTGGTCAGTGCCTCTGGACTCTGGCAGGATCCCATTGCTGTCCACTCCTCCAACAAGCACAGGGGCAGCGGTGGGGGAGGGGGCGGGGAGTGGTTCCTGCTTAGCATTTACTCCAAGTTCCTTCTCCTCTCATCCTTTAGGCCAAGTTCCCCCTAGGGCGTCAACCCTGGAAGCGTACCAAAGAATATTAATATTTCCGTTAATAATTCTCTCATGCTCTCTATGTGCAAACCCATGTCAAGAGTATAACAAAGGACAATAAAATCTGCTCTTCCATGCAACTGTTTCCTGGCCATTCAATTTCCCTTTGAAGGAAAGGAATGGCATAAAGTTGCTTAATCACCAGCCTCAGAAGCCATTGGGGGAGCACTCACAGGTCATGGCCCAAACTCAAAGGTCTCTTGGATACTAACAACACACTGTTTCTTACCCTGGGAGCCTTTCTGTTCTTCTTTCACTCCAACTCAGGAATACCAGAACCCTAAAGCTTCGTTGCTGAAAAGACCGTAGCTGGGACAGCAAAAGCTGTGTGCTGCTATGGAACTGCTCAATGATTTCTTTTTCCAAAGTTATTCTCATATATAAATGTCCCTCCTGTCACAGAAACAAAACTCTATCCATTCTGAAATTTCCAGGTCAACTTTTCTTTGGACATTTGCAATTCAGATCTCAAGAAAATATAAGCTCACTTGCTAAACCCAATTGTTACTTGATATTCGCATATTACCTTTCCCTTAGTAAGCAAAAGACTTGAAAGATAAGTAAACTATAATAAGATAGTGTCATAAGTTGTCACAAATGGGTGGCAGTTCTCTTCTAGGGACTATTTACATATATACATATGCATACATAAATGTGCTATGTATAAAATAAACATGCAATTGTAAATATTTTATAGTTATAGAAGGAAATGTAGAAGTATAACAAACTAGAGTGCAGTTTTGAGGAGGGAAATGGCACAAACATTGAAACATAAATAAAAATGGGGCAGGGGCACGTATGGCCAAACCAGAAAATTGAGATATACGCTCACACATAACACAGTTGGAGCAAATAAATACGGCTGCCAAACTGAGTTGCATCTTCTACATGCCGAACAAAGCATAAGAAATGTGTTTGTTAATTTAAAACATCTGCTCCTCCAACAAGAATATGAATAAGAATGAAAATGCATATGGATTATTTGTCAATAAAAGTACAAAATCGCTTGTATTATTCCTCTCACACACAATTATCCTATGAAGACATCAATCCCCAAAGAAGAAATCAGCGCCTCTGATGAAGACGTACACCATGCAAAGCCCCAGCGAGAACAGAGCGTCATCTGCAGCTCTGACAGGCCTCTCCTCACCACCTGCCTCTCGAGGGTACAGTTTGCTTAAAAGCATTGTATACTGGCTAGAACGGCAGTGCATGCCTCTAATCTCAACACTTGTGCAGCTTCTATGTGAGCTCCATCCAGGGCTTCACAGTGAGATCCTATCTCAAGATAGATGACAGACAGACAGACAGACAGACAGACAGACAGATTGCACACTCAAGTCAGGGACTTTCTCACCCTCCCAAAGAGTTCCTTAGCAGGAAATACACAGCTCCAACCTTCCATCCACACAGTGAGAGCCCATCTTAGAGCAGCTTCTGCTAAGCTAGAAGCCCTTGGGAGTGAGAAGGGCTTTCCTACTTGGTCCTGATTCTGTCTGGTCTCAACTGGAATATCTTCAGTTAGAATCAGGATGCTCGCCCGCCGATCCTTACGTATATGCCAGCACCCAGCAGTGATGCTGTGTTACAGCGGAACTGAGTTTCTATCACAAAGCAGGTGCTCTGTAGTACATAATAAGTACATGAATGAAAACGGGTGTGTCCTCATCTGCCTTCTACTGCTGCGATGAACATCATGACGAACCGCAACTTGGGAAGGGAACAGTTTGTACGCCCCGAGCACAGTCTAGCGTTGAGGAAAGCCAAGGCAGGAATCCAAGAGAGGCGAGAACCTGGAGGCCAAACCTGAGGCAGAGGCTACAGAGAAACGCTACTTCCTACTTGGATCCCCATGGCTTGCTCAGCTTGGTTTTTGATACAAGCCAAGACCACCTGCCCAGGGACTGCACCAGCCACAGTGGGCTTGGCCTGCTCACATCAATCAGTAACCAAGAGAACGCTCCACACCTTGTCCACAGGCCAATCTGATGGAGCCAGTTTCTCAAATGAAGTTTTTCTTCCCAGATGACTCCAACTTGCGACAAGTTGACAGAAAGAAAAATGAGCCAACACAAAGGACAATGGGCATTTAAAAAAAAAAAAAGATATCCTATAATAACCACTGGAAATTTATCTAATACACTTGCAGGAAATTAAGGCATTGAGGAATGGCTAAATTGCTTCCCCCCCCCCACCCCCCGAATAAGTTCATAGGCGGCCACATACCCCAGTGCTGCAGAGCCTGGGATGTCTTAGTTGCAGTCACTAAGCAAGTCTCTTCCCATTAGAGGGACTCGGAGCACTTACTAAGTTAAGTTCTGAAACTTCCATTTCTCCTCCCCAGAGAACTTCTGAGCATACTGATGAATACCAACACAAATGAAACATGGGGGGGGCAGGGTGTCAAGCCTAGAGGGTTTCCTCTCCTGCTCCAGTTCCAAATTCAAAAGAAAAAGAGAGTACATCTGAAAAAACAGACCAGGCACCCAAGAACCCTAAGTGTCTGCTGTAGGTTACCTCGGGCCTCCTGAGCAGAACAAAGGGTCTCAATTCTTCTGTGCTTTAATATGCACAACGGATAACACTCCCATGAGTTAAGCAGATTTTGACCAAACAGATGTAAAAGTGGTCAGGAAATACGTGAGACACAGCTGCAGAGGATGGCTCGGCTGTCACCCTGCTTCTTTCTTGAATTCCAGAAAACATGGGAGCCAAGAAGTGTAAAAGTGGTGACCTCAAAGCTACTCAACTTATAAGAAAACAGTGAGGGCGTTATAGCAAATGTCCTACCGTCTACCTTTCAGTTCCTAGAAAGACGGCAGTAAACCCCCGTCTCCCCAGGGTCACAGCCACCCATGAAACCATATTCTAACTTTAAGTACTCTGGAGTCTATTGAGAACTTTACATCCTTAAAGCCATTCTAGCCAGGTGTGGTGGGCGAGAGCTTTAATCCCAGCGCTCAGAGGCAAAGGCAAGCCGATCTCTGTGAGTTTGAGGACAGCTGAGTTTGCACAGCAAGCTCCAGGCCAGCAGAGGCTACATGGACTAACAAGCCGACAAATAAAGGTGGTCTGTCTAAGCCAATCAACAGCAGTAGCCTCAGTGGCTATTACATCTCTGGGCTGGTGAGATGAGCCAGCAGGTAAAGGCACTTGCCACCAGGACTGACAGCTTGAGTTTAATTCCCAATACCTATATAGGAGAAGAAAACTCACTGCCATAAGTTGTCCTCTGACTTCTACATGTGTGCTATGGTTTGTGCCACACACAATAGAAATGTAATAAAATTTTAAATAAACATTTTATTAAAATTAATCAAAACGTGCGGGCACATGCCTTTAATGCCAGCACTTGGGAGGCAGAAACAAGCAGATCTTGTAAGTTCGAGGCCAGCCTGGTCTACAAAATGAGTTCCAGGCCAGCCAGCGCTGTTAAACAAAGAAACCCTGTCTACGAAAAGGACCAAAAACAACAACAACAAAATCAAAACACATGCTTCACTTCCCGAGATCCACTAGCCACTAGCCACATCTTGAGTGCACTTGTAGCCACACGTGGCTCTGAGGAACTGTAGCGGGGGTACAAGCAAGGAACCTTCCCATCACTTCAGCACTGCATTAAGGAATCTTGCAGAGTCAACCCTAACTCTCCTAACTGCAAATTTAAGAACTGAGGCTTGGTTTCACCCCAGAGACTCGCTACACCATACTACACTATGATACACCGTGCTACACCGTGCTACACCGTGCTACACCATGGTACACCATACTACACCGTGCGATACCATGCTATACCGTGCTACACCATACTACACCTTGATGCACCATGCTACACCGTGCTATTCCATGCTACACCGTGCTACACTGTGCTACACCATGCTACACTGTGCTACACTATGCTACACTGTGCTACACCATGCTGCACCATGCTACACCCTGATGCACCATGCTACACCGTGCTACACTGTGCTGCACCATGCTACACCCTGAAGCACTGTAATGCACCATGGTACACCATGCTACACCATGCTACACCATGCTACACCATGCTACACCCTGTTACGCCATGCTACACAGCTGGTCCTCAAGCACCAGGACCTGAACCAAGATGCACTGGCCTCCATCACTAAGTCACGTCCACTCAAGTATCTTGTTGCCACCTGCATATGAATGGCTGCTCTTTGTCAGGTCAGTCCTCCGTTCGGTATAGGCACTCACTCAGTTGCCCTTCTAACTAGCCCCATGGGGAGGATCACCCCTTACAGATGTCAAAGCAGAGGCACGATACATAAAGCATCGTGTCTGAGGGCATGCAGCAGGCACACTAGAGTCCCAAGGCTCAAACTCCAGAACTCAGGTCTTTCTACTGCATTATATTAAATATAGTAAACATGTCATGTTTTTATTGTCCTTGATATCTTTTTTTTTCAAGTTTGTTAAAAGTAATGATTCACGATTCATTTTTTTTTTCAGCAGTTGCCTGAAGAGTATGTCAACGTTTAGCAAGTTTGGTCTGAAGAAGAATAGAAGTTTTGTTCACTTCTGCAAACCAGAGGAGTTTTACAACTATGGCTATGGTGTAGTATTAAACCAAGTGTTCTTGGGCAAAGTGGGCCATGTTAATCGTCTTTTACCTTGCTAGCAAGTCTATGGCAGGTGCAGTTCAGATGCACTTTACAAAGTGAAAGATGGCCGAGATGACAATCAAACCATCCATGCCCAGGAAGAATTTATAAAAGGGAGCGGTTATAGCTTGGTGGCACAAAGCAACAGGGCAGTTAAATTATTTGTATTCCAGTTACTCAAGAAAGAGCAGAAGATACAGGTATGTAAAAACTAAAACAGAAAATTTCTCTTCTTCTGCACTTGGGTCACTCCTACAGCAGCAGGACATCACAACTGCTTCCCTCTAATGGACCACAGGCTTGACCTTGAGAAAGCCTTGTGCGTCTGAAAATGTACAAGCATGGCGGAGCACCAAACAGACCCCAAAATAGATTATTCGGTGTTCCTTTGGTATTCCTTCTTATCCCTCCCAGCAATCTCTGACTTGACAAATGAAAGAATATAAAAATAGGGAAGACAGAGTGAAAGGAAAGGGACAGCTGAAGTCAGAGCACAACTGAGAGTTATGGCTTAGGACCAAGTCATCCCGGAACGCCACTGCAAGTCCGTGTGGTTCCCAGAAGTTGACAATCACAACACAGATTGAGTAAACACACATGCGCGCGCGCGCACGCACACACACACACACACACACACACATGCATGCACATATACACAGAAAATCTGTAAACAGTATTATGTGCCTGTTAAGATGCACTGAGCCTTTGAATGCTTTTAGCATCATGTCACTAAGTTAATACACATCCAACAGCACAGGCAAGTCTCAGTCAAATAGGAAGGTTAGCCAGGGACAGCTGGCTTTTCCAGGAGGTCAGGGATGGAGACTGGCAGAGACAACTGGGTGGCAGGTGTTGCAAGGAGGGGGCTGGGCACGCAGGACTGAAGGTAAAATAAGCTCAGAGGCAAGGTTGGCTGTGAGGAGCAGAATGCTGGATGCGATGGTTTAGAGTTGGAACCAGATTTGAACCCTATTCGTCTGGCACTTACAGGCCACGAGACTCATGGGGATGGAGTGATGGTGTACACTTTCCGAACCTCGGCTTTCTTAGCTACAAGACCAACACGTATTTCCTGAGTTGCTAGAAAATTTTTTTAAATACCAGCGAACTCACCATCCCTTTCCCTTCTCATCTTTGTTCATAAAAGGAAAATTTGCAATGGCAAAAAAGCATATGCCAGGCACTGTATGGGTACCCTGCCACACACTCTCTGTGTTCTTTCTTCCATTAAAGATGATTCCGGGCGGGGTCTTATTTGCATCCATTTCACAGAGTAGGCAACAGAGGTTATGACGGTGCTGCTCTGCAGCAGAGGAAGGATCTAAGCCAGGCCACCTCTCCCTAGCAGCACCATGAACATGCTGCTCTCTGGGAACCTCCTGAGTAGTGAGTGAGGTGACAAAAGGTGCTATCAGTCAGGTGACTTCACAAGACATGGGGAGGGTGGCAACTAGCAGTTAAAAACTGCCTAAATCTGTGTTGCCAAGTACTTAATGTCTTACTGATTTTTTTTAAAAAACTTTATTTCATATGTGTGAGTGTTCTGCCCATGTGTGATCTGTGCATCACATGTGTGCTGTTCCTGCAGAGGCCAGAAGAGGGCATTAGATCCCCTGGAACTGGAGTTACAGACAGTTTTGAGCTGTCATGTGGTCACTGCAAATCAAACCCAGGTCCTCAGAAGAGCAGCCAGTGCTCTTAGCTACTGGGCCACCTCTCCAGCCCCACTTTAGGGAAGTCTTTTGCATAAAGCGGACGCTAGCCATTTTTTAAGCTGACCAGGTCTCCTTCCGGTTGCCCACCAGACGAGGGAACAGGGACCCAAGAACTTCACACTCCTGTCCTACTTTTCTCGGCCAGGAAACAAGAACCTCAGGCAACAAGGGCTCTGGGGTGACACCATCTCTTACATAACGAGCACCGTGGGGTGGAATTAGGAGTTGGCCCTGAGCTGCCACACACAGGGCGAGCTCGGGGGTACTTTTATAAGACAGGCCCTCTCACCCCAAGGAACGAAGAACTGCTTTGTTAGGAGTTCCTAGAATAGCCTACTACCCCGTGCTAGAATGATGCACCGTTCTTATCTCTTGACATTCAAAATAGATCCATGTATGTCTGTTCTCCAATTTCACTGGCAGAGGGGCCATGTCTGTCTTCACTAGGTCATGTGAAGGGAGACTCATGACCAAGTAGGTAACGAACCACCACCACAACAGATTATCTGCCGCCACCCCCACTCTCCCCTCCTTCCCTCTTTTCCTCGTTTGTTCCGCTCCCCTTCCACCTCCATTACATTGGAGATTAAACCTGGGCACCGGTGTCTTCCAAGCAAATAATTCACCTCGGAGGCACACGCCAGAAGCTACTGTCAATTTTAAAGTCATTAAAACAAGAGGTTCCAAATAAATCAAAATGGAGACTCTCTAGACTTCCGGCCTTCCCGAGTCTCTGGCGCCCGCTTCTCCCACACTTGATTCGACAGCAGGCTTTAGTGACTCACCTCTGCACAGTCGTTTGAAAGTATTCAACATTGTTTCCGTAGAAACAAGCGCGCTGTTTCTTTTTATATTCCTATTCCAGCAGTTTAATTAAACGATAAGTCAGGTCTTGTCACTTCTCTTGCACTTCCAAAGGTTCACCCACCTTACCGAAGGGACAAGCAAAATCCAGGCCAGGGCTGGACAGGCAAATCCTCCTGGACTCCTTCCTTGGGTATTTGTGTCAGATACTTGGCCTCCAGGCTCCACCTCTGACCTTACACTTTACAGTCACCATGGAGCCCCCATAAAACGCTCTTCTCCTAGATGTCCACAGGGGTCAGTCTTTAGCAGGACTTCTTCCAGGTCTTGGTTCAAATGTCACTTTCTCATCCTATTTAAAGTAATGGACCCCCAACTGACATTTCCCCATCTTCCCACCCTACAGTTCTTCTTTGTGTTTATTGGTTCCATTTCTTGGTGGCGTACCTGACACACAGTTCAAAGTACAGGAAGGTAGAGAAGGTGTTGATTCGTTCGCTGATGCTCTCCAGGACCTAGGCTAGTAGGCTCGGTGCTGTCACTGAGTAAGTAGACTTTTAATAACAGTCTTTGTTGTGGTGGTTAGCATAAAACCTCTCCAAAATTCAATACTAAGTGCTTCAAGGACTTCGGGCTTGAGGAGGGTGAAGAACAAAGCTAGCAGAGCCTTGGCAGCAAAGAAGGCACCTGGACGGCTTATGAGTGGGGTGGTACAGGAAGCATTACCCTCATCAGAAGACATGG
Organism: Acomys russatus; assembly: GCF_903995435.1. Lineage (NCBI taxonomy): Eukaryota > Metazoa > Chordata > Mammalia > Rodentia > Muridae > Acomys > Acomys russatus. The sequence goes on along the minus strand of NC_067164.1, from coordinate 19,548,604 downwards.
ACAGAGAGGACCAAGGTTATCCACTCGGTGTAAGTTGGCGAGACCATCCCTGACCATCCCTGTCTTAACTGGATGGAACTGAACCCTTGAATTTGTTGTTGTTGTTGTTGTTGTTGTTGTTGCTGTTTTTATTCAACTACACAGCAACACACAGAAAGCCAAATGTAGAAGATGGCCTAGAATCTAGTTTCCAGATACACTGTAAGATAGCAGTAAAAAAAAAAAAAAAACAAAGAAAGAAGACAAATTGCTGAATATCATCCACCTCTCAACAGCCAAAGACCTCTAGCCAGTCTCTTCATCTTCCTCCTGGGCTTGGTGAGCCACTCCCAGCATTCAAGATCATGAGTTCGAGGCCACCCTAGGCTCCATAATAAGGCCTTGTACTCAGGGAGGAAATGCATGGCCTGCCTACTGCACTGGCCTCAGTACCAGATGAGTCCATAGCTATGAAAATACACTGAAAATAGATGACACACTTTATAAAGAAAGCAGTTTCCTCGTATTACTAGAGGTGACTGACTTGTCTACACTGCATACAATTACTCTTCAAAACTGACGACAGACTTTGGCCTCAGAATGATTTCTAAAATGTATTAAAGAATAAACAGAAAGAAAATTCTGCTTTTAGGGCATGGAATTGGAAAAAAAAAAGAGAGAGAGAGAGAAAAAAATAGCTTTTTCCTGATTCTTTAATGGAAAAATATCAAGAAGGGGAAAAGTACATAAATCTGCAGAGCAGCAACTATAGCATATAAAGACCAGATTGGAAAATATTACTTCAAATATCTATAATTATCTAGACTCCTAGGAGCTTCAGCTATTCTTCATCTCTTCAGCACAAGGATAATGCAGGATCACGAACTAAAATTCCAGGCGTCAATAGCAGGCTGCTATGTAGATGAGCGCACCCTTCCCAACCCCCGTCATCTGCCTTATTCCAACACGTAGTAAACCCAAACTAAAAGAGTGATGAAGAATGGCTTGTCACACCATTTATTAGAGTTGATGGAGTGTAGACAGTCTTTTCAGTAAGGCTTTAGCACACTGCTATGCACCACAGTACATTATTAATGAAAAGGAACACACAAGACTTGCATCAGCCTCCCCCCCCCCCCAAGTCATTCTGACATTAAATTCAAAATCAATTCTGCCTACCCAGTATGGCAAAAGGTCAGGAGATTAAAATGCTAATTTGTTTGTTGTTTACCCCACCCCCTGCAAAAAATGAGCTTAACATTCAGAAAAATAATCAAGAATCTTTTCTGTTGTCGTGAATTTAATAATAGTATTTTTTTTTAAAGAGAGGATCAAAGCATGAAACGAATATATCAGGAATATAAACAAACTGTGCCCTAGTTTGTATGTGACAAAAGGACGGGATGCAATTATCCCTGACTGAGAGAACACAAGCGAGAGCCATCCAATGCAAATGGTGGGGGGGGCGGGGTGTCGAACTTCTCCTTCAGGACCTGAGGATCCACAAGGAACTAATTTACTCTCCCAAGGTTCTTAAGTAACTGAGCCCGATGGTACCAGGATGCGCAGTAATCTTTAGCCAGTGAGGAAAAGTAAGTAAACTTTACAATGATGCCATCATGTCACTCGCTCAGTCATCTCAGTCAAGCATCTCACATCCAACAGAAATAGATTGAGAATGACCTACCGCCAGCAAGGAGCCCTGATAGAGACAAGCGCCTGTGGGAGAGAAACAAAGCAAGAATTAAAAAGGGAGGCATGACAAAATTAACAGTCACTAACAGCTTATTTCTTAACTTCACCTACATCAGACCCAGCCAGCTACTCAAAGGCTTGGACACTCTTCAAATCAGCATCATTTGCAGACACATAATGGAGTACGTGACCAAAGAATGTGATTTGAATTTTAAAAGAAATGTCTTTATACCTCAGCAATATGGCTTCCCAAACAAGACCTGAACAAGGACAACACCAATAGACCTGTGAACACAGAAGGGGGCAGTCCCAGGGGGCCCCAGCCCTTGACAAAGAACTAAGGACATCCAAGGGATGCTAAGAACAGGAGAGCAGTCTCTCCTGGGGGTGGGTGGGGAAAAGGCCTCTAACTGGTTCTGCAATACCAAGTGGTCAGCCCTGAAATCTTGTTCATGCAAGCAGCATCGAACAGACTTAGTGGAGTGTGTGTGGTGTGTGTGTGTGTGTGTGTGTGTGTGTGTGTGTGTGTGTGTATGTGTGTGTATGTGTGTGCATGTGTGGTGTGGGGGGGTGTGGTATTGTGTGTGTGTGTGTGGTGTGTATGTGGTATGGTGTGTGCGTGTATGTGTGGTGTGTGTGTGGTGTGGTGTGTGTGTCGTGTGTGTCTGTGTGTGGAGTGGGGTGTGTGTGTGTGTGAGAGAGAGAGAGAGAGAGAGAGAGAGAGAGAGAGAGAGTAATAACTAACACAAAATTGACTAGGAATTCCAGAGGGACTGGAAGGAACAGTTGGAGAAAGGAAAAGGAATGGAGGGGAGTGATATGATTGTATTTTAGTTTTAAATGTATTTATAGTGGCATAGCATATACACAGTGCCATTATCGTCGGGCTCTGTCATGGAAGCTCCAATAAGCCAATCTCAATGTACTTATCCAAGCTTCTCTCCATACTTTGCTACTTAAATTCTCCAGATCAACTCAAGGGGGCCGATTTACTCCATAATAATTTTCAAGTCTCACAGTTTCTCTCATGTTCAGTTCCTGAGAATGCACTTGGTCTGTGAGGATTCTTGAACTTGACCCCATCCTTGGACAGGATAGCACTCCCTTCTTTAAACTCACAGCCTTTGCTGCCTGTATTATTTTTTGTGAACCCATTCTTGACACTTCCCTGTGGTATTCAATTTTTATTTGTTGTTATTGTTTGGTTGTCTGGCTGGTTGGTTTATGCTTGTCCTGAGACAAGGTCTCCCCATGTCTCTCAAATTGGCCTACAACTTGCAATCCTCTTGCCAGCTTCTAGAGAGCTGGGACTACAGGCCTGGAACCATATCCATCTCTGCGTGTGATATTCTTGGTGAAAATGTTGCCTCTGCTGCCCCTCATATGCACATACGCATGCTCAGGTTAGGGGCTCACACATGCTCAGGTTAGGGGCTCATACATGCTCAGGTTAGGGGCTCATACATGCTCAGGTTAGGGGCTCACACATGCTCAGGTAGGTTAGGGGCTCACACATGCTCAGGTAGGTTAGGGGCTCACACATGCTCAGGTAAGGGGCTCACACATGCCCAGGTTAGGGGCTCACACATGCTCAGGTTAGGGGCTCACACATGCTCAGGTTATAGGCTCACACATGCTCAGGTTAGGGGCTCACACATGCTCAGGTTAGGGGCTCACACATGCTCAGGTTAGGGGCTGCCTCTACTTCTTGACCTTGCCTCCTACCTGCCCACCTATTAGGCATCTGCTAACTTACTGTATAAACACAAAAGCACCAATTTCCTGTCTTTCTTATAGTACATTCTTCGCTGGGGGCGGGGGAGGCTAAGACACTGAGTGGGACAGCATAGATCAGTGGTTCTCACCCTATCTAATGCTGCGACACTTTAATACAGTTCCTCATGTTGTTGTGATCCCAACCATAAAATCATTTCATTGCTACCTCATAACTGTAAAATTGCTACTGCTATGAATCATAAATATTTGATATGCAGGCTATCGGACATGTGACCCCTGTGAAAGAACTGTTTGACCTCCATGGGGGGGGGGGGGGCTCACAACCCACAGTTTGAGAACCACTGGCATAGATGGACGCTTTTGAAAAGTGCCCTTCTGTTGAGGCCCTGACCTCCAAAATCCTTCTCATTCTGTGTTTTTCCTTGACGTGCTGCTTATGAACTGATACGTCTTTATATTTTCCAGTCATTAGACACCAAATAAAAAAAGAAAAGGGTCATCTGTTCTAAATGCAGAAGAAAGCAGAATTTGACTGGGGGGGGGGAGATATAATGACCAGCTAGCATATCAAAAAAAAAAATCAATCTCTAAGCTTTACGTTTTAGAGCAATATAAAAAAAAATTGCAATCCTAATTTCTAGATGTGTGCACACATTCTCCAGCAATTTAAAACAGCACAACAGGTGTTATTTAACCTGGAAGCAGGTGTGCAGCATGCTACCAGCCAGTCTCTCTGCAAATGAAACACAAAATAGGCAGCCAGCGTGCAGACACAGCAAGGTGGGAGGGTACCATGGCAGGGCGCAGTTGCTCTCCAAGGAGGCGTGGACCGGTTTATTACAGTGCGGTTTCCCAGCCAATCCCAAACAGGCTAGCTTCATAGCAATGGCTGGCCTACCTCCCCTGTCAATCATGGAACTAACAATCTTTAAAGAAAATGAGATGACTATTTACACTTGGGTTTGAATGAAAGATCTCTATGGGCAATTTGCTGAAATGACTTTTATGTCCTTGACATTCAAATAAGAAAAACTTGAGATAAAATCTTGAGAAGAAATTCATCTCAACTGACCTATTTTTGAGGGATTTTGTTTTGAAGCTATTATTTCAATCTATAATATGCCATAAGAAAGGAGATATATGTGTGTATAAATATTAAACCATCAGGTGTATCTAGATACCCCAACAATTCAGTTTTTAAATCATGTGTGTGTTTGTGTGTGTGCGCGCATGCACACATATGTGGGGGGGGGGGAGCAGAGACCAACCTCAGGTGTAGGTGTCATTACATGAGCACTTTCTATCATGTGGTTTAAAACAGGATCTCTCACTGCCTGAAACTAGCAGGCAGGCATGGCTTGGTGGCAGTCTCCACTTCCATAGCACTGCTATTGCAAGCTCAGGGCCCAGGAATTAAACTCAGGTCTTCATGTTCACACGACAAGCACTGTACCAACCGAGCTGTTTCCCCAATAAACAATACAGTTTTAAAGTTTTATCAGCACCATAGTTATCGTTCAAAATAATGAGCTTTATGATGGCATGTATGTATATATGTATGTATATAGGAATGTATGTATGTATGTAGACATATATGTATGTATGTAGGCATGCATGTGTGTACATAGGCATGTATGTATGTATATATGCATGTGTGTGTGTATATAGGCACGTATGTATGTATGTATATAGGCTTTTCTGAGACAGGATTTCTCTTCATAGAATCAAACTCACTGCGATCTGCCTGCCTCTGCCTCCCCGAATGCTGGGATTAAAGGTGTGTGCCTCTCCGACCGGCTTTCTTGATGGCATGTTTATGTATGCATAAAATTACACACCTTGGTCATATTCACTTCACTCTGACCCCTTCTCCTCCCACTGGCCCCCATTTTCTTCCCAAATAGTCAGCTTTTACTTTCACGCCTGCAGCTCACTTTCCAAGTTAAACACACATTTACTTATTTCTGATGCTTATTATAATTATAAAAATTGTAATGATGTTTTTAAAATTATAATGAAGATAATCACCACTTAGGTACAATTTAACAGAATAGAATCACTTTTTCAGGCTACTAATCTCTTAATAGTTAAGCAATTGAATATCTGTGACATATTCAAGTTTTCTTTGCAGTTGACGGATAAAAATTGTATGCATTTATCATGTATGTCATGATGTTTTTCAAGTGTGTTGTAACCTTTAAAATAACCTAAGACATTTCAATGCCTATGGGAAAAGGCAATAGTTATAAGACCATCCTCTCCTATGCTCACATAAGGCAACTTTCCAAGAAATGCATCATTAGGTCGTTCCATTGCCATGGGGACATCAGAGAGTGTAATGACACATACGAAAACACCAAGACGAGCCTAGGCAGTATAACCTCCTCCAGCCAGCGCGTACACTGGCCATCACTGGCCAACACATCATTACAGGATATGCGATTGTAACTTTAGGTTTTGTCTCCATAAGGTTGTCTTGCAAAAATGAGCTTTTTTTTTTTTACCCCCAAGGAAATCTAGTACCTTAAGAAATAAGCAAACAGCCATAGCAAAGCTCATTTTTGGAAGTCTGGATAGAGGCAAACTATAAACTCACTGCAACATGAAAATAGCCAGCAGCCTTGAGAATGGCCCTCTATTTGTGCTTCTTTAAGCCAGACATCTGGGACAGACCCAAGTCAAACAATATGCAGCTGATAAATCCTACCATTAGAAAAAGAAATAACTCAATTTGGGTTACTCCATGATGTGCAATTCCAAAAGAAATAAGCTTTGCCCTCTGAAGGCATCCCCCAAAACGAACAGTGCTGCCCAGAAGGCAGCCCCCTGCGTGAGTCTCCATTAACACACTTTCCAAAACCTCGTTTCTACTCTCCGGAGAAAACAAAGCATTCCAGCATGATGCCCAGTTCCATCAAACATTCATCATCACCCAAAGCCAGACGAGGCCATCCAGAGCACGCATATTTCTCCTACACTATGGCAGGCTGCACACCCACCAACAGATGAAGCTGTGATGCTTTCTGGCAGTGCTGGGAGCATCTCCTGGCACCAGAAAGGCAAAAAGGCCTTTATTCCATCCACCTCCTCTACACACACACACACACACACACACACACACACACACACACACACTTTCTTCTTAAGGAGTACTAGAACTTCCCTGTGGGTTTATGGTTTGGACTTAATGCATTTAGATGAACTTAAGAAAAACTACAGCTTTAGATAAACTGTTAGAAATGGTAGAGACTAAGAAGGAGAAGCTGGCTTTCTTCATAGGAAAACTGGAGGGGTGTGGGGGCACAGGTAGGGGCACAGTTGAAGCTGGAGTCACAAGCCGAGGCCACCCTCTAGTTTCAGAGCATGGACTTACAGCTGAGATACCAGCATCTTAGTTTCTACAGTGAGGATATTGCCATCACATTCATAGAGCGCCATGCAGTAAGCCTACACCCTGAGGCTGGCCTGTCCTCCCTGGCTGCTCTGTTTATTTCTTGTGAATCAGATGTGCAAAAGTTACCTGCATAAAATAAAAGTCACAAAGGCTCCTTTCCTGAAGTCTCTTGGAGATCATAATGCACTCCTTTATTGGGCACCCACATGAAGTTTAATATTTTTAGGGAAGTTTTGAGATATAATTTGTACCATACCTCTATCCTTAAACTATTAGCCATAGAGATTGTAGCTGGTAACTGAGTCAATTAAAATAGTTAAATCCAACAACCACAAAATGTCAGACTTTTGTGTAGCAGTTTCTGCCTTGATGAAACTTTGCATCTTCGAGAAAACTTAAGATGGGATGCTTACAGGGAGGTGAAACATCACGATGTTCCAAGGAGAGGTAAAATACTGCAGGGGAAGATCCTTAAGACAGGAAGTAAACTCCAATAGCTTCAGGAAGTTCCTGAAGCTGGCCAGATTCACTACTTCCTTTCTCTCACAGAGTGTATAGAGTAAAGACTGTTGAGTGTCTCTCCCAGAGGAGCCAAGTCACAAAGAAGCAACAGAGACCAGCCAAGGAGCCGAAGAGAAGCAGAGGCCAGGCAAGCTGCCCAGATGGAGCAAAGACCAGTTGAGCTGCCTAGAAGAGGCTCAGACCAACTGTGCCACCTGAAAAGGACACTCTGCAACCTGTTGTTGCAGTGTGTGCCAGGTCCCCAGCTTTGTTAGATGTCACCCATCCAGCTGTCTCTGAGTCACTTCTCCTGTGAATCACTCCTCACCTATATTCCTGTAAGTAACCCTAATAAATCTCACTGGCTCACCAAGTTGAAACTTTGGTGATACCCTCGTTTGATCCATCCACCGCCTCCTATTTGGAGTAAGTGGCTGTAGATGTGTGTGTGTGTGTGTGTGTGTGTATGTGTATTGCGTCTTCCCAGGAAGAGCCTGCCACACAACACATGTGCACAGATCAAAAGAAATCATGGCACACAGAGCCACTAAGATAAGAGGAGATTTGGAGAGCGTGGTGTCTTAGTTACAGTTACTATGACTGACGAATAGCATGACCAGAGCAACCTGGGGAGGAAACTGTTTGTTTGGCTTAGGCTTCCACATCACAGTCCATCAGGGCAAGGCAAGGCTGCAACCCAAGCAAGACAGGAAGCCTGGAGGCAGGAGCTGATGCGGAGGCCATGGAAGGGATGCTGCTCACTGGCTTGCTTCCCCCGGCTTCCTCAGCCTGCTTTCTGATAGAACCCAGGACCACCAGCCCAGGGATGGCACCACCCACGGTGGGCTGGGCGCCCCGCCCCAGCAATCACTAATTAAAAAGTGCCTTACAGCTGGATCTCATGGAGGCATTCTCTCAGTCGAGGCTCCCTCCTTTCAAGTTGACATAAAAATAGCCAGCACACGGGGTATCACAAAAAGATGACTCATTAGCATCAAGCAGCCACAAGTTGGCATTTAAATGTTCAAGCTTTATGTTGTGTTGTAATTCAGCATATGGCTGAGCACACTGTGGAATAGTTAAAATAGAATCATTTTTGGACTGACAGGATCACTCATGCCCTGATTACTGTCAGCTAGGATTCAGACCAATTAATAGAGCTGTAAATTAAACAACAACAACAAAGGTCAACTGCTTCTGAACTACCACAAGATTTGGCATGAGGCTCCAGGGTCGCCGTGTGGTAGCCTCGCCCCTCCTTTGAGCCACATGGTTGAGTGTTTTATGACTACTTGTGCCTGAGTCAAAATGAGTGAGGTTGTCACCCGAGTCCATAACAGTGGATATGGATAGCCGTGTCTCCACTCCAAGATGTCTATGGGGAAAGTGATACACACACACACACACACACACAAAAAAAAAATCTAATTCCAGAGGGGAGTGGAAATGCAGTATATTAGGAACAGGAACCTGTGATAATACATCACGTATCCACTTGTACTTGCAGGGAGGGATGAAAACCAAAGCTGTAAAGTCGCAGTCACTATCGATCAATGGGTGTCTCAGGACTGAGACACCCAAGAAGGGTCACATGTTCTTAGACCCCTGCTGCTATTTTACCAATATTACAGATGTGGGGATGTTTAGCGCCTCTGGAGCTAAGTACTACATGCAGCAGATGTTTTGCTTGTTCCCTCTGTTGTCAGAATCCCAGAGTCCCACCAAGCCTAACATGACGTAAGAGCTGACGCCTGGTGGCACTCAGAGGAAGGATAATAGGTCACCAAGAAGAGACTCGATACCCTATGAGCATATACAGGGGGAGGAGGTTCCCCTCAGTCACAGACATAGGGGAGGGGAATGGGGGGGGAGCGGGAGGGAGGGAGAAATGGGAGGATACAAGGGATGGGCTAACAACTGAGATGTAATTTGAAAAAAAAAATCTGTGAATAGAAAAAATAAATTAAAAAAAAAAAAAAAAAGAGCTGTCAATGAAGGTCTGTAGAGTGAGACACGGAGGTGGGCTGCTAGTTCAGCCAATGCGGTCCTTCTCCAACGCTGAATCTTAAGCACAGAATGCCTCACCAGTGGAGCTCTCTGGCCAAAGACAGAACCAGAGCCACTGACATACCTGCAACCAAAGCAAATTCTCAATCAAGTGATCCCTCCCAGTGTAACCAGGTTAATAGTGGGCATAGGAGGAAAGAGGGCAACTGTGGGCTTAGCTAAAGCCATGGTGTGGAGAGTGGTAATAAGGCACAAACCAGGGTTTGGGTCTCACCGCTATTTCCCAGTTCCATCCCAGTGGTCTATCTGGTTTAACCTCGAATAATTTCCAGTATAAACACATCTCAAGATAAGTCTCCAGAAAATGCTGTTCCAGTTGCTCTGATTCGGAAAGCAGCCAGGTTAGAAGCTTCCCTATAACTTTTTGATTTTTATTAAGCCCCCAGATCACAGTTTATCAGTTTAGCAATCTTGAGGCAGCATACAATCACACTGCCAACAACCTAGTTATAAAAATTCATCTTTCTCTTGATACTTAAGTTAAAAATTTAGAACTTGAAAGTCTCACAAAATCTTTTTTTCTTTCTTTCTTTCTTTCTTTCCTTCTTTCTTGCCATCCAGGGTGTTGAACCCAGGGCCTTGAGCAAAAGCTCTATTACTTATCTATAGCCTTGACATGCCCCCCCATATCTCTCTCTCTCTCCCTCTCTCTCTCTCTCTCTCTCTCTCTCTCTCTCTCTCTCTCTAATTAGAAAGCATATTTAAATCTACCACTACATAGTACCTTCCTCATTTAGTAAGATGGTTCATTCAAGGTCAGCTGGTTCATCACAGAAGCTGATCTATTTAAGTGAATTGAAAAGACTGTCACTTGGCCATCCCTCTTCTGACATGTGCTTTTGAGAACCCCTTTCACTATAGGCTGGAGACACTGGAGTGACTGAAGCTGCCCTCAGCTCACAGGCCTCCAAGGAAGGACTCCATACAGCAACTCTAACTGAGGGAAGAATTAACTGGAGGGCTGCAAGCATTCCCTGTTGTCCACAAAAAAGAAAGCAAGACAGTTTTCCCATAGATTGGCAGGTTGAAATGTGACTATCTGGTCCATCCAAGAAGGCACATGTGGATACCTGGCTTTAAAATCATCCCTTGGGCTGGATGTGGTGGTGCACGCTTGTAATCCCAGCACTTAGGAGGCAGAGGCAGGCAGATCGCTGTGAGTTCGAGGCCAGCCTGGTCTACAAAGTGAGTCCAGGACAGCCAAGGCATCACAGAGAAACCCTGTCTAAGAAAGAAAGAAAGAAAGAAAGAAAGAAAGAAAGAAAGAAAGAAAGAAAGAAGAAAGAAAAGAAAGAAAGAAGAAAGAAAGAAAGAAAGAAAGAAAGAAAGAAAGAAAGAAAGAAAAGCATCCTTTGGGTTCATAATAGCACTTGAGGAACTCTCTAAAGTTCACAGTTTCCATCTCAGTCTCTTAAAGAAAAAGAAAGCCTTGACTGGCCCAAAGTAGCAGGCTTATCAGAGGACCGCTGATTTGTGTGGGAGACCATTATCACAGAATTAAACAAAGTGAATGAGACAAAGTGTGTAAAACGATTAGCACAGTACAAAGAAAGAATATGTGCTCGGTGGCTGGCTGTGTTCATACAGTCTGAGCTAAGCTTTGTGGCTTGGCTGGGACCTCTCAGACATCTCTCAATCCAGGATCTAATTTGTGAGCTGATTCAGAATGCTCTGAAAGAAATTAGATGCTGCCAGGCATGGTGGCGCACGACTTGAATCCCAGCACTCGGGAGGCAGAGGCAGGTGGATTGCTGTGAACACAGAGAAACCCTGTCTCGAAAAACAAACAAAAAAAAAAACAAAAAGAAAAGGAAATGAGATGCAAAGTTCTCCAAAGATGCCTTGAAACACACACACACACACACACACACACACACACACACACACACACACACACACACACACACACACACACCCCTCAGCAGTTCATACACTTTGCCCGATATATCTATCAGCCCTCCACAGAGCATAGCCCATATAGTCTCTTAATAATAATGGTTTTTGTCATTTCAAGAAATTTGCTTCTGAGGGACAGCATCGCTCCAACTGCCCCCTGGTGAGCAATCCAGGAGAGATAGCATGTTTTCGGTGCTGTTGGGATATAATTTTTAAATAAGAAACTGCCACCAAGTGAAACTGTGCTTTTTTTTTTTTTTTTTTTTTTTTTTTTTTTAAGTCCTAAGTTGAACTTCTGGGAGCCCGGGCTGGCTCTCCCATCTGGTTAATTATTATAATTAAACCTTACTAGTTTGTTTTTAAAGGATGCATACACACATGCACTTTTTCTTTTTAACAGGTTGTCCACAGTTTGAAAATGTCTGCACAACCCCCTCCCCCAAGGCGTGCTTTTTACTGGAAATAGTACCCTTTTGACATAAGTCGCGCGACATTGTGAGAAGGTGGCGCCTTAACCTGTGTGGGAAAGTCCCCGCGTGAATTTCCAAGGCCAGGCCGCTTGCTAAGGAAGAGAGGCGCCACTGCACTGAATACTGGAACTCCACCTGAGGTTTTGCCCTCCTGCGACCTCCAGCCGCCCAGACTCAGCGCCTCTGGGTGCAGGGCAGGCAGGCGACACGTGCATGCCACCGCCTATATGATTTGCTACTGGGCAGGTGAACGCTTCCTGCAGCTGGATGAATAATGAATGGAGCCGGGAAAGGAAACAGAGCCAAGCGGTGGATGAAGTCCTCCCCCTTCCCAGCCCGCCACTCCCTTCCCCCTCCGTGTGTGCTAAACCCCGCCATCGTCCCCGCGACTCTGAGCAGGTGAGAGCTCACAGCGCGCCTAGGGGGCGCGGGGTGGGGGGGAGGGGGCGGCGCCAGGCTCAGCATCTCTCTCTCACACACACACACACACACACACACACACACAACTCTTGATTTACTGACTGATTTATAATCTGAACCGAGATTGCATATGCTATCCCGGCCACAACACTCAAGTCTCCTTTCTCTTCCTCAGCTCTTGAGGAAGTGGACTGGGGTCCCCCAATGAAAACCCAGGGAGAAGAGATGAGCCTACACTCTGATTATCCACTTTTTCCTCCCCTGAGAAGCAGGCAGCCTCGTGCTCTCGCTACCGGGTTTTTAAAAAAAATTTTTTTTTTCATTGCAACTGAAATGTCTACATCCAGAACACTCTAACCCAGTACTTAGAAAATCTTAAGTGGGCTTTGGGGCCGGGGGGAGCACCCTATTGAGGCGAGGAAGGTAAAAAGAACCATGGAGCTTGGGTGAGGATTTTATGTTTCATAGGAGTGGGATCAGCTGCTCTCTCCTCACCTAGGCTCCGCGTAGTTGCTTTTCCTTTATGAGTAGGGTAGAGGTGGGAGGAAGATCCAGTTTCCGAAATGTCACCTCAAGCGGCCACCCACCCACCCCCATAAAGCAGAGAGGAGGCCGTGGCCGGGCTATGATTCGACCACGAGAGAAACCAGGACTGGAGGTTTCAGCCGGGTTAGGAAAACCCCACTCCATGTCCACCCCTCGCCCCAAATCAGAAACTTCCACCCAACCCACAACACTCTAAACCTCGCTGAGTCTTTTAAACTGCACAAACGAACACACACAGCACACACGGGGCACCGCTCTTTTACCTTCGCAATGAGGCAATACCGCAAACTCCGCCAGCACTAGGGCCACCGAGAGCCACGCTTGGAGGACACCCATCGCCGCCGCGGCACTCTCACAGGAGGAGCCGAGCCTTCAGCATCCAAGAACCTGCTCTCGGCCAAATCCCAAGCTGCAGCGCCGGGAGCGGGGACGCTCAGACAGTGTAGAAACGCGGGCTGCACCTCCTGGAGCCGAGGTTTGGGGGTGGACCCGAGAAAGATGCCGCGGAGAGCAACCCTCAATCAGCCCGGGGTCTCACTGGGCTCTCCAGCACAGCGGCCACCAACGTGAGCCCAGCCTGCTAGAATAAGGCAAAGCTCAGGTCGCCGCCAAATCTAGCTGGAAAGTTGCGGGTCAGGGGCTGCTGGGATCTCTCAGCATTTCCCCCGGGCCAGACCAGTTCTTCCTGAGGTCTCCGACTGGCGAGATGCAAACGCAGGTTCCACCTCAGCAGCTTTTCAAAGTTCTCTCGGCACGCCCCCCGTCTGTCGGCGTGGCGTCGACCGCGGGGGTCGCCGGGGAACACGCCGGACCGGGCCACAGCAGCGCCGGGGGAGCTCGGCCGCGCAGGGCCGCTGGCTGCAAACTTTGTGCGGCCCAGCTTGAGCTCCGGGACTCCGGGACGCTGCAGCCGCCGCACCGCACCGCGCAGCCGGGCTGCTGCAGGCGCTTCCAGAGCTCCACACGGAAGGCGCGGGGGGCGCTGCTGCCACTTTCTCGCTCCCGCCCCTCGCCGGGAGGAGGAGTGCTGAGGGGCGCGGCTTGCTCGACACCGACGCCTACCTCCCCGCTCTGCGCACCCTAGAGCAGAGCTGCAGGGCGGAGGTGCGATTACCCAAGTGGAGGTGGGGCCAAGATTGTAGATGCACTGAGTTTGAAAGAGAGAGAGTGGCTGGAAAAGACCCCGAACTCAATGCTTCTCGGCTGAGGTGCCCGGAAACGCACAAAATAAGTCCCCGAGTGGATCCCTGCATTTAACGCAAACGGGCTCCGAGTTCCTCCGCTTCACTCGCCTCCTTCCTCTCTCCTTTGCTGGGTGTGAAAATGGACTCAGGGACACCGAGCTTTGGCAAAAATTCCAGAGAGTCACGTGGAGAAGGGGAGCCGCGGTGAGGGGGGTGGGGGAAGCCTAGAGAGCAACCTAATCCCCTTATTCATCCTGCAGGAGTCGGACTGGCTTTGTTTGGGGCGGGATCAAAAGTGGTCACACCGGAGGGCGGGGTGGAAACATGAGGTTAAGTCTCCTTTCAGACACTATTGAGGGTCCTGGAGCCAGATCCGCACCTCTCTCGCTCGGAGAAGCCAGTTAGGGACAGAGTGCCCACATCCAAGTCCTAACTGCTACCACCCCAGTCCTCAGCCCGCGCCCACTGCTGCTGAACACGATCCTGGAGAAGACCTGGTGGTCTTCTTCGCCTTTGTGGACTCTCAGGAATTTCCCCCTGCAGCCTAGGAGTCGTTGGGCACCTGTGTTCTAGGTTGAGTCGTCCACGGTGAATGCGCCTTTAGAGCTCCCTAAAAGAAAAACACTACACAGTCTGGATGGGTCCAGCTGCGCCCCCAAATGCCAATGACTGGGAAACCAATGTCCTAGCAAAAGCTCCCTGGTGTGCACACTTGAGGGGGCTGGGGGGTGGGCAGGGGGCTTGATTTCTAGCCAGGGCTGAGTTATAGCTGTTTTTTAAAAAACTAAATAAAAATAGTTGGTTCAGATTTAATCATTTTGTAGTTGGGGATGATTGCATGGGAGAGATGCAGACTGGGTTCCAATGGGCAGGCAGGAAAGATGCCTGGGTTATCTTAGCAGAGCTGTGATGGCGAGACTGTCGGGAAAGAATTTTTAAGTAGCAATATTCCTGATGCCCATAGGACAGGCCCATGTTATAAAGCACACAGATAGCACCCAGACATTATAATAACCGAAGGGAATGAAATTAGAGGGCCCGTGTAACTGTCACCACTTGGCAACAGCAAGGGGCAACATGTGATTAACATGAGTGTGACTGTTGGTGTTCAGAGGACTAGGAACTGCCCAGCTCTACCTCAATGCTCCTGAGCTGTTGTGGTCCTGGGGACAGCAGCGTTTTAATCTCTGGATTTGAAGCACATACAGGGACTCCGTGAACATTCGTTGTAAGAATGGACTGCGTCAAAGCCAATAATCACAGCCCTCTGAGTGCAGCCATAGCTTGGATGGGACCTGAGGCCCCTCCCACTCTCCTCTTTGTTTAGAAAGTGAGTATTTTTCTCAGCCCAGTGAAAAGTACTGTACAAAGTTAGGTTGATAGACACTAACAACCAGATTGCAAACCCTAATCCCTCCTAAACAGTTTTTCTGTTGCCACAAGAACAAAGAGTAACTTGAAGACAATTGGTTTTCACTAGAATAAACTATTTGAATTTGTTTTTAAGAATGCATACAATTCTGGCAACTCAAAAAGGTCTCAAAACATCTTTTACACTTGCTAAATAAAAACAATCTTTTTATTTAAGTAATTTATTCAGATTACATCTCAATTGTTATCCCCTCACTTGTATCTTCCCGTTCCCCCCCTCCTTCCCTCTTTCACCCTATTCCCCTCCCCTAGGCCTGTGACAGAAGGGGACTTCCTTCCCCACCATATGATCACAGCCTATCAGGTCTCATCTGAGTAGCCTGCTTCCCTTTCCTCTGGGTGCCACCAGGACTCCTCAGCAAGGGAAAGTAGTCAAATAGGGGGCACCAGAGTTCATGTCAGAGGCAGTCCCTGCTTTCTACACAACTGTGGAGAATATCCTGTCCATTGGCTAGATCTGAATAGAGGGTCTAGGTTTACTTCATGCATTGTCCCTGGTTGGTACAGTAGGTTGTACAGGTCCCCCCTGGGCCCACATCCGCCAGCCTTGATGGTCTTCTTGTAGGGTTCCTGGACCCTCTGGGTCCTTCTATCTCCCCTATTCTCCCTTACCTCTCTCACCTGGAGTCCCAATAGTAAGTCCCAGCATTGATCCCAATCCCCCGCTGAGTGAAGACTCTCAGAGGATATCTATGTTGGGCTGGTGTCCAATTATAAGTGAGTATATATCGTGTTTATCTTTCTGGGTCTGGGTTAACTCACTCAGGATGATCATTTCTAGTTCCATCCATTTGCCTGCAAATTTCAAGATTTCCTTGTCTTTAATAGCTGAGTAGTATTCCATAATGCAAATATACCACAGTTTTTTTGTCCATTCTTTGACTGAGGGACATCTATGTTGTTTCCAGATTCTGGCTGTTATGAATAAGGCTGCTATGAACATAGTTGAGTAAATGTCCTTGCTGTGTGGTGGATCATCTTTCGGGTATATTCCAAGGAGTGGTATAGCTGGATCTTGAGGTAGCTGTATTCTCAAGTTTCTGAGAAAGCACCAGATTGATTTCCAAAGTGGTTGTACAAGTTTGCATTTCTACCAGCAATGAAGGAGACAAGGCCAGAG
The DNA here is from genome assembly GCF_903995435.1 of Acomys russatus. Taxonomy (NCBI): domain Eukaryota; kingdom Metazoa; phylum Chordata; class Mammalia; order Rodentia; family Muridae; genus Acomys; species Acomys russatus. Next base: position 19,532,164 of record NC_067164.1, on the reverse strand, counting down.
GTTTTACTACATTTTCTAGGGTTTGTCAGCTGCTGAACATGAATATTTCTTGCTACTTTTCCCTGTTTCGTATACTTTAGAATCCAGAGGCTGCAGAGGTATTTTAGTCAGTAAAAACTTGCTGTATAAACATGAGGTCCTGAGTTTGGATTTGCAGCCACCACATAAAAAGCCAGGGATAGGGGAAGGCTCTGATCCTACCACTGGAAAAATAGAGACAGGAGTTTCCCTGGGGTCCTCTGGCCCTGGCCAGTCTAGCCAAACTGGTAAGTTCCAGGTTCAGTGAGAAAATAAAATGGAAGGTGACCAAAGAAAAGACAAGACATCCTTCTATGACAAGTGTTTTACAAACCTGTATTTATTTGCTTGCAGGAAAATGATGCATCTTTGCTTATCTTTCTGTATTTTTTTTTCTAAGTGGCCTGCTTATATTTCTTTCTGTTTGGTTCTATGTAGAAATTTTGTGTTTCTCATACAGTCAGTATATTAATCATTCTTTGTGACTTCAGATACTGTTTCTTTAAAAAAAAAAAAAAGAGGCAATTCATTGTTGGAGGGAGATACATTCCCTTATCAGTATCACTTGAAATGCATACAAGGTTAAAACCAAAGCAAAAGATGTTATACCTAGAACAATTGTACCCAAAGAAAATAACCAAAGTTTTAAAATGAATTTCTCTGTTTTATTTCCCTCGCTCCAGGTATCTAGCCAATTCATGTACCTTGCTTAGATCATAACAATTGTCTTGGACAAGGTTTTTTCTCATTGGTTGAATTCCGTGTCTTAGCAGTTATCAAATATTTTTTAATACTACTTCTGTGCCTACCGCAGCAGAAAACCAGGCATTGGAGGTTGCTGAAAAGGCCAAATGGCCACAGCCACAGCCAGTAAATAGAAAGCATGTAGAATACCCTAACACAGTTAATTTTGTTTCTCCTATAGGTTACGCTGGCTTCGGTTTTAAAATAAAACCTCAGCGAACCTGTGCTTTGCTAGGACCTTTTTCCTTCAGGTCTCCTAGGCTTTATCTGTTGTCCTCTAGGTTACCTGGAACCTTGGGTGCTTGCTTCTTGCACCCAGAACACACTGAATAGCCTAATACTGGCTGATTAGGAATGCATGATAGCCACAGAAATAAGAGTCAAATTACTGACAACTGTATAGGAAACTCGATTAGTTACTTTGCTGAACTGAATATTCCCATTTGCAACTATTTCTATACTGCAAGAGCTGAGAAGAGGACTGATACAAGACAAGGTGAGAAAGAACACAGCAGGGCGGTGGGATAGAGAATGCAGCAGCCATAGGTGTAGAGCCACATGAATGCAACCTGTGCCCCTAGTGCCCAACAGCCAGCTACAGAACTGAGTGGTCTCCCTGCTCGGCTCTCCTCCTCCTGATTTGGTCTGCTTCTTCCCTTATAGATCCCCATCCCTCTCCTCTGAAATGGAAATATTTGCCTTGTGTTATTGCTTCTGAGTGTTTTCTTTTCTTTCTTTCTTTTTTTTTTTTTTTTTTAAGATTTATTTATTTATTATGGATACAGTGCTCTGCCTGCATGTACACTCGCAGGCCAGAAAAGGGCACCAGATCTCTTTATAGATGGTTGTGAGGCACCCTGTCGTTGCTGGGGATTGAACTCAGGACCTCTGGAAGAACAGTCAGTCCTTTTAGCCTCTGAGCCATCTTTCCAGCCCCAAGTGTTTCCATTTTACAGCAAGCCGTTTGCCTCAAGTTTCAGAGTAGTCACGCTGGGACTAAGACTGAGGATTCATGGTGGGTGAGTGGGATGTTTTCCCCCTGTTTTCTGACATAAGTTCTCACAGTGTATACCAGGAAGCTCTTACACTAGTGTTCCTCCTGCTTCTTCCTCCCTGGTGGTGGGATTGCAGGCATGCACCCTCATTCCCACACATTAGAGATGGAGTGAGCCTTTGGGACTCCAGAGACAAAAATGTTGTGATTTAGATCTTAAACATTGCCCAATAGTCATGTCCCCATTGAAAGCCTGGTGCCCAGTCGATGGTGTTATTGGGACATGGTAGAACCTTTAAGAGCCAGGCCCAGTTGAAGTAAATTGGGTTCTTGGTTCTTGGTGCTTGTCCTTGAAGGGTTCACTGAGATCCTGCCCCTTTCTTTCATGCTTTGCTTCCTGGCCTCTGAGACCTCACAATAGCTTTGTTCTAATAGCTTTCCCTGCTGTGGTCTCCCTGCCATAGTGCTCCCTGCCACATGTTCCCTGCTATAGTGCTCTCTGCCATGGTCTCCCTGCCATGGTCTCCCCGCCATGATGCTCCCTGATATGATGCTCCCTGACATGGTGCTCCCTGCGATATGTTCCCTGCCATAGTGTTTCCTGACATGGTGCTCCCTGCGATATGTTCCCTGCCATAGTGTTTCCTGACATGGTGCTCCCTGCGATATGTTCCCTGCCATATGTTCCCTGCCATAGTGTTTCCTGACATGGTGCTCCCTGCGATATGTTCCCTGCCATAGTGTTTCCTGATATGGTGCTCCCTGCCATGGACTCCCTGCCATGGACTCCCTGTCATGTCTCCCTGCTGTAATGCTCCCTGCCAGGGTCCTCCCTGCCAGGGTGCTCTGCCTCCGCACAGGCCTCAAACAATGGAGCCAAGTGACTAAGAACTGATACCTCTGAAATCAGGAGTCAAAATAAGCTTCTCTTTTTTAAAGTTGGTTTTCTCAGGCTCTCCCTCACCCCATAGACAGAAAACTAATATGACAGGATTTCCAAATACTCTGTTTGGAGGTCATGTAAGGAAATGTTCCAAAATAGATGTTACATCTTCCCCACACCAATCTATACTGTGAAAATGTTCTCAGCAGTCTGTCTTAACATAGAATGAGGTGGGTAAATTGTGAAACCTCAAGACAAAGGCACAAAGCTGAGTATCCCTAGTTTAAACCCCCAAATATGACATGTTCCCAAATAAAAGCTTTTACGTTATGATGTGATGTGCCATGTGAAAATCCCATACCTGACCTCACATGAGCTGCAAGCATAACCACAAACACAAAACAATCTTTGGGTTATACAAATTAAGTGAATTTCCTGTTTAGAATTAAGTCTTAACCCAAGATATCACATTACATATGCCCAAGCATGCCAAATTTTCAAATACAAAATCTGAACCCCACATTTCTGGGCCTACATTTCATGTAAAGAATATTATTTTATAATAAAACTGGCATCTTAAGCATCTACTGGAGGCATGAAATTCAGCAGACAGAAGTACGCTTTTATACACACACACACACACACACACACACACACACACACACACACCAATACAAACATACCTTAAAAATTGTAGACCAAAATATTAGCTCTGAGATTCCAAGTGACTTTTCATTCCTCTCTTGAGCTTACCTGGATTTTCTTTCTTCTGAATGAAATTTTTCTGAACACATATTTACTTTTGCAATGAAAAATCCTATCGAAGAGACTTTTAAAACATCAGAGGAAGCCAGTTCAGTTTGGCGTCATACATTTCATTTCCATCTATGAAAGGCAGAAGTTTGTATGTTAGAATATGTTCAGATTTAGTTCACCTTAGCACCTTAAGGGTGCTCATTTGCCTTCCTCTGCTTTTGGCAGACATGATAGCATTCACCATCATTTTCTGGATACTCGGGATATCACATTTTTACAAGCTCATCCACAATGCATTGAGCCATATAACCAAATCTAGATTCCCCAGCATCCAGACAACGCTCTGGTCACGCATGGCTACTGGGTCTTAAAATGGGGGGGGGGGGGGGGGAGTGAGTGGAGGTTGTCAACACTGAGAAGTGCTGAGGGACAACACTTGGTAAAAGAAATTGCATGCCAAAATAATAATATTTTGTGTTGTGTTAAGCACAATATGTAATTAACACTGACATTAATTGGGTGTGATGGTGCAAGCCTGTAATACTCCCACTAAGGAGACAAAGGCAGGAGACCAGGAATGTGAGGCCAATCTGAGCTCTATAGCAAGAACCTGTCTCAAAAGAAATCTCCATTATTTTACCTGCTTCTCTTTGTTTTTCTAAAATAAAAAGCAGTTACTAGAAAGATAGGTTAATGTATGTCAACTATAGACCTGTGAGGTCGTTTAAAAATAAACTGATAATATCAAACACTGGCAAGGAGCTGAAGCAACTTAAACTCCCATAAATATTGGTTTGTTGTTAATGAGAAATGAGAGCCAATTTGGAAAATTGTTTAATAGGTTCTTATAAAGTCAAACATAAACTGACCATGTGACTTAGCTGCCTTACTCCTAAATATTTACCCAAGAGAATTCATACAAAATTCTAAAGATGACTGTTTAAATCGGCTTTCTTAGTCACCAGAACCAGTAAACAACCAAGTCCCTCAACTGGAAAGTAAATAAACTATCCTTCTAATACAAAAGACTATGACTTAGCCAGGCATGGTGGGGGCACATGCCTTTAGTTCCAGCAGTCAGGAGGCAGAGGCAGGCAGATCTCTGAACTGGAGGCCAGCCTGGTCTACAGAGAAAGTTCCAGGATAGCCAAGGCTACCCAGAGAAGCCCTGTCTCAAAACAACAACAAAGAAGGAGGAAGAGGAAAGGAAGGAAGGATGGAAGTGGCGGGGGGAGGAGGGGCAAACAGGCTATGGCTTAGTAGTAAACGACACAAATCATGGACATACACATCATGGCATCGATCAACAATGTTGTGCTGTGTCTGTAATTCTAGCTACTTATACAAGGGGAGCTTGTATCAAAAAAAGTTAAAATAAAATTTTACTATATGTAAGCTAACCCCTATTTTTAAACAGCCAAAGAAATCTTAGGAAGCAAGCACTACCTTCAAACATCATATCATGGTAGCATAATAAGAATAAGTCAATTAAAATTACATATCTGGCTGGGCGTGGTGACACAAGCCTTTAATCCCAGCACTCAGGAGGCAGAGGCAGACAGATCTCTGTCAGTTCAAGGCCTCCTGGTCTACAAAGTGAGTCCAGAATAGCCAAGGCTACACAGAGAAACCCTGTCTTGGGGGGAGGGGGAATTACATATCTGAGGCACATCAGCCATCAGTCCAATAGCAATGGACTTTGGGAGACAAGCACTGCAGAAAAGCTCTGCACACACACACACACACACACACACACACACACACACACACACACACACACACAGAAAAGATACAGGGATGACAGCATCCCAAAATGTGAATCCTCAATAAGCCAAACCTCCCGGCAGCAATATGGATAAAAGGCCCATGCCAACTCTTAAGGGTGAATGAGAGTGAGACACCAGCTTTGTCTTCCTGAGCATGGACATTTCAAGCTGCTTGTTGCTTCGGCAGAACCTAGCCCATACTGACAAATGCCACATTCCTCTGAGCCCCCTTCACCTTTCATTTTGGTTCCATTTTTATATTCAAAATAGTTTCCTACAGGTCCCAGGGAGGGTCCAGTCTACAGATGACTAATCCAGGTCTAAGAAACATGTGAGATGCCAGCAAACCCTCCCTTCTGCTTCATTACACCAAACAGGCTCCACACTCAGCCCCAAGCCCACGTTTGACAGAATTTTTAATTTCACCAAACTAGTTAAGACTTGAATTACTTGGTATGCCATATTTCAACAGTAAATAGAAGTAACATCCCCACAAATTAGGTTGATTAATTTATTGTTCCATCCAAGACACTTTTAAGAGAAAAAAAATCGCGATACTAATAAATATCCCAAAATAACACAAACGCAAATCAGGTTTCCCCAAAGGACTTGGCTTCCTGGAGAAGACGTGGGCATCTGAACCATTTGGCAGGTGGGAAGAAAAGACATAGAGAGTAATGGCTCCTGAGAGGCAGCCTCAGAGAGCAGTCAAAAAGATTTCGAATCATGGACCTCTAAGAAAATAAGAAATTCATGTGGTCCTAATATAGCTACAGGATAAACTATATGTGAGGGGGAAGTCATCCGGCTGTAAAGCTTGTCCCTCCGGCCAGCTTGTTTACAAGGTGTCCTTTCCAGGGAAGCATAGCTCAGAATTACCCTTAGGGAGTGTAACTCTCCCAGTGTGTCCTGGGTCTCGCTGCCTTCCATCACTTCCTAAGTACTCCGGAGCAGAGAAGCCAAAGAGTATTGCCTCCCACCATCTCAGGAGCAAACTACAGACTCTGAGATTATTTTCACTGTGCTCCCAAGTTACTGGTCTCCAAAACTGGAGGAAGGAAGGCAGCAGCACCTTAAGAGGCCAGGGGAGAAATACCCAGATGCAATTTAAGTTCCAAGGCTGGCCGGTTAACTGACTTCAGATAAGTCATTAATAGATCTTCTAAGTTCTTGTCTGTAATGGAGAGATAATAATATTTGAGACCCACTTATCAAACTGGGCTCGGCTGAGACTCAATTTAAGAAAATGGATATGAAAACCTTTCGGAACATTAAGGGTACTTACACAAGTGTAAAAGCATTATTAAGGAATTTCGGCTAGGTCAGGCATTTTTCTGTGCGAGGCAGTCTTAAGGATATAAATAATCACCTTGTTGTAATTGGATATGTAAATGCTCCCAGAGGTCTATTTCAGCCAGCCCTTCAGATAAATCAAAACTGATGATGATGGTGGTGGTGGTGAGATTTCTCTAACTCTGAATGAGAAAGTAGAAAGCAAAGAAGATGATCTCTGCTTTGATTGATGCCTAAAGATAACCAGCCCTTAGTTATGTCGTCTGTTTTAAAATTTTCCAGTGATGTCACAACCAGAATGAGAACTCATGCATGGTCAAAATGTGTCTGGTGTGTTTGTATACACTAACCTTCCATTTCGCGATTTTTTTTTTTTTTTCTCTCTTATTCTGTGAATGTCTAGTAAATAGCCTGACTGCAGGAAGTCTGGCCCAGACTCTCTAGAGTCATTCCATCTTAAAATGACTGAGGACTCTGAAATGACAGGAAAAAAAAAACCTGGTCCCAGCTCCTCCTGGGAGTCTCCTGCAGACAGGCAGCCCTAAGCCTGCTGTCACTTTTAGGAGATTATAGAGTTGAGAAATGTTTGCCCTGTGAGAAGAAAATAAAAAGAAGGCGGGAAAGAAGAAGCGTGAGGACACATGGCTGCATACCCCTTCCCATCTCTTAAAGCCAAAAATACACAGAATTTGAAAGCTGAGTGCCTCAGAGATGGGGGAGACTGTTTACCTCTCACGCTGGCCCCTTCTTGTCAGCTCCACATCCTCCCGTGACATCTGCTGCTGTGCCTCTCACCAGCACACGCCAGCCCGAATCAGAAGCAATGATGTGCCAGGTACGGCAGCAGCATGGAAAGTTTAACGTACAAAAGCCAGGCCAAAGATGCTCATAAAACAGGAGTGCCATCTTGGATTGCAGGAAGAGTTTTCAACAGAAAAAAAAAAACAAATCCCACCCAAATAAGAAAAGGGAGGAGCTGTGGAGCTGTGGTGAACTAGGTAGAAAGCTAAGGATAGATAAGAAACTTGGTCATCCTTTTCTCCACTGGGGTAATGAAAATAAGTGGACTATGGCTTAGCCATATTTCTTTATTTTAAAAAAGAGAGACAGTTCTTTTCATCCACAGCTGAACCTATAAATCCTCCTATGGTCTGAAGATTTTAAAACACTTAAAATTTGAATTGAACTGGAAGTTGTTGGTAAAATGCAGTGCTACTTTACACAGTCACCAGCAGCAGCCTAGGTTCTTTTTATCTCTGGTGTAAGAGTGGGGATATTGAGACAAAATAAAATAAGTCTGAGCAGCAGATGTCTTTGTCTGTTGCACTTAAAGTACTAAGCCATCTAATCAAGGGGCCAGAGAGATGATAAGGTGCTTGCGAAGCTTAAGATCCTGAGCTCAACCCCCACCCTCCACATCAAAAGCTTGGCGTGGAGGCACGTGTTTTTAATCCTAGAACTGTGGAGGTGGAGGCAGGTGAATCCCCTAGGGCTCACGTGCCAGCCAGGGCAGCCTAATCAGTGAGCCCAGGTGCTGCCAAGAGACCTTACCTCAAAAAAGAAATTGTCTTCTGACCTCCACGCACATTACCACATGAGTGCATTCCCCAGTACACACACACACACACACACAACCACAACTAAAACATTGATTGATCTTGAAATTGTAGAATAGAGCTGTAGTGGTCACCAGAGTTCTTTGAAGGACATGAGAGAGAGAGAGAGAGATATCAGGGGGAGACGGTCTAGGGTACAAAATTACATGTAGATAGGAGGAATAAATTCCAGTGTTCTGTAACACAATGGTGTGACTCACTACATACCAGTAATCTATTATATATTTCAAAGTAAAAGAATAACTTTAGTACTAAAAAAAAATGTAAATGTTTCTACTGTTGAAAAGAATAGTAACCCTGATTTATCACCAACAAATTGTACACATGTATGGGAACATTATCCTCTACAAATATGTAGCAAATTATAACAATTAAAAATAGGAATTCTAAACAGAACCCTATGCCCAAGGCAATTGCAGGGGTCAGCAGCTTGCCTGCCTGCCCTGCCTTTGTATGTCTACCTACATAATGTGACTTAGCTCACCTTGGCATCCGTGAACACACACATCATGCAGGGAAGCTGCAGCAAGAGTTCACAGCTGTGAAGAGATAGACATCAGCTACCACAGTAGTCAGCTTGGTCCTTCCTCAAACAGGAGTAGACGACCATAGTCAAGGCACAGTCAAGAAGAGAAACATAGCTTGAAAAAGAAACACAAAGATAACCGAATGACATAAGGAATCTTGGAATTTTTTTATTTTAAAATCATTATATAAGAAACAAGATAATTTTTTTAAGTTGGATTTTTTTATCCTCAACTATTTGAAAAGGCAGCTGTAAAGGATACTATGATTTTGGAGAAAAAAATAAAAAGCAGCCAGACACATAAAGGGCCTTTTAGGAAATAAAAATATGCTTGCCAAATAAAAACGTAATAGAAGTTCTATATAGTAAAACGTAAATAACTGGAGACTATGTGACAGCCTGGAGATATAACTGAGAAAAACTCAGGACAATAAAAGAACAGGACCACTCGAGGCCAGCGAAGAAAACAGAAGAATGCGCAAGGGAAGAAGTCAGGCAAAGCCAGTGATGCCTGCGGGGAGATGAGACTGTGCGCACAGCCTCTTGTCTTTTCAGCTGATACTGTAGGACAAACAGCTAATATGGAGAGGCTTGGGGGAGCAGAAAGGAGAGTGAGGAAAGGCAGGCCTATTTTTAGATTTAGCGTCCAACGGAGACAGTCTGCTTGGCCTGGTTTCAATAGCTGCTGATTGTTTGCGGAGCCGCAAGGATCAAAGGCCAGTCATGAAGGCGAAGGCAGGTCACCTTAGCAGACGCTGATGGGACCTGTACTGATTTTGCGACCGCTGGAACACCAGCTGGCAAGCCAATGCTCTACTTCCACCATTGTGAGGCATTCTCAGAGGAACCTGCCCACCCAGCATCACCAAAAAGAACCAGCAGCCTACTGGACATACCCAGTATTGCTTACTGACGAGCAAAGGGGATCTCAAGTCCTTTATTAATGGGTTAAATACTTGAAGAAAGAGAACCCAGGAAAAGATGATGATGCCCGTCTCCCATAAAGCATTCACATACAGTTACAAAATATTTGGAAATTAATGTCATACAAGAAAATGTTGGTAAATGGAAGACCAGAAAAGCAAAATTATTTATTTGAAAAAAGTTCAAATTTCACTATGGAAACTCCCACGAGCAAAATTCAAAATGTAGGTCAGTAGAGGAGCCGTGACAACAACAGAACCCCCAAATCAAAGTCAAAGCAGAAGAATTGAAACAAATAAACAAAAAAGAGCATTAAAATTGCTAAAAAGAAAACACACACATAAGAGCTTTGGAAGACAACAGAATCAATACGCAAGGCATAATCACCTTTTAAAATGACACACATTTTCACAAAACTGTATGAAATTAGTAACAAAATCTCATCCTTCCAGGCATTAATATATGGACAAAGAGGTGAACACAGAAAAGAAAATCACATTGGGTTTCTCACATAAAACACCAGGAATGAAAAGAAAGACATGTTTACATGCTTTCCAAGACTCAGAACAAGAGAATGATTTACCAGCCATAGTCATACCTGTGGAGGAAGGGAAAAAATGCACACAACCACAGGATATATGGCTTGAATAGGTTATTGCTGAAAAAGCGAAGAAGCAAAGAGAAAAATAATTCAGGCCAGGCGGTGGTGGCGCACGCCTTTAATCCCAGCACTCGGGAGGCAGAGGCAGGTGGATCACTTTGAGTTCGAGGCCAGCCTGGTCTACAAAGCGAGTCCAAGACAGCCAAGGCTACACAGAGAGACCCTGTCTCGAAAAAAAAAAGAAAAGAAAGAAAGAAAAAGAAAAACAATTCAGGACAAGTATCTTGAGCCAGTAAAGATTGTGCACACACACACAAAAAGCAATGAAGAAAAAGAAAATTGCCAGCTTTCAAAAACAAAAGCATTATGAAAATCAAAATTCAACTTCCACTGTCAAGTCTGTTTCCCCTTCTGAGTGAGATTCAAGCATCCTCCCTTGGGCCCTCCTTGTAACTTAGTTTCTTTGGGTGGGTCTGTGGCCTGTAGCATGATTATCCTGTACTGTATGGCTAATAACCACTTATAAGTAAGTACACACCAAGTGTGTTTTTCTGGGTCTGGGTTAACTCACTCAGGATGATGTTTTCTAGTTCCACCCATTTGCCTGCAAATTTCATGATTTCCTTGGTTTTAATAGCTGAGTAATATTCCTTTGTATAACTGTACCACTTTTTTTTATCCATTCTTTGTTGAGGGGCATCTTTGTTGTTTCTAGTTTCTGGCTATTACAAATAAGGCTTCTATGAACATCAGTGAGCAAGTGTTCTTTTGGTACAGTAGAGTATCTTTTGGGTATATACTCAGGAGTGGTATAGCTGGGTCTTGAGATAGCAGTATTTCCAATATTCTAAGAAAGTGTCAAATTGATTTCCAAAGTGGTTGTTCAAGTTTGCACTCCCACCAGCAGTGATAGAATGTCCCTCTTGCTCCACATCCTCGCCATCATGTGCTGTCACTTGAATTTTTCATCTGTGCCATTCTGACCACTGTAAGATGGAATCCCAGACTCAATTGGATTTGCATTTCTCTAATGACTGAGGACACTGGGCGTTTCTTTAAGTGCCTCTCTGCCATTTGAGATTCTTAGCTCTGTATCCTGCCCCCGTCCCATTTTTAAATTGGATTATTTGGTTTGCTGGTGTTTAATTTCTTGAGGTCTTTATGTACTTTGGGTATTAGGCCTCTGTCAGACATAGGGTTGGTAAAGATCTTTACCCAATCTGTAGGCTGCTGTTTTCTTCTGCTGACAGTGTCCTTTGCCTTGCAGAAGCTTTTTGGTTTCATCAGGTCCCATTTAGTAATTGTTGATCTTAGAGCCTGAGCTGTTGGTGTTCTGATCAGTAAGCTGTCTCCTGTGCCAATGTGTTCAAGGCTATTCCCTACTTTCTCTTCTATTAGACTTGGTGTATCCAGTTTCGATGTTGAGGTCTTTGATCCACTTAGACTTAAGTTTTGTGAGGGGTGATAAATATGGATCTATTTGCATTCTTCTACATGCAGACATCCAGTTAGACCAGCACCATTTGTTGAAGATGCTTTCACTTTTCCATTGAATGGTTTTGGCTTCTTTGTCAAAAATCAGGTGTCTGTAGGTGCATGGGTTTATTTCTGGGTCTTCGATTCAATTCCATTGATCAACCTGGCTGTTTCTATGACAATGACATACAGTTTTTATGTGGGAACTGGGTGGGAGGGAAATGAGGGATGGGGATCAGATGTAGGGAGAGCCGGAGCGAGAGATGAGAGGGCTAAGGAGAGAAAAGGGAAGACAAGGACAGCATCTCTGGGACAAGGTCTGGGGAGACCGGCAACAGTGTAGGCCCCTGGAGGATATGGTGATGACTCTAGCTGAGACTCCTAGCAGCTGGGAACACAGAGACTGGGGTGCCCACCTCCTATAGCCTGGTAGGATTTCCAGTGGAGGCAGGGAGACACCAACCCACCCACAAAACCTTCAACCCAAAATGTCCCTACCTGCAAGAAATGCAGGGATACAAATGGAGCAAAGCTTGAGGAACTGGCCCACAAATGATGGGCCCAACCTGAGACCCACCCCATGGGAGAGAGCCAACCCCTGACACTATTAATGATACTCTGCTATGCTTGCTGACGGGAGACTAGCATAACTGTCCTCTGAGAGGCCCCACCCAGCAGCAGATTAAAACACATGATGAGAATCATAGCCAAACATTAGCCAGAGCTCAGGAGTCTGGTGGAAGGGGAGAGGGGAATTAGAAGGACCTGGAGGGACAGAAACTCCACAAGAAGACCAACAAAGTCAACTAACATAGGTCCATGGGGGGCTTACAGAGACTGAACCACTAACCAAAGAGCAGACATGGGCTGAAGCTAGGCCCCTACACATGCACAATTGATGAGCACCTTGGTCTTCATGTGGGTCCCCTAGCAAGTGGAGCAGAAGCTGGCTCTGACGTGGACTCAGCTGCCTGCTTTTAGATCATTTCCTCCTAAAGGGGCTGTCTTGTCTGGCCTCAGTGAAAGACAGATGTGCTCAGTCCTGATGTGACTGGATTGTTGGGGTGGGTTGGTAAGCAGGGTGGGCTCCCTGTTTTTGAGGAGAAGGGGAGGAAGGAAAGGGGAATAAGGGTAGGAGGGTGGGAACAGTCACTGAGGATGGAGGGGTTCGTTCAGGATGTAAAGCAAATAAATTAATTAATTAAAATAAGAAGAGAAGAAAAGAAAAATGTAATATAATTTTGAAATAACATGTGTAAATAGGGAATTTGATGATAAGTAAATAATAATTCAGAATTACAATCTGAAAAGAGACAACTTCAGAAATCATGGTGGAAAAAAGATTAAGAATAAGAGTAATAGGCCTGGGCATGGTGGCACATATTGTCTTGCCCCTCAAGTGCTGAGAAACAATGGGCTCTGCAGCTTGTCTCTTCTATCTTTTGGGTTTCTCTGTGTAGCCTTGGCTGCCCTGCACTTGCTTTGTAGACCAGGCTGGCCTTGAACTCAGAGATCTGCCTGCCTCTGCCTCCTGAGTGCTGGGATTACAGGCGTGTGCCACTGTGCCCAGAGGGGTTTGTTTGTTTGTTTGTTTGTTTTTTTCTAGTGAAAGAAAGTATGTGGGTCTGGAGGAAAGGGAAGATGGGGAGGAACTGGGAGGACTTAAGAGAAGAGAAACCGTAATTAAAATGTATTATATAAAAATATCTATTTTCAATAAAAGAAGAAGAAACATAAAAATAAATTAAATCACTATGAATAGCTTTAAAAAAAAAAAAAAAGGAAGTGTTTTAGTGAGTGGCACTGCACAAATGATGGCACTTGGCAGGCAGAGCCGAGGTTGCTATGGCTGCTAGACAGAAGCTGAGGCACACAGGAACCCCAGGGCACAGAGTTCTGAGGACTAAGATAAAAAAGGCAGTGTGTTAAAGATCCCTTAAGTAGTAAGGTTCTAGGTTTAATGAAAGAAGCCTGGCTTGGGTTACAAGAGGGGACTGCAGCCTGTCAACCAGAGCCCCTTGAATGAAGGGGCAAGGTGGTGGTCCCTCGAGGAAGGGCTGGCCTACCCAAAGGATGCACAAAATGAATCTTCATCTTAAATTCCCGAGGAAGCCTGCCATCGCTTCACAGAGAAGGTGTACATAAAAGAATATTTGTAATCTGAAGGCTTCGGGAACCTTGGCCTAACACTCTTAAACCCTGAGGTATGTCTGAGGTTGATTGTTTGGTGTGTGTGGTACCTTCCCAGGAGTCACTGTGTGTCACCCTCTAAGGCACTGTGAATCTGGAGTCTTGTCTGTGGACTTGAAAGCAGGGAGCTAGACCCTACAGAAGCCATCATCGTCCTCAGAGGAGACCATGAAAGGGGCTCAAGAAAGGAAGACTAAGGCCATCAGCACATCCTGCTCCCCATGCCAACACCCCTGTGTCACAGCACATTACTCATGAAACCTCACCTCATATGATCAGCTGGCCCAAGAGACTCTGGATATAGTCCATTTGCAGTAAAAAACAAACAAACAAACAAACAAAAAACAAAAAACAAAAAAACTGCCTCCTTGTGTGGACCTGTGAAACTAAAGAGCAAATGGTCCTGTCACAAAGTACAATGGGCAAATTATGGCATATGTAAATATCCTTAAAGGATAATGTCAGCGGGGAAAGCTGTTTCTGAACAATTGTAAAACTCTAATGGGCAAATGCCATTAGTTTTGGGGACATGAGAACAACTCTCCATGGTTCGTGGTTGTCCCTGCTGGGCATGCTGTAGTCTCTGGGTGTAAGGCTCCTGGTCTTGAGAACCTGACTGGAGATTCTAGCAAGGAGGTATCGTTACTCTTGACCAAAGAACAACAGCGTTCCTCTATCTGGGAAGCTGAGCCTCTGCCCACGCCTGAAGCTTGGGGAGGGACTCATGGGGATAACTACCTAGCCAGTCAGATAAGAAGCCAAGTCAAGCCTGGTGACAGACTCATAGCAGGCCACCCTCATAGTCTCTGACCTTTGTCTTGAAGGCCAAGGGAGGTTCAGTGTTGAATAGTCCTGTTGAGATACTAGGGTGGATTTGGTACCAACTGGGGGCCTCCCCTTCTCTGGGAGGAAGGAAATGGAGGTATGGGAAAAGGGGGTGTGTGGGGTGGGACTGGGAGAAGAAGAGGGAGGGGTCTGGGATCTGGATGTAAAGTGTTTAAATAGATAGATAGGTAGATAGATAGGTAGATAGATAGATAGATAGAGGAGAGAAAAAGAACAAACAAAGCTCAAACACAGACTATCTAACATTGAACAAGGTAAATTTTACAGTTTAGGGCCCCCTCCTCCAACCAAAAGCTCATTTCTTGCTGTGCTGAATATTAGCCCCAGGTTATCCACACCCCAGCCCTGAGGACCTGTGAGTGTTACTTTATATGAGGAAAGGTTTGCTGCAGATATGATGGGTGACAAGTGGCTCTAACTGTAATTACATGTTCCCTTAGAAGAGAGAGGAGGGAGACGTGAATTCAAAACAGAAGGCAAAGTGCCTCCGAACAGAACGCTCTGCTTTCGGCTTTGAAGATAGTCAGGGGCCACCAGCCAAAAAATGTGCACACGATAGATACCGTTCTAGAATGGGGGCTAAGCACATCCCCTCCCACCAAGAAGTGACGAAGCAGCCCAGCTAGGGGAAAGTGACCCAGCGGTGACAGCTCCCACTCCTATTGTGAGGGGACCCACATGTTGGCCAAGCTGTACACTTACTATATATCTACAGGGGGTCTAGGCTCAGTCCATCCAAGCTCTTCGGTTGGTGGTTCAGTCTCTGTGAGCCCTCGTGGGCCCAGGTTAGATCACACTTATGTGGACTGTGAGCATAATGCAGTTTAGTTATTAGAAATAGGTCAATTCAAGGCTTGCATGTATGCTCTATTAGGTGTGAATTTGAACAATCTATCAGTAGTCATAGGCACAACTACACATGCACATTCATACACTCACACACATACTCTCTCACACACACTCACACAGACACACATATACTCTCACACACACGTATTCACACACACTCACACAAACACATACACTGTTATACACTCTCACACACTCACACTCACACATTATCTCACACACATACTCACACATACATTCACACAGACACACACTCACACACATTCACACACACACACACACACACACACACACACACACACACACACACACTCTGCTGAAGACTAAAGCAGGACCCTCTGCAGAGCTGCAGAACTCTCTTGGCAGCTCTCTCTTTTGTAGCACGCCCCAGGGACTCTCCTGACTGTCCCCCTCACACTCCCTAGTCTTTCTGTCACAGGGAGACCATTAGCCTCTGCTGGGTGCCCTTTCTCTGCTCTGGGGCCTGGAAGCTCCCTCCAGGTGGGAACCCTGCAGTCATGAGGCTTACCTCCTTTGCTTCCTGTCTCTCACTGGCCACTGTCTTGCATTACTCACAGCCAATGTCAGAAAACTATAGTTTCATATAGTTTATTCAATTTTTTCTAGATGTTTCAGGTATGAGGGTAAATCAGGCCCCTGTTACTCCATCTTTGCTGGAAGCAGAAGCTTATAAAACTTAGGTAATAATGCAAAGGCATCAACAAAGCAAAATGGTTTTGAAAAAGCATGTTTGAGGACTCACACCGCCACCTAATTCCAAGCCTTACAATTATATCGTAGACATCAAGATAATATAGGTTTTGTAGAAGGAAAGACCTGTAAATCCCCGGAGAGACAAAGTTCAGAGAGAGACACAGAAATGTGACCGATTGCCTATCTTCCCCAAATAAGGTGAAGTGATAATTTTTTGAAACAAAAGATAACAGAACAATTAGATATCTGAATATAAAAAAGAATACGTCTTTACCCTCACGTCACATCAGATGCAAAAGTTAACCCGAAATAAATCATAGATACAAACTTAAACGTTACTGTCATGACATCCTAAACGCCACAGTATAAAATGTTGTGATACTGAACTAGGCAGAGTTTTCAGCTGGATCACAAAAGGCAAAGTCATTGTCATATTTAGTGTACTTTAGTTTCTGTGTGTAGGCATTTTTGCCGGCATGCATGTTGGCACACCATGAGAGCCTGCTGCTGGCAGAGATCCAAGAGGGCATTGGATTCCCCAGAACTGAGTTATTGGTAGTTGTGAGCCACCATACAAATGCTGGGATTGGACCCAGGCCCTCTGGAAGAACAGGTACTCTTTAACCAGTTACCCATCTCTCCAAACCCATGAACCATTTTAAAGGTAAACATGATCCACAGTCTGCCTTTTGAAAGAACTTGTTTATAAAAATAAAATTACAGATTGGGGAAATGCTTACAAAAGGCGTATTTAATCAAAAATAATATTCAGAACATATGAAAAAAATTGTAACTAAATAATGAAAAACAGGCACGCTATCTTTAAAATGAACAAAACATTTGAACAGATACTTTTAAATTTATTTGACTATTATAATTTCATAAATAGATATTTAACAATATTTGTCACCAGGAAAATCCATATTAGGGCACAGTGAAATATACTGTGCATTGACTAGAGTACCTGAAAGTAAAGCCTGAAGATGCCACTTGCCTAAGAGAGTGTGGAGGAGACACTGGAGCCCTCGCACAGCGCTTGGGAAAGTCATAAGCACTTCTCTTCTTTGAAATGTTTTACAGGGTTGGTTTTTTTTTTTTTTTTTTTTAAATTAAATCTTTACTTAACAAATGACCTACAACTCCCACTCTCAATGTTTTCTCAGATTTAGAAAAATACAATGTCACAAAGACTTTCACAAATATTTATAGCAACCAAATAAATGACAGCCCAAAATTATAAACAACACAAATGTTCTTGAATTACTAAATGGATAAGCAAATTGCAGTACATCCATAAAATGGAATGCTACCCAATAATTTAAAAATAAAATTAAATAAATAACCTAACCTTGGGCTGTGGAGACAGTCAGTCAGGAAAGGACCTGTTTTAGTCAGGGTCACTATTGCTCTGAAGAAACACCATGTGCAAAGCAGCTTGGGGAGGAGAGGATTTATTTGCCTTACACTTCACATCACTGTTTATCTACGAAGGAAGTCAGGACAGAAACTCACCTAGGCAGGAGCTAATGCAGAGGCTATGGAGGTGGTGAGCTACTTGCTGGCTTGCTCATCACGCCTTGCTCAGCCTGCTTTCTTATAGAACCCAGTACCACCAGCCCAGGGTTGATACCACCCACAATGGGCTGGGCCCATACCCATCCCATCAATCACTAATTAAGAGAATGTCCTATATCCAGATCTTATGTAGGTATTTTCTCAATTGAGAGTCCCCCCTTTCAGATAACTCTAGCTTATGTCAAGCTGACGTAACTAGCCAGCACAGGATCTGAGTCCAGAAACCCAACACCTTTGTAAAAACAGTACACATTGGCGTGCGTCTGTGATGTCAGTGCTAGGGAGGCAGAGACAGATTAGATCCCAGAAGCTCATTCGCCAGCCAGCTTTGCCTGAATTGGTGATCTTAGACTTTGTTTCAAAACTAAGGTAAAGAGAGAGAGAAAGGAAAATACTGACACTGATATCTTGGATTCAATATACAGATACACACACACACACACACACACACACACACACACACACCAGTATCATGAATATACCTTGATATTACAATTATAAGCTAAGTAGAGTCCACAAGGTCTACGTATAAACTATATGCTTCCATTTCTATGACACTATGGGAAAACAAATCTATATGAACCAAAGTCAGATCAAAAGCCCGGCGTGGTGGCACATGCCTTTAATCCCAGCACTCTGGGAGGCAGAGGTAGGTAGATCTTTGTGAGTTCAAGGCCAGTCTGGATCCAGGACAGCCAGGTCTACATAGAGGAACCGTGTCTCAAAAAACAAAAAACAAAACAAAAGTCAGATCAAATTCTGGTGCTAGGAGAATAAGACTCACTGAAAGGTATGTGAAAGATTTACTGGAGGTGAGAAATGAAAATGTATTTTATTTGTCAAAACTCTTTGAGATATGTACTTTGAAAGTCTGAATTTTACTGTATGCAAAAAACCCTCCAAGGTGCCTTTAAAAGGTAGTCATAGTTACACAAAAATATACAACAACCCATTTAGGTTTAAAAAAAAAAACTTAAATTGTCCATAGTAAGAAGAGACAGGAGAAAGAGAAGGGGGGGGCTGAAAAATTGAAGCTTGGGGTACAGGACTTGCTATATATCATGTTATTAATAATCTGTACTTGTAGGAGAAAATGGGAGGGGCAATTGAGCTGTGGTGTAGCTATCCAAACTCAGCAGTCTCGTGGAACACTCTGGAACACAGTGGCTGTTTAGAAGTGTCTTTTGTCCATCTGAAAAAAAAAAACCAGGCTTTTGAGTCTCCAGTGAATGAAGATGGTGGTTGCCTTGGCTACACTGCCCCTGACCCTCTGCACTCACATGCTCTTTCTCCTAGGCCTGCAGAGGGTAGAGTGCATCCTCAGTGTGCTGTGCGGGAATCTACTGAACTACAAGTGTCTGGTTTGTACCATCACAGTGCAACCTGAACATTTCATGATCATGTGCCTTCTTCATGGACAGGTGGGGTCCCCCGGGCTTGTGCAACGTTACCCAGTTGAGATGCCATCGGGGGGGGGGGGGGGGTGTCGGGGTGTCGGGGACTGAATCTTCATAAACTCTCAGAGAGTCTCACTGGTTAAAATTTGCAAACAGAAAACATGTATCGCCCCCTTCTCCGCCCTCCCCCCAATACTTGGTGCTTCCTCTTAAAACAAACGCTGGCTCTTCCAGTGAAGGAAGAGACTGATGCACTCAACTCATTGTCAAATGGCTGGCTAGCCTCCAAGAACAGCGACGTACATATAGAGGGCTCACTATTCATTTCCCTGATTGGCAGGAACAAACAACCCATGCTATTGGACGCAAGCAGAGCTGTCAGCTTTCTCGCCATAACCACTCAGGTGCACATCTGCTGACGGCTGAGGCTAGCTCTTGTCAAACGGCCAAGGAAGTTTGTCTACCAATTTTGCTGTGTACCTCTTCTATAATGTATGCTCTTTGATGAGTAGTTTGCCGTGTGTCTGTGTGTGTGTGTGTGTGTGTGTGTGTAAAATTTTCAAACCTCTTCTTCACACAAGGTTCACAGAGAGCTACTTTGCCCAGACCTCCATCCTCTCTGCCTTTCACTGTCTGTCTCACACCTCCAGCTGCCTTATTTGTGAAGCTCTGTTGGCTGTCATGTCTCACAGATGGGTGGAGGGAGGGAGGGACACTGGAACTAGGGTAGTGGGTATCATGGGGTCCTGGGGCACTTTGTTCATGGAGATTGTGTCCATAGGCTCATCCTCCTGCCTGTATGTAGCACTTTCCCCTGCAATGAGCCTGCCTCGCCTTATAGTTCAGTAAAACAGAACTTAGTTCCAAATGCACAGTTGGTGGCTAGAGCAATGGTTCAGTGGTTAGGAGCACTTGCTCTTGCAGAAAACCCAGGTTCAATTCCAAACACACACACACACACACACACAGAGAAGAGAGAGAGAGAGAGAGAGAGAGAGAGAGAGAGAGAGAGAGAGAGAGAGAGAGAGAGAGAGAGAGAGAGAGAGAGAGAGAGAGAGAGAAGCTCTGTAACGCCAGTTCCCGGGCCTCCTAAGCTCTCCTCTGGCTTTTCCAGGCACCAGGCATGCAAGTACTTCACAGACACACTTGCAGGCAAAACAGCCATAAACATAAAAAAATAAACTAAAAATAATTTTAAAAGGAAGCATAGTTGGAGTTGCTTAGTCCCTCATGATACCAGCTGCTCCATCTGGACCAAAACCCAATCGCACAGCAGAAGTTGTTTTCAGAAGCCATGCCATTCTCTACAGAGGCCTAGTCTGGCTACGGAGCCCCAAGGGCCTGCGTTTTGATTCCACCGCAGTGGGCTTACCAGAAGCTCTGCCCAGCCTCTGTTTTACCCCCACCTCTAACATCACAGGGACTTGCCAGATGGCTTGGCCTCAGCAGCAGAGATGCCTCCATTGCAGTCGGGACCCACTGTACAGCTCTTTCTTGCTCTGGACCCTACTCAGTGATGGCAGCTTTGGGAATATAACCTGGGTATGGGATGTGCTGTCTCCCGTAACCCAGGCATGGCTTTCTTTGGGTTTGATTGAAGGTTGCAAGATTCAGTAATTTGCTTTTACTTTGAAGGAATACTTTGGCACATCCTGGCTATTGAGTCTCTGAAAATTGTTTCCAATGTAATGTACCCTTGAGACTTGGTAAAGTTTGTCCTTGGCCTTCAGGCACATAGATGCTTTGCCAAGGTCCCTAGCAGAGCAAGGTCAGAGCATGGTAGGTTCTGAAGGACAGCCACACAATCCACTCTCCTCAGACCATATTATGTTACATCATCCTTGAAAGAACATAGTAGATTTTCAATAGCCCTAGGGTAAATATATATATTCACATCCCATGTGAATGTTCACAGATTCTGGGTTTTTCTACAGTTGGAATAACAAGACATTTAGCAAGTCAGTGACATGGTCCATGTTGTGAGACTGTGCTAATTTGCTAGTGATGAGATGTCACATTTGGCTCAGCAGCTGCAAAAGGGGCCATTGTCTGGTGGGGCTTGCTCTAGTCTACTGGAACCCTCTAGGAGCCATCTGGTTTCTTTGGTGGCCAGATTTGCAAATTAAGTGGATGAGGATTATTATGCACTTTCCTTTCCTATTGCTTCTATAATGAAGTCACATAAAGTTGGTGACGAACACAACACAAATGTGTTCTTTTTTTTTAGTTCTAGAAGTGACCACCTAGAATGGACCTCCTGGGCTGACAGCAGTCATTGTTTCCTCTGGAGATCCTAGAGGAAGAACCATCGCTTTGTCTCCTCTGGCTACTACACATTGCCCATGTTCCTTTGGTTCATTGTCCCTTTCTGTCCCGGAAGCCAGCAGAACTGGCGAAGCCTCCATATACTGCTCAAGTCTGACACACTGATTGATATGAATATTAACACTTTGACCCTGGGCCCAACTCAAACTCATGTGCTTTTTTTTTGTTTTTGTCTTTGGTTTGTTTTGTGCTTGAGATGAGGTCATGTGTGGTCCAAGCTGGCCTCAAACTCAGAACATAGTTGAGGATGACCTTGAGTTGATCATTCTGACCCTACCTTGCGAGTATTGAGACAGAAGCCAGAACCAACAAGCTAAGCCACTCATCTTTCTGTTTTAGAGTTTGCTGCTTAACAACTTGCTACAATCTGACTATGCCCTCCCAAATTTATAGAGCGAAACTTAGGTGCCAGTGCAATAATCTTAAGCGGAAGATGCCTGGCGGTTTCCTCTGAATTAAACCATTTCCTTCAAGAGAAAAGGAAAGGTTCTAGAGAAAGATTCTAAGTCGGTGGTCCTCAAACTTCTTGATGCTGTGACACTTTACTACAGTTAGTCCATCATGTTATGGTGACCCCCAACCATAAAGTTAGTTCATAACTGTAATTTACTGCTGTTATGAATCGTAATATAATTATCTGATATGCAGGATATCTGATATGTGACATCTATGAAAGAGTTGTTGGCCTTCCAAAGGGGTCGTGACCCACAAGTCGAGAACCCCCGATCCAGAGGGAAACAAAATGTCACAAGACTGAGAGAACAAAGATTTACAAGTTTCTCAGGACCCATCCCCAGCACTACAAAAAGGAGTACACAGCTGCTAGGGGCTTGGCTGAGAGAGGCACATTCTGGGACAGTCCACCATGAACTGCATGCCAGCTGTGCCAATAGCTTCGTCCCAGTGCATGTGGGTTTTAGGGGATGCAGTTGCTTTTGAGTCATCCCCGTTAGATTTGAGTAACCCCTCACCCAGATTCCTGATAGTAACCCCAGTGAAAACCCATTGGTGCATCAAACTGAATATTGGTATAACTGTTGCTGTCTTTCATAGGTTCTCTTTCTGGGAGACGCATGTGTGCGTGCATACGTGTGTGTGTGTGTGTGTGTGTGTGTGTGTGTGTGTGTGTGTGTGTGTACATGTGTGTGCGCGTGTGCACACGTGTGGAGTATTGCTTCTCTCCAGGAAAGTTTGTCACACAATAGAAGGAGGCAGGCTTGGGAAGATAGTTAAGTCCTATTTTCTTTACAACTCCCGTGACTTCAGAACCTATATGAAAAACAAAAGTGGTGCACTTCTGTAATCCCAGCTCTCCGGGAGGCAGAGGCAGACAAGTTTGAAGCCAGCCTGGTTTACAAAGTGAGTCCAGGACAGCCAAGGCTACACAGGGAAACCCTGTCTCGAAAAACCAAAAAACAAAAATAACAACAAAAACAAAAGCTGGGAGTTGGAGCGGGCTGGAGCCATGGCTCGGTGGTTAAGAGCATTGGCTACTCTTCCAGAGGACCAGGGTTCGATCCCCAGAACCCACATAGCAGCTCAGAACCATATGTGAATCCAGTCCTAGGGGGTCTGATGCTCTTCTGGCTTCTGAGCAGTGCATGCATGTGGTACACAGACAAACATGTAGCAAAACACCCATGTACACAAAATAATATAAGAATAACAAAAGAGAAGAGAAAAGGCTGATAGAGGTGATACATTCTTGTAACCCCGATGCTGGAGACGCAGTGGGAAGTAGATCCCTGGGGCTCAATGGCCACTCAACCTTCATTATTTGGTGAGTTCAAGCCATTGGGAAATCTTGTCTCATTAAAAATAAATCAAACACACACACACACACACACACACACACACACCCCAAAACATATGGGCAGCACGTGAGGAACAACACCTAAGGTTATACTTTGGTCTTCAAACACATCCTCCTGTGTGTACACACACAACATGCACATGAGCGCACACACAAGATAGGTGACAGATATATGTATTGATAGAAGATAAATGACAGACAGATAGATGATAGATAGATAGATAGATAGATAGATAGATAGATAGATAGATAGATAAGAGGAAAGGCTGATTAAGTCTTTCGGTCAGAGCCCTCATGAATGTGATCAGCAACCTTGTAAAGAAAGCTGAAGGGAGCACCTGGGTCATTTTTGCCCGTTCAGCTCTCATGCCACGTGATGCTTCTGTCTGTCCCCTTCTGCTCCGTGGGAACACAGCCAGCCATCACATCTCTGGAGCAGAGAGCGGTCATCACTGAACACCACTCTGTCGGTGTTTTGATCTTGGATCTTCCAGCTCCCAACTGAGAGAGATGAAGTCCTACTGTGTATTAGTGGCCCAGCTTGTAGCGTTTCGCTGGTGCAGCAGGAACGGACTAAGAAAGTTCTTTGGCATGTCACCGAACACAGCTACAAGTTCTAGGACTGACGTCTTCAGGACTGTCGCTCTGCCCACCGGAACTCCTCTTTCCTAAGAGGGCAGTCTCTTGGATAACCATGACTCCTTTCAGAGAAGGATTGGGAGAGCTACAGTAATAGAAATTGTCATGAGGTGTCAGGGCCATCTTCCCACAGATCCAGCCTTGTTTTCAGCCAGGGGGCTCGCAGTCTAAAAGCTGGTTTGGTCTGGATTCGGACGAAGGACTATTGCTTTTTTATTACAGTGCTCATTCCCAGCTGTCTGGTCACTCATTCTCAAACTGCTAAGACAGCACAAACTGAGTCGCTCCCATGTCGGCTTTCATCTGCTGTGCCCACAGGGTCACCTGTTTTATTAGCCATCTAGATAACCCTCTTTGGGTCAAGTCTCCAAGGCTGTCATTCCAGACTCATTAAGATTATTGCATCCACCTGGCTCCTAGACGTCAAACACTGCCACCTGGCCTCTGTTACTCCGGGTCCTTGCGATAGCCTCCCTGGCATCCGTCAGGGCTTGCAGAGCACAGCAGAGCACAGCAGTGAGCACTAGCATGTTCTCTGAAGGCTTGGTAGGTGAGGGATACTGGGGTGCTCCAGAGGACTATGATTCTTCAGGGATCTCCTGGACTCATGTGTAAACACTTCTCACAGGGCACACCCCCACGGCCTCTTCCAACTGCGAGTGACTGCGAGTGACTCTGGACAGCCCTGCGCTGTGTTCCACTGTATTCAAGCTCTTAAAGAATGTGCTGGTATATCACTTGAATGACTTTAAGTTAATTTATAAAATAATAAAAGAGAAAAACAACAAGGACATTTTCTTCAGGCCAAGAAATCATAGAATCTTTAATTTTTTTTCTAAGTAAAATGAATGACAGGAAAAAAAAAAGTTATTCTGGTAATGAGCCAGCCAGATAGCTCAGAGGGAAAACGTGCTTGACACCTGATGTTACAAGCCTGACAACCCAGTTGGATTCCTGGAACCTACAGTAGAAAGCT
This sequence comes from Acomys russatus, assembly GCF_903995435.1. Classification (NCBI taxonomy): domain Eukaryota; kingdom Metazoa; phylum Chordata; class Mammalia; order Rodentia; family Muridae; genus Acomys; species Acomys russatus. The sequence goes on along the minus strand of NC_067164.1, from coordinate 19,507,243 downwards.
GGTATTTGTCTGCTGTGTCACACTCTTGCATTAACACACAGAAAATGTAATAATAAATTAAAATAAAACGAGTTTTAAAAATAACATTCTGATAAGGATTTATAGCTTTAGAAATAAATTGCTCTTTTAAAGATCCCAAATAGCCACAACTCAGATTTAGACTTTCCACCTTCATTGCAGAAAAGCATTGAACTATTTTCTCTGAATTTATAAAGGAAACTAATTCTGAAGCTAAAATTTCATATGAGTGCATATACTCATCAAACCGTAAGACAGATGAAGGATTTTTATTTAACTGAATATTCTGAATTTTTACTTCTTATTCAATCTTTTTCAAGGTATCCAAGAAATATTCCAATGGATTATCAAAAGTGTTGAGAAAACAGTAAATCGACTGATTAGTATAAAGAAATGTTAATACAAATACGGCCTGAGAGTCAAAAAAATTTTTAAAAACCACAATATAAAAAAGCTTAAACGAATTAAAATTAAGGAACTGACAAACGTTTGAGGTGAAGGATAACATAAGTATCATTATATAACAGTGTTTTACATTTTATAACATAAATGTTTTACATTTATATAACAGTGTTTTACATATATATATATATATATATATATATATATATATATATATATATAAAAAACAGTGTAGAGGGGTGTCAAAACATCACACACGCTACCCCATAAAAAAAGCACAATCTAACAAAAATAAATTTTAAAAGAAAAGCTGAAAAAATATTTCAGAAGAATAGGTGATTTTAGGAGAGTAGAAATGAGGAGGAATTTTCATCCAGCAACATGGTTGCTCTGGCAAAGGATCACATGCAAAGACCTTCTAGGTCTATGTGATCCAGCTGGAATGCAGACACACTATGGGTTATGAATGCTCTGGCTTGAATGCACACACACCCTGGATTACAGTATGATCTGGCTTGAATGCAGATATACCCTTAGTACACACATTTCATCCCAAACAATGAAGGGTAAGGTTAGTTTATAGAAGCAGCCGTGCTTGAAAGTGACCAATCAGAGGAAGATTTGACAGAATGAGAGCAAGACAGAAAAGAGAGGCTACTTAAGAGCAGCACAGGAAGAGAGAAGAGAGTTGTTTGTTTGTTTGTTTTAACCAAGAGTTATTATTGGGACAGTTTTACAGAGACAGGTTGTAGAGAGAAGAAGCTAGACACAGGTGAAAACCAAATGAGTCAGAGAATGAGAAGGAGCCAGAAGATTAAAACATGATGCCAGAATTAGTTTGAGGCCAGGCAGAGCAATTCAGTTAGAAGGCAAAAGAATCCAGTTTGAATCAGTCACCTTGGAGAGGAGTTTAGGCCAGAGCAGCTGAGTAAACCAGCCAACTAGAGTTCAGAAAGAGCTAGAAATATTTGGGAACTGGCTCTCCTCACACCCCCTCATCCTAGGAAATAAAAACAACATTTATACTGAAGATGGTATCATGCTGGAGGAAGCCATGCTGCTCTGACAGGAGGCAAGAGCCTGACCAGGAATGAGCTCCCCCTCAGCCAGTCTTCAAGGCCAGACTGTTGAGTGCTCTGAGTAGCCAGTATGAATTGACTAACCTGTCTGTTTCTTCAGCGATGGATATATGGACACGGTGTGTGTAAACCACACACGGAATCAAGAAAGAAGTTTGTTAAAGACAAAAAAAATATATAGAAAAAGAAGGGCGTTAAAGTTATTTTTTATAAAACTGTGTCTGTTTCTCAGTTTCTCTCTTAACCAGGCTATCACACAAATAATTGAGACTCATATTATTTTAACAAGCTTTGCAGCAGAAGAACTGAGCAGTTATCACACTACTCTTAACCCTCTAAGATAAGTTGGTTTCCTCCTAGTGTACATCCCAGAGATACTTGCATTTTGTAGCTTTCCCTGATCCAGCTCCTCTCTGGATGTCACCTGGACCTCTGCCGCAGCTGAATATCCTTACTTCCTCCCCTAACTCCTCCTCCCCTCATCGTCAGGAAGCCCAGCCCTATTCTCTCTTCTGCTCAGCAATTGGCTCTAAGCTGCATTATTGACATATCAGGGGATAGTTGGAGATCAGAGTTTGCCCAACATTGAGACAGGAGATTCCCAGACAAGGATTGCAACCAGATCTGGGAGGTACGGAAGTCAGTATTTGAGTTACATTTTAACCTTATGCCTACGAAGGGTCATATGAGGCACCCAAAGTATATAAGTATCCCAGACCACCACGAATGAAACTAAGTCTAAGAGCAAAAGACAAGAAATTAAATCAGCGAGTACTGGAAAAGGTAACATACATACATACATACATAAATAAATAAATAAATAAATAAATAAATACGCATAAAATACACAAAGTACAATCTCTCCTCCACCTTTGGCCAAGACTAAGTGTATAGAAAGCATAAACAGAAACAGTCAGAAGAAAATAAAGCTATCAACTAAAGTCCTAGGTTTGATTCCTAGCAGTGGGAAAACAAACACACAAACAAAACAAAACAAAACCAATAGATACAAATGGATAGGGTTTCTTTTAAGTAATTACTTCAGCTGTATTTTACATATTAGTTATATCTAGTGTAAAATAAGCCCCAAAGGTACACAATAAAAAAGTAAATAGATATAACAAGAAAATTCCACTAAGAATTTACAGTGCTAATAACACAAAATTTAAAAAGACAAAACACTAACCAGATAAAAGGAATAATTTATGCTGATAAACACTATGGTCAAAGATGTATGTATCTAGCTTTGTTGGTCAAGAAACATAACATGAAAAGACATAAAGCAAAAAAATAAAAGAGCAAAGCACATGGTTTCGAGCAACTTCATCATAATTCTTTTATATATGACTAAAGCAAGTGAAAAGAGGAATAAACATGTGATGTTTATTTATTAATTAGATATGTGCACCTAAAATGTGCTTATCATAATCATTAAAATTAAACTTGAAACAAATTAAATTCATGTTATCATTCACAATAAGGGCTTCGGGGCTGGAGAAGTGTCTCAGTGTTGAGAGTTCACTGTTCTTACAGGCCTGACTCCAGCTCCCAACACACATGCTGGCCAAATAACCACTGTGTAACCCCAGCTCCAGGAAACCCAACACCCTCTTCTGGCCTCCTTGGGCACCCAGGTGCATGTGCATACACAAACACACAAACATATACAAATATACACGTGAATGAATAAATAATTCTAAAAACATTTATTAGTTGAGTCAAAGTAAAACTAAGAGCCATGACTGAGAAGCCATTCATGAGCCGTGTAAATGTAGAACTGCCTTTGAGAGCAGATGTGTAAACAGAAAGGGAATTCATGACATTTGTTACTCTTTATCTTCACTCATGTTGCTTTTAGATAGTATTGTAAGAAGCACTTACATATTTATAACAGGGCGAACAGGTGATAAGTAAATGGTAAGTAGGTAGATAGACGATTGGTTGAGCACTGGGACTCAATCCAAAGATAATTACTTCTTTCTTGTTATGTCTACTCTATCTGAAAAAAAAAGTTTGTGATGAGTATCACTCAACCTAAAATTTTGTGATCATCATTTGCTTACAATCTCTTTTAAAATTTACTTTAAAAATAACATTCTGAATAAATAAGTATGAGCCAAGATTGACTCTGTGAGCTTTAAAGACTTAGTTTGCAAGTCACACAAATTAATAAATGCAGTAGCCATAATTTCATGTTCCATGGTTGCAATTACACACACAGCGTCACGTAATTTCTATTACAGTATAGTCTTATAATTTACTTTATTACAGTCACTAACCTCTTACTGTTTAGTAACATCATCAGATTAGGATCATGGAATAAATTTAGTTGTAAATATGTATGTACCAAAATAATACACTGTGTACCCAGATGGAGTATTGCTGGTGTTTTCAGGGATCTTCTGTGTGATGAGGAGGACCACTACAGAGAAATAAAACAGAAAGACACTTTTTCATCATGGAAACTGTCAACACCATTAGGATTGGTGCTCCTCTCTTGGACTGAGAACATTGGTGTGATTTAGACACAGCACAGCATGTGCTATGAAGAGAGTGCTCACTTTAGATATAAATATCACAGCATACAGAGAGGTTAAGACATAGCTCACAGTGGTGACACAGAAGCCCCTTCCAGTGACATGGCATGGGCTGGGGATGTGGTTCAGTGGCAGAGCACTTGTGGAACATGTTCAAAGCCTTAGATTCAATTCCCAGCACTGCATAAACAGTGGAATAACTAAAAGTTGCTTAAAACCAATACCCAAGCAATAGCTTATCTCCAGGAAGCTCCTGTCCATGCATAACACCGTCAGGAGCTTGATACACCATCAGCAGCTTGTCCCGACGAAGCTAGTGAAAATGATGGACAGGTGAAAATGAGATTTCTCCCAAAGCAATAGAAGTACAGAGAAAGCAAGGGGGACAATGGGAGGGTGGTGGACAGTCTCTGAAGCAGGAGTGGCTGGGGTGATGGGAGTACACGTGGTAACTCAGTAATGACCATTGACTGAGTGCAAAATGGCTTTGGGAGACCACTTAAGAGACTCCTTTGGGGATGAAGGGTTAATTAATTAAGGAAGTTTGACAGGGCTTAGAATGCTTGATAAAAAATAAACATGAGCTACTGTAGATCATGAAGTGGGAAAAGGAACATTTTAAATGGTATAATGCTTTTTTTTTTTTAATCCAGGCCCTACCTCCCTATTTTATAATAATTTTTTCAAGTGAAGTGTAATTACATCCTTTTCTCTCTCCAGCCCTGCCCACGTGCCCTTCTCCTTGCTCTCTCTCAAATTCATGGCCTCTTTTGTCATTGCTGTTATACACACATATACAGAGATAGACTATAGATATATAGATGTACATACACATGTATTCCTAAATATATAAATACAATTGCTCAGCAGAACTTCCTCTTTAAAAATGCAGACACTGTGTACTTCATATACACTCTGTGTCTTCCTTTTTAACTTAAGTGGCTCAGGTGTGTGTTTTTATCATTGTACACTGCCTTATTTCAATGACACAGTTAATTTTATGAATAAACCTACTTTATATAAAAATAAATAAATCAATCCAGGCCCTACACCCAGTCAGTCACCTCTGGTTACAGTGGGAAGGTTTGGTTGTAGGTGTGGCGATGGAAAGAGAGAAGCGGAGAGCACAAAGTCGGTGCTGTGTGGCTCCTGCTTGCTGCTGCTGCTGCTGCTGCTGCTTTCTGCTACCAGGCACTTCCCTTTTTGAAAGCAAACAAATCTCACAAGGTCAAAAAGTAAAGACTATACAGTGGACAGTGGCTAAATTATTGAGAGCCTGGAATGAAATATAGAAGAATCGATTTCATCCTCAGTTCTCCCGTGAATGTTAACACATGAATGTCCATGGTTTTGTTGATGTAAAGTTTCTTCTTACATAGACAGAGCTAACATATCTACAATAGACCAATGCCTAGTGAGAACACCTTTGCATGTCATACAGAATAGGAGTGGGCAGTAAGCTGTGGTTCCACTGCTCCCTGGGGTGCCTGACATCACTGAGGGCCGAGTATAGAGGGAGGACATGCTCCCTGGGAGCTTCTCCCTGGGACATCTGGGCGCCACCTCTAAGATGGATGGAGCACTGAGCGGTCTATGCTATGGGATTCCCAGTCTAACCCGGGGTGTGGGAGAAAATGCTTTCTGCAGATCTCTGATAACCGTGCAGGGGAGAAAGACCCTCTCTGCAATTCAGTGTATTGTGAGCCACCAGCAACAGGCCAGGTGACAGCGGGAGCTGGGGCAGACCTGACTCATGCGAATAGGGCAGCTGCTTCGGAAACAGCCTGCAACCCACTGGGGCAGATGAGCACTGTGGGGGCAAGCAGCAGAAGATGATGGCTGAGGCTCAGGCCAACAAATGGCAGAAGCTTGCTGCCTCGGAGAGCTTCAGAAGCAGCTACTGTGGTGGCCACTGGAGACTGGTGGTAGTGGAGGGGAGCTTCTTTCCCAAGTGTTACAGTTTGATAGAAACAGTCAGTTTCTGCCGGGCGTGGTGGCGCATGCCTTTAATCCCAGCACTCGGGAGGCAGAGGCAAGCGGATCACTGTGAGTTCGAGGCCAGCCTGGTCTACAAAGTGAGTCCAGGACAGCCAGGGACCTTGTCTTGGGAGGCGGGGGGGGGGGGGGGGCCCGGGCGGGGGAAGAAAAAAAAAAAAAAAAAGCCCACAACTGAAAGTAAAATAATCAGTGAGCTAAGTTTAAAGTAGCTTTACTGTCTATGCTGTGCAGGCCTCTGCTTTCAAGAGGTACTCGGGAAAAGTAACCGGAGGCAAATTGATAAGGAGCATTTCCAAATAGCGCCCTGATTTCATTCACGGAAATATGCCCTTCTAGAATTGTAACGCACTACAGTTTGCATCTGTTTTGGAGCGCTCTCGAATTTCTTCAATGGACCGTAAAATGTTGATGGAACACGGACAGCATTGTCCACATAGAATACAATAAAGGCAAAAATATTTCAGAATGATTGCTAATTACATGTGGACAAGAAAGGAATTCTAATATAAAACCTAATCATACCAAACTAAGTATTTTTAACTTGTTATAAATCCCAAATGAAGAGGAGAGCAAGAGCAAGTGTTGATATTACCAGGCAGTCATGCCTTAATGACGTGCACCAACACCGTGGCCATTTGGCAAATGCTACCTTTCGTATAGCTCCGTGAAGCAACATCTTCTGTTCTAGTCTCCGGGGACTTTTCTGCATCGAATCTGCACAGCACACTCCCTCATACAAAACGGGGTGATCTCGAAGTGTTGTTCATAATCTTCATCCCTACTTTCCTAAAAATGTACTAACCTCCCCCCGCGAATTTGATGATATTAATATAGCTTTGTTTTTAGGGGGTATCATGTTTTATTTGGTTGATTTTGTTGTTTCTTTTCTAGGCATGGGATCAAACCCAGGGTCTTACCTGGGTCTTCCAATGAGTTACATCGTCAGCTATAGAAAGAAGGATTTTGGTGAAACATTTAAATATAACTGAATATGTGAGGAAAAGGATAACATTTAAGTGAGAAAAAAAAAACTTAAATTAGGAGGAATTTACATTAAAGATAAATGAATAACCACAATGTCAACATATTATGATATGCTATTTAGTCAGAAAGTTAACTTAAGATGCTGGGCTGGAGAGATGGCCCAGTGGTTAGAGCACTGTCTGCTCTCGCAGAGGACCTGGATTGGATTCCCAGCACCCACAAGGCAGCCCGCAACTGTCTGTAACTCTAGTTCCAGGGGATCTGATGCCCTCTTCTGGTCTCTACAGGCACTGAATGCATGTAGTTCATAGACACATACACATGAAATTAGATGTACAAGTCGTGTGTGTGTGTCTGTGTCTGTGCACATGGTGTTCAGAAATCTCAGTTGCTCTCCATCTTATCTTTCCAATGTTTTTTAATTAAAGCAGAATTGTATCACTTTCTCCCTCTTTTCAGCCATTCTCAGCCATCCTTCCTTAAACCCCATTTATGTTACCCCAATTTGACAGCTTCTTTTTCTTTTATTATATTTGTTCCATATATCTATATGTATGTATGTGAATACATACATATATACACATATATATAAATTGCTGAGTCAATATTGATATTTTTAAGCACTACATGTCTATATTTTACAGGCAACAATTTTGTGAAATGCCTTCTTGGTTTTATTCTCTATATTTCTTTATGCCAAAGAGTGAGTGTGTAGTTCAGTGAGTCATCTCAGATCTAAGCTGTTCTATCAGCAGCCAAATAAGAAGTGAGAATCATGTTTACACAACGGAATACTACTCAGCTGTCAAAAACAAATCATGAACTTTTCAGGCTATTGGTGCCGCCAGAGTATATTTTTCATGTCTCAACTTCGACTTTAAATATACATTCTATTTCCTCTGTTCATATTTCCTTTCATATCTCTGAGTATATTGATAATATCTTATGTTGTGACTTCTGTCCAGAAATTCCATTGTCTTTATCATTTCTTATTTTTACATTGATTAATTTTTCTTTATGATATGAGCCACATTTCATTTCTTCATAAGTGTGATTTATTTTGATTGGATTTGGGGCACTAAACACTATGTAGCTAAATTTACAGCCCCACCCCCCCTGGTTTAGTGTTGAACTTTGTTCTACATCTTATTCAGTTATTAGGTAATGAGACTTGTTAAATGCACATCATCTGGATCTTTCTGGGGCTTGTCATTGTTAGCATCGGTCTAGAGGGCCTTCATATTATGTCTACTTTAACCAACATCTAATGCATGGCTCTTGTATCTTGTGTGAATACCTGATGGATTCCACTGGGTGAGGAGGACTCTTTCTTTTTTATATACCCTTCAACACAACATATCACTACATTAAGGAAGTGCACCTTTGGGTGTATCTAGGAAAACATTTCCATAGAGGTTTCACTGAGGAGGGAAGGCCCTTGCCATGGGGTAGGGTCCCATCCTGAAGAAAAAGAGAATAATAAAAAAAAAAAAAAAAAAACATGACCCGGGCACCAGCATTTCCCCTTGCCCTGCTTCCATTTTGGCATCAAAGACCAAGCCGTTCCCACCACCTGCTGCCCTGTGTTCCTCTGTGAGCCAAAATACCGCACCCAGCTGCTTTGGCTCATATATTTTGTCACGGCAATGAGAATAATAAGTAATATACTATGTAACCCAGGCTGGCCTCAAATTTGCAATGCTTCTGCCTCGGTCTTTCAAGTTTTGAGATTTTTATGCACATTAGCGTCACACACATCCACACATCTACGTATCAAGGCTTCTCCGTTTAGATAACATGAGTTCCAGTGTCTCCCAGGTGGATGTTAAATCTGCATGCTTTTGTGTCCATCGTATCCTTCCAACTCTGCATTTGCCCTCAAGGAGGCATTGTCCATGAAGCGTTGACTATTGACTATCCTCCGGCTAACTCAAGGAGAATCTGTTCGCATTTGTAGTGACTTTGGTGAAGTAGCTTTGTTTTCTCTACTTACCCTGCTACAGGTTCCAGACACCTCAGTTGCCTCCAGCTCTTGGCTTCAGGCAGATCACAGCTCTCCCTAGACTCCCTAGTGCATCTAAATATACATCGGGCTCTTAAAAAGGCTCCCAAGTGGAAACTCCTGGTGATTACAGGCGCCCTTTGTCTGGCTCCTCCCCTTGGGTCTACGTTGTTGTACAATGTCTGACCACACTTCCATGTGTTCGTTGAGAGCTTAACCATTTGACTGGGAATGTATGGCTCTCCTTTACTCCCCTCAGTCCAGAAAGGAAGCCTACATGACGTGTTATAAAGAAAAGCTCCTGGTATTAAATTTTAATATAACTAAATTCTTTCGTTAATGATCCTTTGGGTTTCATATTTTTATTAATGTTTATTTTGTAGTTTGCATTCCATGCGGTTTGCTAGTTACTTTGGTGACTCATCTAGATATTATACCCATTTAAAACCTACCATTGCCTTTTTCTGCCCTGAAATGCCTCTGCTTATCTCACTTCGACCCATCTTAAGCTCCTCTGGGTAGAATTAGACCATTTTTAATACTCTACTCTTGAATTACAATGATAGTTTCATGGTCTTCTCTTAGGAAATGGCCCACAAGGGAGGTTGACTTTTGTTAATCTTAAGAGTATCACCCTAGAGCCATGGGAGATCTTTCATAACATCCATCACAATCCCCTCATTTCACTCCTAGGGAGATCGGGGGCCTCAGCTCACATTAGCAGCCCCTGCTTGGCAGGATTAGAAGCCATATTTCTCCGTCTATATTTGGTTTTGTTGCTTTTTTTCCCTGGTATGCTTATTTTGCTTCACATTGATGTCCTCATCAGAAATGGCAATTTAAAAAAAATCATCTTTTTTCAAAAACAGAATTCAGAGGTGGGGGAGCAAAGTCACCAGAAGAACATGGCCCACTGAGTCAACTAAACGGGGTGCATGGGGTCTGCACGGGCCTGCACCAGGTCCTCTGCATATATGTTGTGGGGGTCACCTTGGTGCTTTTGTGGGACTCTGTTTTAGTTAAGGTTTCTATTGCTGCAGTGAAACACCATGACCAAAAACCAAGTTGGGGAGGAAAGGGTTAATTGGCTTACACTTCTACATTACAGTTCATCACTGAAGGCAGTCAGGACAGGGACTCAAGCAGGGCAGGAACCTGGAGGCAGGAGCTGATGCAGAGGCCATGGAGGGGTGCAGCTTGCTGGCTTGTTTCCCATGGCTTGCTCAACCTGCTCTCTTATAGGGCCCAAGACGACCTGCCAAGGGATGGCACCACCCACAGTGGGCTGGATCCTCCCCCATTGATCACTAATTGAGAAAGGACCTTACAGCTGGATCTCATGGAGGCATTTCCTTAATTGAGGCTCCTTCCTCTCTGGTGATTCTAGCTTGTGCCAAGTTGACACACAAAACCAGTCAGTACAGACTCCTAGCTGTGGGAGCGCATGTGTCTCTGACTCTTCTGCCTGTTCTTGGGACTCTTTCCCTCCTGTTGGGTTGCCATGTCCAGCTTCAGTGTGAGGGCTTTTGCCTTGTCTTGCTGTGTTTCGTTTTGTCCTGTTTGATTATTACCTCGTGAAGGCCTGTTCTTTCTTGATTGGAGACAAAGGGGGGGGTGGATGGGGGAGAGGGGAGGTATCAGGGAGTTGGGATGAGTGATGGATGGGAAACAAGTTGGGATATGTTGTGTGATAAAAGAGTTTATTTCCTATGATACCAATTATATAATTGATATATATCATATGTGTATGTATGTAAATATGTATATATACACATATATAGAATCTTTCCAATTTACTTTATTTGCATAATGAGATTAAGGACAATGGCAAGCCAACATGGTGGCATACAACTGTAATCTCTACATCAAGAGCTGAAGCAGGGGGATCATGACCTAAAGGCCACGCTGGAGAATGCAGAGAGACTATGCGTCAAACGTAAATGGCCTTCCCCAATAATTTTCATCCTTTGCAAAGCTTTTATTGCTGCTAAAACTTTTTTGTTTGTTTCATAAATCAAAGCCTCATTTCAGCTAAAGCATAATACTCCCCCTGCTGGATTAAAAAAATAAGTACAGGAAGTAAAAGAGGAAGAACCCTGCCCAATGCCTAGTGAAGAAGAAAGCACAAAGGCAGTTGGGGAGGCAGGAGCAGTAATCCATGGTTGTGATCCCAGCATTTGGGATCTTGCAGCTAGAGAAATGGCACAGTTTGAGAGCAACCTGAACTACCCAGTAAAACTATTTCAGAAAAGACAAAACTAATAAACGAACAAAATGAAAGTGGGGTGACCAGGCAGAAAATATCTAGGATACACTATGGAAATTACCATTTAAATAAGACAAAAAGTCTTTCCTGTCCTATGATAGGTATTTGGCTCTAGGTCAAAACCAAAACTACCCATAATGCCCAAGACTTGGGGAACATTATGGTAGAAGGATAGAAGGGGCAGGAAGAATGCAACAGCTGGCAGATGGGAAGAAGAGAAGTGAGATTCTGATTTCTAGACATGACACAGCTATTGCACACAGTAACGAATGGCAACCGTGGTTGCTTGAATGAGACCCCCAGGAGACCAAACCAGTTAAAATTGCCAACACCACAAAGGAACTCAGAGACTGTGTTGCACATGTAAGACCAGCGCAGGTTCAAGCCAGATGTGTCCCAGCCCTAAGAGAAGGAAGTGGACACAGTGTCTCACTCCTAACAAGAAGTTATCTGTAGCTGATAACCACTGGCAAAGGGAAAATAGGTTTTCTACAATGGAGTGTCACTAGGTATCCACCATACTCCATGGCAGGTCCTGTGCCCAGTCAGCAGTCCTGGCCAACACAAAAGAAACTTAATGGTATTTTTGTCAAGTTTTCATTTGGCTTTATTTATTTATTTATTTATTTTTGTCTTATTGTTGTTTTGATTTTTGCATTGTGGCTTTTTCTTTTTGTTTTTTGGTTTTTTTTTTTTTTTTTTTGTTTTTTTTTGTTTGTTTGTTTGTTTGTTTCCTCTTTGGGGCTTGGGAAGAAGTAGAAAAACATGAATGAATATATTGTATTAAAATTTTTTCAAAACAATTTCCAGCACAGAACTGGGAGAGGCTCCTGAAGCCTCACTCTCACTGGGGAGCTATTGGGAGTTGATGGCTGCTGGCGATGGGGGGCTCACTTTTCTTTGACCCCACACACTGATGCACATGCAGGTAGCACTAATTAAACTCTGGGTTGCTTTAGAAGAAGGAGGAGGAGGAGGAGGAGGAGGGGGAAAAAGAGGAGGAAGAGAAAGAGGAGGAGGAGAAGGGAGAGGAGGAGGAGGAGGAGGAGGAGGAGGAGGAAGAAGAAGAAGAAGAAGAAGAAGAAGAAGAAGAAGAAGAAGAAGAAGAAGAAGAAGAAGAAGAAGAAGGTCATGAAGTTGAGAGAGAGATTTGTTGGGGAAAGAGGCGGAAGGAATTGGAGGCGTGTGGTGGCGTGATTATTAAGATACATTGTATTCATCTATGAGCTTTTCAGAGAATTAGTTAAACTTCCTTGTGACAAGGCTGGTGGTGTAGCTCAGTAGCAGAGCTCTTACAGAGCTGGGTTTGATCAACAGCACTGAGAGAAAGGGAAGGAGGAAGGCAAGGGGGAAAAAGTGTAAAATATGGTCAGACATGTGACACCGGTAGCCCTCTCAGAAGCTAAAACTTAGAACGTGGTTCAATGTTGCACCGTGAGGAAGAACAATTTACGAAGGAAATGAGGTTTGTGTGCCAAAGGCCTCTCAGCGTTACTATATTACATGTCCATGAACCGCTCACTCCGAATCAGGACCTGGCCCATCTTGCACCTGCAGTCCGTTTGCCTCCTCTTTGGGTGTTAGCATAGGTGCACGTGCTCGCAAGGGTGCATTTTTCCTTAGCTTAAGCCATTTTCAAGTCACGCTAAGGAGAAGAGCTCCACAAGAATTGAAAGTGTTCTGCCTTCCATTTGGTTAATAATTGGTTTCTAAACATCAGCAACAGGCAGGGAATTACTAAAGGTGCCTCACATACAAATCGTGAACATCTTGGAGGTAATGTCCCCGTTAACAAGATATAAAAGTGGAGCTCACCAGTTTACAAGGTCATATGGAAAAGAATAAATACTTTATTAAGGTTCCCAGAATTGCTTATTGACTGTCTCTCCCCTCCCCTCCTCTCCCTATAATTACGTGGCTTCGCTAATAAAATAAATCAAGTGTTACATGTCCATTTATAGTCTGACGCCCCAAATTTACTTAGCTCACCCTGAAAGCAAAGATATAGTCCCTGATCTTGTTCGGTTACTATCTAACTAGACTTCATGAGTTAGAGCGGGCAAAGAACATTTTTAGAATTACAGATGGTATCAAATCACATGGAGCAGGGCTTGTCCACCAGTCGCTGCACTAAACACTTCTATTTTATCTTAGGCAATTGTCACAGCAACCCCATGAGATGGGTATTACTGTTGTTATTATTACTCTATTTCTGTAATGAGAAAACAGACAGGGAGGGGCGAAATAACCTGTCCAACATTGCAGAGCTGGTAACTGGCAGGGACCTGGCCTCAGCCTGCATGATTTAAACCACGTGCCTCTCACAGCCATCCTTTCAGCAGGAACCAAACGGCTGGTCTGTAGACAAACTCCTGTCTGGCTCTTTAGATGGTTGGAAGTCTCTAGACGGCTTTTAAAAGACCAAGATGGGTTCTTATCTAGATTCAACAGGAAACAGATAATGTAGTCCAATCAATAGCAGACAGGGTTGTGTTTAGTTCCCTAAATATTGATTACTATTCACACTTTCATATGTGAGTGGGTGGGTGTGAATGTATGTGTGTGAGTGGTGTGTGCAGTGTGTGTGTGGTGTGTATGAGAGTGTGTGCAGGTGGGTGTGTGAATGTATGTGTGAGTGTGTACAGGTGTATTGAATGTATGTGTGTGAGCGTGTGCAGGTGTGTATGAATGTATGTGTGTACGCGTGTGTGTGTGTGTGTGTGTGTGTGTGTGTGCAATGTATGTGTGGTGTGTGTGAGAGCATTGCAGGCGTGAGTGAATGTGTGTTTGTGTATGTGTGTGTAGTATGCATGTGCAGTGTGTGTGGTGTGTGTGAGAGTGTGTGCAGGTGGGTGTGTGAATGTATGTGTGAGTGTGTGTGTATGTTATTGTGTATGCAGGTATGTAAGTGTGTGCAGTGTGTGTGTGTGTGTGTGTGTGTGTGTGTGTAGGCCAGAGATTGACCTCAGGTGTTAATTGTTCTCTACATTATTTCTGAGGTAGTCTCTCTCACTGAACCTGGAGTCTCCTGATTTCACTAAGCTAGCTGGCCAATGAAGGTCCAGAGGCCTGCCTGTCTCTTCCCCCACAACACGGCAGTTACAGGTCTATGCCACTGCACATGGTTTTACAGTGGGTGCTAATTAGTCAAACTCAGGTATGGGAAAGACTTTAGTGAGTGAGCAATCTCTCCAGCCCCCTCATAGATTTTTTTTTTCTTATATGAAGGAAGGCATAGATGAAGGCTAAGAGCAGAGAGTGATGGTATTTAGAAGAAGCCATGGACTGTAGAACAGATGACTCACTGCTTGCTGTGTACGTATAATGGCCTGAGTTCAAATCGTCAACATCTCTGTAAAAAGCTGGACATGGCTGTGGGGACTGGTATCCCTGGATTTACGGGTTGGAAACAGGCAGATCCCAGGAACGTTGTGACCAGCCAGTGTAGCTGAAGTGGCTTGAGTTCTGAGTTGAATGAGAAACGCTGTTTCAATGGAACAGGTTGGGGAGCAATGGTGAAAGACAGCAGATACTCTCTCCTCTGGCCTCCATGTATGTGCATGTATGTATGATCAGGTACACATGTACACATAGAATGTAAGTACGTATTACCTACACGATCAAAAGTAAGTATGTGAGTCTTAAAAGTCATAGCACCCTCTCATTTAATTTTTAAAGCAATTTTGGGAGAAACTTTATTATTTTTATATGTTTTACTTAAAATTACTTTGTATGCTTACTAATTGCAATATATTACAATGTCTAACACGTGAGAAAGCTAGCTTAAGGAGTTCCGGAGTGTCACTCAAGCAAGTATGGTATTTAGACACCTGAAGTCGTGGGTTCTAAGCCTGATCCCCTAATAAAGGTGTGGAGGGTCTTGAGTAAGTCACTTAAAATATGGGTGGCAATGACAACGTGACTTGGCGTGCTGTTTAGATAAGACAGTCAGCGCGGAGGGCCTCAAGCCTGGAGTTCCGCGTGGTAAGAGAAAAGGTGTGGTGCACGGTGCTTGCTCTGAGGGGACCGTTCTTTCAGGTCCTCCTTGTGACTTCTCTTTCTGGTTCATACTTCTGGAAAGACACTTGTGAGGTAAAGAACAGCCAGTAGTGGACTGGAGAGCGAGCTCCATGCTTAGCAATGCCTCCGACCTGCAGGTCCAGGGCCACCAGTCCGCACAGCCATGTCCGGCTGTTTACAGAGATGTTGATGATTTGGTCTCGGGTGCTTATACACACACAGCAAGCAGTGAGCCTGTCCTACACTCCATGGCTTCCTCCGAATACCACCACGCTCTGCTCTTTGCTTTCAACCATGCCTTCTTTCGTATGTGTTGGGCGCCGTAATATATTGTAATTAGTAAGTGTATAAAGTAATTTCAAGTAAAAGAAATGAAAATATTGAATTTTCTTCCAAAATTGCTTTTTTGGTTTTTCAAGACAGGGTTTCTCTGGGTAGCCTTGGGCTGTCATGGACTCACTTTGTAGACCAGGCTGGCCTTGAACTCACCTCTGCCTCTGCCTCCCAAGTGCTGGGATTAAAGGCATGAGCCACCACACCTGGCTCCAAAATTGCTTTTAAAAATTAAACTGGAGAAAATTTTATGACTTTTAAGAATCGCGTACTTATTTTTATCATGTAAGTAACATATACTATATGTTGTATGTTTACATGTGTGCCTGGTACAGCATACAGATATGCACACACATATGGAGGCCAGAGGAGGAGGGTCCACATCAGGCACTTGATGGTCACCTGTAATTCTAGTTCTGGGGGTCCAGCGCCCTCTTCTGGCTTCCATGGTCACTTGCAGGTACATACATACATACACATACACAGAGACCCAATAATAATTCAGACAATTCCTCAATTAAAAAAAATAAAGAGTGTTCAGTAAATACTGGAGGAAAACAGGAAATTTGTTTTCAAGCTACATAAACAAGATAAATGCTGAAGCAAAGACAATATTAAAAAATAAAATGTTCTTAGTATTGGGGCTAGAAGTAAACTTTTACTAGAGTTTGAATTTATCATAGAGACATTTGTAAGTCTTGACTGAGCTACTTAAACTGTTTTCTCAAGTATTAATGATGAAAAAACAATATCTATTTTCAGAATCAAGGGAAAGGAACACAAATACAAGTGGGCTTAAAACACGCCGGAAATAGTAAGAACCAAATAACTGCAGGCTGAGATATCCAAAATGTGTAAATCACAATTTTTACCCATAACTGGAGAGAACAACACTTGCAATGACCTCATTTGTAGACGCCGACACGAGTCTCAGAGTGACAGAACAATCCTGACGAGCATTGATGAAGATGTTTTGCCAGTTAAACTCACTCCAGGCATGCTGTCTCAGACCTGTAACCCCAACAGGAAGTAGAGGTAGGATGGTTAGCAGTTCAAGGTTAGCCTTGGCTACATAGAGGATTCAAGGCCAGCCTGGCCTACATGAAACCCTGTCTCAAAAAAGAAAGAGAGGGGAAGAAAGAAAGAAAGAAAGAAAGAAAGAAAGAAAGAAAGAAAGAAAGAAAGAAAGAAAGAAAAGAACAACACAAGAACAAAACCTTCAGATTAAACACAGTGCCAAAAAAACACTTTTATGGCATAAAATTTTCACTGATGAAGGAACTACAATCCAGCCAACCTCTGTATTTTAACTATAAACCTAGGACAGTATCTGTTGCTGCCAGAATTATACCTCTCTTCCCCTAACTGCTTTCAAATGTGGATGGCATCGGCTCTGCCTTATTCATCTGGGAACTCATCTCTGCTGGTACTTTCTGTTGCCTCTTTGCTCTTTCTTTAGCAAAGTAAGATGGTCTGCCTCCACGTTTAATATAACGGAATGGACTCGTGGCTCTCAAGTAAGCATATTAAAAAATATACCCATGGCCTTCTGGGAATATCCGACGCTGGTCATTAAGTAGTCATCTTGCCGCTCACGGTGCCCAGAAATAGCACTTTGTATCTTATTACCTGAGGAGATTAAAGCAGAGCCGTAGATCAGAACATAGTTCTGGGATGGAGTTGGAAGGCTTCTGTAGTTTTAAATAACCTAAAACTCGCTGCAACACAGCTAAGAGGGTTCAAAGTTTTGGCGCGGTGACCTTAAATATCAGGTGGATTGCCCCAGCTGGATCAGCTTGGTTACTTTTCTGTAGCTTGATTGTTTCTCTGTATCACCTTGTGCCATTAACAGAGAAATTAATCTTTGGGGTCCTAATGGCTCAGCATTTTCAATTATTCATCTCAGCTGAGGAATTTTTTTATTTTAAGAAAAGCTCAGTGTTCTCTGTTACGATAAGCCTATCGGCAGACACCGATACCCGCCCAAGCTACCACCCTTAAGAAACATCTTTTGCACAGAAAAATTTTCTGTGGATTAAAAAAAAAATCTCTTTTACTGCTTATTTCCTGACTTGCCCAAATTCATAAGCAGGCTAAAGCATAAAAATTGTTTATTAAGCATCTTTAGCATTTTTTTCCCCTTAAGAGATTTTCAGACAGAAAAGGATAGGCACAAGGAGAAAGTATGAAAGGGTAAAACCACAGTCATCAGTCCGTCCATGTGAGGCGGGTGCCAGCAAAGCCCCGGACTTCAGCCTCTGCCATCAAAGGATTATTTGATGGCAGCCTATACATGTCTTCCTATAGACTTGTAAGATATATTTTTATTTGACATTTGTTTATGAGGCCCACTATAGCATTTCAATAATGCATCCCTATAATAATCGGTCAAGGTAATTGGTGTATTTGTTACATCAGACAGTTACCATTTCTTTGTTCTGGGTAGACTGGGAATCCTCCCTCCTAACTGTTTCTGAAAGGTTCAACTCATTACTGTCAACCGTAGCTAATCTACTCTGCTACAGAATGCTAGAAATGACCCCTCCCATCCAGTTCTCCGCCCGGCCCAGTAATCACCCTTCCTCACTACCCCTCCCATGCTACATACTTCCAGTCACATGTCATTACTTGTAATACAATGTAAATGTAATGCAAACACTTGTTATACTGTACTATTTAGGAAACCACAATACACAATCACAAGTCTTTTTTTAAAGCATTCAACTTGTTGGCAAAGCATATGTGTGTGTGTGTGTGTGTGTGTGTGTGTGTGTGTGTGTGTGTAAGTGACAGAAGCTGAGCGCCTACTGATGGGCTGGCTCCATAGTCTCCTTAAGAGTAGTCCTATTGGTCTTGTCACCTCAAATACTCTATACCGACACACAGCCCTAAATTGTTCCTGGTTGCACCTTAAGAGATACCTTAAACTTGTCCAGCTGGAGAGCAGGATCCGAGAAAACCTTGGCCCTACCATCGCCTTCCCGGGACCAGGCCGAGCCATCTTTGTTTTATTTAATTACTCCTTCTGATAATTGTCATCCTACTTTGATGAGAGGACAAGGTCCTGTGACCCCATTAGCCCTATTAACATCTTGTACCAAAGGGACTGTCCTTGTGTAAATGAAGTTTTGGAGGTAATGTCACTGGATGCAGCTCCGGGGACATCAATAACATCCTGTGGACTTTGGCAAGGCTGGGGGGCTCTTTCTCCTTCACTCCACTGCATTTGCAGTTTTCATTTGTTTATATAAAGAATTTTATGTGGATGGATATTTTGCCTGCATGTATGTGTGTGTGCTACATGCACACCTGGTACCCGCGGAGAAAAGCGCATCAGATCCCCCAGAGCTGGAAATAGTTTCAGGGTATCTTTGGGTATTGATAATTTTGAGCCTCTTTGTGAATGCTGGAGACTAAACCACGTTTCTCTGCAAGATCAGCAAGTGTGCTAGCTCTTGAGCCATCTCTCCAGTGCCTGCGGACCTCCATCAGGGACATGGACAGTTACTTGATGGAGATTGAAAATTCCCTTGTGCTGTTTGTTAATTCAAGACATATGTGCCTTCTAAAGAGTATGACGCTAAAACAAGACCCTTCAAAGCAGCCAACAGCCTAGTTTTAAAACACCTCTGTGTTGTGATGAGTATATACTGAAAGTGTAAAAATCTTCAGACTATATTAAGGAAAAGATGCTGCTAACCAATATGGGAAATTTCTCATTTAAAAAGTCCCATTTCGGCAGCCCTGCCCAGTTTCCTCACAGGCTGCAGTTATGTGAGGATAATCTAGTTATAATTCATTTGCACGGTGAGCACGGCGGCCAGGAAGTCAATCTACAGAGATCTGTCTTAATTCCAGATCCAGGAAAACATGAGCGGTCGGGACTGTCGTCTTTTCCCGGTGGTACAGCTTGACGCTTGCACTATGAGGCCGGGTCTCCTTCAGGTCCATATGAAATGACAGCACTCCACACAGGCTTTCCCTGACCCTCCTCTCTAGAGCATCGTGCCACATCAGTTTTTATCCCATCACCACAGTTCCTTCATGCACAGCCTGCATCAAGACGCGCGGGTATGCTGAGATGTTTATTGACTGTCTTAACCTATTAGAGTACAAGCTCCTGGGAGGGAGTCAGGTGTCACCTTCTCCATTCCTTTGTCCTCAGGGCCATTTCTGCAGAGGGTTAAGTGAGTTCATATTTGCATGTCATTCAGTGAGTGCAAAAGAGAAGACGTCCTGCTTCCTGCCCCCTGCATTTGATATGGACCACTGTATAAACCCATCCTTTACTCTTCAGCTTCCTTCTTCTGGAATACAATAAGCTTGCTTCCTTCTTCCAAAAGCCTTGGAGCTGTCTGAGGTTTTTCTATTTTTGATTTTTATGTATGTCAGTGTGCGTGCGTGTCTCTGTGTGGGTGCATGTACACACAGAGAAGGCAGAGGTAGACATTAGGGCCCTTCCTCAGCCTCACCGGAATGGTTCAGACAGGGTTTCTCACTGACCACGGAGTTGTTTCCCCAGGACCAGAGCTATAGGTCTAAGCAACTGCTTTCTCCAGCTTCTTTCTCTTCCCTCACTATCCTTCCCATTTTGCTGTCAGTTCTGGGAATCCAACTCAGGCACTCGGGCTTGTGAGACAGACATATCATAAATGATACCATCTCTTAATCCATGATTTAGGCATATGATCTGCTCACTCTCCACCCCTTACTAACAGTTAGTACATGCTCATTTGTAGGAGAAGCTACGCTATATGGAAATAAAATTGGAGCCTGGTGATATAGCTCAATGGCGGACTGCTTGCCTACTATGTGTGATGCCCTAGCTGCAATACTCAGCGTTTATGCATGTGACACACACACACACACACACACACACACACACACACACACACACACACACACCCTCACACAAACTCAGGGAGGGATACGGATGGAGCATGCTCCTTTCCTTGCATAGATCAGGCAATAGGCCAGTTCCTATTGCTTTAAAAAAACTGAAAAGAAAAAAAAATTAGTTGGCGTGATCAGCCACTCCAGTGTATGCAGCATGGGAGAGGAGGCAAGAGAGGAATTTCGAGGGCTAAACTGAGAAAAGACGAGGGTGAGTTGTTTTCACCTTTGACACAATAGTTAACATTAACAATTTAATCTACTTCCTTCCAGTATTTTATGTATATCATGCATAGGTGAGATTTTTTTATCATATAGATACTTTATTTTTAATTTTTGAGATTTTTTATTTATTTATTTAAAATTATTTTTGTGTGTTTATTTTAAATTATTTTATGTATGTATTTGTGTGTATGTGTGTGTGTGTCTGAGTGTATGTATGACCACCATATGTGTGCATGTGCCCACAGAGACCAGAAGACGGCGCACTTAACCACTGAACCAGAAGAAAGCACCCACCTCTGGAATTGGAGTTACTGTTTACTGATGGTTGTAAGCTTCCATGTGGGTGTTAGGAACCAATCACAGGTCCTTTGAAGGGTGCCCAATGTTTGTAATTGCTGAACCAACTCTCATGCCCCAATTAGTCCCAACAAATAGATAATATTAAGTTCAGTCTTCTCTGATTTTATTTCATGAGCATTTTCCAATATGATTGAAATAACGTTTCACATCTCTTTAAAAGTCGCTTCATGTTCTACATTCTACCTCCGCTGTAATGTGATACCCTATGCCCTGGGACCAGACTGCAGAGTCCAGTTCTACTCTACCGTGGAACCCTTTGTCTTTTTTGTGCCTTAGTCTCCATTTCTCTGATATAAGGAATCAAGAAAGTGTGCTGTATATATAAATAAGCTTGTTCTTTTAAAATGTACATTTTACAGGATTATTGTGACAATTAACTGGGGACACACATGAATGTTACTAGCACCGTCTATTGATTTTTCCTGATGGCCGTGCTGTGTGATACGACATCAGCAACCTAATCCTTGACAGACGGTGCTTCGTCCTTCCCTTATCTTTCAGGACATTTCCTACATACACACAAAAAAAAATCTTTCCACCTTTCAAAAAGACCCAACCAATACAAAGATTTTGTTGATTTGACATGAGGCTGTGTGTGGTAGTGGGACGGTGTGGAGGGGTTCATTGCATCATTTTAATTGTAGGTCTTTGCTTACAGATGAGGATGCTCACTCATTTCATGTTTTTATTAGTGCCTGAAACAGCTCCCTTGTGAACTCGTGTTCTCTGAGCATTTCCCTACAGGGGTCTTAATGCTTTCCTTCTGCATTTGTATCATCCCTTTACATAGTAAAGATATTAGCCCATTGGGCTTAGCTGGGCTTTCATGTTTAGCAAGTTTGCACTGTTGGATAAGCGGATGATGGTGAAACAGTTAAAAATTTTTGTCTCTGCTCGAATGCCAAGGGGACACAGTCTCTTCCAGAGACCAGTCACTTTGAATCTCTCTTTATTTGTTAAAAGTTTATATGCAGTCCTTTGTGATAAATATTCATATATCATAAGCTGGAAATCTAAACTGATTTTCTTCCCTTACCACATCTCTCCAGACCATTTAGTGGCCAATCTTAACCTCTGTGATTGATTTGTCATGTCTTCTAATATCATCCATTAAAATTTTATAAAAGCTGGGTTCTCTTCCTGTTCTCTGAATTTGTCTTTTTGCTGTACTTTGTACTTGCTAAATTACTGTAGTTTTATTATCTGTTTTAATCTTTGCTGTGTTGAGTCTCAATCAATAAACTTTCTAGTCTTCTGTACTTTTTTTCCCCCAAAAAAATGCAGTTATGGCAATTTAGATCGTGCCTATGTAGGGTCACTTTATCTTTCCTTGCTGTCCCAAGATTAGAAATGCATTCTTGCAGAGGTGAGTGGAGACAGCAGTGCAGAGAATCTCATAAATTTCTCCATAAAGGGAAGAGCCATTTTGTAACGCAGAGCTGCTTGAGACACCACGTGAGTGTGATTACAATGCCCTCTCTGGCCTGCAGAGGAGCCGGCCAGCTGTGTCTTATCTTGTGGTGCAGAGCAACCTGAGAGTCTGTGACGGAGGATGTAATAGTAACAATTCCACAACCTCAGAGTGGTGTATTCCTTATGGCGATGTGAAGCAATATTTTATAGTGAATTGTGTGGCCAGAGGCTCTACCTATTCTCAGGGGAAGATAGTGGTCTGTGAACAGAAAAGTGTACGGGAAGAGCATCATGAACAAAGACTTGTTTGGTCACCTCTACTGCCTCCGAGACCATCTTTTCCAATAACTCTAGCCAAAGTGAGCTCTGGACAGGGGAGGCAGAGTGTGGAAATGACAGCCTGAGGTGTAGGCAGTACAATGCCAGCTAGCAACTGCTGCAAGATTTCCTACTTGGTTACGGCCAGAATAAATACTACTAAAGAAGAAAAAAGAAGTGCAAGAGATTGAAAGACCTTCAGAATTCCGTCCTAACAGTGCCCTCTTTAGCTAGCTGCAACTGTGTTTCAGTTTCCACCGTTTCACTTAGAGTATAATTAAAGCTCTGTGCTGTAACTGAGATCAGCTGCAACTGGGATCCTCTTTTTTTTTTTTTTAAGATTTATTTATTTATTATCATGTATACAGTGTTCTGCCTGCATGTACACCTGCAGACCAGAAGAGGGCATCAGATCACATTACAGGTGGTTGCTGGGAATTGAACTCAGGACCTCTGGAAGAGCAGCCAGTGCTCTTAACCTCTGAGCCAACTTCTTTAGGTCCGTGCAAGTGGGAATAAGTCATTTTCCTCTTCTGAACCTTTTTTGTTTTGTTACTATCAGTTTCCTGTCTTTGAAATGAGCTTAAAATAAGTACATGCCTTCAGCTCCCTGGGCTGGACAGGTGGGAAAGGGGCAAATGGGCAACAAACTCAACAAGAGTGAGAAAGAGACCACAGCTGAGGCTTACACATGTGAGGCAGACTCTAAAGACTTTGTACATTAGGGTTATCCAGGGAAACACGAAAAATAGAGTATTGTGGGCATCTGAGATGACATTTAACATGACAGTTGGCTCACACGATTATGAAAGCCAAGAAAGGTTGCCATCAGCCGTCCATAGCCAAAGAACCAGGAAAGCTGTCAGTGAGACGCAGTCCAAGTCTAAGGTCTGAGGACCAGAGGAACGAGCAGACTAAACACCCTGAGCCCCAGGGCCTAATGACCAGGGGCCACAGTGTCCCAGGCAGGGAGATAGATATCACAGCTCCCAAGACAAAGTAAATGTGCTATCCTCTCACCAGCCTGGCCAAAGTGAGCATGGTCCAATTGTGTCTCTCTATCTGACTATCAGATTCTTGACAAAACATGCCCCCACCATGAGAATTTCCCTCCCAAGGTCTCATGCTGGGAAAAGAAAAAAGGGCCATCCAAGGTGTGTGTGTGGGAGGGGGGAGCCTTATCTCCCCCAAGGAGATTTCACACAGCTCTAACAACTCATGAAAACACCTTTCAGAATGAGCCAGAAGCCTAGATATTAATGGGTGAAGGGCGGGGTGGGGGTGGTGCGGGGACGGCGTTGAAACACTTCCACCTGAACGGCTAGCTGGGCATATATCTCCTAAGCCCTCTATCTAAATTTTAACGTCACTTCGGGGAACCCAAGGCAGACTTAGGTGAGGCCCTGGATCTTTTTTTGTCTCTCTCTTCGACGTGGCTACATTGAGCAAATCTCCATTTTCTGCCTCCATTATTTCGGCTCTCAGCTGGCTTAGGGACCGACCAGGCTTTGACCCACCCCATGTCTGGTGGCGATCACTCCAGCTTTGTATTCTATTAGGGCCCTCGGCAGATCGGGGATGGGGCTCACTCATGGACGAGAGTGGTCCTATAAACTGTCTACCAAATGCCCACCTCTTCCTGGCACCCCCAGAAGTGATGGCTTTCACATAAACTATCCAGGCATCTAGTTAGGCCAACATAGCAATTATTTTAATGACATATAAAAACAGTTCAGGGATGAGGATAGTCCAGTTGGTGACGTGAGGCTGGGCAAGCATGAAGACCAGAGTTCAACTCCACAGAACCTTAGCTTTACAAAGCTGGGGGCAGTGGCACATGATTGTAGTCAGCGCCGGGGAAGAGGAGGTCTTTGGGGGCTACCAGACAGCAAGCCTGGTTCCAGGCTAGTTAGAGACTGTCTCAAAAAACAGAGTGGACGATGACTATGGATGGACCCAAGGTTGTCTTCCAGCCCCCATGTGCATACACATTGTTACTCACATTAACAGGTGAGCACGCGCGCGCGCGCACACACACACACACACACACACACACACATTTAGAAGTAATAAGACATCATCTCTTACTAAGACTAAATAACAAAATCCAAGACCAAGATTATAAATATTGCTTGGAATAGGGAAGGCATAGAATCCCTGGGTAAAGACATTCCGGAAGATAAAAAATTAGCATATTAATTCAGCACTCGGATCCTGTGGTCACACAGGCCCAGATCTGAATTTGCTACCTTAGAGCTCTGTGAGATGAAAATATTGATGTTCCTTACCTCACGAGCTTGTCGCAGAAAGTACGTGACACAGGCGTGTGAAGCACACACCCAGAAGCCGGTCCACTGCAAGTGTTCTGGAAACGGCAGCTTTACTTATTTCTCAGCATCCATTGGGCACCAGGAGACGCCAGCAGGTGTTGCTTCTAGTCGGATCACACATTAAATACTTAGAGAAAACTAAATGAGTGTGGCCTCTCCTATTTTCAACGATACCTAGAAAAAGGAGGGAATATGACCTTAACAAGTCTTTTCACTCAGAAGCTAGATTTTCCCTCTTTTGTTTTTGCTTTTTTTTTTTTTTTTTGAGACAAAGTTAGCCTTGACTGTCCTGGACTCGATTTGTAGACCAGGCTGGCCTGGAGTTCACAACGATCTGCCTGCCTCTGCCTCCCGACTGCTGGGATTAAAGACATGTGCCAACACATTCAGCTATATTTTCCCACTTGAGCCTCTTGTGAAGAAAAGAATGACACCACGTCTTCCTTAGCGACCTTCTAGATACCACACTTGACAAAGTTACAGCTGGCCTCTCCGCTTTGTCTCATGCTCACACACCTGACCCAAGCCCGGGGCTAATTCCTTTACCACTGGCAACTCTGGTTGAAAACAGGGGAAACAATATAGTTAGTATTTGGATTTTGTTTACCGTAAGAAAAACCAGCAGTCCTAAGCCCTAGCCGGTGGCGCGCAGACCTGTTTCATACACATCAAAGGACTGCCGTGTACCAAGGATATTGGCGAGGCTGAGCATCCGAATTCCCGTAATGGATCACACACAGGAAAATCCAGACACCGGAAGAAGCTGAGCTCATGACAGAGTGGCCAGGGCCTGGGCAGAAGGAAGACGTCTGATGAAGAGCTTGAGTCATTTGAGAGGTCTGCATCTAGCCTGCTCGGATTGCTATGATAAATATCTGAGAATAGGTAGTTTAATCAGACTATCCCTCATGGGCTAAGAAGTCCAACACCCAGGTGCCATATGATTAGGTGTCTGATAGGAATCGTCCCTTTTGTCATGAGGACTGTGCCTCCTTGCTGTCTACCCATGAAGAAGCCTCAGACTAGAGAACGAAGAGAAACAGAGGACGCAAGTGTGGGTTTAGGAAGGCTCATGTGCCCAGCGTTCTTAACGAATTCTCTCTCTCTCTCTCTCTCTCTCTCTCTCTCTCTCTCTCTCTCTCTCTCTCTCTCTCCTCTCTCTCTCTCTCTCTCTCTCTCTCCTCTCTCTCTCTCTCTCTCTCTCTCTCTCTCTGTGTGTGTGTGTGTGTGTGTGGTATGCAAGTGTGTATGGGTGTACAAGTGTGCACACCTGCATATACACTCGTGGAAAGCGGAGGTCAATATCCTGTGTCTTCTTCATCACTTTCTACCTTGTTTTCGAGGCGAGAAGGAAGCCTCCCGGATCTGCCTGTCTCCACCACGCTAATGCTGGGGTCACAGACATGAAGCCGTTAGGTGGACACTGCGGACTGGAACTCAGATCCTCATCTTTTCACAGCAAGCAGCTCACGCACTGAGTCACCTCCCCAGCCCTCTGCTTTGTTTTGTTGTATTTAGCCAAAAGTAAGTGGACATACTTATGAAGTATGATAAATGCACACACTGTGTAATGATTAAACCAGAGTCATCAGCATGCCCGTCACTTCATACACTCGGTACTTCTTTGTGGCAAAAATATTTTTAAATCTTTCGGTTATTTTTCTTAAATATGCTTGATTTATTCGGTTTCTTTGTTTTCTAAGTATGTTGAAACATACACTACATTGCTGCTAACTATAGTCACCCTACGGAGTAATAGAACATCAAACTCATTCCTAACAATTCGTTGTAATTTTGTACTTATTAGCTAAGCCGTAACCCCACTTGCCTCCCGCACCCCTCCACCCTCCTCCTTCCCCCTTCTTCCTGTGGTCTCTGATAACCATTCTTTTTATTTTTATTTATTTATTTTGGTTTTTCAAGAAAGGGTTTCTCTGTGTAGCCTTGGCTGCCCAGGACTTGCTCTGTAGACCAGGCTGGCCTCAAACTCACAGCAATCCGCCTGCCTCTGCCTCTGCCTCTGCCTCCCAGATGATAACCACTCTTATGCTCAGCAACTGTGGTGGTGAGCATTCCCCCATCAGCTCTGGCCTTTGAACACTCAGCTCCAATTTAGTGGCTGTGGTTCCTGGGAGGAGGTTTGGGTGGTGCAGCTCCTTTGGAAGAAGTGTCACTGGATGTGGGCTTTGAGAGGCAAAGGCCTCTCGCCCCAGTTCAGCTTGCACTCCCTGCTGTGTGCCTGCTGCAGTATAAGATGTGAGCTTGCTGCCACACTTGCCCAGCGTAGTGGACTCTGAACCCATAAGCTGAAATAAACTCTTCCTTGTCCGAGTTGCCATGGTCATGGAACCCTATCACAGCAATAGAAAAGGACCAATACACTATTTGTATGAAGTTAGTGGTTTTGGGTTCCACATGAGCGAGAGCAGGGATCATTTGCCTTTCTGGAACGTAATGTTTTTAAAAGGCCTATGTTGTAAAAGGCAGGATTTCACAGCGGCAGAGTATGTGGTTTGGGTGCCATGTACATTTATCCATCCATCCATCGATGGACATTTAGGTTGACTCCACATCTTGGCAACTGTGAAAGTGATGCAATGAATGTGGGCGTGCACATGTCTCTCCCACATGTTCTATCATTTCCCTCAGATGCTCATGGTGCTTGACTCCAGGGCCTCGTGAGATATATCCCCATCCCCAGTAGTTCTAAGGTTTTGAAGACCTTCCGGACTATTCTCTGTATGGCTATGTCAACTAACTTACATCTTGTGTAAAACAAGGGCTTTCTACACATATGATAAAGTTAACACCTTATCACACATGTTATAATTTCAGTCTGGGGCGTCTCCACAGCTCACGTGTCTGACCAGCAGGTGGTGCTGATTTAGGATGGTTCAGGGCCTGCTCAACATGGGCCCAGCTGGCCAAACCAGCTGTTGGGCTATAGAGATAGATAGAGCCTCTGGCCAAAGCTGTCTGCTTCTGTATTGTGTAACCAACCAAACCATGCTCTTACTGTTGCAGGCATGAGCTGCTCCTGACCCTTTCCCCAAGGTGGACTGTATCTCCTAAAACATCATCCAGAATAAATCCTTCCTCCTACCAGCAACCGCAACAGGCATTCTGTCCCCGCAATAAGGAAAGTAGCAAATACGGAACACCAGTACTGAGAAGTGGGGCCGTTGACGTAAAAGAGCTGGTTGTGCCAGGCCATAAGGACTGGATTACTGAGGGAGTGTGGCAAAGTCTGGAGCAATAGGCTACAGAAGCCCCTGTATTCTGGAAGCAGAGACTAATGGGTCATTCTGGCAGGTGTGTGCAAAAGACCCTGTTACATGCCAACCATATATTACAAGCCAACAGTTAAGAGCACACTAGACAGAAAAAGATGAATTGTTTTCCTCTATGATTTGGAACCAGTGAAGGATAACCACTCTCAACATTTCTACTTACCATAGTACCAGAAATTCTACCCAAAGCAACTAGACAAGAAAAAGAAAAGCCATGCAAATTGAAAAGCAAGAAGTCAAACTGCTGCTGTTGAAAGTTGAGTTGAACTTAATAGAGAAAATATGGACCAGATGTGGTAGCATATACCTTTAATCAGAGCATTCAGGGGGCAGAGACAGACTGACCTGTGTGAATTCAAGGCCAGTCTGGTCTACATAATGAGTTCCAGGCCAATCAGAAATACATAGTGAGATGCTGTCTCCAAAAAGAAAAAGGAAATAAAGTCCTAAAGATTGCATTGTACCAACACACACACACACACACACACGAGAGGGGGGGAATATGTGAGTTCATAAAGTTTTTAGGATACATAGTAGATGTACAAAAACTGCTAATTTCTCTGCTAATAGTGAGTCATCCCAAAATAAATCAAGAAAAATTCCACTTACAATGCCTAGAAAAATACCTAGGAATAAATTTAAGGAGATGAAAGAGCTCTGTACCAAACACTATAAAGCACGGATGAGAGAAATTGAAGACGGTGCAAACAAACAGAAATATCAGAGAGATGTCTCTGCATTGTGGATTGGTGGAACTAATTATCTTAATTTTTATGGAGTTGAAATAGCACCACGCTGACTGCTTTCCAAATGTTAAATGCAATCTATAGACAATACATGAAAGCATTATTTTGGTTATGAAATAGGCAATAAATAT
Organism: Acomys russatus; assembly: GCF_903995435.1. Taxonomy (NCBI): domain Eukaryota; kingdom Metazoa; phylum Chordata; class Mammalia; order Rodentia; family Muridae; genus Acomys; species Acomys russatus. The sequence continues at coordinate 19,477,898 of NC_067164.1, read as the reverse complement.
TATCAATTTTGACAGTGCAAATATGAGTAGGTGTTAGAAGTTTGTAAATGGGAGGAAATGGAGATGTACTAAATAAAAAAATATTCTCGCTGTATAAGATGGGCTATCCAGGATGATGCCTCTGGTTAATGAAACAAGCGCTGAAGGTGTGATAATGACTTCTAAATTAATTAGTAAACTGGTAGATGGTGTCAGTAAGTATGTCACTTCTCCCTATTGGAGAAACTTTAGGCGATATCTAAAAGTGACAAGTGAAGCAATGGCAGAAGTGGAAGTAATTCAGGGAACACATCACATGTGGTTGATTGCAGAAAACAATAGGAAGAGGAGATGGGTAGGGGAAAGAATATCCTCCTAGTCATATGGCCGTGTTACTCATATAATCATTATTCACAGCTAAGTGGGATAAAGAATTGAGAGGGGAATGTACAGACTGGACTCTTTTTAAAACATAGACAGAATAAAGTGTAGGACGGTAATGCATTGGGATAACTGGAAAGAGGAAAATAAAATCAAGGAAACAAGGGAGTCTATTGTTGCAAAACTTCTGGCTCTCCTGCCAAATCATTGGCCTGTTCCTACCTTACCTCAAGGCTTTCTGTTGTGTGAAATAATTGTAACTGTGGCTATTAAGTGTAAAGTACAATTCCAAATCCTGCAAAAATCATTCCAATCAAAATACACAAAATACAAGCATCAAAACCATTATATCTCCTAAGAAGACTACAGTTTTACAAACAAAAGCAAACAGATTTGGGCAAGGATAGAAAAACTGGAGCCCTCAGATAACTGTTGGTAAGAACATAAAATGGAAAAACAGACGGCAGGTCCTTAAAGGGTCGAGCCTGCGGCCCAGCAATTCCCCTCCTAGCCTTACACATATGAGCAGGGTAGTCCAACAGTGGCTAACTGCATGTGCCTTACATATATGAGCTGGATAATGCAACTGTGATTCTATCTGCATGTGCCTTACATGCTAACTGCATGCTGGAGAAGTCAAGAGGCTTTTAGCCACTCAGTCTACCAAGCCACATTCCTCAGAAGTCCCTATCTAAGATCAAAGGCCTAGAAGAAAACCAGAGAGCTGTTGTGTTCAGCCCATGTTAGAGACCAAAAACCCTGGAATTTGATGTCCATGGAGGGTGACAGCCGAGGTAGATTGCTGGACACATGGACACGCTCATCTAGCAAGGAGTGAAGGCAGAAAGAGGATACACTCCCTTTTCTTTGGATCTCTCCACATCTGGGCCAACCAGTAGAAGGTTCTGGCTGGTCTGAGGGAGGGTCTATCCCCCTCAGTCAAGCCTTTCTGGTAAAAGTCTCTCAGACCTGCACAGAAGTGTCTCCTAGTAGATTCTAGTTTTCCAGGTTTTCTTCTGTTTTTCTACTCTTAGGGGATGTTTCAGTTTAGACATTAAATATGACAAGGGTTGAGCTGGGGGTACAACACACCAAAGAGTCTGGGTTTGATCCCATGTATAATGGGCGAAGCAAAATGTAAGATTGACTAGATTAAAAATATCTTTGGGAAAATAAGTTTGTTTTTATCAAATAGCATCCTCTTTCATTCAAGTTCCATTGTATGACATGTAAATTTTCAAAAAATAGGAGATGTAAGAAAAAAACATAGAAAAGAAAGCCAAAAGAATCTTTTCTTTTAAAAGAGAGATGCTGTTTTTTAAAAAGATTTATTATTTATTATTATGTATACAGATCTCTGCCTGCATGTACATCTGCAGACCAGAGGAAGGTATCAGACCACATTACAGATGGTTGTGAGCCACCATGTGGTTGCTGGGAATTGAACTCATGACCTCTGGAAGAATAGTCAATGCTCTTAACCACTGAGCCATCTCTCCAGCCCCTGAGATGCTGTTTTTAAAAAGGGTCTTGGAATGTAAAACATCCCAACTTGGCCCATGGAACACTTTCTGCTCCCAAGTTCATCGCCCTCTTTTCACTGTCTCTACACTAAAGGGCTAGAGGGCACATCAGCTCCTGGACATTTCCCAGTTAGATCTGGATTCCCACAATGAGAATTCCTGGTCTTTGTCATCCTTAGTCTACACACAGTTCTCAAAGCTCACTCCTTATCACTGTGACATTAGGATAATGAAACACTGGATGTCACAAACAGATTCTATTTATTCTAATAATATCAAATATATTAGAATAAATCATTTCTGTTTTAGGTTTTTTCTTAAAGTTTATGAAACTCAAAATATCATATGTTTGAATAAGTATCATCTCCATAGAGTGGTTAAGTTTTTAGAGAGCAGATGAAAAGGCCACCAGCATTCAAAACAGTCTAATCACTTTGTCCCTTCTTTAGTTTCTTCGGAAAACTGTGCTAGGAAAAGTTAAAGTATGGGCAATGGCCAAACTAAACTCAAAATCCAATTTAAAAATTTTTTACCCCAAATTTAGCATTTTTTCTTAATATTGCCTTGTTAACCTTTTAGGAGTTCAGGTTCTTTTTTGGGACTCCATAAGTTTTCCCCCATGTAGCACTTGTCTTTCAGAAAGAAAAAAAGAAAAAGAATGGAAGAAAGAAAGAAAAAGGAAGAGAGAGAAATGAAGAAAGAAAGAGACAAAAAGAGGAAAAAAGAAAGGAAGAGAGAGAGAGGAAGGAAGGAAGAGAAAGAAAAAAGGAAGGAAGGAAGAAAAAGAGAAAGGAAGGAAGGAAGGAAGGAAGGAAGGAAGGAAGGGCTGCTCTTCACTGCCTAAAAGGAGGAAGCCTGTTTCTTTGCAGCTAAGAAAGGGAGGTTGTTAGCCAGGGGGAGGAAATGAACCCTGTGCTAGCTGTACCAGGAAATAAACAAGCGCTCTAACTCTGTGGCTGGGCTCTTGGACAGGACTGATATGGGACATTTTGTGACTGATTTATTTTGGTCTTTTATTTAAAGCATCCTTTATTTTTAAACTGTTTGATTAAAAGCCAAATTACAAGGGTGGCAAATTTCATACTTGGCAACTTTAATGTTCCCCAAATGTCCTTACATTCCCCTCACCAGCTTCAAAAATGGGATGACCCCTGTTCAGGACACGGGTCAAAGACAGGTCATCCAGAAGCACCCTAACCCTTCCAAATATCTCCATGCCAATCCCACCATGCTCTGAAGAGCAAAGCTTCTTTTCACACACCCTCCGTCCAGCTCGCCTTCAGCCCCTTATTTTCTGCTTTCAAACTTTGTCAGTTTCTGGGCTGGTTGTTTTCTAGCAATCAACATTAGTCAACCAGCTGCCTCAGAAAATATTCCTATAGAATATTTCTAATATTTCTGCTTTGCCTAGCCATATCTGGTACATATAAACTATCTGCAGCTGGCAAAGAGTCCCTCTCAGACGGTGTAGGAAGCAAGAAGTTACCTGCTCTGAACCATCTGAATCAGCCCCATAGACCACACCTGGGATTAAAACAAAAACATGTTTGCTTCTTTTAAAGAAACCAAAACTGTCCACTCCACACCACACAGCTTGTAGGGTGTTAGAAAGGGCCCGTCACCTTGAAAAGCAGCTGAGTACAGTGAGAAGCTCAGTTCTGCCAGCATTGCTTGGGCTACAAATCCTACTCCAAATGAAATTTCTGTAGTTTTCATTCATGACCAAGAAATTCTCCATCTCTGATTTAAAAAAAAAAAAAAAAGAAAGAAAGAAAGAAAGAAAGAAAGAAGAAGAAAAAAAAAAGAACTTAGTTCACGTATTCTGTCACTGACAACAGAAAGAGTCCGAACTGATACACATTTCATTTCTACGAATGCCTTTGTGTCAGCTATAAAATATGAATGCATTCATACTTCCAGCCTCTTCTATTGAGAGATAACGTCAGATTCTGTTGAACTAGACCTTGTTGATATATCTCTAGGACAAATGGAAGCAATAACGTACTTTGTAAAATATGAGACTCTGCAACCTCGGTGTACTGCCTGAGAACATTATTGCAATCGGAAGCCTTCACATGCGCATCACTGGCCACCAGTGAGACCACAACGGTTTCCACCAGTCTGAGGTCAGCAGTGCCCCATACTGTCACATGTGGAGTGCTGTTTATATTTATGTAAGCAATCAGAACTTAGTAATTAAACGGAGTCGTACTAGATGGTGTTTCACTTTATATGCAGTGGGAATCAATATGGAAGTGAGTTGTCAGTGATAATAAAACAATAAGGTTATTTTAAAGAAACTGACCGGAAAAATAACAGAACATTCACTGTAGACCATGAGAAAAGCACAGTATTATATTGGCTTCGTGTATCAGCTTTGTGCTTTAAGATCACCATCCACCCCCACCCCCACCCCCACCAAGCTGGGAATTGAATAATCCAGGACCTCACATGTGTGACACTGGTGCTCTGTCACTGAGCTAAGTCACAATGCCCTGGATTAAGTCTTGATCACTTTAAAGACAACATTGATGGAGGGAAAAAAAAAAAAAAAAAGGAAAAGAGCATTTATTTCTCAGCATCTGCTAATTTATCAGCTGAGAGGCTTTTCTGCAGCACCTACATGATGTAAGCTGAGCTGGGCTCAGTCAGTGAGGGCATATTTGTTGACTTGCATTGCTAGAAAGATCAGAGGGAAAATTTCAGGGGAAATTGACTCAAGGGGTTGTACTATAACCAAGGCCATTGCTTCTGTTTAATTATTACTGTTCTATGTGTGTGGTTATTTTGCCTGCACGCTTATCTGTGTACCACATACATGCCTGATGTTCATGGAAGCCAGAAAAGGGCATCGGTTCCCCCTGGAACTGGAGTTACAAAAGGTTAATCGCTACCATGTGGGTGCTGGGACTCAAACCTGGGTTCTCTGGAGGAGCCATCAGTGCTCTCAACTTCTGAGCCACCCCTCCAGCCCTCTGTTGTTGCTTTATTGTTGTTGTTATTGTTTTGTTTTGTTTTTCTTGTATCTTCAGTTTCCTTAGTGTCTCTGTCCTGAATTGGCAAACGTTTCTTACAGTAACAACGTGGAAAAGACTAAATGCATTCTTGTTTACATTGGGATCGAGATGGGCTTGTCTGCCTCTCAACTATAAAACCAAATTAAGTTTCACGCTGATTCGACTTGCCCATTTCCTTAAAAAAAAAAATTTTTTTTTAAACTTACCGTGGCCAAAGAGATCACATTCAATACTAATTTTCAGCTGGGATAAATAGCCCATGCCTGATTCAATAACATGGTCAAGTCTAGACTAACGAGAATCCATTTCTTGAGCTGGGGGAAAAATTGACCTTCATCTGTAGAGTTCCTACCTACAGCCAGGGTGAACTGGATGTTGAGAGAACAGCCATCATACACTTTACGACCCCGCAGCAGGCTGGAGCTGAACCACCAGCTGGGCTGGCAGCTATGCAGATTGCTCAGGGGCCAAGCTACAGGAGTTTTCAGTGGAAATGTACTTTTCCTCTTGGTACATTTGGAGAAAGCTATGCAGAGCCACCTCATGTGAGAGCCATAATCCTGGAGCCTGGCATAACTCCACAGCCATTTTCCCACAGGAATAAATGGAAACGAGGGAGAGATGAATTTTCATAGTACACAAATCTATTACCATTATTGCCCAATTTTATTATAATGCTTGCTTTATAGTTTCTCAAGATTATTTCTTACTTCGTAGCACTCTTTCTCTAGGATGACGAGCACAATGTTAAGGCATTTGGCCTTATTTTAGCAAGTCTAATTGCTATTCCAAACACACTGAATTTAGGCCTATTTTCTTAGCACTATCATTTGGACCACCTTCAAATGAATGCTCAGACAAGATTGCTATTGGATGCTAAAAAACGGTTCAAGTCTTAACAGTGAATGTAAAAGCAAAAAAAAGCCATAACTACAAAGTATCTATATAAGACACTTTTGGTGACTAGTGATGATCACATGGGTCTTTGTTGCTGGCTCGCAGCCTAGTTCTAAAACCTTTTATAACTCCCTGAGAAATGCAGACACAGACCAGACATAGACGTCAGGGTATATTTTGTTGCACCATTTTGTCTTTGACTCTGGTTCCTAACCAAAACAAAACACACACAAAAAGCTCTTAATCTCTCAGTGTCCTGGGGGCCAGGAGTGTTCTGTTTCAGGGAGGTGGTTCTTGGTGACCCCCTAAGTGGAGGGCAGTCACCAAAAAGACCATGGCTAGAAGCTTGGGATTTTTAGCCTCACCTCTCATCCTGTGGGGAGGGGAGAGGAGCTGGAGATAGAATTAACAATCCACCAATGTACTAAGTCCAACCTTTAGAGTCTGACGGCTCTGGGGTAGATGAGCACAGCAGAAAAGACATGAAAGCTCACTGCCCATCCCGGCCCCCAACCGTGTGCAACTCTTCAACCTGGGATTCCTAAATTGTACCGTGCACAGTAAGCCGTCCAGCAAGTGAACTGGTATGAGTTCTGAAAGGCTGTCTTACAAATGACAGCCCCAAGGGGGAGGGTTGCAGAGCCCGAATTACGCACAGCCAGCTGCTCTGGCCTTCCGAGGAAACAAAGACGAGAACCCGGCCTTGTGGTTGCATAGGTTTGGGAAAGTCATCTGAGGTTGCCTCTACCTGAGGGAACCGCCTCTGCATCTGCAGAGAATCCAGCACCCGGATACATGAAAGCAGAAGTGAGGTGGTGGAGGTATTACAGTTGAGTTAAAAACCAATGTATTTTTTTCCTCTATAGAGTGTCTCAGCTTAAACAGCCCCCCCTAATTTTTTTTTTTTTTTTTTTTTTTTATGTTTGTTTCTGTCTTTGGGTCTCCTTTGAAAGGTTAAGCTCACCTGACAAGCAAAGCCAGGCAGTGTAGCGGTTGCTCAACAAATACTTGTTGGATGAGTGAATGCAAGTGAGTCATTTCATTAAACTGCCTTGTCAGACCAGGAACCAGCTGGAAAACTTGTCTGGAACCAGAATGGGGCTTGATCACTACAACCTGAACTTCTTCTTCTTCTTCTTCTTTTTTTTTTTTTTTTAATATATATACTTTATTTTATTTTATGCTTTGGTACTGGAATTCCAGACAGTTGTGAGCTGCCATGTGGGTGCTGGGAATTGAACCAGGGTCCTTTGAAAGAGCAGACGGTGCTCTTAACCACTGAGCCATCTCTCCAGCCCCAACCTGAACTTCTTAGGACTTGTCAGTATTATCTAGGTTCAATGTGAGTGCTCTCTAACCTGATGGCTACAGCCCACATGTAGCTATGGAACACTTGGAATGTAGCTGGTGTAGCCACTAAACGAAATGTATTTTAGCTAATTTACATTTAAATGTAAAGAATTGGATTTGTCTAGTAACTGCCATAGTGGACAGAGAAACAGCAGTTGCTTCCTCAAAAGCTTTTTTTTTTTTCTGCTGAAGTATCTGTTTAGTCACAGATTGTACATGCACAGAATTATTAGCCTGCCTGGGAAGCCTAGGCTTAGGGCTACCTTGTACCAGGCATTGTATGAAATTTTTGTTGTATTTATCAGAGTTAAGACTGAGAGCAGCAGGCAAGTGGAACCAAAACATTATTCCTAGTGTGACTTCCTTGGTGTGCGTTTTTGATGAACTCTAAGCACCTATTTTCACTGCTGGATTCCTTTGAGTTGGCTTGGGGAGGAGGGGGCAGAGGAGGCTGTGACTGAAAATGCTGTGACAGTTTCTAATCCAGCCCTTTCCTGTTCATTTACATCTAAATAAGGCAAAACCTGCTGCTTTGAGACAACCACGTGCTTAGATCCTTTATTATCTGAAGATTCCTTTTATAAGTAGAAAAAGAAATAGTGTGGTTCCCATGGCCTTCGGTGTTCGGTTGCAAAGACGGGGCCTCCGGTTTCACATCACTAAAATTAAACATGCTTTGCCTGCACACACCTTGTTCCGGGTGGTTTAACAGATAAGTCACAGCAAGCAGATGCCAGGGTTCTATTCTCAGCGCTGTCAGTGACTCAGACTCCGACCTCGGGAAGGTTGAGGTAGATTTAGACACGGGCTCCTGAATATGCAATCAGAATGGCGTGCGCGCTCCAGGCTTTGTGCCTCCTCCTGAGATTCTCACAGCATCCATGGAACAAGCTGGAGCGCAGCCACAAACCGTCCTGGCAAGTTCCTGGGCCTTCCCGGGTACCACTTTCTGGCATCACCGCCCCGGAGAACCTCCCTCACGTGTCCCTCTCCTCACTCTACCCTTGCACCGTGGTTGTTTCTCAGACGTAGACTTAACCAACTAATTAATGCCAAACGTGACTATGGGACCCTCCCAAGTCTTAGGCTTGTAAGTGAGTGCAGGTGGGAGTCCCCTACACCATATCATTGCTTACACCTGATGAAACCAGCTAAGCACACTGGTGATCTTTTGAAACACAAGATTCGATTTTCACAGAACTGGAGTTAACCCAAGGACACATGGACACCTTACCCGGCAGACCCCAGCCCTCCATTTACTGCGTTCTGCGTTGCTTCCGGTGAGATCCAGCTTACATCTACTTATCAAGTTGACCTCTGGCTGACGTCTGCTGTCTCTTACAAGACTCCAGGCTTGTGGTCAGAGCTCTTAGGAGTGCTAGGGAGCTGATGTGTCCAACGGCATCAGGGAAAGTGTCCTCCTTGGAGATACCAAGAATCATATGAAAACCAAGAACAAAATGGCTACCATAGCCAGTTTTCAAGGGCACCTCTTTAAAAAAAAGTTGAATTTCCCAACTCCAGCTTGTATGCTATGTAAAATGAGCGGCTGCTGGGGCTGGGGTGTGGGGTGGGAGGGGGAGTAAAGCAGAACAACAAATCAGATAGCTTTCAAAGTCCCTCTGGGGGCTGGAGAGATGGCTTAGTTGTAAAGCGCTTTTCTCACAAGCTCGAGGACCTGCATCACATCTCTAGCACACACGTGGAAAAGCTGGGCAAGCATCATGTGTCTGCAATGCTAGAGCCGGGGAGGCACAGGTACCAGGGTCTCTGGGGCTCGCTGGCTAGGAGAGAAAGTCAAGTCAGCAAGCCCCGGGCTGATGAGAGACCCTATCTCAAAACACAAAGGCTTTTGTGATGGAACATGCCACATTGTTTTCTGGTCTTCACTCTTACAGGTGCACATATACAAACATGTACAAAATAGATAGATAGATAGATAGATAGATAGATAGATAGATAGATAGATAGATAGATATGTAAGTCTTGGTTCCTGGGCTAGGGTCTTCAAGTATTACTCCTACACTTCCCACCACTGTGTGTGTTCCTAAGAGTAAACTTCATCCTTCCTCTCTCTGCAGGCTCACTTCCTCTCCTCCATCTCCTCACCTCCACGCCAGCTTTCACACTCTCCCTTTACCAGCTGGCTCCACCTGCTGACCAAGTGTCTCTCTTCTTAGCTGCTCTGCACCAAAGGTCAGACTCCTTGCAGCTTTTGCTCGGTATTGACCGCTGTATTTGTTTGACTTGACATGGAATTGCCACTCCTTTCTCAGGGCCGAGGTGGCTCAACGCTGGGAACTCCTTTTTGCACACTGGGACCTTGAGATGTGCTGAGCCCATCGCTCCTGCTGTCCACCTGCTGTCCATCTGTACGTTCGCTTCTTCATAAGGATGTTCCCAAACTTTTCTGTGTGTGAATCTCTGTCTTAGTTGGGTTAGTTTATTGTTGCTATCTAGCTCTTTATACAATTATAGACACTCAGGAAAATACCAATAGGTTTAAATAGGATGAGCATTCAAAAACATCTATGACCTACCAAACTAATATAAACACATTTTCTAAAATTATGAATATAAACATATAGTCTTATAACATTCAAAGGTGTATAAACATTTTTATTCTGCCTTTTAACACCATATTACCTAAACCATGTTTTTAAAATCTTATTAAGTAAATGTGAGTGAGAGACTCCACTGTAGCTGTGTCACTATTCAATCAGCCTCTATGTAAGAACACTGACTGCTTCCATCACAGCCACCTCATAACAAGCGATTCATACACAGATGATTGAATGTGTCTCTACCAATTTCATTCCTTTAAGTTCTTGCAAGTAGACTTCCTGGGTCAAAGGGTAAATACATAGTAAGGGTGGGATAGGACTCTAAATAAAAAGTCAAATCCCAAAAGGAGAGTCACAGAGGAGTGACAGCACCAGAGGCGTAAGTCGAGTTGAGGTGAGTTCTAGAAGCCCTTCAGGGAGGCCTTCAGCCGGGGAAACTATTCTCTAGGGAGACCTGCCCCTGTCAGGCATGTTAATCAGTGCTGATGAAGAAGCGTCAGCTGTCAGGGGCAGCAGATGGAGAAACACACCTGGCCTCACACGGTGACTGGCTTCAAGCTCTCCCTTAAAATGAGCAATCGACAGTGTAAAAAATGTAATCATTTTCCAACTGCCTCATCCAGGCAGCCGGGCAGCCATTGACCTTTGCTCTGATTCCTAATTAAATTTTAAGGTTATACTAACTCTGAAGAGAAGCTATCGAATGGACATGAGGAATCTGTAAAACATTAGTGATGTATAGATCCCGGAACGGGGGTGGCAGCTGATCGCTCAGGCTCATGCACTGTCAGCGAAACAGCGAGATTTTATGCAGACACATCACAGGGAGGTCCAGAGGGGGGACTTTTCTCTTTGAATTTCCTGTGATCATCACCTCCGTGTGATTATTCTCCTACCAATGCACATTGATTCTTGGAATACACCTCTGATGTAAGCCAAAATACCTGTTATTTTTCAGAGACGGCAAAGCAATTTCCTTTGTCCCAAGCCATCTATTTATGTGCAATTTGTTTCCTTTAGCTTGTATTTGAATGTTTCCTATGCACAAGAAATGGCGCCTTATTGATTTGCAAAGAGAATACAGACAGAATCTCTGGCCTAGCAGAGACTACTACTCACTTAGGAGGCAAAGGTTGCGCTGATGCGTCCGAGCACACGCAGAGCGTATTGAAATTAGCGATATGTATGAGGGCGTGGGCTGCGCAAAGCCTTGAAGTCGGCGACTGTGAAGCAAGCACTACAAGTGATGCAGGGGGCTGGACTCTCGTAATCTAATGCACAGATTCCTTGTCACTGTTGCGCTCTAGTGACCAGACGCTTTCGCGCCCAAACCAAAGCTCGGAAAGATGAGGAAGTACTCCTCAGATCCCCTTCCGGTGGAGTAATCGCTCTTTCCAAACGCTCACAGTAAATACCAGTTTCCACAGGACTAAAATCAGTGTCTTTGTTTGCATAATAGGAGACTGCTACATCACACGGGAAACTGGTCCAAGAAAGACAGATTTAAATGAGCAGATCTGCTTGCAACTGGAGTTGCCTTGGGGGACACAACACTCAGTGATGTACTCTCGGGTTTGAGGGGTATTTAGACAATTTTCTTCTTCTCTTTTTCTTCCTTGTGTGGCTGGGTGCTTCCCTGTTTCGTATTTACTACCTCCACATGGACCCGGGAAGCAGCACAAATGCAGACATCCCACAGGAATCCGTCAGCCCTGTGACAGCCCTGATGGAGACAATGCTGAATTATGTAACCATGTGATATTTACAGGTGCTAATGGCCACAATACTTCCAAGTCTTTGTTGTTGTTGTTGTTAACCTGAAGAATGCTAATTAGATATTGCTGACATGAAATACCCATAAGCTTGAGTCCCTCTAAAATGTAAATGTCTAATCACCCCTCATCCATAAGCTGCTTGTCTTCCGTTTTCCCAGGGGTCCTGACAGTCTGGGGCCCATTGCAGCTTTTGAGACGTGAATGGATGGATGGATGGCCCTGTAGCCAAACGTGGTCATGCTAAAGCTTTCACCTGGATGCTATGTAACAACTGAAGCAAATCTTCTGATGAGAAATGGGTGCAACAGCTAAAGGCACTGACTGGCCCTTTAGAGCACTCAATTACTGCGATTTTGATCCTATTTATCAGGCAGTGAGTGTTAAGGAATGAATCACGTTCATCGAATAGATGCTAGCAGGATCAATAGACAGTCGGCATCCTACTCTTCCTTAATGCCTGCCGCCAGCAGCGAGCAGCTAAAGCAGCCCTGTGCCCAGCAGCGCTCTCACCAAAGAGAGGCCTTCCGTTCCGGCTGCATCATCTATTTTACAGTATGGATCAATTTTCACTCGTCCTCCTTTCTGATGCTACCTCTGGTTGAAGAAAGGAGGCTCAGCAATTTGAGATCACCTAGGCATCTGAGACAGCTGCCACTGGACGGGGACGAGCAGACTCTTAGCTCCTTCAAGGAAACGGTTCTTACTACTGGCCTGGAGCAGTCACTGCGGCTACTCACACCAGGGCTCACCGCCAACTCTTGGAGCCATTCGCTGCTCCGTGGTGATGGGAGGTTCATCCAGGAAGAGAAAACTCTTGTCTCAGGATAACCTTGTAAAGTCAAATCCAGAGTGTGTGCGCTTCCAGTTCCCACTTCGTTTGTTTTACGATCTTAGAAAGACAAGGAATGTGCTTTTCCCCCCTCCCTCCCTCCCTCCAGCAATTTGAACTCTAACAAATCTACATGGTCACGTGGCTTAGAGTGCGGGAAAACACACGAAGATCAAACGCCCCGCTCCCCAAATTGGAAGGGGAGCAGGAAGAACGTTTGCAAAGTAACCGCTTAAGGGAGCTTTAGCTTTCCTGGACTGAACCGCGGTCTGTTTCTGGGCTCCTTCGATGGCTTCTATGCAGTTAAGACTTATTTTCTGGTCTCCCTTGGAGCCGGGTAGGGCATCCCAACTGCTGCCTCGCTCAATTGAACGCCTTACCACTGAATCAGACAAATAAGTGCATCTGGTTTAAAGTTTTATGACTAATCCCAATAAGTAGTAATTCTAAGTAGGAGGCTAGGGGTGTTGCAGCCAGTTTTTAAACTCTATTTTATTTGGGAGTATTTGCTGCCTCTACCTCCCGTCTCTACCCCAATCCCTTCTGACAGCCCAACACCAGATAAGAGAGAAAGTTAGTGGAGAGAGGGGGTGTAGATATCTCTACTTCTCCTGACTGTTTATGGTTAATTAAAGCATCTCTCTCTCTAGGTGCACTGTTCTCCAAGTGTTCTGTCTGTCTGTCTGTCTGTCTGTCTGTCTGTCTGTCTGTCTGTCTCCTCCAAGCTGCCACCTTTTCTCTCTCAGTCCTCTCCAAACCATGTCCCCTACCCCCCTCCCCTCATATTTATACTCCTCAGAGTCCTCAGAATTAAGCTAACTGTGGCTGGTAAAGACCACGCCTCTCTCCATGCCACACCAGGCAGGCCATTACCAGCTGGCAAAGACCACACCCCCACACAAGGCAATTATCAGCTGGGGACAAACTGAAGTCCAAACTAAAATCTCACTCTTGGGATTAAAACAAAAAACAGGTTTACACAACTGAGTTTTTAAAGAAACCAAAACTTCCATTACACTAGAGGGTGATAGAGCTAGTACGAGCCTCACATGCGTGCAGCCTTGGGTGTGTCATCCCTAGCACCACAGGCAAAAAGGATGCTTGGTGCGATGTGAAAATCTATTCTCGTCACTCCCTTGCTCACCTCCCCCCCCCATCCCTGCAGTCACTCCCTTGCTCACCTCCCCCCCCATCCCTGCAGTCACTCCCTTGCTCACCTCCCCCCCACCCCTGCAGTCACTCCCTTGCTCACCTCCCCCCATCCCTGCAGTCACTCCCTTGCTCACCTCCCCCCCATCCCTGCAGTCACTCCCTTGCTCACCTCCCCCCCATCCCTGCAGTCACTCCCTTGCTCACCTCCCCCCCCATCCCTGCAGTCACTCCCTTGCTCACCTCCCCCCCATCCCTGCAGTCACCCCTTGCGTCACTCCGCTCACCTCCCCCCATCCCTGCAGTCACTCCCTTGCTCACCTCCCATCCCCTCCGCCGCCCCCACCCCCATCCCTGCAGTCACTCCCCCTTGCTCACCTCCCCCCATCCCTGCATCACTCCCTGCTCACCTCCCCCCCATCCCTGCAGTCACTCCCTTGCTCACCTCCCCCCCCATCCCTGCAGTCACTCCCTTGCTCACCTCCCCCCACCCCCATCCCTGCACGGAAGGAAACATGTATGTCCATCACAGTCTGGTTTCTACTTGTCTGCGCAGTAACTGCCCCCCTTCTCCCTCCCTCCCTCCCTTCCCCTCTCTCCTCTCTTCTCTCTCCCATATCTCCCACTATATGGGATATATTATACTCTCAATTTTTTTTGACTGTGTAGTTCTCAAACAGATGTATATCTCTTCGGGTGGCTGCACATCTGCCATTCCATTTATGAAGAATGAAGAGCTCCCTTTGATATGGCAAATTAGTATTCATCTGAGCTCAACCCTCTATGAAGATAACACCAGTGTCTGTATTATCCACCTATGGCTGTGTCCATATAAAGTCAATTTCTTTGGAGGCAAAGACTGGGTTTGTCATCCTCACTTGCTGCTTAGGAATATCTGAGCTACTGAGCCAGGGACATGTGCTTCCCCGGAGCTCGCTGGTTGGCCAGCCTAGCCTTTTTGGTAAGCTCTATGCCAGTGAGAGACTCTGTCTCAAAAAACAAAGTGAAGGGCTCCTGAGTGACAGCACCAAAGGTTGGCCTCTTGTAGGAACCAGGCCCAACTGGGCTGCCCGCCTGTCTTGATGTTTCATGTCCTGTTTCTAGCGGCTTCCATGTCTGTGTTTATCTTGGTTAGCTAGTCATGTTTACTGCTCTGAGAACGCACCCCTCCCTTCCTCGAGACTTTTCCTCCTGTGTGTGATCACCTCTTGAGGGATTTCACCTGGGAGGAGGATTCCTGTTTTGCTGCCTATAAGAAGGCTCTTTGGAACTCTGGAGGGGAAGAATAAACCACTGCCGCAGCTGCTGCTCTCTTAAGCACAAAGGACCCGCTGTGTTAGTGTGTGTGTGTGTGTGTGTGTGTGTTTGCGCGCGCGCGCGCGCGCATGAGTTAAATCCGCAGTCCCTCGCCCTCGACTTGGTACCACGGTGGCTCATGCGTCACAGCCTCTGAGCTCCACATACATGTGGTCATACACACACAGACCACTTAAATACTCGAGCAGACACACTTTGTTTGCCTGTGGCAATTCCATCTGTATTAGCAGCCTTTCAATGCCACAGTGGCTACTAGTCAATCTGACAAGACCTAGCATCACCTAGGAGACGAGCCCCTGGGAACACCCGGGAGGAGCTAGCTTGTTTAGCTTAATTAAGGTGGGAAGACTCCCCTAAATGTGTGTGTGGCACCATTAACTGGGCCACGATTCTTGGCTGCCTAAAAAGAAGCCCAGCCGAGGGTTCTGTGCTCCTTGCTCTCCCTACCTATGAGCAAACCGTGGCCTGCTGCATCATTTCCTTGTGCCATCACTCCTCCACCATGATGGAGAATCCCTCAAGTCCTTCCTCCCTTAGGTTCTTTGTTTCTTTTTACTGTATATCACTACTAGGGTTGATTCAATGGAACGCCATGGAGCACAAGTGCTGGAGCCCAGTTCTCAGGAGTCTGTTCTCTTCCCACCCTGTGAGTCCTAGGTGGTCAGGCTCGGGTGACCAGAGTCAGAGGCAAGTGTCTTAACTCATTGGGCCATCTTGTCGGCCCTTGCTAGGTATTTTGTTTTTAATTTTAATTGTTTAGATTTATTTCACTTTTATGTTTTGCTTGTATGTATGGCTCTGTACCTCGCGTATACCTGGTGCCTGCAGAGGTCAGAAGAGGGCATTGAATCCCTGGATCCAGAGGTATGGACATTGTGAGCTGCCGTGTGGATGCTGGGAATTGAGCCTAAGTCCTCTTCAAGAACAACAGGAGCTCTTAATGGCTGAGCCACCTCTCCAGCCCATTGCTAGGTATCTTTTATGCTAGGAAACGGGAAAGTGGCTAAGACAACTGCTATGACAGAGTTGCTGAAATAAACAATTTAAAGGAAGAGATTCTTTGGGCTCATGGTTTGAAGAGTTTCAGTCCACGGTCACTTGGCCTCTGGTACAGTTACTAGCCATGGCAGAGAAGAGATGCTGGGCTAGAACCACTCAGCCCATCACCTCAGGAGGCAGAAACAAGAGGGAGAAAGAGCAAAGAGCAGGGTATAATGACCAGCACTACAACCCTAGTGATCTACGTCCTTCAGCTACATACCACGTCCTGGCACCACCACTCCCAGCCGTGCCACCAAATTATGAGCGTGTGACTATAAACATGTGATTCGTCCATTGATGAAGGCATGACCCTCATGATCCAGTCACTTCCCTGAGCCCCCTCCCCCATTCTGGACATTGTTGCATTGGGAACCCACCTGACAATGCCCGACCCCTCCCCACCCCCCACGCCCCGCCAGGAGAAACTTCACATTCAAACCATCACACAATCCTGTAGTGAGACAAAAGGTCAAGTAGATTCGTATCAAATGTCTGACTGGTACGGCAGATTTATAAAGAAATTGCTGTCATTTCTGTCAACTAGATATATTTTCTGTATCTGGGCTATTCTATGCAAACCTAAGCATATTCCTGGTCATTTCAATTCTTTCTAGTAGTTGACATGCTTAGATAATGTAAGTACCTTTTTTTTTTTTTTGCAAGTGACTTACTATCAGCAATGGAAAAGTGCTATAAGTTTATAACAAAAACAAAATCTACATTCGAATGTCAAGTAACTTTTGCTAATAAAAGATTATCTCACAGAAACAAAGTTCAAAGGGAAAAAAACCATCTTTTAAGGCATCCATTAAAATTGAGAACTAGCACAAAGGAGGTTTTTCCCTCATAAAATGCTTATTCAGTTGAAAATGTGCAAAGCGCCATAATTTACGCAGGGTTCCTTTGGTGTGTTGACTTAGAAAATGAGTTGGGTGACGACATACCTTATAAGAGGCAGCAGATGGCATGAGAATTTCCCTTACTTAGCAGCTGATATGTTACCCAGGATAGGTACTGTCTGGAGTTCCATGCTAATGTACAGTGTTTTGGACATTTAACTACAGGAGGCCCAGTGCCTACCAGCTGGCCTGTAAGTCAGGTGTGAAATAAATGTCAAGCCAGATCCAAACAAAGCAATTCTAACTTACAACTTTTTTCTTTTTAATTTAAGTCATCTTGACATGACACGATCTCAAAATCAGAAGCGTGCCGCTAGTTTGCATTTATGCCACTTACTTCATAGACGTTGAATAAAGTAGACCTTACATGTCTTCGGATACCGAGCTAACAGAGAGAAGGTTGTGGAGGCAGGATAGCATGATGAGAACAAGACACGGCTGGTTCTTTAGTGCTGACAAGTACCTAGCATCACACAGGCTCTGTTAGTAAATAAATGAAATACTGCTCAGCTCACTCCAGAGAGATGCCGTGAAGACCAAAGCAAACAAAACATGCAAGACTACAATATAATCTCCGCGAGAAAGCAGAGTTCTTTTTAAAATTGCAAATTATTCTTTTTTGGGGGGGTTTTTTGTTTTGTTTTGCTTTGTTTTGTTTTTGTTGTTGTTGTTGTTGTTTTTGACAGGGTTTCTCTGTGTTGTAGTCCTGGCTGTTCTGGAACTCGCTCTGTAAACCAGACTGACCTAGAACTCAGAGATCCACCTTCCTCTGCCTCCCAAGTGCCGGGATTAAAGGCTTGTGCCGCCACCGCCGGCCTAGTCATTTTTCTTTAACCTGAAATCCTGGGACTATAAAATGAACATCTTTGCACATGAGCCTCCTAGAGACACTGCGAGAAGTTCCTCCATGCTTTGCGGGGCTTTTCCCAGACAGCTTTGGGGAGTTGCTGCTGTCCCCTCTTGGTGATGCGCCTATCCACCATCTCAGGACAGAGTCCCCAAGGGTAGCTTTTGGAGTAGCTTTCATGGGTAGCTTTCAGAGGCTCCTGGGAGTTGGGTGAGGCAGACTTCCTCTAAATGGTGAGGATTACACACTTCCTGCTGGGGTGCTTTGCCAGTTCTTCACAAGCAAGACTAAGAATTCCAGAGGTTTCATTTGCCGAACAAGTTGTGATAGCTTTCCCAACTTCTGTTCCCACAGCAGCCCCGTGACGTTCAGCTCACAGGCACGAGCCTCCAGGGAGGTGCAGGCCTTGAGCTTTCCCTGTTAAACCCAACACAGGCTGAAGCCAAGGCCATGTCTTTGCATCTTAGTAATGGGGTTACCCTACAAGAGACCCTTCTATTCTGGTGGCAGGAGACTAGAAGTAGTGACTTCTCTCTTAGGGCTCACAGATATGACTTTGGTACCCAGAGGAGGAGCTGGGATGTAGCTGTCATTCAACATGTCCTCTACAATGCTTTGGCTATCATAAAGATGTGGTGTATTATAAGCGAGATGTCATTATTACCTAAACCAAGGCATCCAACCAAGACATGGTCTAAGGGATTTGCATTCAAACCAGATTGGAGGCAGATCTCTTGACAGTTATTTGACCATTTGAGGGCACATAGTATATGCCAGGGATGACACTGGGTGATGGGTAATATAGTGCTAAAGATATCCACGGTTGTTGGAACACAGTCCAAGAATGGAGCCGTGTGAGGAGTGAAATCCTGGGACTATGAAATGAACATCTTTGCACACAAGCCTCCTAGAGACACTGCGAGAAGTTCCAGGACAAGTTCCTCCATGCTTTGCGGGGCTTTTCCCAGACAGCTTTGGGGAGTTGCTGCCTGTGAGAACACTCCAAGAAAACAAGAGTCTTGTGGCCTCAGTTCCTTAAAACACAGAACTGCTCTTGGGCTGTGTTTTTGTGCTCCTCCAGGTGTAGCGGATAGGAGCGAGCTTGATTCAGGTTATTTATCAGAGCTGGCTGTTGTTATTTGTTTATTCGCCTCTATGGAAAAGCGTGTTTTGACAGGTGTGGCCTGTCCTTGTGATTGTACACTTCGCTCAGGTGATGCCTCTTAACCCTCAGGGTACAAGTGATCTGATGCTCTGTGGTCCACCTCAATCTCAGGCCCTGCTCCCCCAGGTTCTCTGACCAACTAGATGGTAAGCATGTGACAGTTAAACATGAGACGTCTATGTTAAATGAACACATGAATAAATAAAAATAATAGTGAAATCTATAAAACCAAGGCAGGAGCTGGCAGCCCTAGATGGGACATCGGTATCACACTCTCTCCTCCCAAGGAGCCGGGGTCATAGTGAGGAGAGGCCAGAAAGACTGTAGGACCCAAAGTGGCGGGTCACTGCAAGGACACTTTTCTGGACACAGCAGGAAAGCGACACATCTGAATTCACAGCAGCTGTGGCAGTGCACGCAAGATCTACACACACTAAGGCCAGACAAAATTCAATCATGGAGAGGAAAGGCAGGCATGAAGTCGCAGTCCTACAAAGAGCTCTTGAAATTGATGATCTCTGGGGGAGGGAAAGTCAGCTAACCACCCCGCCAGTGAAGGCCATATGTACAAGAGTATATGACAGCAAAATTGTACTTGGTTTAGAAGAAGAAGAGGAAGAAGAAGAAGAAGAAGAAGAAGAAGAAGAAGAAGAAGAAGAAGAAGAAGAAGAAGAAGAAGAAAAGAAGGAGGAGGAGGAGGAGGAGGAGGAGGAGGAGGAGGAGGAGGAGGAGGAGGAGGAGGAGGAGGAGGAGGAGGAGGAGGAGGAGGAGGAAGAGGAGGAGGAGGAGGAAGAGGAGGAGGAAGAGGAAGAAGAAGCAGCAGCAGCAAAAAGCTGAGAGGAAGTGGGGAAGAGTGGAAGAAGAGTTAACAAGATCCAAATAAATTGTATAAAAATTTCAAAGAACTAATAAAAACAGAAAAATCTATACATATATACATGCATATACATACATGCATACCAAGAGCTGAGAATTTCCTAGGTTACATCTAATACGTGAACTTTTCATTTTAAAAATCTACTCACATAATGAGGTAGCTTGAACCAGTATGGCTTCCCTAGACTCGTGTGTTTGAATGCTTAGCCATAGGGAGTGGCACTTTAAAAGTGTGGCCTTGTTGGAGGAAGTGCGTCACTGTGGGGGAGGGTTTTGAGGTCCCCTGTGCTCAAGCTACACCCAGTGTGTCAAACAGTCCCCTTCTGCTGCCTGCAGATCAAATGTAGGGCTCTTAGTTCCTCCAGCACCATGTCTGCCTGCCGCTGCCATGCTTCCCACCATGACAATTACAGACTAAACCTCTGAAACTGTAAGCCAGCCCCAGATCAATGTTTTCCTTTATAAGAGTTGCCATGGTCATGGTGTCTCTTCACAGCAATAAAACCCAAAATAAGAACAATGGCATGTATTTTTAGATACTGTTCACTTATTGTTATAAATCATTATTTCCAACTGTCACTAAATTATGAGAAACTTAACCAAAATCATCTTGAATTTAGGATCCAAGACACATCTATTCTAAGTAAAATTTGAGAAAACAATAAACACTGGCTACTCTATATAGTTCTTATGACTAGGAACTAAATATCTGTAACCTCAGTACTAAAACTGAGACATAAGTCTCAGAACACGCCTTCAAAATAATACATGGTGGTGCACAGCTGCAACCCCAGCACCAGCGGGTTGAAGCTACAGAAGTCTGGGGTCAGACTGAGCTGTGTAGACAGGACTTAAATCAGAAAGTTATATGTGGTGCGCATATGCATGTGTGTGTGTATGTGTGTGTGTGTGTGTGTGTGTGTGTGTGAGTGCATGTATGATATATACATGTAACTGGCTTTACCCAAAGCTTAACTTTTATTGTGTACTCAGTGGATTCAAGTGTCATTTTGATGCCTTTAGAATTTGAAGGTAATGCCTATGATATGTGTAAACATTGTTTTCTCAAAGCAACACACTTTTGTTAAATGATTAGCTTCCTCATCGAGAATAGATTCTTTTTTGAAGCTACGGAAACAGGACAAAAACTATGATTTATTTATTTTTTTAATTCTGAGTGAATTCACATGACAACAGGTTCATATGTTTTTGATGGTTGATTAATGGCTTAAGTCTATGCAGAATTGTTTTCTACCTTGCAGGCAATATTGGGGGGAAAAAAGAGATGAAATCAATGTTCTCTTTTCAAATCAGCATACGAGAGAGAGAGAGAGAGAGAGAGAGAGAGAGAGAGAGAGAGAGAGAGAGAGAGAGAGAGAGAGAGAGAGACAGAGAGAGACAGAGAGAGACAGAGAGAGACAGAGACAGAGAAGAGACAGACAGAGAGAGAGAGACAGAGAGAGAGAGACAGAGAGACAGAGAGACAGAGAGCACTGTATTTCAGTTTTTAAAACAGCACTGGTAAATATACTCTTTTTAGTCTGGTGTAGCTGACAGCTAGACTGTTTAAGGTCAGGTATTTCTAAGGGCTCTCTGAAACTTAAAAAGCCAAAGATAGAAGAAGAGTGCTAAAGGACTGGGAGTGGGAAGGTGGCTCAATGATAAACGACTTGCCACACTGGCATGAAGACCAGAGTTCAGATTTCCAGGATTCACTCAAGAAGCCAGGTGGATGGTCCATCCAGAGTCCCAGAGCTCACTCATGAAGTGGAGCTGGGGTCCATAGGCAAGCTGACTAAGTGGACTAGTGGGATGAGCAAGCTCCGGGTTCAGCCAGAGACCCTGCCTCAGTGAACAAAGTGGAGAATGGCAGAGGAAGACACTCACCATCAACCTCTGGCTGCCACATGCACTTGCAAATATGTGCACACCCATCCACATGCACACACACACACACACACACACACACACACACACACACACACACAATTACAGAGGAGAAACTATTCACACGACAGGCAGAACAGAGGTATAAATATAGCTTTAAACATGTTAGAAAACCATGTGATGTGAGGTTTCAGATACTTTAGTTCATTATCTAATTTACTTCCTAATTTTCCCCTAGACTTTTCAGCTTAATGTTTACATGGTTTTTTATAGTGTGTGTCTGTGCAGACCGGAGCGTGGCCTGTGAAGCTGTTCTCTCCATCTTACATAGGCCCCATGAATTGAACCCAAGTCATCAGGCTTGGTGGGAAGCAGCCTTTCCTGCTGAGCCATCTTGCCAGGCCCCAGGTCATGTTATAGAAAAAAAAAAAAAAAACCCATATGGGACTGCATTTGTACCTTAGTGTGCAAGGTATACTTTGTGTTCATGAAGCCCTGGGTTTTATCCCAAGCAAAAAAGAAAAAGAAGGGGAGAGAGAGAGACAGAGAGAGAGAGAGAGAGAGAGAGAGAGAGAGAGAGAGAGAGAGAAGAGAGAGAAGGAAGAAGAAGAAGAAGAAGAAGAAGAAGAAGAAGAAGAAGAAGAAGAAGAAGAAGAAGAAGAAAAAGAGGAAGAGGAGGAGGAGGAGGACAAAGGTGTCCACTCAAAGAATACAAGAACTTCCATAATTTGTTCCTAAAGCCACAGCACTACGTAAATCCTCTCAGTAAAAAAAAGAAAAAAGAAAAAAGAGAGAAATATGGGGTAAGGAGCACAATACTTATTTCATTGATACATTTTTAAAAAGTATTTCCTTATATTACTTGATGAAAAGGTGACATGCGTGGACAGTTAGAACAGGCTTATAACATTCTGGCAACAGAGCACACACTCCTCTCAAGTATGCATGGAGCGTTCTTTAGGGTAGATCACACGGTTGACAAACCTAATGCCAGTCATTTGAAAGGACTAAAATCATACAAAGTATGCTCTCCAGCTACCACAACTAAACAAACTATAGCTATTAGCTAAAATTTTGAATTTTAACTCAAATTAAATGATGGGCTATTAAATAAATAATGGACCAAACAATCCATAGGAAAATTGAAAGCATTTTAAGATGAAAAAAAAAAAGCTATTATAGCACAATACATGAAATTCTATCCAAGTAGTGTTTAAAGGAAATTTTTTAGTCTTAAGTACCTACACTAAAAAAGAAAACAGCAGCCAGATGCAGTGGCACATGCTTGTAATCCTAGCACTTGAGTAGGCAGTTCTCTGTGAGTTCGAGGCCAGCCTGCTCTACAAAATGAGCTCCAGGACAGCCAAGGCTACACAGAGAAACCCTGTCTTGAAAAACAAAAACAAAAAACAGAAAACAGAAAACAAAAACAAAAACTCTTCCCTTAGACAGACTACTAAAACTCAACAAAGAATCAAAAAATACCCAGAAAAAGAACTTAAGACCAAATTGGCTTTTCTACAAAGATTTCAGAAAGAATTAATAGTAATTCTTGGTCAACTCTTCTAAAAACAGGACTGAGTTCCTAACCCAGCCTATAAGGTCAGTATTGGCTAAACACCAAAATTATAGACAAATACCACAAGAATGAAAATTATATCCTCAATAAAGTATTAACAAACTAAATTAATCTATGTATTAAAAAAGTGTTATGCAATGTAACAATGTGGATTTTATCCCAGAAATACAAGGTTTGTTTAACCTTGTATTTTATGTCAGTAGAATAAATAACAAAGTCTATACTATCACAAAAGGTGTAGAATGAGCATTTATTAAAAATTTAAAGTCACTTCACAATAAACACATAAACATATATACTTTGCAAACTAAGAATACAAAATACCATCAACATGGCAACGAACATCTATTCACAGCAAGCATCATGCTTAGTGGTAGGAAATATGAGTTGCTTACTCCAAAGAGCAGAAATACAAGGATGTCCACTCTGGCACTTTGTGAAACATTGTCCTAGCAGTTCTATCCAGGGCAATTAGGAAGGAAAATAGAACAAAAGACACAGATTTAGTAAAGTGGTTGGTGGTTTGTAGATTCTCCGCCAAGATCCACAATGTTATTAGCCCTGTATAGTTGGTTAGGTCTCTAGTACCAACCACGGTCTCTTTGTTACGTAAGTCTTAAGTCTAATTAGAGAGCGCTGGTTACCACCCAGGTATGTGTGCCACTACTACACCCTTAGGGTTGTCACACCATGCTGGTTGTTGCTGTGACTCGTAGCCAACATAGTTCCATAGGACTATTGGTTGTTTCCCATCTTTGGAAGCTTGATAGCACCTTCTGGTACCATGAAAGTTAGTCCTCAGGACTAGAGTTGGCATATTAGTTATATTGACCCTTACACTGTGATAGTGGGTGACTTCTATACCTCACTCTCACTAAAAGACAGATCATCCAGACAAAAACTAAACAGAGAAATGCTGGAGCTAACTGATGTCAAAAACCAAATGGGCCTAACTGATATTTACTGAGCATTTCACCCAAGCATAAAAGACTATACCTTCTTCTCAGCAGCTCATAGAACTTTCTCCAAAACTGACCGCATACTTATACACAAAGCAAGTCTCAATAGATACAAGAAAATTAAAATAACGCCCTACATCCTATCTGACCATCATGGGTTAAAGCTGGATATCAACAACAGAAAGCTTCAGAGTCATGGAAACTGAACAAGTGAAATAAGAACAACATATAATAAATCAATAAGTAAAGCAATATACCTCACCTCAATAAAAGTGGGATTTCTTATGACTTTCCCCCATAAGAATTAAAGTCTACAGAGGCAGATGGGCTCAAGGTAGCATACCTAGGGAGGGTGAAGCTGGGACACAGCCTCCCTCTTTCGTTCCCTCAAATTTTTATTCCTTTTAAAGAGCTAGTCATCAGCTTTATTATTTTAGTGTGGACCCACTTTTCAGATGAAATTTATTCTTGTCTTCACATTGGCAAACGCCATTTTTATTTACACATAAGTTCTGTTAGTTTGAACTTCAGTTGACAAGCTATTGTCCATCTGATGCAAGCCAATACACTTCAGAACATGAGAGCCCTTTAAAGCTCCATCCTACCTGGCTCTCAGCCCGCCAGCATCAGGCTTAACCAGCATCTGTATCATCTCTCCTCCCCATCAAGGCACTTCCTCTGAGTTACTTTGACCTATGAAAACGGAAGCATTTTTTTTTTTTTTTTTTTTTTTAGAATTTTGCCTAATCTAAAACTTAAAAGGTGATTATAAATTAAAAATATGGAAAATTTAAAAAACAAATTAAAACAAATCTGGAAGTCAGCCAGCTCCTGGGTGTGACCAAGTAATAGATTTAAATTATGACTTCCTAAGGATGAATCATCTTTTGGTCAGTCTCATTTGGAGACAACCAATGACAATACTTGAGAAAATTATAAGACTTGGCAAATTGCTCTCTACTTTAAAGTACAGGATGAAAAAGTGTTTTAATCTTCCATCACACATCTAATCAACAGTGTGACTGTTTTGGGCTGGCAGAAAAATGGCCCTGCATATTAACCGTCATATGTTAAACTGTCATGCTGTGCTCTACGAATTTGTAAGAATAGGAGCCACTTAAAAATAGCAGAAAAGAGCCCGTGACCTCACAGACATCAGTGGAAAGGTGTATCATTTACTGTGCTGTGGGGTAATGAAGCACCTGGTCACAAGGGGCACCACAGGCTTGACGGAACATCCCATCGTGACAGAGAAGGCATGATGGTGGAGCGGAGCTACCTGTGGTGGGATCATGAGGCAGCTGGCCACCGGCTATCCGATGAGCCACCATGTCTTGTCTTAGGTACATATCAAACAGTAATGCATAAATAGTCACCAAAGGGGCTGGAGAAGAATGTTGATAAGTGTGGTGGCTTGATTATGTAGGCATGACACATGTGAACGAACAGTAGCATGGATATTTATGACACATTCACATGAGATTCTTTACAAGGACTGCAACTGCATACAGCATGGATGAACTTCATAACTATTCAAAGAATGAATCCAGTCAACCTCCCAATCCCATTTTTAGCAGGGTTCAGAAACAGGCAAAACAGAAATCACAATAGTTTTAATTTGGGGGACAGATTCTACTAGGATGAACAGAGGGATTTCTGGGGCGCTGACCTGACCCTTTTTTTGGATCTCGATGGTAATGTGTTCATTTTGGAGAAATTCATCAAGTTGTCCACTTACTAATTGACCATATTTTCAAATTTATATTCTACATCAATAAAACACTTGACTCCTGAGTAACATTAGCAATGCACAGCTGCATACAGTTGGTTTACAAGTGTGTTCATCACCACCACTCGCTCATGCTCTACTGTAGAGAAGTGGCTACTCACTCTTAAGAGATGTAACAGTTACATTCCGCAAAATGATGTATTGGCAACGCCATAAATGTTTATCAAAGGCCGAGTAACACATATATGAGGGGGCACACACAGCTAGTACTTTGAGTTGAATACAGGTACTAATTTCATTTACTTACAGCAGACATTTAATTCAAAGAGCAGATGAGGGTCTGTCTAAGTTTTGCTCTCTTGCTGATCATCTGTTGGAGTCACTGTAATGTTCCTTTGGGGAAATTTCTTCTACTGCATGATGTGTGTTCCTGGTGCGATTATCAATTGTGTCTTTGCCTAGCCAGCAGGTAGGCATGCAAAGTAAACTGGACCAATTGGACTCTCTCCTCTTGGAACTTAGACTTTGTGGGACAAGGTCACAAAAGAGAGCTTAGCTGATTCACTTGCCAGCTGCTGTCTGAGGTGACACTCCACTAGTTTCTGCAACTTAGATCTTGTGGGGGATGGTCTGTTTTTTGGACTTTCCCAGTACCAGTCTGGCCATCTTTTCCACCTGTGAGATCCCTCCATTTCTGTTGAGGGTGGCTAAACAGCAACCATGATACAGCTCTGTGCACCCAGACTCAGCTTCCATTAGACTCCACATTAGTTTGGCCACATTCTGCTTCCAAAGCCCACAGTGTAAGCTGACCCTCTTCTCCCACTGACACACACCTGCAAACTCGCTTAGTGACACAACTTGTTTTCTCAAAGCATAAGACTATAATACATAGTAGAGTATACTACTAGAAAGGCTCCAAAGAAAATGGCAAGTAGAACCAAAGATGTGAAGAGGGTATAATATTCATATATATGGCAGAAATGTTACAAAAAAAAAAAAAAAGCCATAAAACAAACAACTCTGCAAGCTTAGCAATTCACATAATTTATTTAACAATAATTTTTAAAATGAGCATAATTACCTACTACAATGCCAATTTTAGGTAATAACATCCATTAAGTTGTCTTTATGTTCTAGTCATACTTTCCTGCGAGACATTACAGGTGTACCTATTTGTTTCTCCGCTTATTTTGTAGTAATGGAGATGGGATGAGCCAAGCTAGGCAAACACGCCACCATTGTGTTGTACTCCAGGCCTCTTATTGACTGACGTAAAATATGAATCACTTACTATTTTTTATACCAAAGATTACTCTGGCATATGCAAAATACTAGACTTTTCATTTAACATGTAGACTTCTTGTTCATCAATTTAAAGTGACTGAAGCATTGGACATGTAGAGCCAAGATGTCTCCTTTCCTCCTATCTATTCCCACCATGATCATAGATAGTACTGTATGTAACTGGTATTATAAATAGTAGAGGGGGGCAGATGTCCACAGAGGAGTGAGGGGGTAGTCCCTACAGGTGCCTCAGCAGGCAGGGAAATGAACTGCAGAGGGTGCGAATGAAAACTCAGTACAGATTTACCTTGTCAACCTGGATCCAAGTTTCTAGAGAGTCTGACAAGTGGTTTACTGTAGACACATTTAAACACAATAGAAATTGGGGAAAGATTTCCAGGCAACAGTCATTCCAATTCCAGGGGTGACTACATAGAAACTCCTTTACAAACGACAAGTGACCACGAGGATGGCTTCTATAGCTTCAGGGCCTAGGGTGTGGGGTCCCTGACCAAGATAGCATATAAACACATCTCCCCTACGGATGGCTTCTATTAACTGGGAGCTAAAGATAAAGGTCTAGGAAGAAAGAGTCTGGGACAAACATTCCGGGGGTTTTGGATGAGGCCTGACTCTATAGCAAAAGGTGGGTAAGTTCTACCTCTGCAGGTAGCAAAAAGGTCACCAGGTTCTGCTCTCCTGGACGGAAAGCAGCTCTTTCCCCCTGAGGAAACACCCCTGTGTGTTTAACATTCCTGGTTTCCCCAGTGATGTGTGGGCACAAGGACCTCCCCCAACAAGGGAGAAGGAAAAAGAAAATGTAACAAATTTAAATTGCCTTAGGGTTTACAGGACATTAAAATCTTTCTTCAAACGTTTCCTTGTATTTCTCTATCTATTTAACAATATTTGAAGTCTTCTATTTGTTAAAATGTATTTTTCATTTGCCAACCTCTCTCTCTGTCCCCCACCGTGTGTGTGTGTGTGTGTGTGTGTGTGTGTGTGTGTGTGTACACACACACGTGCCACTTAAGAGGACAAGAGCTCAAGAGCTGGATGGGATTGAACAGTGGCTGCCAGGCATATGAGCAGTGCCTCTGTCCACTGAGCACCTTGCTAGCCCCCAAAGGATTATTTCTCTTCCTCTGCATATGCTCAGATAAGATATTCAAACATATTCTCTATCTTTATGAGAATAAACTACAGCCTTATATCTAAGAAAAATTAAGTGAAAACACCAACTTCTTATTTAAGCGTCAATATTCACATGTTCCTTTTTGTGGCCAATTATGTTTCTAAACCTAGATTTCTCCAAGTACAGATGATTCTGTTCATTATTACATGAAAAATATAGTTATTAAAGAAATACTAATGACTCTCAATGCTTAGGTTAGAATATAAAAACAATGGGTTTGAAAAATAAACCTAAAAGCCTGTTGTAATTATTGCTCTGTTACTTTTTAAGCTTCTTAGGTTAAGTTGTATGACAAACGGGATTGCATCATCAGAGAGGCGAGTAGGTAGAAAGTGGAGGAAGCACACCAGAAGAATGCCTAAATCCGGTTGATGTGCCAGTGGGTGCTCAGGGTTTTCTTATCTTACTTTCTCCATGCTTGAAATTTTCTATAACAAAATTTCAGACTTCAAAGTAGTGCTGGACAGCAGCTGTGTGGTAAGGAGCTCCTTGCTCTTCCAGAGGCCCCAAGCTCAGTGCCAAGCAATCATGTTGGACAGCTCACAGCCATCTGTAATGATGCTGTCTTCTAGCTCTGTGGGTCCTGTTCAGGCAGTGCACCTGCACACTGTACACATAACACACATACCCAGGTGTACAAACGTAAACAAAAACATGTAAATATCCTTTAGACATCCAAAGAAACCCCTGATAGAATTTTTAAAAGCATCTTCCCTAAAACAAATCTCCAACACACAATTACTTTTGCTATTTCATTTTCAGTCAGTTGGGAAATCAACTCACCAATCTACAAGCATTGAAAAGGTATATGAAAGGCTACTGTCGCCACCTACTGGACACTGAGTTTGACTGCCTGATATAAAAACTTAAAAGTGTCTAGTTTTCACAAGTTATGAAGCTTGTCTCTCTTGTGTGTTACATTAGCATGCTAATTAATGTCATGCTACATTACCTTAACTACATGCCACTTGGTGAGAGGTGTACTGTTCAAAAGTGATCATCTTGTCATGTTCCTGTCTGTCTCACCTGACAACAGATGGTTCATAACTATCTGTAATTCCAGTTCCAATTCGACGCCCTCTTCTGGCCCAAACATGATGCAGACAAAAATACCCATATACATAAAATAAAATAAACATAAGTAATTTTTAAAAAAAATATTTTAAATTGACTTGTACTACAAACTTTGCAATCTTTTATAACTTGGTTAGTGAAATACAACATTGACTTTCAATCTGTTACTTGGGTTGGGATCACTTGTGGAACTTTAGAATAAACTGTTGTTGGTATGGAAATCAGAATTTCTTTTTAGTACAATCAGGGTTGACAGCCTTGGTAGTTGCCTGATGAGAAATGCAAAATTCCAAAATCAATCTCCTACTCCCAGGTGAAGACCAGTTATTTGTTCTATGCAAACCTTCTAAGTAATTGATATGTAAGCCAAAGTTGTGATTCATCAGTTTTAAAAAAACCAATGGGCTATCGGGCGTGGTGGCACACCCTTTAATCCCAGCTCTTGGGAGGCAGAGGCAGGCGAATCATTGTGAGTTTGAGGCCAGTCTGGTCTACAAAGTGAGTCTAGGACAGCCAAAGCTACACAGAGAAATCCTGTTTTGAAAAAACAAAAACCAAACAACAACAAAAACCCAAAAAACAGAAAAACAATGGGCAGGGGATCTTGAAACCATTTAAATGTTCAGCAATTGAGGGAATATTGCAATAAAGTAATGAAATGTTACTCATTTTCTGTGAGATTTGAATAACAGAAATGATTACTTTCAAACAGCATAAATGTGGGGCTAGAGAGATAGCTCAGCAGTTAAGAGCACTTGGAAAGGACGTGGGGTCAGTTCCTAGCACCCAAGTGGTGGCCCATAACCATCTGTAACTTCAGTTCCAGGAAATCAGATGCCCATCTCTGACCACCATGGGTACATGGTGTGTGTTTGTGTGTGTGTGTGTGTCTGTCTGTCTGTCTGTCTGAATCATACAATAAAGTAAGTAAATCTTAAAAATAAAATAAAATCCACCAGTATGTAGGTGTTCTTTCAATTTTCCCCTTTATCAACTGAAAATGTCAAAGGAATGTTGACAGGACAATTTTTTTTCTGGTCATCTCTAAGTGGTTTCTTTATGTTTATCAGTGTTCTAGATTTTTCCATACTAACATTAACACTTAGTCCATGACTCAGAAGGCAATTGGCAAAGCAAGAGGAGCTTTGGGCTCAGTACTAGAGCCCTTGCCTAGCATGCACACAGGCCTTGCATCCAGTCCCACATGTGATGGAAGTTTACAGGTGGACCAGGAGCTGCCCAGTTGGTAAAGAGCCTGTCGCACAAGCATGACCACAGAGATTTAATGCCAGCACCTGAAGGGGTTGTAGAGGCAGAAGGGGCCCTGGCTTGCTGGCCAGCCAGTCCGGTGAATCTATGAACTCCAGGATGAGACCCTGTCTCAAAAAATAAGGTAGAGGGCTACTGAGGAAGACACCTGGTGTTGACCTCTGCCCTAGACCCAAACACAGACACATGATTAAAAAAAAAAAAAATTACAGATCAAAACCAAACCAAACAAACAAACAAACAAAAAAAAAAAAATCAAAAGCCTGTGTTCTTTGTAAATTGAGACTTCAAATAATATTGAATCTTTGGGTTTCAGAATCCGCCAATTGTGGGAAATGGCTTCTCCGTCATGTACTATTTTTCACAATCCATTCCTCACCTTTCTCTTAGCTTTCACATCAGCAGTGCCCAAGAACCAAGAACCTTAAGTACTTTAATTCAATACTTCAAAAATGTGAAGCCTACACTACATGCTAAGTCTATCTCAGAACACATGAAAAAGCAGTGACTTAGCCTGATGGTTAAAACAGTGGCTAAGAAAGCGCAAGGCCAGGTGTGGCACACCTCTGTGGAGCTCGAGCAAGAAAGATCTCCAGCTCAGCAGACTGATCTCATTTGCCACGCTGGACCTCACACAAGTGCAGCTCCTTCTCCATGAGCATGCCATTTCCCTACTGAATGGCTATGAGGATGAAACGGGAGCTATAACACAGTCAATAAAAGATGGTCACTGTTAGTGTCTTGGCCTGCGCCTCTTATTTGGTAAATGGTGCCTAAACTTTGATTTTCCAGTGGGACAAAAGCTTTGTGAGGTGCAGAAGTTGTTCCTGGTTATTTGAGCTTCCCAGGGCACTAAAATTCTGGGGACTTGAAAGTTGCGGACAGCTGGGTTCCTGGAGCTCACTGGCCAGCCAGTCTAGCCACCTGGGGATCGCCACACTTAATATCCAAAAGTCACAGTAAAGAGTGGCTGAGGATGACACCCAACTTTCTACATGCCACAACCGCACCCCCCACCCCTCTGTCATACACACAGAAGCAAACAGCGTGATGGTGATCAGATGGGCAAGGAAGGAGGCTGCTTCGTTACCTCATATGGCCATGTCTCCCAAAGAAATGTTACAAAACTAGAAACTGCTTCTAGGCCTACCTTCTACCAAAATACAGACCACTAACGCTAAGGAAGAAAATGCAACAGGATCCAAGAGTAGAAAAATATAAACAACACCAACAAAAAATTAAAACAAAGGAAACATGACAAGATTTTTAGAAACTGACATTTCTTTCCTTATTTTTGAAACTGTTTTTTTAAAAAGTGTTAAAATTTACTTCTAAATGTACTGAACAAGAAAACACAGGAGCCAAACTAGAAATTATACAGTTTTATAGATTCCTCTGTTATTTCTTGATCCCACCCCCAATAATTTCACAGTACAACACTTCTAGGCAGCTTCTTTGGTTTCGGCTTCTTTGGGCAACAATGAGTCGGTCTTCAGGAGCAAACCTTCGCTGGTTGAACTACGAAGGAAGGCTCGCACCACAAACGGACCTAGAACAAAGACCAGAGCCGACTGTGACTTCCTCACTTAGATCCCTGCGGTCAGATACACACAGCCGGAAGAAAGCTTGCTGGACTCAGTTTCCCCTGCAGAGCGCTCGGCTGCTATCCCAGACAACTCTCTGCACGAGGGTGCTCCTGGAGACGCACGCTCACTGGTAACTCACTGCTCTCCTCCAGAGATGAGCACCTGGAATCTGTTCACTACAAAGCCCACAGTGAAGGGAGCAGGCGGTGACGTTCACACCGGACAGAAACGCTCTAAATAAAAGCAGTCAGCACACACGGTAACTCTGAGTTACCAAACAGCTGATAAAATTCTCCACAGATTACAAGACCCTTCCTAACAACAGTTAAGGGCTTCACCTAAAGTGGCAGCAAGAGAAAAACATGATTTTTAGAGAATTTATTGCCCATTATCCTTCTTTAGCTATCTCAGAAGAGCCAAGTTTCCTATGGAAGAAAAGGCTATATTCTGGATGAAAGAATTAACAAGTGGGCTATTCAATCACCAATGTGTTTACTTCTCAGAGATGGCAAACACAGCTCAGACGCGTGTCTTAGTTAACTTGATTATTACACTACTCACCTCTGGGCACCCAGTGTGCTTAGTGTGAGGAACACAGGCCTCGCTAAAGGCAGGGAAGTAGCTTGCGTTTCAGCCACCACACTGCTCAACTTAGTGACTCTCCCCATGGCAAAAATCACCCACTTGCAAAAGGTACCTCCTCCCATGACAAAAGCGCCTCCTTTTTCTTATAAAATAAATATTAAGAAGGCCAACTGGCTTCAAACTACTATTTCATACATGGCTTTCTCCCCAATTTAACACCATTGTACTTTAAAGCAATGAGTTTTCTTTTAAACCTTAGTATATTTAGCAGTAGAAATAATATGCAAATATACAAAAGCTTGGGGCATATTCTTTGTTACTGATAAAGAAGTCCTATTCTAAAACCTTATGGCTCATAAATAGGGTAATTAAAAATCCTTTGGGGGGAAATTTTATCTTACTTAAATAATCCCTGGAAACACTGTGGCTATAGTACTTGTACATTAACTCTTTGTCGTAATATTTCATATTTGTGAAGTATCACTGGGGTTCTAGAAAGCCTGCTCTCCCAAGCTACTCACCCAGATCCAGTGGTCTGTGTTTACAGACCTCCTTTATAATTGCTTGAAGATTGGCAGCTAACTGGTCACTTGGCATATCCAACTGAAAGAAATGGACACACAGACATCACAATTTAGTAACTGCATCCGCTTGTATTCTAGACAGTCTGTTTCATGTATTTACCTAATGCAATGACATATTAAGAAACTCTACTATAAAAGCAAACAAGAACTCTGTAAGCCTTTTAGAAGAATTTACACACCTTCATATATTTATATATCAAGAGTTGCTTTATAGAATGTACCATAGTGAGCCATTTTTAAGTTTCCTATGAGGATCTACAATTTTCAAGTAATTCCCCCAAATACATCACAAAGACACATACAATTCACTCATCCCTCAACTAGGGACTTCTCTCTTACTCACGTGTGTGTGTGGAGGGGGGTGGCGTGTAGTGCATCTGTGCACACGTGTGAGTGGAAGCCAGCGGTCAGTGTTGGACGTCCTCCTCCACTGTGCTCCATCTTGCTCTTTGAAACAAGCCTCTTGATGAACATGAAGCTCATCAGTTTGGCTAGGCTGGCTGGCCAGCAAGCTCCAGGGGTCCTCCTGTCTCTGTCTCCCCAGTGCCAGAGCTATAGACATGTGACGACAGGTGTGACAACAGGTGTGACAACAGGTGTGACAACAGGTGTGAGGACTATGTGTTATACTATTTATAGCATACAAAATATACTCTTAAACTTTGTAGATCATGAAAACTTGCTCAAGAAAAATGCCTACCAGTACACAAAAAACTGGAACCTCTGCTTTCAGGGTCTTCGGGGATTTCTGACTTAAGAAAAAAAGTGACGAGAGAAGAAAGACTTCCGAAGAAACAGGACCCCTGGGCCAGTGTGAGACTCACTTGACTAAGCTTGTCTGGATATTTTGTAGGATTATGGATTGCAGTGGCAAAAACTATTTCTACCTCTTACAGAGAATAAAAAATTTAAAAACAAAACACACAAAAGTGAGCTTTAAACAATGCATAATCCTTCCACTACAGCCCGTTACTGTACTCTACGTGTGATATGAGCAAACTAAAGACAGAGTCTGTTCAGAACGGTGACTTTACACTACTCCTCAGAGTCACTCTCTGAGAGGCTTTCAGTTTCTAGTTTTTGAAGTGAATCACTAGACAAGAAAAGCTTTGACGCCCCATTTTGCTGGCTCAGTTTTCAGTCTTTTTAAATTTGTGTGTATAAAGCAAAGTCTCTGGGCTAAAAATTATCACAGACAAAAGAACAAAATGTTCCACATACACATGGCACACACTGTAAGTAAATAGTATGTATCTTTAAAAGAACAAAAATCATAAGCAGTTTTCCAGAGTGACAGTTTTACATAAAGCACTTTTAAGGCAATAGAAAGCATACAGTATCATACCTGATACCAATGTATATCATTGAGTTTAAGGCAGTTTTACCTCTGTGAAACCTTTTAGAGGTCAACTTATTATTTTTAAAGATTTATTTATTTATTATGTATACAGTGCACATTAGATCACATTATAGATGGTTGTGAACCACCATGTGGTTGCTGGGAATTGAACTCAGGACCTCTTACCGCTGAGCCAGCTCTCCAGCCCTCTGAACTTATTTTTTTAATGAGTAAAGACTGAATGAATATAGCTACAGTATAAATGTATTAGGTACCTAAATCCTGCTAAGGGAAACGATAGCACGCCAATCTGAAAAGCTCCTTGATGTATGCTGATGCCTTTCTGGTGAAAACATACTGAATAGTGTTTTTGTGATGCTGTCTAGAGTCATCACGTCATGATATAAGCACTACAGTGAGGTATATGACCATTCTACATTTTACAGGGAAATTAAGATGGTATAATTTTTAACTAATTTAATATCCCATTTGAAAGTATTATGACCAGTTATTTATTATCTGATTATTTCACAGTGTGTTGCATCCATGTAGCTTCTCCTCTCCTTCTCTCTCTCCATGTATGCTACAAATCTGGGTCTGTGAGATGACTCAGCAGATAGACACTTAACCCCCAAATCTAATGACCTGAGTCCAATCCCCAGATCCCACATTGAAGAAGAAGAAAGCTGACTCCAACATACTGTTCTATGACCTCCACAAGTATGCTGTGGCATGTTTGTGCATGTGCACATACACAAACACACACATATAATACATAAGTAAGTATAATAAAATTTATAGATTTTTAATGCACCTTAAACAAAAGGGAACAAAATCAAACAAAAGTTTGGCTGCATTTTCACTTAAAAGTAGCTTAGCAGTTAAAGCACTGGCCACTCTTCCAGAGGACCCAGCTTCAATTCCCAGCACCCACATGGTGGTGTACATGCAGCTGTGACCACAGGTCAGGGAATCTGATGCCCTTCTGGCCTCCGGAGCACTGCAGACATGTTGTACAAAAGCCTACCCAAATATAAAGTAGGAATAAGTATTTTTAGAGTGGCCAGCTTCTGTGACTAAAATGTTATACTGCAGTTCTGACAACAATCTGTAGTCTTCAGGTGACTGATCACCTGTAACTGGGAACTGCAGGGGACCAATGCCTTAGCTAAGCACTTTTAACCATCTGACCTCCCAAACCCCTCCACATACAATACTGTAAAATTAAATCAAGTGTGGCTTAACAGAACGCTTTTGCTTTCTGTGACCCCTGACAGGGTAAACTGAGGAAAGGAAGGTTGATACATGTTTCTACAGTAAAGCTGTTAGAACAGTAATTGATTGCTTAACTCCAGTGAACGGGATCTTACTTTGGGTTAAGCTCTTAAGCCTCTACATAGAGAGACTCATTCATTTCTTCTAAGAACTCTATGAAACATATGATTATTATTATCCCTGAGACTCAAGAAACCAATCATTTTATCCAAGAGTATGTACAAGTCAGGATTGAAGGCACATTACACAGTGCCAGCCCTGGGGAGGCTGAGGCTACAGCATCATTAGTTTGTCCTACACAGGGATTCTAGGCCATCCTATACTACGTAGTGGAGCCCCAGTTTCAAAAACAAAGTAAAACCAAACACCACAAGCACACACATGTGAAGGGGGCCCCGAAGCCACATGTCTTAGTCTATATGGCAGGCAAGTATTGAGGAAAACCCCCTCAACCCCATCACTTATTGGCTTGTGATCCCAGCACGGTTATCATGTGCTAGTGATCTGCAAAGCAGATGAGTCTGCTGTAAGCCAAGGAGGGAATAGGGAACTACGTGTGCAGCACCCAAAGGAAAAGACCGTGCATTTAAGAGGGACAGTATTAAGTCTGTCTCATCCATCCTTTACTGTCTTCCAACTGTTCCGATGTTATCACCATACAATTGAGAGAATTCATGTAGCCTCCACTCTTGTCAAGCACCATGCTAGGAAGTAGGAACAGGAGGTGACAAGGATACAAATGGCGCTGAAAAGGGACTTACAGTTCAGTCACTATGTGTCTCCCTAATTAGGTGAGTAAGTACCACAAGGGCAGAGAGGAAGATGTGACTGATATACATCACAACAAAGCTGAGTCTTAATGGATGAGGAGTTTTGAAGGACAAAAGGGATGCTCTAGGCAGAGGGACCGACAGGAGGTGGATCACGTGACAAGATCTAGAGGCCAACATGACTGAAGAGTGGGTATAAGCGCTGATGTTCATGCCACTTAATTCAGGGTGTGCAGAAGTGGAGGACTGTCATTCTAAAGGCACAAGCTAACACTTAACACAAGAGCTGTGGGACTGCTGCCACTCCAAGTCTTTATTTGTCAACAACAAGTACCAACTTGGACTTGCATGTGAGAGATAGTTTCTAGCTTTAAAACTCCAGCAAACCCAAAGAAACCACTATTTGGGCTCAACAAAGTAAGTCTGGGCGTGGTAGTGCACGCCTTTAATCCCAGCACTCGGGAGGCAGAGGCAGGTGGATCACTGTGAGTTCGAGGCCAGCCTGGTCTATAGAATGAGTCCAGGACAGCCAAGACTACACAGAGAAACCCTGTCTCAAAAAACAAAAAACAAAACAAAACAAAACAAAAACCCAAAGTAAGTCCAAGGGCCAAACGTTAAAACTGGTCTTCAGGCTATACGTGGAAAAGTTAGGAAATAGAGAATTAGATATTAATACAGTGGTTTGAGATTGCTTGCAAGGAGAGTTCAAATCAAAGACTTTGGGATTTATCTTACCAACAGTGAGTGGGAATTTAATACTGCTAAGCAAATGAGTCACATACCTTATCTGCTTTAGAAGGAATTCTGGAGGACGCATATAAAAAACCAGACTTGGCGTACTCTCTCTGTAAATGGTAAGACAGTAAATATGTACGGCTTTGTAGGCCATATGGGCTCTGTTACAACTGCCCAGGGCTGCTTCTGGGGCAGAACAGAAGTTAAAACAATACATAAATGAGTGCAGCTGTGTCCCAACAAAACTTTCCATATAGAAACAGGTGGAGAGCTGGGCTTTGCCCAGAGTCCACTTTGCTGGTCTATGGCACTGACCACAGAACTGAGAGACACTGAAGAAGTGATTGAGCAAAAGCGACCATTGCTTTCTTCCAGAGCAAGAAAGAGTTTTGTTTGTGTCGTTTTATTTAAAAGAACACTAGACTAATTTTTAATTTATATTTTTAGAACACTTTTTAGGCTTTTTATCCAGTAGACTTTTAGTTTATTATTATGTGTCTGTTTTGTAGATGAAGCAAAATATGTTTTGTTTGGCTAAGAATTGCATTGCAATTTAAAAATGACAGTAGAAAAAATTCCTAGCAACAGTTTCAACAGCTGTTATAAATTTTATGCATGCATTTAAAACAGGTTCTTTGGGGTTGATGACAGGGCCCAAATCTAGAAACAAAAATAGAAATGTAGTATCATACGTTCTACATTTAAGAAATATACCAATAGTTAAGGCCGCCCTACTGTCTTCTCTATCAATTCCAAGTAGAATCAGAAGCCAGGAGAGATGGCTAAGGCTCCAGACACCTCACTTGTAGAGATTGGGGACCCCTGCAAGAAGAGGACGCTGCTGGTAGCATGTGATATGTGGACTTCAAACCATTAAGAGATGTTCAGAAAGCACCGACAATCCAACAGTAAATACTCCCAGGTACACAGAAGGCTCCAGCCTTCCCCTTCACACACTCTGCCAGGTCTAGCTATACCCAGAGCCCAGAGGAATTAGGCCTGAAAGAGGCACTGTAGCCAAAGGGAGCTTAGGCCCATGTACTCCAGGAGAAGGCTGAGAACCCAGGAACTCCCTATTTCAGGTCACTAACATCACAGAAGCCTGGCATTAGACCGGCATTTGAGCCTGGACTAACTGCTCTTTCAGCTAGTAACAGCCATTAGAGCCTTGATGGCTGCTTGTGCCTAAAGAGAGGAAGTTGTCCTGAACACAGCTGGAAGCAGTGAATGGGAAAAATATTTCACGTTTTCATTTCAGTAAATGCAGACTTCTTTTCAATAAACTACTCATTTGTACACAGACACAGAATATGTTCTGTGTGTATGAGAAATGAAAATTTATGTTCATAGAGGCAATTTCATAGCAAGGAGACATTAGCAGCAATCTAGTACCCAACAAAATGAGTAAGGCTGAATAAATTATGATATATCTATCATAAGAGACAATAAAACAGCTACTAAAATTCTATGCAAGAATTTTTATGACATAGAAAAGAGCTTAAGCCACAGTGTTAAGGATACCAAACTCAGTACGTAACAGGAATACAGAAACCAAAATAGTGCATGCATGGAGAAAGGACAATAATGAAAAGTGTTAAAGTGTTTGTTACCATTGATCACAGGAATTTTGAGTTTTCTTTGTATTCTTGCCTAGGCGATAATTTTCTAAATACCTTCCTATATACATATATTCCCACAACAAACAACTGGCTTTTATTCAGTATTTGAAATCATAAAACTCAGGGGCTACAGAGGTAGCTCAGCAATTAAAAGCACTTGTCCTTCAGAGGAGCTTGGTTCTGTTCCAAGAACCCACACAGCAGCTTCCATCCTCACCTGGTCTCATACACACAGTTTCTCTCCTATGACCACATTTCTAGAATCAGAAGTGCATAATGTGCTAATTCTATGTAGCCGTTCAAGGAACTGACTTATCATTTTGGTAGTGATTGAAGCATTTCAAATTCTCAATTCTCACTAGCAACATGGAAGACTTGCAGTTTCTATACATTTTCACCATTTATTTTACACACTTAAACACACACATACACTAACAATAGCTATCCTAAAAGTGGTGAATTGGTGTCCCACTGTGATTTTAACCAGTACTTTCCTGATAGCCTGAATGTGTCTTCATTGGCTTTGGTCATTTATATAGCTCACTTTAAAATGGAGTCACTTAGAACTCTATTATTTAGTTGCGAATTTTTCTCTATATGTTTTAGAGACAAACACTGTATACATGGAGGTTGCAAATACTTTCTCCTTTGCACTAAGCTGGTAGTGCCAAGCATTAATCTTTATAAAATCAAATTTACTCTTCTTTTTTTGTTTGTATTTTTTTGTATCTGTCATGTAAGCTTTTGAGATTTATCTGAATGTTTGTGTATACCAACAGTTTCTAACTTTTGATTACTGAATAGTGTTGTACTGTATGAAATTACCTGAAGGTTTTAGTCCATCTCAACAGGACATGGGTTTACAGTTACAGGCTGAGCACCGCTGATCATAAAACCTCAAGTGTGGAGCTGGGTTTGTAGCTCAGTGGTGGAGGTAAGTCTCAACAATCATACACAAGGCCATGAATGAAATCTGAGGCCCTACCTAAACCCATCATGGCGGTCCCTCTCTCACAAGGGTGAGTCCCAGCATTCACAAGATGGAAGCAGGAGAGAGAAACAGGAGCTCATAAACAATTTCAGATGAAAAGTTGTTTTTAGGCCACTCTGACTACATACAAAAGACTCTGTCTCAAAAACAGTAAAATAAAATACATTCTCCTTTTGAGACAGAGACAGACATGCACAGCAGCCATGGACTCAGCATGTGGCCTAGGCTGGCCTTCGGCTCTCAGAGACTCTTGCACAGCGCTGTCTCTTGAGCGCTAGGATTGCAGGTCAGACACCTTCACACCCAGCTAAGAGATTAGAAACCTTGGAGCACAAAATGATGATGCTTTCCATTTTGCATTTTGGAACATTCTAGATCTTCAGGTTACGGAAACTCATCTAGTAAAGTCTCCAAACACTCCTAACTTGTTAAAAACAAACAAACAAATAAATCCTGCTGGTTGTTAAGTATTTCAGGTTAGTGTTAAGATATCTGTGAACTGAGTTTTGCGCTCATTTTAGAAGGCTTATTTCTGTGGGTAAACCCCTGTGGAGACCAGCTGTGCAGCACTGCCTGCACGTGGCTGGCTCTGGAACACAGCGCCACGCTGCTCTCCAGAGTGGCTGCCCTCTGCTGTGAGCCCAGCACAGGCGCTCTTACTACTCCATAATCATGTTAATTTCTTCGAGATGCTTCCTCCTTTCCTTCTGGGACCCCACTGACAGGAAACTTCCATCTTTTGTCATTGTCCCACAAGCTCTCCTTTTTCTTCTTTTTTCTTTTTTTTTTTTTGGGAGGGGGGAGGGGGTCTTTCATCTGTAGTCCCCATTTTTATCTTCAGGAGTTCGTATAAGCTTAGGCCACACTCATGTCCACTGCCTGGAGTCAGGCTCTGCTGAGAGCTGGCCTGACAGGCATGGGAGGAGACAAGGAAGGCCACTGTCAGCTTGGTGCTCCTCCAAACTGCTCCTGTGCACGCAGCACTCACTGTCCAGGTGTCCTCGTAGCTGCACCCAGTGGGAAAGGCAGTGTGTACTACAAGATGAGACCCTCGCAGGCTTATGTGCACGTACCTAATATTTTGGGGTGGCAAGCTTTTTCAGTAAAGGGCTGGATCATATTTCAGTCCCAGACCTTCAGTTTTAAGGGTCATATATGATTATTATTTTTGAATTTGTTAAGAGACCACTTTTTAGATTGTTTTATTTTTTAGGTTATGCATCAATTTGTGTGGCTGTGCGGCTATGTGCACATGAGTAGGGGCGCTCCTGCAGACGAGAAGCATTAGCTCCCCGAGAGCTGAAGTTACGAGAGCTGTGACTACCCAAAGTGGATGCCGGCATCTTAGGGGAATATAGCCTCTCCTCTGTCTTAGCAGCACACCCTTGGAGAGCTCAGATCTACTGCCGACATGCTCTGCCTCCTGTACTTTACATTCTAGGATACATTTTCTTCTCTTTATAATCTCATTTATGATGCATACACTGTACTCCACTAAAAACAGTACAAGGAAAAGCTAATTGGCCAGAGAGAGTGAGGGGAAAGAAGAGGATGTGGCAGTGACCTGTGAGCCAATGGCTTGCTCCCTTTCACTGAGACACTGATTGTATCTGACAAACAATATTCCTTGCTATCTATCTGCTAGTTTAATGTATGGACCTAGTTTCTGTAAAAATAAACCTTCAAATTCCAAATCCTACAACATTCACACTGTGTTGAACTGAACTCCAACACGTTAACTTTTCCTGTTTAACCAGTTCACTGCCCTGAGAGCTCTCGTTTCAATAGGAGATCTGACCGTGTTTATGTCCCTACCTTACACTTGTTTATTTTTGTTATAGTACACTTCAGCTTTTATCAGATGCCAGAACAAGAATGTTCTTGCCTCAAGACATCTCACTATTATATAAACAAGCAGAGCAATGCCCATGAACAGATCATGTCTACAACTTCAAACATGTCTTTTGCTTTAAAAAGAAAGTAAAAAATAGCACATCAAAGGTGCTACCTCTATACTACACAGTTCAAAGCTCCAGATACATTTGAAACTCAGACAAGACATATACTAGTTAAACCAGGGCTCGACATCCTCTGGGTAAACAGATTTCAGTCGTCTGCCCTCTTTCTTTTTTCACAGAAAACAAGCTTAGGTTTGATTATAATCCATTATATAAATACATTAAAAGCATATTCTTCATAATTTCATCCATTTCTAATAAAGTTTTTGCAATTTATTCTTAAATATTCTAGATTTGATTACTAATTCTATAACAATAAATCAAATAAATATAACTTTTGCAGTAAAAACACAATTGCATTCATATTTTTAAAATCCTTTCCTTTTGTTCTTTTCAATTTTTTGAGGCCGAGCTTCATTCTGTAGCTTTGGCCGTGCAGAAGCCTCTGATTCTCCTCCATCGACCATCTAAGCATGGGATTACAGGCATGCACCAGCATGCCCAGCTCAGGTAATTTCTTAATAATATTTTATTTTCTATTATAGACAATTTTATGTGCATATGTGCGTATATGTTCAGGGGTGTGTGTACATATGGGCTTCTGTGTGGAGGCAGTCAATGTTGACTGTCTCTTTTAATCCTGAGCCTGAAGTTCAACACTTTGGCAAGACAAGGTAGCCAGAGCCCCAGGAGTCACCAGAGTCTCCAGCTCCCTGCACTACAATTACAGGCATGCATCACTATGTCAGTCGGCTCTATGGTACTGGGGAACTAAACTCAGGTCTTCATGCCTGTACAGAAAATGTTTACCAACTGAGCCATCTTCAGATCCCCAACTTAACTCAACTGTAGTCCACTAGTAAGAATCTGTCTAGCGATATAAGAAAACAATGGAAAACTGTGACTTGCTACAGGAGTAAACAGGCATGGCGTCACTGTAATCAAAGCTGGCTAAATGGCACATCACCCAGAAGGCAAGATCTACTGTAAACTATGAAGTAATACAAACTTTATACTCTTTCACATGCATTTCCCCATAAATTTAATTCTTTCATGTCTTTTTAGCATGCTGTTGGACAACCAGAAAAGAGAACAGTACAAGTGGAAAAAAGTAGACAAAATTCAGAAGGTTATTAAAAGTGAAAAAAATGATTGAGAAGAAGAAAGCTAAATTTAATATAAAGCTAAATAATATAGAGCTAAAATAAATACAAAAATTTATAAATTATAACAATTATATTTAATGTCAAATAATTCTCAGAGTACCAGAAAGAGCAACTATCTCTTCTCTGGAGATAAAAGTTACAAAGAGAGCCAGTATAAAGCTGGTTCTTTTAGTCTCCTCTGAGCCAGAGGATGAGGCCTCGCTACCCATCTTGAGAACTAAAGACAAAGGGAAAGGGTACAGGGGAAAGGAAAAGGAACCTCTCAGCCTTTCCTATATGTGATATGCGTATGGGGGCCACAGTCAAGGTTCATACGTTCTAAATATATGGGACATGCACTTGGGGGGCCATAGTGAGGGTCATACATTCCACATATATGGAATATGCATGTGAGGATTAGTTATGGGACCTACATACTATAAAGACAGAGGGTTTTTTTAATCTATTTTATTGATGAATTTGCCTCTATTGTGTAAACACTGATATACAGTAGGCATGCAGTATGTAGTAAGTTAATGGCTAACACAACCACTTGGTCAAGAGAAATGCGTGTACAAATACTCTGCATGCATTCTACGGTCTACTGTAGTCCCAAAGGCATTCACTGAGGTTTACTGAGCATTTCCTATTAAGAGCCAAGGCTTTTACTATATAGAACTGTCTGGGGACATATCCTAAACATATTCACAACTCCAGTGTCAAAACAGTTCCTTGCTTTGTGTCCTAAATAGCTTCTCAGAACATCTGAGCACGTCTCCTTTATGGATTCTGTATCACCCAAGCCTTTTCTTCCTCAGAGCCTTCATATCTGTTCCCTCACCCAAGAACACCTTTTCCCATGACTTCATAATCTCCTCTTTTAAATCAGCTTCCATGAAAATGCCACCTCTGAGGGATGGATGCCTTTCCTAACCAAACCCATCTGAATAACACACCACACATGCATACATACCACACACAACACACATACCACACATACACCACACACACACTCACACACCACACACTCACACACCACACACACTACACACACACACACCACACACTCACACACCACACACACTACACACACACACACCACACACTCACACACCACACACACTACACACACACACACTCACACACCACACACTCACACACCACACACACTACACGCACACACACCACACACTCACATACCACACACACTACACGCACACACACACACCACCACCACATACCACACACACTACACGCACACACACTCACACACACACACACACACCACACCCACACACACACTACACGCACACACACCACACACCACTCACACACCACACACTCACACACCACACACTCACACACCACACCACTACACACACACACCACACACTCACACACACACACACTACACACACCACACCACACACTCACACACCACACACACTACACACACACACCAACACTCACACACCACACACCTACACACACACACCACACACTCACACACCACACACACTACACACACACACCACACACTCACACACCACACACACTACACACACACACACCACACACTCACACACCACACACACCACACACTCACACACCACACACTCA
Organism: Acomys russatus; assembly: GCF_903995435.1. Classification (NCBI taxonomy): domain Eukaryota; kingdom Metazoa; phylum Chordata; class Mammalia; order Rodentia; family Muridae; genus Acomys; species Acomys russatus. Next base: position 19,433,100 of record NC_067164.1, on the reverse strand, counting down.
CACACCACACACTCACACACCACACACACTACACACACACACACCACACACTCACACACCACACACACTACACACACACCACCACACACCACACCACACACTACACGCACACACCCACACACTCACATACACACACACTACACGCACACACACTCACACACCACACACTCACACACCACACACACTACACGCACACACACCACACACTCACATACCACACACACTACACGCACACACACCACACACTCACATACCACACACACTACACGCACACACACTCACACACCACACACTCACACACCACACACACTACACGCACACACACCACACACTCACACACCACACACTCACACACCACACACTCACACACCACACACACTACACACACACACACCACACACTCACACACCACACACACTACACACACACACCACACACTCACACACCACACACACTACACACACACACACTCACACACCACACACACTACACGCACACACACTACACACACACACTCACACACCACACACACACTCACACCACCACCACCACCCCTGCTGCTGCTGCTTAAGCACACACATATTTTATGTAGTATCGATAGTCTCAGCATACTGTACCCACAGTTAGGAAGTTGTTAAAACTCAGGAGAATTGATGGATAGCTCTGTGTGCTTTGTGGTGGGGGAAGGAGCAAACACTGAAGGGCCAAAGAATCAAAGTGGCACCAGCCCACGTAGCGGCCACTAAAAAGGTCCTTTTATCTGTACTAGTATTCCTGAGCTACTAACACATGAGAGGAATGGAAGGAAAACAGGCATAATGGAGGGATGAGAGCAAAACAACAGGGAGGGAATAAAGTTAGTTTTGGACATAACATAATATGTGCTCCTAACAGAAGCCAGACTCCCTGAATCTGCATATCAACTTCTTGCTCAAAGCACACCCAGGTGAAGAATTCTCTCTGCTCAGCAGTCTCCTTTTGGAACAGAAAGAAATTCACTAGCGTTAAGGTTTTATAAAGCAACAGATTCCAAGAAATGTAGGGTGTTTCATTTTACTCCATTATCTGAAATGTTGTGAGTAGGGGTTCTTTCTAAAGAATTGCCGGTAGTCTGAGATAAATGTAACAAACATGAATATTCTGATCTTCTATGTTAGAAAACAGTCCAGTGAAAAATCTTATTAAAAATTGCATTTGTGTGGAAACTCACATTTGTAAAGAAATTAGAGGTTGACTGTAATAAAAACAATATGACATTGGCATAAACACAGACCAAATAATACAGGACTAAAGACCAAAACATGAGTATACATAATTTCTGCCATTTAATATTCCACAAAGATGCCAAAAACATAGACTGAAGAAAAGAAGTCATGTAGCTATCCTCAAGTAGACCTTTCAGCGATTAAAAGTGCACATGGGGCTCAGTATGTTATTTAGAAGGGGAAAGAAAGAACATGAAGCTGAGCGGGGAAGACCTGGGGGAGTGAGAAGGGGAGGAATATAATCAAGGTTATTATGTACATGCATAAACATGTCAAAGAATAAAGCAGAGTTTAAAAGTATATGTGACTATTTTACTTATCTGGTATCTTCTAAAAAAAAAAAAAAAAAAGCAATGACCAGTTACTATTAATGATAAGCCATCTGCTCATTATAAATGTGAGAGTTAACAAGTAACTAATACATAGAACATGTATTCAAGTGTCTTTTTCCTTAATTGTTACTTGCTAGATTATTGAATGCCTGGTCTATTTTCCACAGTGCTGTAGAGTAACTCTTTAAGTAAATTTGAACTTTAATTGTGAGGCAAACTAACATTTGAGTATGATTTGGTAGCTTTCTGACCAGGGAAGCAAAGACATGTTAATTTATTTAAAACATTTTTTTTATACAAGCTATATTTTTTTAAAATAAAATACAGTGTCGTTTATTCTAGAAAGGCTAGAAAATTGGGTTTTGCTTGTACACTGTGTGTGCGTGGGGGTGATTTTATTTTTTTGAGACTATATGATAAGTTATGCCTTGTATTTTTAAAGATAAAGACAAACATGAATTTATACCCATATCAATCACACATAACCTACAAAACTGGCACAAATGTTTAAGTCTGTTAATATCCAACAGCCATGAGAAAAAGAAAAGAAGTGCAACTGCATTGTTGTATGGCTTATATTATTTAGTGTGTGCATTCCAGATCACTATATGGAACAATTATAACATCTTATGTGCATATGCTACACTTCAAGAAATTTTGGCAACATTTGTTTGCAAGAATTTCATAACAGTGTCATCCATATAGCAAATACTGAAGACACATGAAAGGCCCACCAACAGGAACTGGTTATGGTGCATAATGGAAAATACCAATACAGGTATTAAAAAAGAACACAGTATGGGTTGGTCCCCAACACCACTAAGGAAGTGGCAACTGGTACTTTCAGCCATACCAAAAAAGTTACAGGACAGCGTTGTGTGGCACAGTAACATAAAAATTAATTTTATAAGAGGGTATTTATGTTGTATACCTAAATACTGCCAGGATAAAAAAAAATACACGTGTCCATGGGTTGGCTCGGGAATTCCTGTTTTTTTCCCCTGTAGCACTTTCTTTCTAGTGTTATGCCTTAAGACCTTCTCCTGAATTGTGGTATTTTTATTTCCAACCAAGTAAGCTTTATGCCAAGGCATAAATAGGTGGTGATCACAGGACAGCTATGAAACCACTCACACAGCTCAGGGAGGAGAGGCTGAGTTTATGACACTACCCTGTAAGAAAATATAACTATGACACTAACCTGTAAGAGAGTAAAGACAAGGCATTCAGCTGGTTGTATTTATCACTTTGATACAGAAGAAAAACTAGTTAAAACTAATTTAAACTACTCAAGCTGCACTCCACGTGACAGTTCTAGACCTGGCTCTTGGAGCAGTGTGCCCCTGCGGACCTCTCCAGATCCTTACAAGGGGCATTAAGATGGCTGAGCTCATGACATAGCCTCATTCCAGCTAATAGAAACAAAATAAATTCCCTCCTCTCACACCCATCACACCTAATAAATAAAAACATCTTTCTAGATGGAAGTCAGAATTTTTTTCTGTAACAAAACAAAAAAGTATTTTCGGTTTAGCAGGCTACAACCAATTTCTATTTCTTTGTGTAACTGTCTAACACTGAAAAGACCATTATTAACTCTCAGACTATATAAAAACAAGCCTTAGTCATGAGCAAATTTGGCATACTGGCTATTCTTTATTGCTACCCTGCTTTTATCCAAAGTGAGGAGGCTCCCAGACATGTGTTATGTGATGCTGCTAGTGTCCTTTATTCTGCACTCATTCTAAATCATATTCTCATTAGGATACAGGATGGGGGGGCGGGGAAAGAAGCCACATCTTCAGTATTCTCAACCATATAGTAAAAATAACACCATGCATGAAAACTCTATTACATTAGTTTGATTTTTTTTAAAATATTAATGTTATCTCTGATAATTAAAATAATTTTTACTAAATTGTTTTGTAATCAAATATAGTAGTAAATAGTTGAAAATCTTTAAAACAATTTGTAACTCCTACTTCCTGCCCTCCCATCTCTGTATCCAAGGTAACCTCTAGTTGTCTATCAATCTAAATTAGCTAACATTTGCTAGAATTTTATATAAATAGAATCATATATTATATACTCTCTCTTCCTGGCTTCTTTCACTCAGCATACATTAGCATATATGGAGTTCATATATTACTTTTGCTTATATGGATCCTGTGATGGATGTTTAGAATGTTTCTAACTAGGGAATATTATAAACATATCTGTTTCAGAATCTCTGTTTGAACATATGCTTCCATTTCAAAATACATGGCTAAAAGTGGAATAGCAGAACTGGGCAATAAAAGGAAGCTCAGCTTCTTCACAAAGTATCAAACTGCTTGCCAATAAGGCTGTATCATTAAAAAAAAACAATTTTCCCATGAATAGTGTGTGCGTGGTCCAGTCCGCTATGTCTGCTCCGCATGGGGGAGCAGTTTCATTCATCCAGTAGATATGTGCTTTAACTTATACTGCCCTGATGACTAAAGATACTTCATGTTTTGTTTTTCATCTGTCCTATCTCTTTTAAGTGTTCAAATTTCCTGCCAATGTAAAAGTAGTGGGTAGTTTACTGAGTATAGAAAGCTTTTTTATGTATTCAGGACTTACCAGACATGATTTGCAATTTTATTTTACAATCCATAGTCTTTGCATTTTCTTTCCTTTGTCTTTTAAAGGTCGGGAGTTTTCAGTTTCTCTACAGAACCACATATCAAGTTCTTCTATGAGTCACATTTTTGATGTCACATCTTTAAAAAAATCATTTCATAACCCAACTTTTTCTTCTAAAGCAATCAATATTAGGGTTCATATTTAAATGTTTGCATTTAGCATTTTTATACACATTGAGGCATTATATGTGCCTTGATATGAGGTTGATGGTGATTTACTGCAGACAACTATCCAAATGTTTCAGTGACTTTCCTTGGGAAAAGTACGGTTTATCCACTCAAAGTGTTTTAGTTGACTGAAAATCAGTTGTTCACACACTTCTATCTTTTTCAACTCTCTATTCTTTCTATTGTTTTATTTCTTAATATCAATACCATAATGTCAAAAGAGCTTTTTAAGTAAATTCAATTTGTTATTTGAGATGTTATCATTCTGCAGCCTGGCTTACCTGAAGCTCACAGGGATCCACTGGCCTCCTGAGTGTTGGGATTAAAGACGTGTGAACACGACCAGCAAATTCTGTAAATCGTCAGCTTTGTTCTTAATTCTAAGCTGTTCTGACTACTTTAGGTTCTTTCTATGTTTGTGTGTGCACGTGTGTAGCGTGTGATATGTATACACTTGTGCATGTAAGCTATGTGCATGCATATGGAGGGCAGAAGTCAATGTTAGGTGGCTGCCTCAATCACTCTCTGTCTAATGTTTTGAGACAAGATCTCTCACTGAAACTAGAGCTCAGCAACTGGGTGAGGCAGATGGCCCAGCAAGCTCTGGGGGTCTCCCAGCCTCTGCCTCTAGAGCACTGGGGAAGAGACATATGCCACCATGCCAACCTTGTATGTGGACACTGGGGATGCAAACTCAGGTCCTTGTGCTGTGCAACAAGCAATCCATCAACAGAGTCACCTCTCCAATATTAGTTCTTGTATGTCTATATGAATTTTGAATTAGTTAACTAATTTTAAAAAATCTGACTGGGCCAGGACAGCCAAGGCTACACAAAGAAACACATATCTCGGGGGAAAAAAATCTGACTGGGATTTTGAAAGCGTGACGAGTCAAGCAAGCTTATTTTCAGTAGGACTGTTATTGCAATTCATTCTACACTTGCACAAAGTATACTTCACCATTTATTTCATCATTGATTTCTCTCAACTATTGATGTTTTCAGTATATGGACTACTCACATCTTTAGATTTATTCTTAATTACTCCTTTTGATATTATAATTCAAGTTATATATTTAAAATTTTAAATTTAGAATGTTTATTGTTATACAGAAGCACAGTTGAGTTTTATACTTTAAACTTGCATCTCCAACCACATATAACCGCTTTCTTTGTTTTACTAGCTAGATCATAGTAGCTGTAAATAATGAGTCGCACTTTCTATTCTAGATGACTTTAACTCTGTGCCTTGCCTTACTGTACTGCCTACAATATTCATCAATGTTGAAGGAAAGCAGATCTCAGGAAGAAAGTAGGATTCAGTTGTTTATCGCTAAGTATGATCTCAGCTGTGCGTTTGTCTGAGATATCTTTGTGAAGTTAAGGACACTGAGCTCAATGTTAGGACCTGAGTTTGGGTCTCAGCACCCACACTGAACAGCTTACAACTACCTGTAACTCTAACTCCAGGGTGTCTGACGCCTCTAGCCTCTGCAGGCACCTGCACTCATATGCACATACCCCTTCACACATATACATATAAGTAAGAATAAAATCATTGCAAAAACTTAGAAAATTAAGAACACTGCCTTTTCGGTGGGGAGCTTCTGGGACTGAGCACAGGACCTTGCATATGGTAAGCATGTTCTACCACCACATAACACACTGGCTCCAGCTGATTTATTTATTTATTTGTTTATTTATTTTTTTCCCAGCTGGTTTCTATCCCTGGCATGCTGACACTTTTTAACCAGCATTTTGATTCTAGATTCTATGAAATGACATTTGTGTTTCAGTTCATTAATATAGTGAGTTATAATAACTATTAAAGGTTAATCCAACCTTGAATTCCTATAATAACTATTTGGCCAATACCACAAGTTAAAAAGGGTTAGTCCCCGCCAAAACTCCTGTTGAAATTTGACTGCCCCAGTGGCAGTGTTGGGCGCTGGCTCCCATGAAGTTACACTGGGGTAAGAGGGTAACTGTCTTACAGGAGTGGATTCATTCTCCAGACAATGAGTTGCCAAAAGGCAAGGCCCCTCTCATGCCTTGCCTCTTCAGCACAGCTAGCACAGCCTTCCATTCTTGTGCTGTGCTGTAGTGTGAGGTCCTCACCATGTATCAACACTGTGCACTTGGAGCCCACCACCTCTAGAGTCACGTGCTCGCAGAGTCTCAGGCACTCTCTTACAGCAGTAGAAACGAACTTTCTGTGTATCACTCGGTCTCAGGCACTCTCTTACAGCAGTAGAAACGGACTTTGGCAACCAAAAGATTTGTTAGAAGTAGGTTAATTTTTTTTACGTCTGTGTTCATAAATGACATTACACTATAGTTTTCTTTGTGTAGTTTTGATTTCAAGGAGCTTCCCAGTGTTGTGGGAAGGTAAATCATATCTGCTACTCCATCTTGGCCAAAAGTATCTGCCCCAGAGTTGTTGTCCTTGTCACATCCAATCCTTCCTAGTCAAGTAGTTCCTACTATTATTATCACTCTACATATGAAGAAACAGGAAGTGGGGGAAACAGAGGCCCAGAATGCACTGAGAAACAGTTGCTGTTGTTTCAAAAGAACGAAACTAGATTTGAATCACAACAATAGGAATCTAAGTTCCACTCCACTAATCTTCCACTATAGCAAAGGATGTCAATAGCATTTAGCACATTTTCTTTAAACAATAAACATCTTTTTTTAGATCATGACAGAAAGTCTGCGAAAGAGTTACATAATATGATCAGAGTCTATATTTTAATCACAATGATATCTGTTAGAGAAAAAAAGAGACACTGGTTTCTTATACTTTACAACCTATTAAACTATTAACTACAGAATATACTAAAAATATTCCTTAAGAAAAAGCATATTTAATTTAGCTAGGAAGAGTTTTATAAGGTTATTCTATGATCCTTGAAGACAAAAACAAAATAATAGCAGCTATGATAGATGTTACCATTTAAAAACTGTATCTAACCCGCAAAAATACACTGTGAAATAGGCATTTTATACTATATGGACAAAGACATTTTGAACCTCAGCATTGAGAAACTTGCCTAAAGTCCGCCACCCTTTACACAGAATGACAGCTATCAAACAAGTCTCTACAGATCCAGGAGGATCTCGGGAGCTTTGCATTTGGGCTTTTGTTTGTTGTTTGGATTACAACACTGTCAACCTTAAGAAACAAGAAGCTCTGCCAAGGACCTTTGGGAAGAAGGAATTTCAACATTGGAGTCTAGCAGAGCTCAGGCCAAATAAGTGAGAGCTGAGCCTTGAGGATACTGAGACAAGTGGGACTTGGCCATGGCTGCGGAGACCCGCTCTGCTGCCTTTCCAAGGCACAGGTTCCCACAGCAAGACTAGTGGAGCACTTCGTCTAGATTTCTGATAAGCTACAGCAGATGTGGTTTGGTTAGCCTGGACTACCAACTGCTGGCTATGATGAGCACTTCCTCTTGAGAGTAAAACAAGAGGGAAGAAACAAAACCTAACAGCTATTCAACATATTTTAACTCTGTGAGCAGAGTAGTAAGCCTACATGCTTGAAGACATTGCCACGGCTCAGATACCTACACTTCCCCTCATTTTAGCTGCCAGACCTCAAAAGTTTTCAACCCTGTGGCCTTCTGTACTTTTATCTATAAAATGGAGGTGATGGTTGTACCTCGTCTGTGCTCGAGTCCCATCTGATACACAGACAGCACAACTGCTGCGCCTGAGGCTCACGAGTCATTGTGGAAGACAGGGTGGAAGGACTGTAAGAGGCAGAACAGGAAGTCTGCGGTGAAATTGTGTTTCCTAGAAATGTCACGGAAGCAACAGCCACGAAGTCTCACCAATATAGCTGCCTAAACATGACCTGAAGAAAGGATGACATCAGCAGACATGCTAGTGTGGAATGGCAAAAGCCATGAGGCCCCAACACATACAAAGAACTAAAGGCAACCAATGCTGAGGGTGAGAGAACAGTCCTCCCCAGAGAGGAGCAGGCCAACCGCACAGTCAATAACCAACAGTCAGCCCTAAAAACACACACACAGGTAACAGTGTATGGACTGAGCAGGTTGTATTCATGTATTTAGGAATACATACACACACGCACACACACACACACACATACACACACACAAAGAGGCCATGAATTTGGGGAAGAGTGGGGGTAGGGGAACAGTGCATGGGAGGGCATGAGAAAGGAAAGGGGAGAGGAAAATGATGTAACTTCATTATAATTTCAAAAAATTAAAAAGTTATTAAAAATAAAACTCAACAAATGACTTAAGAAACAAAAATCATTTAGAATAGCACCAGACACTTGGAAGGCATTGTTGAAGCCTGTTATCAGTAAGTTACTGCTATTCCTACAGTAATAAACAGGGAAATTTTATATAAATAGGTACTTTTGGAAATTCTTCAGTACAAGGAACTGAATGTTTCCCAATGTTTATTCAGTTAAAAACAGTTCTGTAATTCTAACACACCTATATTAATGTCCTATAAAGGTATTAGAAACTGACACCAAGCAACTTCTATAAGTATGCAAATAACTTATAAAATATTAACAGAAATAATCGAACACAATTAATTATACAGGACTAAACATGTTACATACTCAACAACATGCAATGTTCTTCACACGATCCAAGCCTCACAACTCTTTGTGTGAGTTGTAGGTATAAACATACACATACGTGCGCATGCATGCACCTGTGCTACAGCATACTCTGGAGGCTAGCGGTGGCCTGCAGTTGATTCCCCCGGGAAGGAAGCCACTCTCAAGCCACTGAGCTCGGTAAGCTCCACCTACAGGGTAAGGGTCTTCATGTGTGCATTTGATGTCGGGGCATCTGAACAAAAGAAGCAGCTCTGACTTACTGTTGCTATTTTGGTGCTGAGGAAGTTCGGCCTTTCTTCATCTACCATAATTTCATGTCCAGTTTTAAATAATTCAAGCATTTTGGGGATGTCACGACCAATGGAATCTGGTTAGAAAAATCAGGGAAATCTAAAATTATTACATTATATAAACAAGTAGCAAAAATTAATGACTGAAATAAACACGGATCCCATGTGAAGAAACAGTGAATACTCCATACAGAGACGCTATGGTAGTTGCTATGGGCCCCATTTCTAGTTCATGACCTCAGGTACTCTTCTCCCGCTAGGTGTGGATGAGGCCTGCAACTTGCTTTCTACCCAAGAGACAGAACGCTATGCACATGAGGTTGCGTCATATAGCGCCACAATGCCTGTCTTGGAGGAGACACTTCCTTATTGGCCTTGAAGAAGCTGCAAGACTGTGCCAACATGCAGCGAGAACAACAGAGCAAGGAAGTCTGAATCCAGCAAGGACAATGGAAGCTTCAGTGCGACAAAGAACAGACTTTTTGCCAATAACCATGTGAATCTGGAAGTAGCTTCTCAGTCAATCTGGAAGGAGAGAAGCAACTCTTCAGAGATGTCCGCTGATGTCCACACACACACACACACACACACACACACACACACACACACACACGAGCTCCCTTATATCACCCACACATGTACAATGATTAAAAACAAAGTGAGCAACTAGTAAACAAAAAGAAACTAAGAAAAAGGCAGGAGAAATACATACCCTTGAGTACATTTTGCTTCTGGGCCTCGGGCCTGCTCTTATGTGGTCTATATAAACCTGGAGAAACTGTTCCTTCCTCTCTGAGAGGCTGTTAATTGAAGATAGCTTCTTGACTGGGGATGGGGCTCATGTCTACTTTGGCATCTCAGCACTGGGACCCGATCTGTTTTGGATATGCACAGGCCCTGTGCATGCCACCACAGTGTCTGTGAGTTCATGTGTGGCAGGCCCTGTGCATACTGTCACAGTGTCTATGAGTTCATGTGTGGCAGCCCTTTCATGTCAAGAAGACGCTGTTTTCTTGATATCCTCCATCCCCTATGGCTCTTTTGACCTGTCTGCCTCCTCTTGTGCATAATTCCCCCAGCTCTGAGTGGGGGGTTTCATAGGCATCCCATTTAGGACTGACGTTCTGAGGTCCCTCGCTCTCTGCACACTGTCAGTCGTGGGTCTCTGTGTTAGCGCCCATCTGCTGCAGGAGGGAGCACCTGTGACGATGGCTGAATGAGACACTTCTCTATGGGTAGAACAGCATCCTGTGAAGAGTCATTCTATTCCTCCTTTTAATTCTTTCTGATACTGTCTCATATATTTTGGGGCTCTGTTTATAGATGAGTGCGTGCCTTTATTGTTATAGATTATCCAACTTCTCCAATATCAGGTCTCATCTTAAAGATCTAGTTTTTCTGGCATTAATACAGCCAATGACATTCTCTTACTCTTGTCTGCACAATTTATAATTATCCACAATTTTACTTTAGTCTATGTGTTTAAAGTGTTTCCTCTATAGACATAGTGCAATTAGCTTGCTTTCTCACTACTTCATAAATCACCTTTTGGTTGGAGTATGTAGTCCATTTGCAACTGTCGTAACACATGGCTGGCTGGATCAGAAACGTGTGTTTCCTACTAGCTCATCATGTTTGTTCCTCCGTCCCTCCTATACAACCATTTTTTTTTTTATCTTAAACAAAATCACATCTCTTTTATGCCACTATATTTAGGCTATGTGCCTTTTCAAGGTGCTCTGTGGATTACAATGATCACCTTTTTTATATCATAAACTACTCTACATTAATACATGTACCAGCTAACCTTCCTTCCTCTGCCATCTTTACTTCATAATCACTGTCATGTTGAAACCTAGTTGACTTCCTGTAGATTTGTTTTTAAGACAATATCCACTAAGCTACTTAACCAAAATTAGAGAATCATTCCAGATTCCTTTAAACTTCATATTTAATCAGTATTCTACCTCTTCTCCATCCCATAATAACCTTCTTTGTCTTCACTGCCATTCTAACATTTACTGTCCTCCTGTTTCTGGCCCACTACAACAGCCTTTACAATGTCCTCCATTTAAGTTTCCACATCCTTGCATGTCTGCCCATGACTTACATACCCCTAGGGCATTCATCTGATAAGAAAACCATAGCTCATGGTTCTGAACATGGTTTTCAAGGGGTCTCTTCTACAAAGAGGATAAAATCTAATCTCAGTGGAATGGCACAAAAAGACCCAGCACCACTGCCTATCACTGTCTAGCCCCATTAACCACCACTATCTGATAACACTCCACATCCACATTACAGAAAGCAACTTAAAACTTCCTGAATACACTCACTCTTGACTGACTTTTTTACATTACTGGAACCATTTCTCAGGCCTAGAATGACGTCTACACGTTAGGAAAGCAAACACCTATTCACGATTAACCTTTCAACTGCTATCTTCTTTACACAATGTGATTCTAAGAAGTAGTTACTCACCCCGATAAACAGGCTGCACATTTCCCAACACCCCAGGCACTGTAAGGCTTCAGTTTATTCTTTGCTGTCTCTTCTATTAACATGTATATTCTGAAAAATGTGACCTGTCTTTTAATCTTTCAATTTTCAGAACATAGTGGGCACTGAATAATTACCCACATATTTAACAAACGGGCTCTAATAGTAGACCTGACATATGGAAGCACATATAAGTTCTCCTAAAGCAACTGTGCAAATGCAGAACCACTTTTAGGAATCTTAGGAAGTTGGTCTACACATAGTATGAACTTTTTGTATACCCAGTTTGTGCTAAGCTCTGCTTTCGTGGTGTGTGTGTGTGTGTGTGTGTGTGTGTGTGTGTGTGTGTGTGTGTGTGTGTGTGCATTTGTTGACATGAAATACAGCTTGTAGATAAGAATTGATGGTCCTCAGTGATTTGATGCCTCCATTTCCTTGTTGCAAAGTTCACTTAGGGTCACAGTAAGGGATACAGCCAAGGCTGAGAGGCGTATGCTTTCTGTTACTCTATTTTGGTTTTCAATAGGAGCAAACATCAGGTTCCCGTGGCTTTGGTCTGTACAACTGACCTATACTTGCTCTCCATTTTCTTTTCTCTGTGTGTTTCTACATCTTCCATGCTGTCCTCTCCCTTGAATACTCTGCCCTGTTTCCATAATGAGCATGAGTCAGTCCTTCACTGTAATGGAGCTTTTCTTTTTTTCCTTTACTACAGAAAACAAAGAAGCAAGGAAGGAAGGAAGGAAAGAAGTTAGGAAGGAAGGGAGGAGGAAAATTGGAAGGAAGCTAGGAAGGAAGGGGTGAGTTAGAATTGAACATGGTTAAGTTTTAGGAAACTGTGAAAACTAAGAGCTAACATTTGAGTGTGGGGGAGACAGGATCTGTGACTACAAACGGGAGCACTAGCTTAGATAACTAGGAGAGGTGGCTCCAAGTACAAATAACGTTTGGTAAGCTAATTTTAAAGACTAATTTTAAGGACTGGTATAAAGACAAAGAACTAAAATTGTACAAGGCCAGCTCAACCAAATGAAGGCTTGAATGGCAGGTGCACACTCCATTTGATGAGACAAATCTGCGTGTAATGACGTGCTGAAGTTAGCTGCTAGTTCCAGGACATCAAAGACTTTCCCCCTGTGTTCAAAGCCATCACCCATCCAGTTAGGCATATACCAGGTGTTTAATTAGCATAAACACAATTATATTTTAAATGTATAAATTATACTTAATCCATGGTTCAATCGAGTTAGTAACTTTGTATCTTCTTTCAACTGAATCCTGCATTAAATGGTGATTAGGAGTGCACACATTTGCAGAGTGACTATCCTGGGCCAGATACTATTCTAGGACACAAGACAATAGCAACAGAAAAAATATTGAGATGTCTTTAGTCTAATAGTAGGAATTGAACACATATTGCAGATAGACACAAAAAGTTAATTCAAAGACCCAAGAAAGTAAAACACTCAGCATATATATGTGTGAGAAACAGCACAGCAGGCCCTAGGGCTGAAATAAAGAAAACAAAGTTCACAGGAGGATTATCCATAACACACTCATAATTAATCTACTAGTATAATAGTACCTACTTCTTAATGACTCTCCCACATATGAATAGTTTTAAAACTAGTATGGGAGGGGGTAGAAACTTGTTTTTGCATTTTTTCTCATATACTTCAACTTCAGTAATAGAAGTAATACTTGGAAGCATAGAATGTTATTTCAAGACCTAAAGAGTACTTTAAATTTTTACAACTTTAGCATTTATGATACTTGCTTTGCTTTACAGGAAGCAGACACAGGAGGGTGTGTGGAGTTCACTGCCCAGCCACCTAGCCAGTCTTGGTGAAAGACCATGGCTCAAAACGTAAGGTGGATAGTGACTGAGGAAGACGCAAGACATTTACCTCTGGCTTCCATATGCATACACATATATGTACACACACACACCTGAATATAGGTACACATGAACACACACATGCATCACATAAAAGGAAGCATGTCTATATTGACAATGAAGGAGATTCACAGAGTTCTTGGCGAAAAGGGGCAGCAAAACCAAGCCAAATTCTTTTCAAGCAGGTTTTAAATATTTTTCATAAAAACAAAAAAAAAAAAGTATTGAGACAACAAGCAAACAAAAATTTGAAAAAGTGAAATTGCCTATAGTTATATAAGAAATTAAAATAAAATATGCTATGAAAAGTGCACACTGAACCCAGCCAAGATGGTCACACCCACTCCTGTTAGCAAAACTGAGACAACACGTGAACTAGTGAGCTGCAGTGGCTGGTTCTTGCTGTAGCTTCCTAACTCCTATTTTCCCTTAGTGGGTGTTGTTGGATCTAAGAGAAATCAAACACTCTGAAACGAGCATCTGAACAGCCTCTACCAATGCACAGTACAAGCCCCATCTGCTCTCACGCACATCTGGTGTGTTCATTTTGAACACTGACAGGCTAATAGTTTGTTTTCATGCTTAAAGAACACAAATGTTTTGCTGGTTCTGTTAAGCAGACGCTGTGGGGGTGAAGTAAAACATCAGAAAAAGGGATGCTGCCATTCTTCCTGGTGCTGTGTTAAAGCACACAGTTGGAGGAGGGGGACACACACACTAAAGGCACACAAAAATGGACAGTAGAAAGGATGGCTCATTATGAAAGTAGAAATAAAGTAACTCTCCCTGGTAAAAATAAAGACTTAGACAGGAAACTTGCTATTTGGAATAACAAGGTTATTTGAAAACCTTCTAGAATTAGAAAAAACAAAAAACAACACCAGAAATGCTAATGAAAAGAGTAAGAGAAATGGAGCCAGTGAGTTACAGAGAGCTACAAAGGCAGCAGCTAGTGCCTGAAGCCTAGCTGAGCGGGACAGCTGTGGTTGAGCTGCACAGGCGCAGGTGGCCTGTGCTCTTCACCTCTCACTGCCCCCACTAGTGCTACTGGCTGAGACTGGAACTTAATTAGAAATAAAAACTGTTTTGGTGAAATACTTTCTCTAAGTTTGACTGCAAATCTGCCCCCCTACCAGCCCCAATAATATTAAATTTCAGGCCTGACTTAGGAAAAATGTGAGTCTGATTCCTTAATAACAAAGGTAGCTGTGATGGAAATCTCTATCAAAAATGCCAAGTCGCCGCCTACATCTAATATGGGTGTGACTTAAGGTAGGCTACAAAAATAACAAAGCCGTCCTACAGTGAAGACCTTGAGTCCATTTGAATCACTTCAGTTAGACCATGACTAGATGATATCTTGGCGGCTAACATGGATGAAGAATCGCAGTTAAGCTTTGTTTTTCTTTAGCTCTCCTAGAGTTGAAACTTTAAAAATTACCAAAACAAATTTAAAATAATTGTTTTGTTTGCAACACCTAATAGGAAGCACCACCCACAACAAGTAAGCCTGTTCTGCGAGTGTGCTCAGAAATGCACTGCTGGTTCATTCAGGACACTTGCCAGGGGAAGCCTTGTGTTCAGACCTCAACGCAGCTCCGCTCTTCATCTCCTCAGCCACTCCCCTCCTATTCAGTCACAAAATGGAACTGTCTTTAACACCGTACTCTTCCTCGGTTCTCATCACACAGCAGTACGTGAATGAAACATTACCTGATTAGTCTCTTGTCACTGCAGCCTGACTGGGGTCCTGTCACTGCAGCCTGACTGGGGTCCTGTCACTGCAGCCTGACTGGCCTCCCTACCTGTAGTTTCAATCCAAATCCACTCTAGAGAGCAGATGATGTCACAGCATCTGAATGACTCATGCTCACTAACTCCTAATTCAAAGACTTCCTCAGAACAGCATCGATCCACCCCAGCATCATTTCCATCACCCACTTCCATATCAACACAGGGTACCATCTCTACAGCCAAAAAGGGCCTGCCTGACACATCTTGGAGCCAGCCTACTTTAGTGCCCGTGGTTAATATATTCTGTCTACTTATTTTTCAATCAGGTCATCCAATTAAACTGGTAACAGCTTAAATGTCTCCTCAGTCATAATGCATTGCTTTGCCCCCATCTATATTGTAAATAACCCCCAGTGAATATCCATAGTACCTTAGGAGCTGATAAGCCATGTCTCTCATTATATAACATTTATGGCACTTTATGTAACAACATTACTTCCCTTACTATATTTCTTTTCTTATAGTGATTCTGGGTTTTGTTTGCTTGCTTATTTGTTTATCAAGACAGGGTCTCTCTGTGTAGCCCTGGCTGTCACGGAACTACATTTATAGACCAGGCTGACCTCAAACTCAGAGATCTACCTGCCTCTGCCTCCCTAGTACTGGGATTAAAGGTGTGTATCACCACCACCCAGCTTCTCTTACTGTATTTGTTAAGAAGTACATATTCAAAAAGAAAAATTCAACTAAGCAGGAATACTTATAGAGCCAAGCATCATATGTGTGCATTTATGTACAAGCTGAATGCTTATATGAGCCTATATATTATATTGTAAAAGTAGCTTTTATTCTCCTGGCTCAATTGTTATCTAGAAGGCCAACTGCCTCCTTCTGCTAATTGTGGTTTAGTCTTGGAAGCTTCTAGCCTCCATACAATCTAACCTAGGACTAGAATGTTTTTAGCCTCTGAGACTTACCACTTAAATAAGCCCATCCTTTTTTGTTCTTACTGTGTCTGGGCTGGCTGTTTCAACTCAGCTGTTCTGGCTCAAACTCTTCTCCCAGCTGACTTATTTAATCTGGTTTCTCTCAGCCCAGAATTGCTCTGCTTGGCCTCAAACTAACTCAGCAATCTGCTCTATTCTGGCTTCTTCTCATTTTCTGGCTCATTCCATCTTCACCTGAGTTCTCTCTCTGCAACCCATCTCTCTATTGCTGTCCTGGTAAAACCGCCTCCTTTCTCTGTAAAACTGCCTCTTAAGTAGCTTCCCTTTCCTCTCTCTTCTCATGAGAGTTAGGCGTATCCTATTCTGTTAAATCTTCTCTGATTTGTCACCTTTTCTGCCACTCAATTAGACAACATTTTCAAACATTGGCGCTTTCTTCTACAAACTAACTTTACCTTTGTTTGGTATTAAAGGCATGCACCACCACACTTGGACCTAAGCTTTTCTTTATCTGAAGCTTGCTCTATACCAGGCTGGCCTTGAACTCAGATCTGTTTGCCTCTGTCTCCTGGAGTAAAGGCATGTTTGTATTCCAGCAGGATGGCACAGACCTAGAAGGTCTTTGAATGTGATCTCTTGCCAGAAGAGCCATGTTCTGAATTGACATTCTCTACATTATTTAGTTAAAGTATAAAAGTCAACCAAATGGTGCGATGACAACATCCTCAATAGCTATTACATTTCACTAACATACAGCTGAACTACACTCTAGCAACAGCCAAATGGGAAAATAAAGTCTACATGTTCTTAAAACGCCCATCTCAAATAGCAGCCGTACTGTTGGCCTACAGACACGCTAGCAGCTTTGCTTTCTTACAAACAACTCTATGAAGAAAGTTGTTGAGAAGATATTGAAATAACAAAAATTCTCCCTTACTTCTAGTAGCCTTTGGAAATCTTTTCTTCAGTTTCTTCCTTAATGGGTTAAGCTCAGTCATTATTTCTGGAACAGCTACATAGAAGTCTGCAACAACTTCATCATCCAAGATCTGACAACCAAAGGGAAAAAAACGTGAAGCAACGTTACCCTTTTGGACGTAAGTAAGTTTTATCATGATTCGAGAAAGAACTATTTTTAGAATGTTTTTTTTCAAACACATATTTTTCTTTAAACACAGAATTATATAAATACAGTCACCAGTTATGAAAAACATCAGAAGCAAAACACTTTGTTATGTTTTTTAAAATAGCTGCATGTATTTTTACACAAAATTAATGGTTTTAATTCTATCATGAGATTATGCTAGGCAAAATAGAATTATAAGCTAGAACACAACATTGATATGTGTCCAACTGACACAAACCTCCCACAGCCACATTCATATCTATTAAAACTGAAGAGAAATGAACACTTCTCAATAGGTCATATGCTCCTAGCTGCCAAACTCACTAGCAAACCACTAATTTTCTAAATTTAGTGCATCAGAAGAACTGAATTTATTATTATTTGTACAAAGATTTGAGTTAAAAGTCTGCTTGTTAACATTAACTAAAACCAAGAGGAGCGAGGACAATGCTCTCTTACAGTTCACTTACGGTTTATCAGACATACCCTATCCCTTTCTCAGAACAAAAGGATTAATAATCAGGCTTTAAAGGATTTGTTGATAAATCCAGGCTGGCACCCAAAATATTTAGCATACCACTATACTATACTCCACTTAAATATTTAATTGATGTTATAGTAAAATAATTTAAAAAAAACATTGCCAAGATACAAATCTTTCACCAGTAACATTTACTGTTTACATGAAGTATTAGGCATTGAAAGTCTTGAGTGGGGTTAATGAATTCAGAAAAGCTATAAAGTCTGGTAAAATTAGGTAATATTCTGGGATCTTGTCTTCCTGCTAATAGTGTTTCATTTTTAAAATTCTTCGATCTTTAAATAACATTTTGTGTTCCTCTTAAAAATAATGACATATTAAGTGAGGACTTCTTATTTATGTATCGTGAATTCTGCAAATATTTTATACAGTTTAATTCATCCAATGCTCACAGCAATCCTACAAGGCAGGTATTAAAATTAACTTCAGATGAGGAGCTCAGGGCCTCAGTGAGAAGCGTCAGCATTAAAGCCCCGGCAGTAGGGCTCTGGAGCCAGGGTTCCACCCAAAGAACAAGGAGGGGAGACAGACAACGTCCAAAACACCTGAGTTCAATCCCCAGCACCCACATGCCGAACAACTGTACCTAAGGCTTCCATCAGCAGCTTCCTAGACTAACTCTGCAGCATGTTCCTTTAAGTTAAAAATCACCCTGTGAATATAATGCTACAGTTCGCTTAGCAACACATCATAGCAGCTCACAACTGTCTGTAACTCCAGTCCCAAGGGATCTGACACCTACGTACCAATGCACATAAAATAAAACGAAATAAAAAATACTAAAAAAAAAAAAAAAAAAAAAGAAAGAAAGAAAGAAAGAAAAAGAAAAAAGGTTTGGTTGGCTTTTTCTTAGATTTGAAACTTAAGAAAGTACAAAAAAAATTCCTGGTTTTATAAAGCCTGCTAACTGATTTGGGGATGACACAGCCCTAGTGATCATGTGCAAATGTAATCAATTAATGTATAGGGTTGAGAGATGATTCAGCAGCTAAGAGCACTGGTTGCTCTTCAAGAAGATCTGGATTCAATTCCCAGCACCCACATGGCAGATCATAGCTGTCTGTATGTAGTTACCTACATAGCTGTATGTAACTCTGGTCCCAGTGAACCCCACACCTCTTTCTGGCCTCCAAGGGCACCAGGCATGCACAAGAGGCACAGACATGCATGCAGACAAAAAACACATAAACAAAACCCAATAAATTAATTATGGACAGCCAAGCTATCAGAACAATCTTTATAACCAATAAAAATAAATGTAGTACCTTCTTAACCAGCTCTGCTCCTCCTGCAAACACAGCTCCATTGTCTTCTGCTATTTTAATCTCTGATGCATTCTACCAAAACATAACAGTTTGAACATTACTTTTAAACAAATTCATTATGCTGTTAATAACTGTCAGAAGTATCAATTCAAAATCAAAATTGTTTTATTTTTAATTGAAAATAGACTGATTTTCAATTATCTACACCAGATATATTACATTCTGAAAAAAACCTTCAGTGTATGCCACTGGAGTATTTGACTGACAGAAGAAATATATCTTGATGTCATATAAAGAATCTAGCAAGTTCTGGGAGTGGTGGTGCACATTTTTTTTTTTAAAGATTTATTTATTTATTCTGTACACAGTGCTCTGCCTGCATGTATACCTGCATGCCAGAAGAGGGCATTAGATCATATTAGATAGTTGTGACTACCATGTGGTTGCTGGGAATTGAACTCAGGACCTCAGAAGAGTATTAATCCCAGTATTCAGGAGGCAGAGACAAGAGGATCTCTGTAAGTTCAAGGCCAGCTTGGTCTATGTAGAAAATTCCCTGACTGCCAGGACTATGTAGAGCTACTCTGTCTCAACAAACAGAAAGACAGAACCTAGCAAGTGACAAGTAGCTGGTTCTATCAATATACACACCTTCTAAAAGTAAAAACTTAAAACATGGTTAGTTATACTAACCTACACTTTATGAAACCAATATGAGGGGGAAATTTTAATTTAAGAGATCAAAAAGTTAAAATTCAACCACACCTGAAAACTTCAAAAGAAAAACAGTATTTGTGCTTTTCCTCCCCTGTGTCTCATCTCTGTCCCTTAGTTACTGCAGTACTGTGGCACCCCAACAGCTATAATCCCCACGTACTGCAAAGAACACAGCTTCTTCCTCCAGGGGAAGCAGAGATTTAAAAAGCCTCAGGGAGGAGATTCAGATGGTCGAGAAGGGGAAACTAAGCACAGGAATGCTTTATAAACAAATGTCAACAACACAGAAGTCTGCCCAGCTGGGCTCCACGCCTGCTGTGGCCTTGCCTGCTGGCTCTGTGACCAGGCATTTGATTAAGCTGTGCTCTTGGAGACACAGCACTGGTCACTGCCGTGTAAAATAAGCCTGGTGCTTCTGAGGAGCCTGAGGAGGCTGGAGAGCCATGATGCAGCTCATGTCTCTCTTCAGGTTCTTTCGAACAACACCACTGTGATGGGTGGCAAGGACGGCAGGAATGCTGTGTATCGCTTTCTCAGACTAGTGGCACAACCACAAATAAGTGATCTTCTCTGAGCTTTCAAAGACTGGTGTGAATTCTGAACTTTTCTCCAATTACATTCTATTGCTCTTTATTGGCTAGTGTAATTTCTTAATTATAAAATTATTAACAAAGTTACTTACCCCTGTAAACACAGCAACTTTGTTGACTTCTGAAGCAAAAGGGTAAGGTAAACCAATAACACTAGAAAATGGCTCCACTTTTTTCTAAACATATAAAGGGAAAAATAATTACAAAAAGTTCGTATTTTCTATTATTTTCTGGATTCTATAAAACACAGAACTGACATGTTTTTAATCTCTGAGGTTCATTGGCTGGATACGTATGGCCTTTTTCCTAGCTTCAAAATCAAGATCCTCCTGCCTCAGCTTCCTGAGCGCATCACCATACTCAATTCTTGCTTTTAATTCTTTCAATCTACAATAGGTACCCCCAGTGATTCCAAACTATTCTCTGATTATAATTTAAAGCTCAGGAGATTATATATTTCTTTTTTTGAAAAATAAAATAAGAATCTAAACCTCTCTTGTTAGCTCCACACCCTATTGCACGTGGTTTTATCTAAATCATTTATCACAGTTTCTCAAATACTGCAATATACATTCATATCTGTAACTCCCTAGCACTTAGTGCAACAGTTTCCATTTTCTGGGTGTCAATAGATGTTTGCTAATTTGAATTAAAATTTTAAATTAATTTTCAGACTCAAGGAAGATGATGAAAATTGCTAGATGTCTTAAACAAAGAGAGTAACCAATGCTCTGCTCAGTAGTTCATCATGGCTCGGGGCAATTGTAAATATGAGCCCGTGATCTAGACAGAACGCCAGGTTGGAAAGGGTCTGCTCAGTGCGCCTATTTTAGTGCAATCAAGAGCCCCATCACTTTCATATATTTGGGCAGTAAATTGAAAAATCCAAAATAAATAATGTATCATTTAACCCACATACACAAGCACAAACCCCATAAGACCTCAGAATTCATCTCTTCAGTCACTTTGGTGAATAACCTACCTAGATCTGAGGATCAGATCTGAGTGAGACTTCATATGGAATGGGTTCTGGGCCCTCCATGAGCTTGGCAGAAGAGAAAAGGGACTGTTCCTCTGATAAAACTAATTAAAACATTATATTTTTAGAAAAGTTTTGTTTCTGTTTTCGTTTTTCCGGGTAGCAGCAGCCTCCAAGGATTTTTCAGACCAGAAGGCATCAATTCTTGAGTCCTCTTTATACTATGCATCCAACTTAGTTTTATTGGCATTCCTTTTTTATTAACGTGCCACAATCGATTCCAGCAAGGTTTCTAATACAAGCCCCATACTAGCACCCCTGGGGAGTACTGCCGGAACATTAAATGAGAAGCATTAACAACAAGCACAGATTGCTTGCCCACAGTGCTCAAGGCCCTGGGCTCAGTTCCCAGCACAGAGGCAACCAAAACAGAGCAAATTAAGAGAAGTACCACAGCACTCATACTATTAGTGTGCCAGTAAATCCTACGTTCAGAGTGGCACCCACGGCCCTACAAAGGCCTTGCTGTGAACTACGTCAATGACGAGCTAAGAGCCTCCTGAGATTACTACAGATTTAATGAAACCGCGAATGCCAAGTACTGCTAACTAAAGTGGCTGACCTGCAAGAAGTTTCCAGTACTATTGACTGTTATTATTATACACCTACTAAGCTTTTGTATGTATTGGCATATTTAATCTTGAATGGAGATTTATAAACTAAACAACAAAAGTGAGCATGCTGTAATGTAAAAAAGCAGAGCAAGGGGTCCAAGGAGAGAAGCCCACTCCCCAGCACGCTTTCAACACATTTTATACTTAGGAAATACACATTTTCATGCTGGACTACAAAGACCATCAGATTTTCTAAAAAGTATCAAAATGGAATTTTTAGCGGGGCAATGGTGACACACACCTCTCATCCCAGCACTCAGGAGGCAGAGGCAGGCAGATCAAGGCCAGCCTGATCTACAGAGAATTCCAGGACAGCCAAGCTACATAGAGAAACCCTGTCTCTAAAAAACAAAACAAAAAACAACAACAACAAAAAAAGGGGAGGTGGATTTTTAAATGTTACTTATAAATTAACTTACATGAATTAGCTCATAACGCATAGCTGGTTTCCTTATAGCTTTTGACATATCCTTAGTTTTTTTGTTCTTCTCCACTCACCCCAACTTTTCCCTTCACCAACCTCCATCTTTATATAAACTACTGTTCTCAATCTTTCCAATGCTACAACCCTTTAACACAGGTTCCTCGTGTTGTGGTGACCCCCAACCATAAGACTATCTTTGTTGCTATTTCATAACTGCAAGTGTGTTACTGTTATGATTTGTAATGTAAATATTTGTGTTTTCTGACAGTCTTCTGTGAAAGGGTCATTCAATCACAGAAGGTCTCGACCCACAGGTTGAGAAGCTGGTGTAGAGCTTCTCACTTCAGCATCTGCACTTCCACTTTCAAATCCCATGTGCTCTCTACCCCTCCCCTGCCTAGAATTTTAAAAATTAAAAACATCAACAACAACAAAAAAATCAATTCATGTATCTACTTTAATAAACACAAGTCTACATACCTTTTTCCCCAATGCCATATCTAATGTTAAATCAAGATAAACACCTTGCTTTGGATTGGTAAAGTCCAGAACTTGAAATTTCTTAAGTAAGTGAATAGCTTTCTCCACTTCATAGATCCGCCTCGGGTATAAGCGTTTTAAGTAGACATCATCTTCAGGCTCACTTTCCATGTAGGTATATGACTTTATTTTCTCTATATCATCTGCTTTTTCATCTGCTGTCTTTTCCTTGGCATCTTTTTTATTTTTTCTTGCAGGCCTTAAACAAGATACATTAATGTCAGTTAAGTCAGAATATATTCAAGGAGAGCTTTTCTAAAAAGCCTTTTTACATAAGACAGAAAACTAAGAGAAGATAGTTTAACTCAAAAGCGCTCACAGTTTTACAGTTTTCCAACTCAACAAAAACCAACGAATATATACTGCTTCCAGTCAGTACAAGGCGACTGAAGCAGTGTTGCTAGTCTCCAAAAGCTTACACAGGAGCAAGAGGAGTATAGATGTAAAGCAATAGCTTCCTTTTGTCGTTTTGTTTTTGAGACAGGGTTTCTACGTGTAGCCTTGGCTGCCCTGGACTCACTGTGTAGACCAGGCTGGCCTCGAACTAACTAACAGCAATCTGCCTGCCTCTGTCTCCCGAGTGCTGGGATTATTAGAGATACTTAGCAGGGTCTTATGAAGACCCTTAGCTCCACCTAGGGAGTTAGGAAAGAGTGGTGGAAGACAAGACTGAAAGATAAGAAAGATAATCTTGAGATAAACCTAAAAGAATTGTTCATACAGCCAGGCATGGTGGTGCACATATTTAGTTCCAGCACTCTGGGGGCAGAGGCAGAAACAGGCAGATCACTGTGATTTCAAGGCCAGCCTAGTCTACAGAGCTAGTTCTAGGACAGCCAGGACTGCACAAAGAAACTTTGTTCAAAAAACAAAAAACAAACAAAAAACGAAAAAAAGAAAAAGAAGAGGAGGAGGAGGAAGAAGAGAAGAGGAGAAAGAGGAAGAAGAGAAGAGGAGGAGGAGGAAGAGCAGGACGAAAGGAAGGTTGGAGGAGGAGAAAAAAGAAAATTCTCCATACACAAACCAGTACATAAATATTCCTAATGGCAGTGTTCATAACAGCCCAAAGGTAAAAATAACTCAAAGACTCATCTGTCAATGATCAAAACATAAGATATGACATTACACTATATGGGATGCTTCTTTTCATTTTGAGTTTCAATGTCACTTTCACACAGATATACCACTATATTTTCCTTTTAGTCATCACCTTCCTACACTGCCCAGGTACTCCGCTTTGCCCCCTTTGCTGGTCTCCATTCCTCCTGCAGTCTCCCTACCCCCCAAACATAGTAATTTTATTAATTATTTGGGAACTTCATATAATGAACCCAGATCACACCTGCTTCCCATTTGTCCCAGGTCACCCGCTCACTCTTGCACCCTCTCCAAAACCCAAAGAGTCCAATTTGTGGTGCCCATATACTCAGGCCCTTAAAGAAAACTGAGTATTCCACCATTCCACCCCACCCCCTCTGCACCAGAAGCCATCAAATTTCTGCTTTTGTGTCACATGTGTTCCATTGCCCTCTCTTAACACAATAATCTCCAGTTTCATCATATTCCTGCAGGTGTCATGATACCTTTTTTTTTTCTTAATGGCTGAAAAAAATTCCACTATGGATATGTGCCAGATTTTGTTTTATGCATTCATCTGTTGATAGACAAGCAGGCTGATGTTATAGCTTAGCTATAGTCAAATCTCTAGTGTGTTGATTTAAGATCCCTTTGGGTAAATATCCAGGAGCAGTATAGCTAGGTCTACTAAAAGAAGTTCTAAATTTCTTGTTATATTTTTTTCTGTGTGTGTGTGTGTGTGTGTGTGTGTGTGTGTGTGTGTGTGTGTGTGTTGGTGTGTATGTCACACATATGGAGGTTAGAGGACAACTTTTGATAGCTGTGTTTTTCCACCATGTGGATTCCAGGAACTCCAGTTGTCAGACTTCATGGCAGGGACCTTTACCCGCTGAGCCATCTTGCCAGCCCTCAAAGTAGTTTTAATTTGTTCTTTCCTGATGGCCAAGAAAGTTGAACACTTTTTCACTTTTTCAAGTATTGGCTCTATATATTTCTTTTGAAAACTGTCTGGTCAATTCACTAGCCCACTTGTTGATTATATGATCTTTTTGTATGTTTTATTTTATTTTTTAAATTCTTTATAGATTCTAGATATTGATTCCCCTGTCTGATATTTAGCTGAAAAATACTTTTGTCCTATTCTATAGGCTGTCTTGTCACTCTGGTGATATTTTTGTTCCTTTGCAATGTACACAGAAGTTTTTAAATTTCATGTAACCTCATATGTCAACTCTTGGATTAATTTCCTATGCTACTGGAGTCCTTTCCAGGAAGTCCTTGTCTGCATGTTGAAGTATATAATAGAATATTAATCAACAACAAAAAGAACCAAATACTTGGTTCATGCTACAACATATATTAATTTTTAAAAATATTATACATAGTGTGGAGTTGCCTTATTACATAATGAGAGAAAACTCACAAAACAACATAAATGACTTCATTTATATGAATTAGGATGGAGAGAAAATTAGTAAAGTCCTTCTGCACAAGCTTGAGGACCAGAGCTCAGTCCCCAGAACACACATTAAAAAGCCAGGTGTAGTGCCTGGCTCTTCTAGTCTCAATGCAGTGCCAAGGAAGCAGACCAGAGGACCCCTGGGGCTCACCGGCTAGCCAGCCTAACGAATCAGCTCACTCTAAATAGGGCTTATTCTGGGACCAATGAGACATTCTGTCTCAAAAAACAAGAAAGATGGCTCCTGAGGAATGACACCTGATAGTGATCATACACAAACTAAAATAAGTAAAACAGAAACCCCATTAGCTGCATAAACTATGCAAAAATAGATAGTAAATCAGATCTGTCCCACTGGCCACCATTTGATGATTCTGGAACTCAAGACATAAAATAGAAAGCTGGAAGTTGGAAAGTAGGGATGGAAACTCCAAGTCACAATGAGCCTGATTTAAAGGCAAAGAGAATCCAGAGAGCAAGAATGATAGGTGGATGTCAAATTGTAAAGTATCGCAGCTACAACAGAAGACACGGACCTGAAGGAAATGAGGTGAGAAGCAAAAGTGTATTCCTTCCCTTTCTTAAGGAGGTAGGCCTAGGCCGAATAAATAATGATAAGGCATAAAAGATGACAGAATAGAAAAAATGTTTACAAGGTCAACACAAAAGATAGGAAACGCCTCTTGTGGTTTAGCCAGGGGAACCAGGTGTGGAAGGAATAGTATATCATTAACTAGGACCAGGAAGGAAAAGAGAGTTCTCTGGAGAAACAAGTAGTCAAAGGGACGTTGAGCTCAGTGGCCAACAGTTTAAGTGTTCTTTAGCTGCCTTCTCTCTACTCAAGTCCCCAAGCAACAGAATGCATCCCCCACTTGGCAATGTCACTAGTTTGCACTGATAGAATAAAGAAGTGACAGTTTCCCTACTCTTAAGTTTAGGCCAGAAGAGGTTTGATATGTCTCCATTCATGTTTTTATTTGTCATTTTTTTATAAACACAAGCCCAAGCTAAAAACATGACAGACACATGGACCAGAGCTGGCCCCACAGAGCCCCAGGCTAGATGAGACGATGCTCAGCTGACTTGCAAACTTGGCAGCACAGCAAGTCTGGGTCATCAGACACCCAGCCTCAGTCAGCTCACCCACAGATGTGTATGCAGTAATGGATGATTGTGGGGAGGTTTGCTGCATGCAAAAACCAATGAGGGCTTACAAAGCACTTAAGAAATAGTCCAAAAGGGAAGTGCAGATAAGAGTTTAAAGCTAAGAAAACAAAACTAGAGGTAATATAATTTTTCAACATTTATTCAAATCACAAGTCTTAAATTAGTAAAACACTATTTTAGGAAGCTATTTGGGTTCTGTGGCAGACAGAATAGCATCCACTGATGTGGCTTGTGTGTCAGACCTCCTACAGGCTCATGTGCTCCCAGCTGGTGGCCCTGTTGGAGAACACTGGGGACCTGCCAGGAGCTGGGACCCAGCTGGATTAAGTGGTTCCCCAGGAACAGGTCTTGGGGTTTATAGCTCAGCTCTGCTTCTTGTTCTTTTGAAGCTTCCTAATCAATCCAGATGTGAGCAAAGCAACCACATCCTCCTCCCAGCAGTCAAAGGCTGCTCCTCCCATCATGGCTCCCTACCAGGCTGTACTGCACTCAAACCATAAGCCAAAATAAGCCTCCCCACACACTTAGGCTGCCTTCTGTAAGGTATTTTGTAACTGAGAAGAGAAAAACAATTAAACCCCCCCCCACAGACACTCACGTCATGATATGTGACAAAAAAGATTCTGCATGTGATCTAAGGTTAAAGACCTTGAAGTGGAGTCCTAGATTATCAGTGTGCACCCAAGCACATAACCCCTTCAAAGTGAGACCTTCCCCTCTTCCCAACTAAATCAGATGGTGCTAAGAAGCTGACAGCAGGAACCCCAGCATGAGCGGAATGCGACCTGCCACTGCGCTGAGAGAGAGAGGAGGCACACAGGTCAGGGGGTGTCAGTGTTGTCTCAGAGATGGGAGGGACTAAGAAACTGAGTCTCCTTACAATCTCCAGAAGACACTCACCAACATCCTCAGCCTGGCCAACGTGCTCCAATCAAATTCTGAATCTAGAGAACCATAAAACAGAAAATTGTGCCATTTTAAGCCTCAAAGTCTGCACTTATCTGCTAGGGTAGTAACAAAATAAATATGAAGCCTCATAAACCATATGCAAAAGAAGTAACAGCAGTTTTTAAAATGTTTTAAGTCTCAAAACCAATCTAATATAAAATTTCATTCTTGCTCTTAGCGCTCAACAAATGCTATTATCACCACTAATAATAGTATCCACCCCACTAATAAGCAGCTGAGCACACTAGCAAACAATGATAATCTTCATTTTAATGGTGAAGGCATCCTTTCAGACTGCTGACAGCAATCTAATAATCAAGTGCCCAAGTGGAAGGATGTGCTGTGTCTCAGTAGCTCTCCCAGTACCTACCAAATTCTCAAGCTTCCCAAACTGAATAAACCATATTTTAATCTTATATTTATCAATGGAGTAACAAAGCCAATAGAAGACCAGAAAGCCAGTTTAGGAAGAGAGTGCTCTATTTAACATACACAAAGGCTATAGCTATGGCTATCAAACTTACATTAAATAAAACCTTGATTTTACAGGTAAAATTTCAATCATTTAATATTCAATTAATATGGCATATCCAGTGGATGAAATGACTTCTTTTTATGTAATTACAAATATCTGTGAATGAGATCATGATGGTTAAAGAACAATGTATTTACCTATGGTTGGGACTTAACTTCAGAAAATATTTGAGTTGTTCAATGAAAACATTTTTAGGTTTCAAATGGAAGCATGCTATAGGAAAAACTAAAGTCTAGATTGACATCAGCATAGTATAGACCAAATGAGAATCCCAGGACACTGGCACCATAGAATATAAGCTTACAATGCCAGCCCTTGGTGGGCAGGTGGATGGGGGAACAAGGGAAGGTCTTAAGTTCAAAGCCAACCTAAGTAAGCTACACAGCCAGGTCCAGCCCAGCCTAAGCCACACAAGATGGTACAGTCTCATTTGTTCTGAGGGTAAAGTACTTGGGCACCCAAGGTCCTGAATTTCATCTCTACCACAACAAAAGGGAGGTGTGTTAGGAAAATGCATTAATCAAAAAAAGTAGAATTGCAATTCCTTCAGCAATATGGTATAAACTAATCTCACAAACCCACTGCTTTATTCCCACAACCCTCTAAAACCCATGAGTCTTTACTCAAAAGAGTCACATTAAGATGTTTTGTTGTTCAAGAAATTAGGTAAAACTGTAGGAAGTGCTTAAGAGCTGTGATTTTCAGACCAATATAAATCATGTTGGAAGGGGTTCCAGGAGGGGGAGGGAGAGAACACCTGGCAGGTTGCACCAAGAGAACAAAATTATCTGTAGTTACCTGGGTAACTAAACCACACAGACTAAATGAGTAACCAGAGACTGTATTTAGCTAATAACTTTCACCCTGCCACATCTGTCCTCTAACTACAAAAACATGAAAGGAAAGGTAACCCACAGTTAGCCCCAATAAAACAAGACAAGAGAAAACAGTGCTATAATGAAGTTCACCTCAG
The DNA here is from genome assembly GCF_903995435.1 of Acomys russatus. Taxonomy (NCBI): domain Eukaryota; kingdom Metazoa; phylum Chordata; class Mammalia; order Rodentia; family Muridae; genus Acomys; species Acomys russatus. Next base: position 19,403,676 of record NC_067164.1, on the reverse strand, counting down.
GACTTGAACATCTGGGACCCCAAGAGAGCAATGCAAGTATTTCAAAAGCAAAGAATCTTTTACATTGAGGTGAGGTTTTCTTGTTTTGTTAAAACTAAGCTGAACTAAATAATTATGTTTAAGGCTAAAATGAGATAAACTCATTAACATCTGATTGTGATTTATTCATTGCTTTTTAAACTAAGCACAGTTCTGCTCCACTTAAAATATAAAAGCTGGAAAGAGCACTAACAAGGAGGAAGAGAGGTACTGAAAATTTTCCAGCTTTTATTGATCCCACCATACAGCTGAGCCCACCACTGAGCTGAGAACACAAAGCTGAAGACACAGGCAACCCAGTAGCTCAAACCAGGGAGACCAGCCCCTCCATATTGTCACCATTCACCATGGCTCCCCAGGGTCAGAGTTTGAGATAAAGACAAGCAAGTAAGAGAAAACTGAGGCTAGTCGGTATGGCACTGTTAATGCCTCTGGAATTCCACACATGGAGTTGGTACTTTGATAGGCCTTTCCACACACCTCCATGTACTCCCAGGAGAGGCGCCGCACGCTGGAGACCAGAGAGCCTCCCTAGAGGCGCAGGCAGGAGGACAAGGCAGAGGGAAACACTGTTTCTGGTAGAGAGGAAGAAACCTCATTAAAACTTCAGCCACTAGAGTCCAGGCAGGAGACAGTACAGGCCCGCCTGCTCTCTATTCAGAGGGAGGCCCAGAGCTTCCCCACATCCTGCAGTAGATGCAGACACAGGGAGAAAGGAAAGGTGTGTTCAAAAAGCCCTCTCTGCAAAGCCCAGCCTTAGTGGGCCTACCAAACCTAACTTGGGAATCTATACTGCAGAGACTGCCTCATGCCACCTATTTCCAGCCAGGCAAGCACTGAGTAATAACATAGCCTACTGAAAGGGTAGGGTAAGCGCCTTCCCACCCCCTCATCCCCCACCCCTTCCCCTGCTGAGATGCAGCTGCACAGCAGGACACAGCACCAAGCACAGCACCAAGCAAAACCCAGAAACCCAGCCCCACACTGAGCTCAAAGTGACTGCAGGGATTTCTGCTGGTGGTAACCATGGAAACTACGAAACCAAAACCTAGCTCAGCCCTTGACTACATTGGCTCAACATGACACATTAAAAGGTAAACCTATTTGCTATATAAAAACTATGTGCTTCAGTCTTGACTATTCTATGCAGGACGTTTTAGAAGTTAATAATTAATAAAACAGAACAAAACATGAAGAAGCAAGAAAAGACCTCATTGTTAAGAGAAAAACAGAACCAGACTCAGATGACCAAGTTGGGGAAGAAGGAGGAGGAGGAAGAGGAGGAAGATGAAGAGGAGAAGAAAGTAGCAGCAGCGGCAGCAAGATCTGCTATGGGAAGCAGCGCATGCTATTTCAAGTATGGATGTCCCAGCGTTGAGAAAGCAGAGGCCTCTGTGAACTCAAGCCAGCCTGGTTTACACAGCATGTTCCAGACCACCTAGGACTACACAGAGGGACCCTACCTAAAACAAAAGAAAACAAGGAACTGCAAAGAGGGTGGTGGGAGGTGGGGATGGGAACAGGAGGGATCAGGGTGGGGAGGACAAGCTAGAAACCTAGGGCGATGAGAACTCCCAGGAATTGATGAGGGTGACTAGCTCTGACTCCTTGTGATGGAGGATACAGAACCTAAACCAGCTATCTCCTGTAACCAGGCAAAACTTCCAGTGGAAGGATTGGGACACCAACCCACCCACAAAACATTCGACTTATAATCTGTCCTGCTTACAAGATGCGCTGGGTAAAGGGGGCGCAGAAATTGTGGGAGTGACCAAACAATGACTGGTCCAGCTTGAGACTCATGCCATGAGAGGAAGTCTACTCCTGACAACTTCCCAGAGGCCAACAGGCAGAGGCTGGATAGCCCAGAGAACCACGATAGAACCAAACGTAAGTGGCAAAAGAAAAAGGAAGAGAAAAGAGGAAAAAAGTTAGTGAAATGATTCCTAATGGTATGCTACTATTCTCATAGATTAGTGTCTAGCCCAACTGTCATCAAAGAGGCTTCACCCAGCAAATGATGGAAACAGATGCAAAGACCCACAGCCCAACAGTAGGCAGAGCCTGGGGAATCCTGAGAAGAGGAGGAGAAAGGATTGTAGGAGTGAGAGGGGTCAAGGACACCACAAGAAAACCCACAGAATCAACTAACCTGGGTTCACAGGGGCTCACAGAGACTGAACCACCAACCAGGGAGCCTGCATGGGACTGCCCTAAGCCCTCTGTACATATTTTACATGGGAGGCTGGCCCTCTTCTGAAGAGGAGTGGAGTGGGGGGTGCCAGGAAGAGAGAAGGAACGGGGTACTGCAGTCAGAAAGTAAAATAATAAAATTAAATTTAAAAAAAAATGGGAAAAAAGAACAACTAAGAGAAGCAAGCACTACCATGCCTCAGATCTTGACTCCACGAACTATTTTTAGTAGATTCTGATGTCAATGCATTAAAAATAAAGATTACAACTAAAATTATACACATCTCATCAAGTTACTAAATAATCTTAGGACAAACTTTTATAACTTTCTAAAGTGGGTGTATTTCTTATGTTATAATTTTTAGGGTAGTAAAAAACTTCAAACTGCATACAGTAAACTTGGGGATATAAGAATTTTCTAGAGGATAAATAAAAATGTTTTAAAGGTGTTCTTAAAATAATTACTACACCTAATAAATACTTGCATATAACAGAAATAAAAAGACAATCAGCCCAATAGAAGAATAGGCAAAAGATGTAAACAAGAAATAAAGAAACGTACCTATTGGTCACCTCTACTGTGGAAAACTGAGCACTCTCCATTCACTGCTGGGTAGGATGTACACTGATACAACCTGTGCTCCCCAACTTCTCCACGACAGATCAGAAATCAGGAACCATCCACACCCAGAGGAGGGGGCAGGGACACAGCTCAGTGACAGAGCAACTGCCTAGCTTGTGGAAGGCCCTAGATTCCATCTCCTGCACCAAGAGGAGCGACAGCAACAGCAACAGCTGCCGCTCCTTGTCTGTCACACCCAAAAAAGCCTCCTTTCTGTCTGTGTGCATCCATATTAAACTATTAAGCTGCAGTTATGTTCATATCTTTTGCCCTAATACCATTGACACACCTTTCCCCCTAATTCTCCTGCAAAACTCTAACTTTCAAGATCCAGTTCAAATACTCTTGCTCTACTGTCCTCCCCCCCCCCCCCCCCCGGTAGAACTTAACTTCCACCAGCAATCCTATCACACCTGTGCCATTCCTCTAGTACTGTGTCATAACATTAAAAGGAAGATATAGCTCAAATCTATGCTAATTTATGCTATATTAAGAACTCCTGGGGCTGGAGAGATGGCTCAGAGGTTAAGAGCACTAGCTGCTCTTCCAAAGGTCCTGAGTTCAATTCCCAGCAACCACATGGTGGCTCACAACCATCTATAATGAGATCTGGTGCCCTCTTCTGGCCTGCATGTAAGGCAGAACATTGTATACATAATAAGTAAATAAATCTTAAAAAAAAAAAAAAAAGTCCTACTCATCAACAACAAAACCCATGAACAAAAAAGTGCTTAGTTAAACATGTCAAAAATCACAATTCCGTTTATTACCTATGAAACTGGAAAAGAGAGAGTTGACTATTCCACACATTCTAATAACACTTGCTAGTAAGGACACAAATTGGAAAGTTGTTTCTTTCTTGTTTTCCTTTTGGCAGCAGGCACTGAATCCAGGGCCTTCCACATGCTAGACAAATGCTCTAGCCAATACAAACTGTAAATATAAACATCTTCACCAAAGAATTCACTTCTTAGAGCTTACACTTCAAATACTACAATTACATATGACAAGATATATGATTATCCAGCAGGGTCATTTACGTCAATGAGATACTAGAAAGTTACATAAATTATAGTATATTTATATAGCTAAATATTATAGAGTTAAAATAATAAGACAACACCATACCAACAACATAGATGCTTCTTTATGTACTACCACTTACACAAATAACAAGAAACACGTAGTTAAAAACGCACACACTGTGACAACTGAATGGCTAAAGAGCAGACGCAGAACAGCCGCCTGCTTCTCACCTCTAAACTTCATACATGTTTAACTGTTTATCATGAACTAATTCATTTTAAAGTGTCCTTAATTTTGTCTTTAAGAGTTTTAAAGGCAAAAAGCAACTAATTGTGTTGCTTCCAGTTCATTTCTAAATGCTCAAGGACAGAACAAGGAAATAGGGAGACTGCACATCTTGCCATCACCAATACCTTGTGTAGTGCCTGACATAGAGAGGACACAGACTATGCTGGCCAAGTCTATAAAAGCAAGAATATGTTAAACAACTAGGAATTTACAAATTCCCCTAAAATTTCCTACACTTCAGTTTTCATTTTGGATACCCCATAATCTAAGGGCTGTATTCTGATTCTGTAGTTTGATTCTGATAGACCCTACCCTCCAAAGCCGCTGATGCTACTTTTTAAGGCCAGTCATGACGGATAAGTTCTGAAGGCAGACAGTAAGTCCCCAACACACTCACACTGCCTAGCTCTGGGTTACGTTGTACTTAATTATTCCTGGAGTATGCTGTTCAAGAATACTGAAAATACTGAAATACTGAAATTTAGATTCCTAGCACCCATGTAAAATTTAATCTTTAGCCTTCCATTCCTCCATCTGAAAAATGTTTATCACAAGATCCATACTTCATAACTGTTATAAAGATTAAATGAACAAGTATATGAACTGTGCTCAATTATAATAATAATTATGATATAGCACATAAAAATTCTATAAATTTTAACTGTTAATGTTCTATAGCTCTTTGGCGTTTAATTATTACTCCCTCAGCCATTTCTTTTAACTACAGAAATGGTGACATTAGGGAAAAAGACGTTCAGAAAAAGATGATACTCTGTTTTACACTTCATTAATGTCAATGTCCTTGGGAAAAATAACAATTAGTGTTATGCTCAACAAGCAGATGGCACAAGCCTTAAGTCCGAGAGCTCAGCCAATATTTGCTTTTCAATCCCTTCTCTGATTCGGTTCAATGGCAGCAGCATCAATGGAGAAAAACACTGGGTTCTAACTCCATACAAAACCAGCTTTTAACAAATTTTATCCCTTTATGCTTTCATATGTTGAAGCTATACATAAAAGTTATAAACATGTGTGTGTGTGTGTGTGTGTGTGTATTTCTACATAACACAATAAACACTGAAATTCTGAAATCCTAATATCTAATCCAAGTACTGGCATTCCTGTAACATCTAACTATAAAGAGTGCCTTGGAGAAAAGAAAATAATTTAAAGAGCAGAAAGAAAAAAAAAAAACAAAACAGTTTCAGAACTAAACTCCCTGAATCCAAATCCTTATTCTGATATGTACTGGTCCTCTGAGCTGGACTGGTTCTATAACCTTATTTTGATGGTTAGTTTTAATTGTCAACTCAAAACCATTTAAAGTCTCCTGGGAGGAGTCTCAGGCAGGTCACGCTGGCCTGTGCTTGTCATACTTGTGCGAGCCTCTGAGCAGGTTAGATGGGGTGGACAGACTACCCATGACATGGGCCTACAGCTGACTGAAAGGAGCAGCAGATTTGCACAGGAAGGAAGAACTCACCCTCTGCCCCACAGCGATGGGCTGTAGCTTGCAACTGTCAGCCAAGTAAGCCCTTTCTTCCCAAGTTGCTTCTGCCAGGGCATTTTATAGCAATGAGAAACAAAGCTGAGACATTACTGATACCCCGATTTCTTCTCTTAAAATGAACATAATAAAACAGCTTAAAATGACAGTGGTGAGTAATTAGCTCAAGGTGTTCCTAAATGCTGCTATTATTAAGTCTGATCTTTCTTTCAAAACACTAAGATAAAACACTTTTACAACTTTGGGTCTTTATAGAAATGTGTTTTTTAATATGAACTTTACAGTAAATGAAGTAACTAAAGAAAAATAAAGTAAAATAAAATACTTACCTTGTAGCAGCAGCAGCAAAATGTCTGCTAGGTAAGAGACTGTTTCCAGAACAAGGGTAAAGAGATGTCTGGTAAGCCATCTTGGAAAGATTATGTCTTTGATGCTGTACCAAGACTTGAAAAGAAAAGCAGAATATTAACATTAAATAATCATCAGATTCATACATTTTTACATTCTAAAAATCAGTCTTTTTAAACAAAAGCAACCAATATTTTTGACTCTTAACCACTTTTTAGAAGTGTAATAATGGGGGCTGAGATTTTTTTACAGGTAATAATCAGGGCTGCCTCAAAGCAAGAGAGTCTGAGTTTGAATCTTCCCAGAATATGTGAGAAAAGCCGGGTGTGATGGCACATGCCTGCAACTCCAGGAATAGTGAGGGGCCAGGAAGAACAAGCAGATCTCTGGAAGCTTCTGAACGAGTTAGCCTGGCCTACCTGGTGAGGTTCCAGACCAATAAGAGACCATGTCTCAAACAAAAGATGGCAGGTGTTTGAAGAACAGCCCAAGGTTGTCCTCTGACTTCTACATGCAATGCACACACTCACCTAAACCCACACACACACACACACACACACACACACACACACACACACACAATCTAACAATAGAGATAAGGTGTAGTTCAGAGATAGAGTTCCTGACCTAGCACATGCAAGGCCCTGTGCTCCATAAGCAACATAACTAAAAAGAAAGATAGAATACAAAAGTCACACTTAGAGAAGCTAAAAGCAAGGAGAGGCATCTAATATCTAATAACTTTTTCCATTCCCTTGTTTTGTTTTGAGACAGACACTCACTGTAGACTGGTCTGACCTGGAACTCACTAAGTAGGCCAGGTGGACTGAGCCACAGGGAACATGTGATTACAGGCATGAATGAGCCCTTACACCCTCTTCACCTATTTTTACCTTAATCTGACTTAAGTTCAACATATTATTTTTATTAATAGAATATATACATGTGCCCCCTAGATTTCTAAAAATAACTTCTATTTTATTTATTTTTAAGGATGATATATTTACAGAGTTGTCTGGTTCTTCTAAAGGCAGAAGGTAAGAACCTTGCCCTACCAGATCAAGACTTGTTATAAGAAGGGATGGGGCAGGCAGAAGGTAGTGTAGAGGATGAAAAGAAAGTCAAGTGGGAATATCTCAGTGAAACCCACTTCTGTGTATGATAAATTTAAAAAATCATTTAAAAAGACATTATAAAGTTATGGTGGTTCTGCATGTTGGTAGTGGTATACAGAAAGACAGATTAGTAAAAAAAAAAAAAAAAAATGGCTTAGCAATAAACTCATCCAAAGGCCCCACTACAGAAGCGGGGAAACCGACTCACAGGTGAATGGTAAGACTTAAAAGTCTTTCAGTATAGAGGAAATTGTCCTTATAGCCTTTAGGGGAGAAGTGGTTTCACAAACAAGATCCAAAAGCACTAACTAAAACGTGGCTGTGCTGCGCCCAGGACAGCCAAGGCTACACAGGGAAACCCTGTCTCCAAAAACAAACAAACAAAAAGTGGCTGTACTAAGTGTTAAAACTTCTACTTACCAAACATATTTTTTTTAATTAAAGAATTAACAATTTAAAGATTTTTTAAAAATTAAAAATCAAATTGGTTTTTCACAAAACATAAGAAAGTAGTGTTTTGTTTTATTGTGGAGATAAAGTTTATAAATTGGATAATCTAAGTATCATTGTTTTACATCCCCCAGATTAAGAAACCTCTAGAAAATGAAGTCACTGACAATGTCAAATACAGGTGAATTTTACGTATTGCAGATAAGAATGTGAACTAAGCAGGGCATGGGCGGCGCACACCTTTAATCCCAGTACTCAGGACCCAGAGGCAGGCAGATTGCTGTGAGTTCAAGGCCAGCAAGGTCACAATGTCAGCCAAGGCTACACAGAGAAACCCTATCTTGAAAAACACAAACAAAACAAAGAGAGTGTAAACTAGGCTACCACTCTGGGAAACAATATGGAATTACCCAGTGCTGCCTAGCAAGCACACCATCTACTTTTGATAAGGATTACTTTTAAATAACCATGATGCACAGCCTTGAAAAACCAGGTGAATGCCTTAACCTTGAGAACTCCATGAGCTATTTCTAACCCTACCTAGTGAGTCCTATTCATGTAACTCTAGTCTTCCACACGCTTACCATAGTTCAGATACCCTTAGCGTCTTTCAGTGACCTGAGCACATTGTGTTCCTTACGACCTTAGGATTTTCATATAGGAAAAAGTCTTGGTACATGAACCTTAAGGTGAAAAGGTGTAAAGAACAGCAAAGCTACCCTTATTGGAGAGGTATTTGGTTTTTTTTTTTTTTTTTTTTTTAATGATCCATCACTTAGTCATTCAACAATGACTGTACCAATGAAATATGCACTGACAATGCTTGTAATTATTTAGGACACATCAGTGAACACAACACAAAACTCCCTCTCCTTATGCAGCTTATGTTTCTGGTTAGTGAGGAGACAAGACCAATAAATATAGGAAGGAGAAGGATTGCAGGATAAAGAAGAAAAAGAGTCATTTGTATTTTTAAAGTTAAGATAGATTTCATATGAAAGATAGGCGGGGGGGGGGGGGGGGGGCGGACAGCTAGCACATAGAGCTTTTGCCATGCAAGCATTAGTGGTAAAATTCAGATTCCTAGCACCCATATAAAATCCGAGTAAGCACAGTGCAACACCTCCTACGTCCAGGGACTTCTCTGGATATGGTGAGAACCCACAAGCTCCAGGTCCAGTGAGACTCTGCCTCAGTAAAGAGACTGGACAGTCACTGGCAGAAGACAGCCAACATCAACCTCTGACCTCCATGTGTAAGCACACAGGTACACTCACACACATGTGAACACAAATACATTTACTATGTACACATACACATGAAAAAAATGTTATAGTGTATATGACATTCTGAATTCATATTGGCCATATTTAAAGTACTCAATTGTGAGTAAACAAAATGGACAGTGCAGTCACAGACCATTGTAAAGACGTGAGGGTAGGAGTAATGTGATTAAGCTGTTTTGTAAATATTTATTTATTTATTTATTTATAGCCTACTGATAAGGTCTGAGTTTGCAATCCTGCATGGCCTAAAACTCACTATGTAGTCTAGGCTGGCCTCAGCTTGCATCCATCCTTCTGACTTTGCCTCCCAAGTGCTGACATTAGAAGCATGTACCACCACAATCTGCTTAAGTGGTTTTTTTCTTTGATTTTATTTATTAAGTTTTAATTTATGTATATGGATATTTTGCCTGGGACTGGAACAGTAATGAGCTCCCTTGTGGGTGCTAGAAATCAAACGCAGGTCCTCTAGAAAAGCAACAAATTCTTTTAACTGCTGAGTCATCTACACACACACACACACACACACATACACACACACACACACACACACATATACCAGCTTAAGTTCTTAAATGGCCAATTTAGCCCTTATTTAAGGGTAGGCCACAGAGAATTCCAGGTAAGAGATAGTGCTGGCTTAGAGCAAGATAGTTGGAGTGTTACCATAAGCAGTCGAGAGTTTAGGTTAACAGCATTTAGGAAACTGAGGCAAAAGGACTTTCTCAAGTTCAAAGCCAGCCTGTGCTAGTTAGTGAACACAAGACCAAGCCATCAGGACCACAAAGCAAGACCTTGTCTCCAAAAATTCTCACCACACACACCACCGCCAACAATAAAACATTTGGATCAAGTTGGAAGTAAAGCAAGCAGGATTTGCTAACAATTTAATTCGAAGTGAGAGCAGCTTTTATAAAATGAGGTGAAGAAAGCTGCAAGCTATGCTAGGGTTGGTTTAATACGTGAGTGAAGTATCCATACGCTACGCTCATGTAGCTCTAGAATTTGAGCATGAGCATAAGACTGAACTTCAGGAAAGAGGTCCCTACTGCACGTAAATATTTGATAGCTATTAAAATATACAAGCAACAGCAGGTGAAGCCACTAAAGGAGTGAATTCACGCCACAAGGAAAAAAATGTTGGCGGATACAGATGAAGAATGAGATCCTGGGACAGTACAAGGAAACAGACGGGGGCAAAGATGAACCAGCCAATTAATATGAGAAGGGATGACAGGTGGAATAGTAAGAAAATTAGTAAGCGTCCTGGAGAAGAAAAAGTAACAACAACAACAAAAAAAATCAAATCCTCAGTTCTCTTCTTGGCTTCTTCAACTTTTCCTAATGTGATTTCTATCAAACATGAGGGCAATACCCTCAATTTGTCTTCAGTAATAACATATTCCGGTTTGCTTATTCCGTACTAATCAGGGTGTGCCGTGATCTCGGGTCACCCTTAACTTTCAAAGAATTATCCTAAATAAGGAAGCTGATCTTGACTCTAACCTCGATCCTGAAAGAAGTTCAAAGAGAACGTGGGTCATTTGTTAGGAAGATTCGAACTCTACTGGCATAGATTTACCTAGCACATTTGAGGCCCTAGATCACAAGCTTCAGTCCCTGCCATTTCATAGTTAGATGAATTTAGTCACACGCCAAATGGGTTGGCTCCTTCCTCTTAAAATGGAGTGGTGCAGGCTGTTCCATCCACTTAACCTGATTTAACTAGATAACTATATTTATAACCATCGTCCTTAAAAAAAATAAAAAGGCATGGCACTAAAGGGACTGTCACTCTGACCAACTGGATTTGACTTGTTAACTGAAAAGAGAAACGCTCCAGTCTCCAACTTCATGGCCTAAATTAGATCATTTCGGTAAACTTAAGAACTGAAATCATCGTTATTCATAAAGTGGCAACAAGCACTCAAATGTTTACAGACGTAAACCACTTCACACACCACCTTTCAGGACTCACTTATCAAACTGAACCCACTCGCCATCCCACACACAGGACAGAATCCTGTCTTGCGTTCCTCACCCCTCCCATTTCATCCGCAGAAACCTTGCGCTAAGGATCGCTGTGGAGCCCAGAAGGAACATGGAGCCATTTCGATTGCCTAAAACTGAGCCGTGCCCACGAGATTCTGGTGTGCACGCGGCTGCAACAAGAGAGTGAGCTCTAGGTTTACTTTCCATGCAAGAACACTGCCTGTCTTACCTCTATTGAGGCACCTTACGGCGGCCGCCATGTTGACCGTCCCGGATTGTGCTGACGAAGTCGGTCCGGCGGTTCAACTGCAGCAAAAAGCGAAAAAACGTTCCGCTCGGACGCAGGCAAAGGGGGAAGGTGTTGTAGGAGCAGAGGAACAGGGCGAGGGCCAACCGGCATTAGTTCCCTCCTGGCCGGATTCCTGTGGTTTCCCCCTCCCAGGACTCTTTTCGTTGGCCCAGTACAAAAGCTTATCAGTCTTCAGGGGGAAAGTAGCTTTGTTGAAAACGTTGCAGTTATTCCTTCCTCCTCCTCCTTCTTTCTTTTCTTTTCTTTCTTTCTTTCTTTCTTTTTTTTTCCATTTTGATCCTGCAGCCCTATTCAGAACCCTCATTTAAATAGAAGGAACCTAGTTCTCTGCCTAATGTCTTGAAAATCTTGACGTATCCCCAGCTTCCTCTGCTACATTTTCAAGTTTTGTTAAGATTTTTTTTTTCTTCTTTAAACGACCATTGCTCCAAGCTAGCACGTGCGAGGCCCTGAGTTCGATGCCCTTGACAGCAAAGAGAAAATAGAATCCGCCAAACTTCCGCCACCATGCAAGGCAGGCCAGGAGGTCTCACTCACTCACCCGCTTTCAGCACAACGCCAGACAAACGTTAATCTTTCATCAATCTGCTTTACAGTTTGCGGCTGCTGGCAAGCTGTGCTGTTAGGACCTGGGGAGCAGTACAGTGCTTGGTATTTTGGAAACGCGCCTAGGGTTTTATTTGTGTTTGTTTGTTTGTTTTTACATCAAGGATCAGAGCCGATCAGAGACCGATGCACAGGTTATTCTCACCCCACCCCAAAAAGACTTATCCATTATGTCACAGCTGCCCATGTGGCTTCTCTAGAACAAATCTGATCACGAATTAAATCAACTTACTAAAATAAACCCCTCCAGTGATTGGCCATTTCCAAAGACTCACTTAAAGCCTCTGCCTACCTCCTATAACCATCCTATTGCGCATGCACGTGTTCGTGTTTTTGTTTACGCGCGCGTGCGCGCGCGCGCGCGCGTGTGTGTGTGTGTGTGTGTGTGTGTGTGTGTGTGTCGGAGTGGAGGGGGTGGCTAGGAGAAGCCACATATTTCTCACCTCTGTGACATTGTTCCTCTGTTGCTTCTGCTTGAATTATCTTGTACCACAGTGACAGTAATTTTTTTTTAATGTCATAATAGTCATATTTTAATGAACTTCCACAGATTCAACCAGCTTCGAAAGCCTGTCTTGACTCTGGGTGTTTTCTCTTCTCCCTGGCTACTGTCAATTGGGTTTTCATCTGTGGTTTCTTTCACTTCTATGGAAGCCTCATACATTTTCTGGACTCTGATAATTACTTTCTGGGCATCAAAATGGACTTTCTGCCTGGTCAGAATGGGGACAATCAAGTTGAAATCGCTAATTCGCTTGTTTAGCTTTTGGATGTTTTCTTGAAACTTCTCACACGTTTGGCTCCACTGTGTCTGTTCCCCTGGTGTCAGTGGGTTCCCAAGCCTCTTCCTGCACACTAACAGTGCTTCTTGAAGCTGCTCAATGGTATCCTTAATTTCCTTCTGCATCAGAATCCACTCTGGTTGGTACCCATTATCGATCAATATCCTGTTCAGGTCGTGAGTCATGGGATCGATATACGATATACGAACAGCCAGAAAACTTGGTCAGAGGCTTTCCTTTCCCACTGAGGTTGTCAAAGTCTCCTTTTGCCATCGATTCCTGGATGAGGTCCTCCACCAGGTGCTCTATGGCTTGGGTTATCTTCTGTTCTTTGCTCTGTCTTAACATCTCTGACTGCTATGCTATCAGCAAAATGCTCCCTCTCAAGCTTCTGTCTTTGATAATCTATCACCTGCTCCACCGCGCGGTCTGCCCTAAACTGCCTGTATTGTTTCTCTCGCTGACTTGGTGTCCCAACGCCAATGCCTTCGAAGCTTAAATAGTGTCAGTGCTGTGGTGTATTATATTTGAATTTCTCTTCCTCTTCTTCTGCTCCTTCAGCTTTATTTCGTCTGGCATGTGTTTGTTTTATCACGTGGGAAAGCACGTTCCTATATGCCTCTTCAATCTTTATAAATGTTGCGGAGTCGGCGTTATTAGAGCCGCTGTCTGGATGGTATTGCTTGGCAAGCTTATGAAAAGACTCCCTGACATCGTCGGCTGAGCATCCTTCATCTAGATTCAGCAGCCTATAATATTCTCTGATCTTCTTCTTGGACTTATGGGTTGTTATCATCCTAAATCCGGGATCTGAAAGCATTTCTGCCCCATGAGGAGTCAATGACTTGTTTATCAGATGCAGTCTGAAGACTCGAGCCATCTTCACGCACCTCGTGTTTATCATGGTGTCTGAAATTCTTCCTATCAGTGATCTCACTGCGTCAGGCGGCCTCCCTCACCAGGGACACCGGTCTCTCTTTTACAGACTCATACCCCAGGGACCAGACAGTAATGTTTTTCCCTTCAGATTTAAATTCAGACTTCACACATTGTTGGTAGTCTCTTTCTATACTTCCAGGAATGAGTTATGGCCACTTCTCCCTGTTTTTGTGTAATAAACAAGAATTGTATTTGTTTATTTGAAACAATTCCAAGACATGTTTTATATATAAATACAATTAACCAAACTAAATTGTACAATTTGATGGGTTTTAGAGAATTCAGAGTTGTGCAACTGTCCTAAAGTATCTGCCTTCCCCAACACTTTGAGCTCTGTGGGCAGCAATCATATTATCCATTTTTTTTTAAACCCTTACACATACTAAACACAGCATCAGGCAAGAACAAAGCTGCAGTAAATGTTTGTTGGGAAAAATGAATATATGCTCACATGAATTAGTGACTTGATAAGAACGCCAAGCCTGCAAAACTTTACTCGGTCTCATGAAGCTACTCGCAGAAGATGGACTGGACCAAAGCTGGGTTTCCCAGAAGCTTTATTTTATAAGCATGTGTAGTAGCCATCTAAATGAAGAATAAGATTCTGACATGTTGACCTTTCTTGTTAACATCTAAGCAGTTCCGCTGTGACTGTTAAATAAATAAATAAATAACTAGAAGAACTTGGATCTAATTTTGATAACTTTTTTGGTCCTCTTTTCCCTCTGTGCTCATTTTTTTCACACACAGACAAGCAACTGCTATGTATCAAGCGCTGTCCTTACATGCATAGATGACAGAGGGGGAAGTGGCAGGTGTCTCAAGATAGTTAAAAAGATAATCCAGTCGAAGGAAATATGCAAGCCCACCTATTGCTCTGCCTTCAATTCATCGCCTCTTGTCTCCACAGCTGGATTCAGTCGGCCCTCACCGGAAAATACCTACCATGAGAACATAACCATCCAGTCAGGCCTCAATAAAATGTAGTATGTCTACAGCAGCATTATTATTAAAGCAATGTCCTATGTAAGCTCAATGTGCCTGATTGCCTTGTTTGTTCATCAGAATCTGATGGCCTAAGTCAAGTAGGATCCAGAGTTCCGCTATTTGCAGATGGATAGATAGATAGATAGATAGATAGATAGATAGATAGATAGATATTCTTTTGCATAAGACTTTATAAAAGTATAAAATAACTTAATTAAAAGACATACTCTGAAGCTGAGCTTGGTGGCACATGCCTTTAATCCCAGCACTTGGGAGGCAGAGGCAGGCGGATCACTGTGAGTTTGAGGCCAGCCTGGTCTACAGAGTGAGTGAGTCTGGGACAGCCAAGGCTACACAAAGAGAACCTGTCTCCAAAAATCAAAATAATACGATATACTCTGAAATGGGCAATCCATTAAAATGATAATGACTTCATTATCATTTTGACTAGAATTAGAATTACGTAGGAGATTGAGGCATTCTTCTGGGTATTTCTGTGAAGCTATTTCTAGAGAGAATTAATGGATGGGGAAAACCCATCCTGAACGTGGGTACCACTATCCTGTGGGCTGCAAGCTCTGGCAGAACAAAGGGGAGACGAGAGAAAGACAACTGAGTGCTGGCTTCTTTCTGCTTCCCTTTGGTTGTGCACAAGCGATTCTGCTATGTCTTCCACAGCTGTGATGGGCAGAATCCTGTAAAACAATGAGTCAAACTAAATCCTTTTGTTTTAAGACATGTGTGCCAGGTATTTTGGTCACGGTGAGGAAGAGTTAACATATACCAAACCTCTGAATATGCAATACGTAAGAGTTTCTTCTTACTGAAGAAAGGTATTTTGGTTAAGTGGAAGATATGCTGGACTCAAACTTCCTGCCTGTGCAATATGGAGCAAGCAGCTATAACCCACTGGGCCTACTTCCTGATTTGTGACATGGAGCTAATAATGAGATCATTTTCAGAGAAGAGTGCTATAGTATCTGTCACAGAGGCAATCCTCGGCAAACACTAAATGTCATTACTAAAGAACCAGATAAAGCTCTTAATCAGAAAGAAAAAAGCAAAGCATCTGCTTATTAAAACTACACCCAACATTTTTGTCCCCACACATGCTAGGATAGTGCTTTTATTAGAATCTGCAAAGTCACTTGTCTATGTAGTTGATCTTCAAATGCAAGCTTTGCCAGTTGGTTTCTAGGAAGGTTTAGCCACTCCAGGAGTCTTGGCAAAATGCCAACAGCCTCCCTACTTGGCCAGCTTCCCTGGGGGAAAAACAATGTTTAACCATGCGCTCAAGCCTGCAGTTGTTTTGAGCCACGTCCCCGGACTTCTTCAAGTGTTTCCCAGTTGATCTGGAAATTTGTACTTCAAGAATAGTCACTTCCTGTTTGAGGTCAGAGTTGAGAAAAAGGTTCTTTCATCAGACAAAAATAAGGAAATCTAAGATATTTTTATTTTGCTAGTGTGTGAGAATCACTAAGAAGGTCTTATCAATCGGCGGCTTTCTACCCCACAACGCTCTGATCCATCAGCCCTGGTAGGAACCTGGGAATTTACATTTACAATAGGTTTTGAGGTGATGCTAATATAGTGACCTAGGGAAGCACACATAGAAAACTCCCTAAGGAACTCAGAAACATTTGCACACGTGTTCGTTAACTTGGAAAGGAATGGATATTCTGTATAAAACTATGAAATCCTCCCATGCACAATCGCATCAAAGACCAGGATCTGCCCACTTTTATCTTTTCTAACTCTGCACAGACGTCTGCATTTCAGCATCAAAACTCTGCTGCCAATGCTGCCTATGCACAGGTCCCAGTGCTTGCCTGCCTACCTTGATTCTAAGCGTTACCAATGCTCATGTTCCCTGCCCACATTGTGGTCCTTTCAGACTCAGGTTACGGTCAAAATTTTTACCACCTCACATAATAGCATCTCGGTGTAAAGGCTGAAAGTTCTGTGAGTGGCAGATTGAAATTTATATTACCTGGTTCCTTATATGGAGGATGCCGTCTCTCAGGAGACTAGTTTACTTACAGATTGAATTAGGAGATTCAGGGCTGTGCAGTGGTATGCTAGGAAAAGCCTAACAACTGGTCCCACAGTACAAAGGAATGAATCTGCAGCACTTGCACATTTCCATGTGGTAACTTCTCTCACAACAATTAGTTTCAAGCTGTTAAACTTAAAGTCAATCACCTCCCCAAACCTTTGATAATTCAGAACATGGTTCTCATATGGCTATTCCACACCGTAAGAAGTTTCTTAGTAAGACGCTTTTAAAGACCTCTAAATCAAACCAATTTTTCTTAACCCACACTTATCAAGATTTATGAATACAAGTCTCTGGGAAATCTGATTAAAATGTAGGTTCTGAGTTGATAAATCTTGAGCAGGATCGAGATGCTGATTTCTAGGAAATAACCTTGTGGCTAGTCTGTGGATTGTACTTGAAGTATCAAGGTTCCACAACACCCAAACAATGAAATCTGTATTTCTTCGGGTTTATTTGCTTGTTTGTTCGTTTTTGTGTTTCTGAGAAAGGGTTTCACAGTATAGATTAGGCCGGCCTGAAACTGACCACGTAGCCTAGACTGAGCTCCATTTTATAGAAACGCTCCTGCCTCAGCCTCCTAAGTGCTGGGACAAAATCTACATTGTTGTGACTAATTCTAAACCATATTGTTTTGCATAGATTCTCTCTCCTAATAAGGAGTAAACTTAGGTGGATTTCTGCATTTCTGAGTCTGGAGAGAGTAGACATCCCTTCCCACCCACCCACATCTGCTTCTGGTCTAAACTTCCCCTCTCACTTAGATCAAAATCTCCAGGCCCAGTTATTTGAAACTTGGTTCAGTTCCACCAGAACTTAATTCTTTGATGACACAATGTTGGGAGGTTGGACCTAGCAGAGGTGTTGGGATATTTAATGGACCAGAGTCCTAGTGGGCTAAAGCTATCTTCTGGGGTGGGGCTACTCTGTCAGGGGGCTTAGCCCTTCTCTCTCTTACATGTTCCTGGTCTTCCCTTTCTCTCTTCTTAAGGGTCCCACTTGGTTTACTGCCACAAGGCTCTCATCAGAAGCCACGCAGATGCTATTTCCATGGTGATGAACTTCCTAGTCATCTCCAGAACCAAGTCAGATAAAGCCCTGTTCTTTATAAGTCACAGAGCCTCAGACATTCTTCTACAGGAAAGGCAAACAAATCGAGGTACCATTTGACACAAGGGATGTCTGTCTATTCATGCGTGATCATAATTTGGCTTGAAGAATACAAACAACAGGGACAAAAAACAAAACAAAACCCTGAACCAATCGCTCCTCTCCTGAAACTGGGATTGAGGAAATAAAAGGCAGACATTTTTAGGAGGGAGGATTTAAGCTGGTAAAGTCACAAAGTAGATGGTGGAGCAAAGAAAATCTTAAAAGGCACACTGACGCTGTCAGGGAATAGACGTGATGAGGGAGCTGGGTGATATGAATCATTCAGTTTCAAGAACAGAAATGGTGCGGGGATGGTGAAAAAAGAAGCGATAATGTGAGGAAGAAAGAGATCCCTGGCCTCAGGGAGGAAGATAACCAGGGCTGCCTCGGTTTCTGTGACAGGGTCTGTCAAGTTGCTCTATAATGTTCATCTCTTATGTTCTTGTGAGATCCTTTGTCTACCCAGTGTGCTTCTACGGTAACTCTTTATCCCCTCCAAATAGTACTCATGAATTTCTACTTTTTTTTTTTTTTGTCTGATGAAAGAACAAAGAAAAGGGAAAGAGGGAAAAGCGCATTCACACACATTCACACACACACACACAAGCACGCACACACACATGCGCGCACATGCACACGAGCTCACCCCTTCAGAAATCTCATTATTCTACTAATGATGTGTGAACTGTCAGTGCTACCCCAGAAAGGGTAAAAAAGCCCTAGCCATGCAATCTCAGAGTTTGAAGAGCTTTGGATTTTCCTTCAGCTACCTTACTCACTGGAATTCGCAGATCAATCCCAGTGAGAACGTTAAGTGTTCTGTGAGGCCGTTTGTTTACATTTGTGGTTGATTCTAATTGTTAAAGGGTTCTGCATATTGTAGGTCTGAAACCTCTCCATAGCTTATACCTTTTGGAATGGTTTCATCAGTTCCAGTTCCACATGGGGAAACTTCTGGAATGTGAAAACATATATGTGCCCTCTTTTCAATCTTCTCTTTACTTGGCTGAATATGCTCCTAAGCCTAATTATGCAGTTTCTCCCTTCTGTGACTGGGGGGTGGGGATGCCCGCAGGAGTAGCAAGAAACTCACTTTCCAAGGACTCTGGTTTGCCTATGGTTCCTTAAAATATAGTCACAAACTGAACAAAACACCCCAAGGCAGTAATATTGATTCAAGAAATATCACTGTGACTAGTGCAGCCACTTTGGAAATCTGTCTGGCACTATCTCAGAAAACTGGGAATAGGGCTTCCTCAAGACCCAGCTATTCCACTCCTTGGAATATACCCAGAAGATGCTCCAGCACACAACAGGGACATATGCTCAACCATGTTCACAGCAGCCTTATTTATAACAGCCAGAACATGGAAACAGCCTACGTGTCCCTCAGTAGAAGAATGGGTAAAGAAACTGTGGTACATTTACACTATGGACTACTACTCAGCTATTATAAACAAGGAATTCCCGAAATTTGTGGACAGATGGATTGAACTAGAAATTATCATAATGAGTGAGCTAACCCAGAAGCAGAGAGACTCAAATGGTATATACTCACATAACTGGACACTAGTTCAAGGGGCATGTTCCATGAAAGTCTTCACTTACCAGGAAAGTGGAATAGAGGTGAGGACATCCTACTGGGACTCTAAGTGAGAGAAATATAGGATATAGGGAAATAGAAGGATCCAGAGGTCCTAGAAACCTACAAGAAGAACACTATGATGGGCAGATCTGGGCCCAGGGGTTCTGCTTGATCTATGGCACCAACCAAGGACAATACGTGCAGTCATCATCAAACCCCTACCTAGATCTAGCCAAGGGACAGGACATTCTCCACAGTTAAGTGGAGACTGGGGACTGACTTTCACACAAACCCTGGTGCCTCATGTTTGGCCATGTCCCCTTGATGGGGAGGCCCGGTGGCACTCGGAGGAAGGATAGCAGACTACCAAGAAGAGACTTGATACCCTAGCATCATATTCAGGGGGAGGAGGTCCCCCTCAGTCACAGTCATAGGGAAGGGTAATGGGGTGAAAGCAGGAGGGGAGGGAGGAATGGGAGGATGCACGGGCTGGGATAGCAATTGAGATGTAATATGAATGATTTTATTTTTCAATAAAAAATTTTTTTAAAAGAAATGTCTCTGCGATCTAAAGCTGCATTAACTTATTCTGTAGTTTTAACAGCTTCTCTTAGCTCCTTGTAATTATCTCATTGTTTTCTTTTGCATTTCTACATTTACAATGAAAAGATACCACGGATATTTTGAATTTTGAAATAAATTGAAAGGAAGCTTTTTGATGAGCTTTTTTGCTTTGCTATTTCTATATTCTTTTGGAGTGGGGGGGGGGTTATGAGGCCAAGGCAGATTCCAATCAAGGCCTTATTTCTATATTCTAAAGTAGCACTGTCAACACAAATACATGCCACATACTTTAATTTTTTTTTTTTTTAGTAGTTCCATTTAAGGAGTAAAGAGATGCAAGTGGGCTGGTTAGATGGCTGAGTGGGTAAAAGCTCTTGCTGCAAAGCCTGCGTTTGATCCCTGGGAGCCAAATCACGGAAGGAGGGAGAGAACAGACTTCCGGAAGCTGTTCTTTGACCTCCCCTTGCTCACCATGGGAACACGCATCAAGGCAACATGGACCGTGGCATGCCCACAATATGGCTTGCCCCACGGCACGTCCGTGCACACTATGCACATAAATACAGGTTTAAAAAAAAGGAAACTGATTTTAATAACTAATTTAACCAAATATCTCTATAAATTCAACATGTGTTCAACACAAAATGGAGATATTTTATATTAAGTAATTGAAATTCTGTATGTAGTTTTCACTTGAAGCACAAGACTACATTTAAAATGTGTTTCTGTGCCTATTTTACAGCATAATTTTCAAATAATAATAATAATAATTGTGACAGCTGGTGCTTATTGAATACTTACTGGACTGCAGCCACTTTTCCAAGGGATTATGTAATTTAGCACCTCAGATCCTTACTACACCCTTCTGGGATGGACACTGTAATTATTCTCATTTCACAGATGAAGAGGAAGAGTCACTGAGAAGTTAGGTAACTAACTGGTCTACCTAGTTAAGTTGATACTTAAATCTACCATGACTGGCTCCAGGCTCACATCCTTACTGTGTATATATCATGCACATGTGTCACGTGAGTCACTGTGCTAAGCACTATACATATAGATAGCATTATGGGTAGTTGCCTTTTACAGAGGAAGAAATAGGGCCCCAAGACGTGAGTTTCTTGCCCAAGACCACAAGCTGGTAGGGGACTTTGGCATAAGAGCCAGTGTAGCTAGCCTTTCAACTTTCCTCCTCAACTCCACTGCTACCCCAAAACGCTAGTGTTTACACATAGTTACACCCATGAGTCAATATTTTTGTTGCTGATATTTTAAATGAGAAAACAACCAGATAGCATCAGTGTGTGTGTGGGCGGGGTGGGTGGGGGGAGAAAGCAAGCGAGGTAGGAGCACACACACACTAATTTTTGATCTTCAAGCTAAGTATGTTAAGTCGCAAGCTCCAACAAAACATTAATTGGAGTTAACTATTTATCTCTAACACATGAAGGGGTAGATATTGTTTCAAATATTTATCTAAAATGGAAACATGCATTTTAAAACGACGCATACAGACACACACACACACACACACACACACACACACACACACACACACACACACACACACACGCAGAGTAACAATGCCAACAAAACAATTCTCAGAAAGGCAGATTATTTTTGCCGCAGTGCTCAGATTCAGAAAGGAGGCAGTAAGGAACGGGAAGGATGTGACTCTCCTCGTCCTTTTTGTTCTCTGTGGCTTTATTCTTCTGTAACCCTGAGTTTCTGTTGTTACCCTCCTTCTAGAGCTTGCTTTTTCTCTAGACTGTTCGGTCAGTTTGAGGCTGAGTCCCTCACCAAATTCCAGCCTAAGGTCTTCCCAGTTTCTAGGCATCTGTTTGGTTGGTTGGTTGGTTGGTTGGTTTTTAAATATATTTTTTATTAAATTTTATTATTCAGATTACATCCTGATTGCTATCCTCTTGCTTGCATCTTCCCATTCCCGCCTCCCTCCCTCTTTCACCCCACTCCCTGCCCTTAGATCTGAGACAGAATTGGAAATCAGTCCTTAGTGAAACCTGGAAAATTATTTTTAATTATTTTTTTAATGACAGTTTTCCTATGTTTTTCAGGCTGACCTTGAACTGTTTATCTTTCTGCCTCAGATTCCCAAGTGCTAGGATCGTAGACTGGTGCTACCATGTCTACCCACAGTGGGCAAGTGGTCCTGGGTGGTATAATACAGGCTGAGCAAGCCATGGGGAGCAAGCCAGCGAGCAGATTTCCGCTGTGCTCTCTGCTTCAGAACCTTTCTGCAGCTTCCTGCTTTGGAACCCGCCTTGACTTCCCTCAGTTCGGAACCCGGGCATGTAATATGAAATAAACATTTTTTTTCTTCCCCAAGTTGTTTTTGGTCACAGCAACTTAAAAAAAAAAAACAGTAGGACTTTGCCTTTATTATTATTATTTTCATCTCAGAACATTGAGTTCAAATACTTTAGGCTCACCTGTGCATAGTAGTGTCACATTTTTGTCACAGCTGTTTTACTCACTCCTCTGATTTTTTTTTTTTTTTTCTGTTGCTGCTACTGGTTAGCATTTTTCTCCTCATAGTAAAGCTTAGCTATGGAGTATTTTCCCAGAAGACTTATGTGATGAAGGCTTGGTGTCCTATTTGTGGGGCAAATAATTGGGTGGTGACTGGGTCATAAGGACTCTGACCTAATTAATAGGTTAATCCATTGATGGATTTAAATTTTGATGGCATAATTAAAAAGTAGTGGGAGATGGGACATGGTTCAAGGAAGTAGGTCACAGGAGGTGAGTCTTTAAAGGCTGATTGGTCCAGGACAATTCCTGTCTTCCTCTTTTGTTTCCTAGTTGTCTAGAGATAAGCATCTCTGTTTCACCACACCCTTTTCTGTGGTATTCTGTCTCCAGATCCAGAAATGTGAGGCAAACCTCACATGGACTTTCTAAAACTGTGATCAAAAGCAAACCTTTTGTCCCTGAAGTTGTTATCTTAGGTGTCTGTCACAGTGACAAGAAAAAATAAATAAATAAATCTGACAACTAGACTGCAGTTACTGAGTGATAAAGACAGGAATAGTAGAAGGCAATGAGAGAAAGAGTCTAGTCATTAGTTTTCTCGTTGCAGTGATCACACACCTGACCAGAAGCAACTTAAGGGAAGACAGTTGGTTTTGGCTCATAGTTCAGAGAGCTACAGTCCCTCATCACAGACAAGCGGCAATGGAATAATTTGTTCTGTGGTGCCGAAGAGGAAGCAGAAAAGGGGGAATGCTAGTCCTCAGGTGGCTTTTCTCTTTCCAAACTTTTTGTTTAGTTTGGGACCTAAGTCCATGGGATGGTGACATTTACAACCAAGGTGTGTCATTTCTCTTTATTTCCTCTGGAAACTCCCTCAAAGAAATGCTCAAAGGTACATATCCTAGGTGATTCTAAATCTGGTCAGGTTGAATAATGAAAGTGAATAATTGCCAGGAGAAAACAGATTAAGAAGGTAAATTCAAGGAGCCAGGGGTTCAAGCGAAACTTTCCTAGCATGATCAACTAGAAAGGTGTGCCCTTGCCCAATGCCTCAGTTTCTCCATCAGAAAACAGAGATGGCAATATTTTTGTACCATGATTTTCCACTGAAGTTTCTAAAATTTGGTGACTATTCTGAATGACTGTGTATACTTGTTAAAAGCTCATTTTTAAGCTGGGTGTGGTGGTGCACACCTTTAATCTCAGCACTCGTGAGGCAGAGCCAGGTGGATCTCTGTGAGTTCGAGACCAGCTTGGTCTACAAAGAAAGTCCAGGACAGCCAAGGCTACACAGAGAAATCTTGTCTCGAAAAATGTTTTTAAAAAGTTTATTTTTAATGTATAAATAGAAGCATTAACTGCTCTTCTAAAGGGTCCTAGGTTAATTCTCACCACTCACATGACAGCTAACAACTGACTGTAACTCTAGTTCCGAGAGTTCCAACTCCCTCTTCTGGCCTCTGAGGTCACAGAGACACAAATGCAGGCAAAAATACCCATACCTGTACGATAACTTTAAAGAAAATATATGTTTCTGTCTTCTCTGGGAGAGACAAACAAGCCCTATCCTCTACTAAAGAAAGAACCAAGGGGGAATACAAATGACCAGTAAAAGGAAATATTCAGCATCCTAAGCCATTGGAAGAGCCAAGTTTATTTATAAAAAATAATACTCAAAGGCCAAAGGAAAATAATCATGACCAGGTCAGGCATATAAATAGAATATAATTTTGGTAAAAACTTAAAAAATGCTCTAAGCCCTAAATTATGTAACTTCTTAGTTTGTACCATTATAGGTTCAGAGCATGTGATACTTTAAAAAAAAATCCAAATACACTACCTCTGTGAAAATACAGCAGAGGATTGGCTACACTAGGCTAGAGGGAAGAAGAGGCGTGGTTCCCAAGGCCATAGGTGAAGGCCTAAAGCCTTGATGGTGGATAATACGCATGGGGAGTTTTTCAATGTTGCCATAACTCACCACGTAAACACATACAATGGGCCCAGGAATTAGTGTCTTTATGCATAAAAGGAGTGTTCCACTACATATAAGCCTCACACATCCTGAGAATCAGATATACACCAAACACACAAAGGACATCCTGGCATCCTCCAAGGCTCCTTGTATGGCTCTGATGAGATGCAACTCTCCCTGGGGTGAGCGAGAGCATTTGAAAGGCATGGGACCAGTAGAAAAGGGAAGGGGATGCTCAGGGAATCTGCTCTGCCCAGTGCCTTCCAAGGATCAATGTTAGAGCCCAGGAGTGAGAAACAATAAAAATATGTGTGGGTGTGGTAGTCCACACCTTTAACCCCGAGCTGACAATCTCCATGGCTCCGGTTCTTTGCTTTTTAGAAGGTAACAAGATGCACGCCTCGGGGGAAAACCAAAAAGACTGACGCCATGCAGTAGCAGCTTGAACAGGGTATGCACCCACTTGGCTCATGCACCGAGAGCTAAGGGGCCTTCGAAGGTGTGGAATGGAACTAACCATTACTGGTGGGGTCGCAAGAGCAGAGGAATGGCTGAGAAAATAGCAGCTGCATGGGGACCCAAACATCTCGTGACATAAGCAGGTGCGGCTACTACAGTCGTGCTGGCATTTGCCAAGCTTTATTCGCTGTTTCGTTTCCCTAAATTTCCACTGGGCTAAGCAGTTTGTCTCATTGTGTCTTTGTATAAAAGATTTTAACTTTAGGTCAGGAATTAAGATGGCAGGTTGTGCCCTATATCTTAACTAATTATTAACTGAACTAGCCATGGAGAACCCCCCTGCCTTGTTAAAGATGAAGTTACCTGCAGATGTTGACTGTTTACCTTACCCTTTCCTGCATGACAATTAAATGCAGTGTTTGCGGTTCACCTTTTGAGACAGCGGTTCACTTTGTAGTACAGGTTGGCCTGGAACTTAGTCCAGACTGGACTCTAATTTACATTAATCCCTGTCAACCACCCAAATGCTTAGATTAGAGGGCCAAGCCACCACACCTGACTAGAATTAAGTAACTTTCATAGGCTACAAGAAGATATTACCAGTTTCACTGTAAAATCTAAGTTACATGCACTGCACAACCCATTCGTCATTTATGCTATTTCTTTCCAATCGTTTGATAGGCTAGAAGGTAACTATTTACTTTTCGTGTCACTGTTTTTATAGACAGCTGTAAAATTTTCCCTGCTTCATTACCTTTTTTTTCCCCTAATAGATTTTCTCATTCTTTCTAAATTCCAGTGAATTGCCAGTAATTTGTCATCTTAAGAAACACTGTAGGGTGCTGGAGAGATGGCTCAGCAGTTAAGAGCACTCATTGCCTGCTCTTCCAGAGGTCCTGAGTTCAATTCCCAGCAACCACATGGTGGCTCACAACCATTTATAATGTGATCTGATGCCCTCTTCTGGCCTTCGGGTGTACATGCAGGCAGAGCTCTGTACACATAATAGTAAATAAATTAAAAAAAAAAAAAAAAAGAAACACTGAAGGGCTGCCATGCTGCTCAATAGTAAAGTGCACGTTTAGTACACATGAGGCCCTTGGTTCATTTCTTGGCATAGAAAGAGAGCACTGGAAGCAGCAACCAGTAGGAACAAAAACCAAAAAGAGGATGTGCTGCATCCCAGTAGCACATGCTCTTCACCCTTGCCACCCTGCTTGGTGCCCATGGTGACATCCTTTTAGGTGGGCAGCCTACTATTGCTTACCCACTCACTGGCTTCTCTTTGAGTTTGGCCACATGGAGTACCAGAAGTAAATACAGTGCAGGAGGAAAGGGAAGGCAGATTGTTGGCCCGCTCCCTCCCTTCTGGTTAGCCGTGTAGATGCCTCCATGTTCTCGGTGGCCACTCTGTTTATAGCACCGGCACTCATCTAGTTCCAGTGACATGATCCTGTGACCTATGTGTTACTGTAGCTCCCTCACTTAGTCAATATTTATTTTTGATATTAATTTCGACATCTTTATCCATCCTCAATCCTTCTCACACCTCTGTAAACAATTCTACTCTATTAAAACTCCATCGTCTTAAGTTTCTTTGAGTTTTCCTACTGGTTCATTGGCCAACAGGCACTTAATCAATTTAGCTACACTGGATTTAAATTAAGGGATAGCATAAATAAATGGAATTATTTATGATGGGGAAAATAATTAAACACTACACTACTAATAATAATTTGTATAATTCAAAAGAAATGTAAGAAAAAAAGTCAAAATGTTTTTGAGATCCTCTTAAGATTGATGTTACTACTTAAATCTGTTGAAGGCTGTGCCCTGCACTGAGAACATGCTGCTTCCAATGAGCCACGCTGCATGAGTTTTTGCTGAAGACTTTTCCCCTGGATAAGGGAGCAGCCTTGGCCCATGATTCCCTCCCCTCTGTCATAGCACATGTCAAAGAAAATGCCCTGAGAACTTCTAATAAAACCGTTCTTTGTGCCCATCTGCCCTCTCCCAGTATAACAGAGGCAAGGGTCTGCCTGGCCCCTTGGGATGTCCTCAATAAACTATTTGCTTCCCCTCCCTGAGACAACTGTATTAGCTGTTTCTTTGCACCAAATACTGGGGGAAAGCAACTGGAAGGAGGAGCAAGGACTTATTTTGCTGAAAGTTTCCGTGGTCTTGGCATAGC
Source organism: Acomys russatus (assembly GCF_903995435.1). Classification (NCBI taxonomy): domain Eukaryota; kingdom Metazoa; phylum Chordata; class Mammalia; order Rodentia; family Muridae; genus Acomys; species Acomys russatus. Next base: position 19,376,711 of record NC_067164.1, on the reverse strand, counting down.
AGAGCAGGGACAAAGGCTACAACAGACCGGAACTGCTCAGCCCCCGCCAGCCAAGAAACAGAACAAAGACAGGAAGGGACCAGGGCAAGGTGTGTCCTCTCAAGACAAGCTACCAGACACCTGCTTTGGCTAAGCTCAGCCTTCTGCAATTCTAGCATCTTCCAATAGTTTGTTCAAATTCTGAAAACATCCTTTAGGCCAGAGCCCTCCTGATTGAACTGTCTGAGGAAATAAACCTCCCCCCCAAAATCTGATTATTCGACAAGACTCTCACCGTGATGGGACCTGTTCTGGTCCAGTACTCCTTGCACCTCCCCTTCCTCCCTATGAGCAAACGTTCTCAGACTGTTGGGTGCATCAGCAAATATAGCTGGGTGCTGAGGCATCTCACTAGTCCCTGAATCCTAACTTTCAAAATCATCAAGCATTTGTCTAGTATCTACTCAGTGGACATTGTATTAGACACAAAAGAAAAGAAAAGAGTATTTTGCTTACCAGACACTAATATCATAAAAAATATCTAAGTGACTCCAATATGAAAACAGTAGGTAGCAACTTTACTTCTGGTAGATATACCATGTTTCTAATGAGAGCTGAGGTCTTATTACTATCTTGAAGAGGGTGTAACTGTGTGAACAGGTGTGGGTGTAAAAAAAAACACTGAACACTGAGTTTTGGGTAAGTTGGTCATTGGCCTCTGGGATCAGGAAGTAAGCAAGCTTTGGACAAAATGACATCAGAATAATTACACTGTAATTAACCAATTTTAGGTGGATGGCTTTAGTTGTGCTTGTTTAGAAGGAGTGGGAAGCTACTAGAAAGTAGAGTGCTGAGATGGCTATAAATCTTCTCTATTGGTGATTCCAGCACTTGGGAGACTGAGGCAGGAGGCACATGAGTTCAACACCTGCTTGGGTTGGGTGCACATTGTCTCCCAACAACAATAGGAGTTATTTGTGCTATAAACTGAGAATTAGAATTGCCCAAAGGCCTAGTTAAACACACATTAATAGGCCCCACTCCAGGTTTTCCAGATCTCTGGGTTTGGGGTGTTAGCAGAGTATTTCCATGCTGCTGGTGCTGCCTGCCCTGAGGCAGGACAAACTGGAAAGAGTTTGGAGGAGAGACAGCTGAGTCTGTAGTAGAAGGCCAAGGCCTGGGAGATGCTGGCAGGGTTAAGCATTTCCCGAAGCAGGGGGTGTCTGAGAGAGTCCGGGCAAGGCAGATAGTTTAGGAGATTTGAGAACTAAAGGATCCTGGGAATCCTGACAGGAAACCACCCTTACCTGCAAAGTCAAGGAGTTCCACACTGCAGGGTTTGAGAACTGACAGGTTTGGCTCAAGACAAAGGAGAAACAGTAATAATTTACCATAGTGTTTCTTAGACCCCCATAAAATTTAGTAACATCTGATGCTTTCCTTAAAAAAAAAAAAAAAAAAAAAAAACAAAAAAAAAAAAAACAGTGAATTGTGCAACAGACTTTTATAATGATTCTTTCCCAGAAAAAAAGTCCAAAATTGGCTGTTACCCTTTTTACAGGGGGACTTTTATTAGCCACTTTAAATTAGAAACTCAATAAAGATCTTTAATGCTGTCATAATATTTAAATTAAAAGCATTTCTATTTGTTTCCCTTCAAGTTACAACTATCTGAGAAGGGGATACAATTAAATATTTCTGAGTAGATTTTTGTATGTGCATATATGTTTATGCATATATGCATGATGCATGCATGTGTTCAGGTGTGTACATGGGGGGGAGAGAGAAAGAGCGGGAGGAAGAGAGAGGGAGAGAGAGAGAGAGAGGAAGAGAGAGAGAGCCAGAGGTCCATCTTAAATGTTATCCCTCAGGAGCTGTCTCCCTTGTTTTGTTTTCATTTTTATTACATTTTAACTGGGGGAGGACGGCATATGCCATAGCACACACGTGAGGATCAGAGGACAGTTTGCAGGGGTAGAATTTTTCCTTCCATCATTGGGGTTCTGAGGCACAAACTCGTAGGCTTGGCAGCTTATGGCTTTGCTAGGTGAGTCATCTTTCCAGCTCCCACCTTGTTTTTTTGAGACAGAGTCTCTCCTTGCCTGGGACTCCCTGATTAATCTTGGTTTGCTGGCCCGGAAACTTAGGGGATTTGCCCATCTTTCCCTCCCCAAATCTGAAGTTACAGGGCACTACCATGCCTGGTCCTTTTTTATGTGGGTTTAGCCTTCAAGCTTGCATAGCAAGTACATCACTGATTGAATTAGCTTCCTAACTCTAAGCAGATTTTTGACATTTTAAAAGAATGTATAAATCCAAAGTGTAAGAATTTTCATTACTTAGATTTACCCTCAGTAAACTGACTTGCAGGTCTGTATAATGTTATCCAGAAGAATTTGTTCTATAGATTAAAAGAATAGCACAAATAGATGTTTGTAATGCCTCAAATATATTCATGTTTTAGTATGGAATTAGAGTCAGAATAATAATACACAATTATCAGGTTTTTAAAAAACATAATGCCAGCAAATACTCAGCATAAAGAGCTAAATAAAACTAAGAATAAGAGTTAAGAATAGGAAAAAACAAATAATTTAAAGAACATTCAAGTACTACACACAACCTTTTAGTCTAAAGCTGTAATTCAACACTGATGTCAGCCAAACAGCTCTACGGGCTGCTTATATAGGTAGGGGAGGTGCCAGGCATAAGAGGCAACCACGAAAGGTAGGTTGTGTTCTAACGATTATACAAAACTACAAGAGAAATTTGTATTTTGAGAACAGTTTGTAATGTAAGTACTCAAATTCACGTGGAGGAAAACTGCTTTTCAAAGCACAAAGAAAGTAAATATCTAAAGCCAAAGGAGGGTAATAAAAGCTCAAGGGAACATCATATAAACTGTGGGTATGTGGGGGTGGGGAGGAGGGTTCATTCCCGCTCAAGAAACAAGTTTCCTCCATAGCAACTAGCTTAATTCTAACACACACACACACACACACACACACACACACACACACACACCCAAAAAAAAAAAAACAAAAAACAAAAAACAAAGAACAACAACAACAAAACCCTAGGGGAACCAACAAGCATGTAATAAGAAAAAGATAGCAAAAGCCGGCAAACTGCCAAAAACTTAATTTTCATTACTTCTTGAAAGTATGCATCAATTTTTAAAATGTGAAATTCAGTAAAATACTTAAATTGTATCTGGGTATTCCAGATCCATTTAAACTTTATTTTCTCCTTTTCAGTCTCTTCAATCTCTCTTTTTCCTCCTTTGCTCTTTCCAGACAGAACAGGGTGAGGGTGAAATTATCTCTTGGCATTAAAAAATAAGTGTGAATTTCTACATTTAAGGTCTATGAAGCCATATTCACATTCATTCATTCTCTCTCTCTCTCTCTCTCTCTCTCTCTCTCTCTCTCTCTCTCTCTCTCCTCCTCCTCCTCCTCTTCCTCCTCCTCCTCCTTCTCCTCCTCCTCCTCCTCCGCCTCCTCCTCCTCACCCCCTACCCTGTCTCTTGCTGTATACCCCTGCTGGGCAGAGACTCACTATGTTGACCAGGCAATAAGGCTGGCCTTGAACCCATGGCAATCCCCCTAACTGCATCCTGAGTACAAGGACTACAGTTATGCACTACCACAGTGGGCTCCTAAGCAGGCATTTCCTCTATTTAATAATTAAATTATTTATTTACTTTACATCCAGACAGAAGCCTCCCCTCCCTCCTCTTCTCCCAGTCCCTCCCTCTAACCTCCCTCCCCCACCTGCCCTTCCTCCTCTTCTCCCCAAAATAGGGGTTGCCTCCATGGATATCAACCAGCCTTGCAGATCAAGTTGCAGCAAGACTATCTTCTCCTGAGGCTAGATAAGGCAGCCCAGGACAAATTGTGGGTCTAAGGTTCTGTGGCTAGGTTGGTGTCCCGATGCCCACATTGGAAGTCTTGCCAAGCAGGCATATCTTATCTGACTTACTCTTGTCATCTTTTCTTGACATCTTTCTTTCTTTCTTTTTTTTTTTTTTTAACCAGAAGCAAAGTCCACTTATTTTATTGCTTCTGGGAAAAATCTTGAAGAAAAGGCAAAGATTTCAGGGCTATCTTTTTGTTCTGAAAAGCAACAGGGCACACCTTAGGAGACCATACACAAGTCTGAGGAGATGCATTCAGTAGACATAACCATATCTATGTCTTTTCTTGCCTTTGGGATCTTAAGCAAAGCACTTACTCAGCCATATATGTACTTGAGTATTCTCTTTGAATTCAGATGCGGGCATCATAGGTGTTATGAAAAAATAGCTAATAAATAATGTGAAAGAGCTTTATCAGGCTGGGGTATAGCTCTGTGGTAGAGTACTTTCCTAGCACTCAAAAGGCCCAGGATTTGTCAACATAAATTGCTGTTTAATCTTTTTTTTTTTTTTTTTTTTTTTTTTTTGCTTTTCAAGACAGGGTTTCTCTGTGTAGCTTTGACTGTCCTGGACTAACTTTGTAGACCAGGCTGGCCTTGAATTTATAGCAATTTGGCTGCCCCTGCCTCCAGAGTGCTGGGATTAAAGGCGTGCACCACCACTGCCACCACCCAGATTTAGACACTGAAATACTATATTTAGCTTACTTATGTAGTCATATTTATTATATAATTTAATCCTTGAATATAAGGGTATGGGTTAGTTTTGTGTCAACTAGACAAAAGCTAGAGTCATTAGAGAGGAGGGGGACTCAGTTGAGAAAATGCTTCTGTAAGATTAGATTGTAGGCAAGCCAGTACTGCAATTCCTTAATTATTGATTGATGGGGGAGGACCAAGACCATTGTGGGTGGTGCCATTCCCTGAGCTAGTGGTCCTGGGTTCTATAAAAAAGCAGGCAGAGCTAGCCATGGGGAGCAAGGCTTACTGTAGCACCCCTCCATGGCCTCTGCATCAGCTCCTGCCTCCAAGTTCCTGCCCTGTTCTGAGTTCCTGCCTTGGCTTCCCTCAATGGATTGTAATATGTAAACCAAATAAACCCTTTCCTGCTCAAATTATTTTGGTCATGGTGTTTTCTCACAGCAGTAGAAAACCTAACTAAGACAAGTCAGGGATTTTTGTAAGATACATTTTAGAGACATACACTCTTAGCTTACTAAGCAGGGAAACTTTGGACCACAAATTTAAATCCTTATCTCTTAGGTTTTATTGTGGTTTCCAAACAGAAGAGGTCGGGTTTCTTCACTCACCCAGCAAGTGTTTACTGATCATCCACAATGAATACAAACATAGATTCTCACTTCAAAAATGTAGGCATACGCCTTTGGATGTGCCAATCAAGAAAAAAAATGGAAATGATCTTCTTCCAAATGCTTACAAACATAAACCAAGTTGGAAGAGCTAATCTGGAAAACAGAGAATAACCTTTTCTGTGGCACTGGGGACGGAACCCAGGGTCTTGCTCATGCTAAGCATGGCCTATACCACAGAGCCACACTCCTGGGCCCCAAGACAATTTTCTTTCTTCAGTCTGAGAATCATACTCATTACCCAAATTATCTGGATGCCAAGCCTATTTTCAGTTTTGGATTTTAAATACGGCACAATAAAAGTAATACTAAAAACCCCAAAGAAAAAAATGAATGTTTCCTCCCACAATAACCTCCCTTACGCACAGGAGCAACCCTGTGACTGTGTTTCTGTGTCCAGACTTCGCCACGCACTAATTTACGGTAAATGATCCAGGAACGTGCAATTTTCCAACATCCTCCTAATTCTGACAGTCCATCTCGGGAGTAATTGTGGAGAGCCTAAGAGAACTGTGGTGAGTTAGTGGAGCCCTGCTACGTATTGTTTGCCAGGGCAGGGCCATGTCGAGGACCAATGACTCAGCTCCAGGAGAGGGCAAAGCCTTCCCCCCTGGTGAGCCTCAGTGGATGGCAACGCGTTTCCCTGCTTTGAAGGCAGATGTTGACAGTGTATGCAGAACGTGCATGCCCCTACCATACACACCCATGTTTATGACCCGAAGAGTGCTCCCCTAACACAGAGCATGCTCCTACTGAGATTAGCGGTCCTTGACTCCTCGTTCAGCCATAAACAATAACCCAACCCTCCTGTTCGGCGCTTTCAATAACTCTGCCTCCCTGTTCAACTTTGTAACAAACATGCTGAGCTTGCAGGTGCTGCAGCTTCCTCCATCAGAAAGCCCTCACCGCCAGGTCCCAGCCTTTGTGCGTCTGTGCGTCTTTACTACTGTAGTTACGTCAGTCCCCGGAGCCGTCTAAAGATACAGCAGAGAACCTTAAGCTAATAGTGTCAGCCTTTTCCGAATTGTCTGCAATCTGCTGGGCTTCCGTACCATACTCGTGTGTATGTCCATAAAAGAAGAGTTGAAAACTTCAAAACGGTGTCACAGTTGACATTTGGTCACACTCTCGACAGTGCTTTATATCAACCTGTTAATAATTCCTAGACTTGGACTTCATGGTATCACATGTTAAATATTTCCAGTAGGAAGGCCTTCAAGATGTCCCCATTCCCAGCCATGCTACTCATATGAGAGAGAGAGAGAGAGAGAGAGAGAGAGAGAGAGAGAGAGAGAGAGAGAGAGAGAGAGAGAATGGCCTGACATGCATGTCAATAAGTGCTAATGTTATTGCATTGGTGACTGTTTTTGAATATTTGCTTTATACTAAAAACAAATACCATGAGAGGACACTAAAGTTAAACTTTCCATTTTAGGCTATTTTCCAAATCAGACAGCTGTTTAGGCAGAGACAATCAACCAAGACCTTATGGGTCTGTGCCCAGCAGAGAACATGTCCAGGAAAAAAAAATTCTAGGAACAAGTATAACCCCTCCAAGAAAATAAAACAAAAGCTTTAAAAGAAAAATTTTAAAACCTATACTAAATGCAGTATGCTTAGATGCTTAATAATCTTTTGTGGCTTCCAAGAAATTACCCCTGAGAGCAGAAAAATAAGAGTCTTGTACAAGAAACATCAAGGGTAAGACAAACAATTACTCCCTTTTCTGAGAAAAACATTCTAAATTCTCCATGCAAACTATTCTTAAGAGGTTTTACTTCAAAAGACTTTCTAGCTACCAGAAAGGAAACAGCAACAGCCCCAGTGCCAGGAGTACAGGAAGAGCCTACTGCACTGATTACACATCTTGGACATTACACCCTGTTCTGTAACAGGGGACTGACATGTCTTTGTTTAAACGGACACATCTTAGTCTGTCAGCTGATTCTGGAGAATATGTTATGATAGAAATAAGAGCCCATTGATATTTTAATCCACATCTTTGACATTATTTTTATCATTTTGAATTTTAAGTGCGGGTACCTGTGGAAGCCAGAGGCACTGAATTCCCCTGAAGCTGGAGTTTCAGGCGTTTGCAAGCCACTTCACACAGATGCCCTGGAACTAACTCAGGTCCTCTAGAAGATGAGTGTCTGCTCCGAATCACTGAGCTATCTCTCCAGCCCCCCGATCCACATCTGAAGAGACTCACTGACTTTTTAAATATAACTTTGACAATGTCATACTCTTGGGGAGACAAACAGTTCCTAAACACCTAAGACATAAAAACGAAGTTATAGAATCGTCTTAAAACACAGTTTTGAAGGGCTGAGAAGCTGGCCCAATGGATAAAGTTCTTGCCCTGCAAATGTGAGGGCTGCAGTTCAGATCCCAGGACTCACAAGAGAGCTGGGTGGATGTGATGACTACCTGTAGCTCCAGCACTCACGGGGCAGAGAAGGGATCCCTGGAGCAAGCTGGCTAGCTGAAGTAGTCAATTGCTGAACTCTAGGTTCAACTTAAGAGACCCCTGCCTCTATAAATAAAATAGAGAGTAACCTCCCCCCAAAAAACCTCCACCTGATGTCAACTGCAGGCCTCTATGAGCACACATACACAAATGCCTGCACAAACGTGGTCAACTTTGGGCCTCCATTTGCAGACATGTGCATGTACACATGCATACACATGTAACCACAACACATGCAAATGTGTGCACACACACACACACACACACACACACATACTCATGCAAAAGACAAATTAAAACAGGCATGATGATGCATGCCGGTAATGTAAGCATTTGTGAGGCTGAGCTATGAGGGTTAATGCCACACTGGGGTAAATCGTGAGGAAAACAAAACAAACAGACAATGAATTGTCATTAAAAATATTTGGGGCTGGAGGCTGCTCTTATGTGGCAGTTTTAGTAAAGAAAAGATGTCATATTTTTCTTTGCCTTTAGCTGGTTTGTAGTTTATCAATACAGCAGGCAGTAAAAATGCATTCTGAGCATCAGCCATCAGTAATGCAGACATGTGTGCAGCTACTGAAAACATTTTGAAATAGCCAGAAGTCTCTCACTTTTATTTCATTTTTACCTTATAATTTCCATCTAATGCTTCAATTTGAAAACCAATGATTCATATTCACTTCAGAGTTCAAGGAAGTTGTAAGGGATGGGAAAGAAGCTCCGTGGGAGAGGACTTGACTGACATGAGTGAGGTCCTGTGTTTAATGACCATCAATACATACATAAACAGGAAGGAAGGAAGGGAGGGAGGGAGGGAGGAAGGAAGGAAGGAAAGAAGGGAGGGAGGGAGGGAGGGAGGAAGGAAGGAAAAAAGGAAGGAAAAGGCAAAAATTGTCAACTGCCATATGCCATTCCATTGAGACAAATAGCCCACAAAACTGTGAATGAGAATGAAAAATTAGGTCAGCCAGGAATGGTGGCAAATCCTTGTAATCTCAGGTACTTAAGGATGTTGAGGCAGGAGGATTCCAGCCTAGATACTTAAGTGAGTCCCTGACTCAAAATTAGAAACTATAAAGATCTAGTATTGTCCTGGTGGAGTACTTACCTAGCGTGTGCAAGGCCTGGGTAAAGTGTGAGTGTGTGTGTGTGTGTGTGTGTGTGTGTGTGTGTGTGAGAGAGAGAGAGAGAGAGAGAGAGAGAGAGAGAGAGAGAGAGAGAGAGAGAGAGAGAGAGAGACACGCAGGTGCCATTGGGACATTCCTTAACTTTCCAGTGCTTGCATTGTGGTATTGCCATTGGCATAGCCAATTTGAACACTCATTAATGTAGCCTTTGAGGTTAATTTCTTGGGGTCTAATGCCATCATTTAGATCTCTGTGACACCGTCTGGTTTCCCAAGTTCCTGTGTCTCGTGTAGCACTGTCTTCAGTAATGGCTGGTAAGGCTTGCGTTTCATATGGTGAAAAGCTTAGGCCTCTTGACTACAATAGAAATAGTTGCTATTAATTTTCTATACGAAGATTTAGTGAAAAGTATTCCTACAGTAGAAATTGTGGTTCAAATATTTCAAATAGGTAAATTTTTATTTTATCTTATTTATTCCATTGTTTGGTTTAGACAGTGTCCTGTTACGTGTCCGAAGCTCACTGTGAAGCTGAGGCTGGCCTTGAACCCATTGAGGGCTTCTTGTCTCACTGTGCCCCCCCATGTTGAAACTTTAGACATGTGCCACCACTCCCAATTAAAAGCATATTTAAATGTAAATATAAATGACTTGATGAAATAACATAGCACATGAAAAAACAGAAGGCTGACCAGGCGGTGGTGGCACACACCTTTAATCACAGCACTCTGGAGGCAGAGGCAGGCAGATCGCTGTGAGTTCGAGGCTAGCCTGGTCTACAAAGGAAGACTAGGACAGCAAAGACTACACAGAGAAACCCTGTCTCAAAAAAAAAAAAAAAAAAAAAAAAAGAAAGAAAGAAAGAAAGAAAGAAAGAAAGAAAAAAAAGAAAGGAAAAAAAAAGAAGGAAAAAACAGAAGGCTCATGTCCTAGAAGTAAGAATGCTTGAATTTGTAAACAAATCTACCACATACAAACAAATTTTATGAATTAGGAGACCTCATTTAATATGTCTATTTATTGGGATGGGGCATAGGTGCTTGAACTCAGGGCCTCACACTTGCCATCACACACTCTACCACTCAGCTCCTCTCCCAACCACCTCTAAATTTTCTGCTAAAAATGATAGATAAGATTATGATGCAATATTGTTATGAATATCAACTGAGCTGATTGAATGTCAAAAGCAGTTCACAAATTGTAAAGCAGCATACAAAATCAGAAATATAGTAATAAAATGTCTGTTCAAAGTACCATTTCATTCATTTTTATACCATGATAACAGGAGAGATTTAGGACGGCATTTTCATTTTGGCTTTAACTAATTTTATTGGAGTTTTGCCATATAATTAAGATTTGAAGTAACTATTATCCCTGTAGTTTTAGTGGGGAAATACTGTATATATTGTCTATAAGATATATGCATAGCTCTATCTTTAATATTTTAACTGATAAACTGTTTACTATAAATATCTTATGGGAGTTGACTAGGAACATAATTCAGTGGTAAAGCTCATGTTTGGCCTGTGAGATGCCCTGGGTTCAGCAACATACATGGAAAGGAGAGAGGGAGGGAGGAAGAAGAGAATGAGAGAAAGAAGGAAGAAGAGGGGTAGTAGGAGGGAGAAGAGGAGAAGAAGGGGAAAAAAGAGAAATCGCTTCTGGGGAAAATCTAAAAGATTATTCTACCAAAAGTTAAGAATAGCTGACTTGAAGTACAGAAAAAGTTGAAAGAAATGAAAAAAAAAAAAAAAAAAAGATAATCAAAGAAACGCCTCCAGGGAAGGCTCTTCTCCTGCCAAGAAGGATGATCTCAAAGCTTATTTAAAAGAGAGAGAAAAGAGCTATTGCTGCAGTAAGAATAGTTGACAAAAAAGAATATAAGGAAGATGCCAAGGGAGTGAAGTGGCAAAGAATGTGAGGCCCCAAAAGCACAAGTGTCCTTACAGGAGAGAAAAATCTGAAAAGTGCTTCAAACAAAGAGAAAGGTAATAAGCCCAGAAACTCACATCCTGGGATTATGTAAGGAAGATCTGCCAATGTCTATGTCAGTATCTGTGTGTCTGTCAACTAGGTGTTTGGCTCCTTCAAGACAGCTGCCATATCTTAATCATCTTTGTGTCCTCCAGAGCAGCATACTTGTTCCTAACTCATAAAAGCCCTCTGTGGGTGTTGAGTTGAACAGGAATAAAAGTGACCTGCACTGCAGTTCATACACCAAAAAGGCCAGAGATAAAGCTTTATAATTATACACTGGCTCCTTTATTCATCCCACAAATTCTTCCAGAAGCTAGGGAGGCTCTGAAGACATAGCAACAGATCTGTTTTTCTTCATAAAACTATAACCCATACATTCCAAGTATAGCATTAGAATTTCCTGATGTTTGGGAAAGAACTGTACCACCCAGACATGCCATTTCCCTCCACTTTCCTCCCCGTAAAGGTCTCTAAATGGAATGATACTGAAACAAACATACAGGTAGAAAGAGATTCCAAACCAAACACTGTGGATAAATTGCTTGCTCCTAGTGTCCCAGGTTACAGCAAAATTAATTTACTAAAGAGTAGGCGGGGAGGTGTATGAGGTTCAGTGTTTATTGTCAACATGACAGGATCCAGAGCATCTTGGACACAGGCATCCGGGAATGCCTGTGGGGAGGTGTTGCATTCACTGAGCACTGCTCTGCTACCTGGCTGGGATTCCAGACTGTTTAGTTAAGAAAAAGAGGTGCTGAACGGCAGCAAACATTCACTGTTCTCTGCATCCTGATTGTGGAAGCTCCTCTTGCCTTCACTTCCCTGTGGTAATGAACGGCACTCTTCAAATGTGAGTCTAGGTAGACAAGCCCCTTCTCCTTTGAGTTGCTTTTCTCAAAGCATTTTATCCCAGGAACAGTGGGTAAGTCCCTGAAGCGGGATGTCCGCTAGAGCTCAGAAACTGGAGACCAGCCTGGGCCGCATAGTGAGACCTTGCCCGTAAACTAACAACTAACCAACCAACCAGTTAATAACTAACTAGCTACTCAAAAGGCTGACGCAGGATGACTGCTTGAGCCCAAGAATTTGGGGCCACTTTGAGCACTATAATGAGACTTGAAAACAAACACAAACAAAGGGTCCTCTGAGTATGGTGGTGCACTGTTGCACACTTATCATCCTGCCTTGAATGAAACGGTAGGGTCAGAAGTCCAAGGACAACCTGGGCTAGGCTGGGCTTCATGTGAGACCACCCAACCCATGTCTGTCTGTGTCTGTGCCTGTGTCTGTGTCTGTGTGTGTGTCTGTCTGTCTGTCTGTCTGTCTCTCTCTCTCTCTCTCTCAAATAAGCCTAAGTAATATACATTTTAAGAATCCGTGTTGAAGTTATACATTTTTGTAAAGTTCATGTAATAGTCCAGTATAAGATTACAGGTGGGGAATATAGGGGTGGTAAAGGGACCATTGAAAAATACAAACAGATATTATCTGTATCCTTACTTCTTAACTTCCTGTTTGGTATAATATGGTAAATGAGGGGAGTCATCTTTTTTTTTCTTTTGATTAAAAGGAACAAAAACCAAAACACTTGGCCGGCATGATAGCGCACGCTTTTAATCCCAGCACTCAGGAGGCAGAGGCAGGTGGGTCTCTGCGAGTTCGAGGCCAGCCTGGTCTACAAAGTGAGTCTAGGACAGCCATGGATACACAGAGAAACCCTGTCTCAAACAAACAAACAAACACCCACAACTTTTTTATTGTACCCCACTCCCACCCATCTCCGTGTCTCTTCATATCTGTCCTTCTCTCTTGCAACCTCCCACCCGAAATAAAACACACACACACACAGAGAGAGAGAGAGAGAGAGAGAGAGAGACAGACAGACAGACAGACAGACAGACAGACAGACAGACAGAGGAATAGAAAAACATCCCATCTGGACACAGTGTGTCCCACAGTATATCCCTCTGTCCACACATCTTCACTTGCAAATGTTCATTGCAATGAGTTGTTGGTCTGGTTTGAGGTCTCTGGCTTCTGTGACACCATTAATATTGAATCCTCACCTGGCCTCCTCCTAGTTATCCCCGTGTCATGGAGATCCTGAAGCTTTGGATTAGTGGGACTGGCCCTTTCAACCGTCCCAACTGTCCTTAGATGGTATAGATTTTGGAGTGGGCCAACTCAGAGCCCCGGATCTGTGCCTGAGTGGTAGCTGAGCTGGTCAGGGCTCTCTCTTATTTTCACTTAACAGGGGGATCTCTCCAGCAATGCTCGGGCTGGGTTACCTAAAGCTGCCATCAGCAGGAAGCAGCTTCAGCTCTCCTGCTCTCGTGACCCTAATCTGTACCCATGCCTCCAGAGCCAGTTCCACTGTTCTGCTCAGTCAAGGTCTGGGACCCAGTCTCTTAAGTACTGCAGCTTGTAAGGGGCTGGGCCAGCTCTCCTGGTCTCACACCCTCTGGGCTGTTTCACCTGTGCCTTAGCCATCAGGGTCAGCTTTACTGTGTTGTCCACTTGAGGTGCTGGGCCAGCTCTCCAGAGTGCTACAGCCAGTGAGAGGGCAGGGCTAGCTCTCCCACTTTCATGCCCTCCAGGCAAGCTCTCTGGATTACTGTAGGGGGGCAGAGGGGATGGGGCAGAACATCACTGAAGGGGAGTCATCTTTAACAATTACTTGGTGGTATATTTCCAAGCATTTGAATTCCTTGGCCTTTGAATATCAGATCTCATGCCCTGTCAGTTTTGGCTCATTCAGTAAAGCTTTTCTGTCTGACGACTGCCCTTTTCCCTTGGAAACTATTAGCAAGAAAAACACAAGTTCTTCAGACAAAACTCTTCTTGCTGGTTGTGGATACTTCATGATAATTACATCATAACACCATGAGATGAACATCCCTTCAAAGACATGTACATGTACAGTAATAGAATAAGTGGGAAAATTGGTCCTCTACCATGAAGCATAGTTCCTTAATTTCTTCTTTTATTCCTCATTACATGGATGGGACATATTCAGAGGACCCAGGTCCAATTCCCAGCTCAGTACTCTCTGTAAATCCATTTCCTGGGGACCTGGCACCCTAATACAGACATGTATGCAGGCAAAACAGCAATACATATAAAATAAAAATAAATTTAAAATGTAAAATAGTTGATTATGTCCAGATGCTCCCTCTATATTTCCATATTAATACAGTATAAGAATAAATGTACATACATAGGTTCAAAATTGATCCCCACACTCTGGTTGAAAACGTGTGTGATAGTCAACCCTTTGTCATTAAAACAAAATACCTGCAGTAGGGCGACCTTATTAAGAAGTGTTTTAGCCTACAGTTTGGAAGACTAGAAGTCCAAAAAGCACTGAGCAGGGTCTGTTTGGCAAGTGTCAGGGATGTCTGTCATTTTCATTTGAGTTTGTGTGTGTGTGTGCGCGTGCGTGCGTGTGTGTGCATGTGCACGCTCATGTATGTTCTTTACTCCTTGTAAAACCACAGAGTTCAGTTATAGGGGTTCCACCTTAAGACCCAAATATAATCTACTCTCTTTCTAAAGTCCCGAAGACCAGCTCCAGGAAACAGTGAAGAGGAGGGAAGAGAAACTCTTGGTGGATCCGCAGTAGGGAGAACTGAGCAGGTGGCAAACAACGGGCTAAGGGAAACCAGCTGTTGGAGAACAACTACCTACAGGAACCAGCTGTTGGAGAACAACTACCTATAGGAACCAGCTGTTGGAGAACAACTACCTATAGGAACCAGCTGTTGGAGAACAACTACCTATAGGAACCAGCTGTTGGAGAACAACTACCTATAGGGACCAGCTGTTGGAGAACAACTACCTACAGGGACCAGCTGTTGGAGACCAACTACCTACAGGGACCAGCTGTTGGAGAACAACTACCTACAGGAACCAGCTGTTGGAGAACAACTACCTACAGGAACCAGCTGTTGGAGAACAACTACCTACAGGAACCAGCTGTTGGAGAACAACTACCTACAGGAACCAGCTGTTGGAGAACAACTACCTACAGGAACCAGCTGTTGGAGAACAACTACCTATAGGGACCAGGTGTTGGAGACCAACTATTTATAGGAACCAGCTGTTGGAGAACAACTACCTACAGGAACCAGCTGTTGGAGAACAACTACCTACAGGAACCAGCTGTTGGAGAACAACTACCTACAGGAACCAGCTGTTGGAGAACAACTACCTACAGGAACCAGCTGTTGGAGAACAACTACCTACAGGAACCAGCTGTTGGAGAACAACTACCTATAGGGACCAGGTGTTGGAGAACAACTATCTATAGGAACCAGCTGTTGGAGAACAACTACCTATAGGGACCAGCTGTTGGAGAACAACTACCTATAGGGACCAGCTGTTGGAGACCAATTACCTATAGAAACCAGCTGTTGGAGACCAACTACCTATAAGAACCAGCTGTTGGAGAACAACTACCTACAGGAACCAGCTGTTGGAGAACAACTACCTACAGGAACCAGCTGTTGGAGAACAACTACCTACAGGAACCAGCTGTTGGAGAACAACTACCTATAGGGACCAGGTGTTGGAGACCAACTATCTATAGGAACCAGCTGTTGGAGAACAACTACCTATAGGGACCAGCTGTTGGAGAACAACTACCTACAGGGACCAGCTGTTGGAGAACAACTACCTATAGGGACCAGGTGTTGGAGACCAACTATCTATAGGAACCAGCTGTTGGAGAACAACTACCTATAGGGACCAGCTGTTGGAGAACAACTACCTATAGGAACCAGCTGTTGGAGAACAACTACCTATAGGAACCAGCTGTTGGAGAACAACTACCTATAGGAACCAGCTGTTGTGAGGAGAGGCTGCAGAATGGAGGAAAAAAAATTACTAGATCCAGGCACATGCAGTACAAACCGAAAGGCCTTAAAGCTGCAGAGAACTTTACTTTTCTGTCTCTCCATGTTGCTTGCTGTTACTTGCTCTCTTTTCTGTCTCTCTTACTCTGATATTCCTTGGGCCAACCCCAGTACTTTATTCAAATGAAGTTCAATTTTTTTTTTCATTACAGAGCACATCATGATTTTCTCATCTTTTACAATCAATAGGGTATTCAAAAATCAACAAAGCAAAAGAACAGTCTAACAAGGAAATACAAACAGTTCTATATAACCCACAATAAAGAGCAAAAACCAATATCTAACCAATGGCCAGCATGACCTGATTATAATTTCTTAAACAATACTCAGGAACGTTTAATCATAAATTTCCCTGGGCTAAAACCATTGTGTTTACAAGATTGTCATAGCAACATAGCTTGAGCTAAATGTCCCCTAATAAAGAGAAAACTTGACTTACTCCCAGTCCCAAACCAACAGATGTGCTATGCCAGCCTAGGCTAACTGCCAAGGGGTCATCAATTGTAAAATAGCTGTAAAGTATGACATTCCTAGCCCACCTTCTACTGTTCTTAAAGCAAATTCTAAATCTTTTCTACAGCTAACAATATTTAGCCAGGTACTGTTATGTCAAGGGCCTAACTTTCTTCCACGCCTGACTGCACACAGTCAGATACAAGAACTCTCTCATCGTCTCAAGCCTTTGGCCAGATGCCTTCTTTCCACATTCTCTGTGGGAAAAAATTTTCCCTGTGTGAATTTCATTAGGGCTCATAGTCAAAGTGAGAAATAGAGAGAAAGACAGTTTTAGGAGAACTGGCAGATTTCAACGTAGTTTTTTTTTTTTTTTTTTTTTTGACAAAACTACACGTAGACCATACACAATATTTAAGGGCAGTGGTGATCAGCTGGAGATTTTTAGAGCCTTGTCAAGCAAAGCCTCAACAGTTGTTCTGGATGTCTAGAGATCATGCTGGACAACTGGAGGCCTCTGGAACTTTGTCAAGCAAAGCCTCTACGACTTGTCCTCATGTCTGTGACACTAAAGGTCCCACTTCTAAATGTTACAGTCAGATCAAGTTTTTACCATCTTAAAAACATTACCGTTGGCTGAGCAGTGGTGGCGCATGCCTTTAATCCCAGCACTCAGGAGGCAGAGGCAGGTGAATTGCTGTGAGTTCAAGGCCAGCCTGGTCTACAAAGCGAGTCCAGGACAGCCAAGGCTACACAGGGAAACCCTGTCTGGAAAAACCAAAATAAATAAATAAATAAGTAAAAAATAAATTACTGTAAACATCTGAGGATCAACCTGGCATAATCTGGAGGCTAAGGAGGACAAACCATATTTAAACCACAGCTGCACTCATAGAGGGAAGAGGGTTATGCGGAAAGGGCAAAGAGGAAGAAACTCAGCTCCTCTGTCATCTTGGTGTTGGTGCAATCCCAGGAATGCTTACGAAGACCATCTCATGGAATCCTCAGCTCCACAGAGTAGAAATGATTATGTTCTTTCTAAAGGCTTGAAATGACAACGCAGAGATGTAAGTGAGCCCCCTAGTCACCTTCCACTGCTGGTCCAAGACCACCAGCTTGTCAAAAGCAAGTGATTGTTGGGTTCATCAGTTTCAAGGCTTCAGTCCATGATGGGTTGTCCATGTTGGGTTGGGCCTGTGACAGCACAGAACTGCAGGAACACGTGGCAGAAGAAAAATGTGGTGTACTCATAGCCTAAACTTAGAGGAGAGAAAGAGGAAGAGACTGGTGTCCCACAGTCCCTTCATTCCTCTTCCTTCTCCCAGTGCTCCTCTCATTTGCTCTTCCTCTTCTTTTTGTTGTTTGCTTGTTCTTGTTCACTTGTTTTTGTATTTGTGTTGGAATTGTGTGCTGGAGATTGCTGGACTCAGGACTTCACACAAGCTAAGCGGGCATTCTACCAGTGAACTCACCCCTTCCCACAAGCCCTTTGAGAATGTACCTCAGTAGCCTGGAGACCTCTCACTATGCACCACCTCTTAAAGTGCCCAACATATCCTAAGTGGGAGTAAGCTGGAGCCAAGCGCCTACACATGAACCTTTGGAAACCTTCATAGACCCAAACTACAGCAAAGACTGTTGTGCCAATTACATTGAACTCAGTTTCATGTAAATCAGTCAACAAATAGTTACTATGAATTCCTTACGTACAAGGCATTACAGAAGAAAGAAAGCAGTATGCACTCCCTGTCCCCAAATTGCTTCCCTTTTAGTAAAACACACACACACACACACACACACACACACACACACACACACACACACACACACACACACACACCCCAGGGAGGGGGAGATTGACTCTAATAATGAGGTTACTCATAACAAGGAAAAAAATATTTTGAGATGCAAGCATCTCTTATCTTAAAAAGCAAACAGCTGATGAGGAAAAAGAGATGATGATATGAAACAGTACACTCCCTAGGCATGTTGGTGCAGGATTACAATTCTCAAGCTCCTTTAAAAATTGAATTTTCTCAGTTTTATTGAGTCATTCGTTTGGAGATAGCCTTAGGGTAGGGACATTAATAAAACCCAATTGTAGCAAATCCAACTACAGCACAGAGCACTTGAAAGGCTGGAGGAAGAAGGGTGGGGAAGAACCTCCAGTACTTCCAGACAAGAATTGTTCTGCAGAGATCAAAAAGGAAAGGCGAGTTCCGAGAGAGGTCTTATCAGAAGGTCAGCAGAGTCTGGAGGAAGGAGCCTGGCCACGCTAAGACTACATGTGGTAATAATACACTGTAGTGGCTAAGCACATGAATTCCAACAACATGATGATGGCCTGATTTGGACCCTGTGTCCCCTGAAGAAAGTTCCATGACATCTCTGAGGGGAAATACTAGTACTCCTTACCTTATATGGTGCTTGTAAAGGTCAAATATACAAACACACACACACAACAAGATGTACAAACAGACACACACCAAAAGAATCTTACAGATTATTTTGAGAGAGAGAGAGAGAGAGAGAGAGAGAGAGAGAGAGAGAGAGAGAGAGAGAGAGAGAGAGAGAGCGCCAGAGTAACCACTTCAAGAAGAGAATTGATAAAAAGTCAATGGGGTCTGTTTTCTCATTCCATGGTTTAAGGAAATGGTGTTGAGTTGGGTAAACAGCTAATTCGTTGGTAACCCCAACATCATGTTAACCGATAGCAATGTTATTAGGCGATCTTTAAAATATTTTCTGTAATTACAGCTTGTAACTGGTATATCCCTGCTTATGAGGAGGAACATTGAGAATTGATAAGGAATGTTTTTAGATACCACAACCAGGAGAGGGACCTATCACTAGGAAATAATATTTGAGATAAATGAAGATCCAGAAATTCTCAGGAAAGTCATATACATGGCAGGATGCACCTCATGCAGGACCTTTAAACGGCTGGGTCACCAGCCCTTGCATCAAAAGTCACCATGAAGGCTGGTCCTGTAGCTTAGTGTTAGGTCACTTGCCTAGTATTTGTGAGGCCGTGGGTTCCATACTTAGCACTGGTAGAAACAGTTCCCGCTGGACAAACAGGAAAAGCGTGCTTACAATGATCTGAGTCTAGGATAAGCTCTATTTTACTTACAAATGACTTGGGATTTTGAGGAAGAAGGTTAACACATTTTTTTTTTAAAAAGAAATACAACTATTATGTAATTAAAAAGCAATATAATTGTTTTGCCTGGACCTTTACCAAGAGTAATTTACCATTTTAGAAATATCATGTCATGTCATTTTTATGTCCTACCACACCTAGATCTGTCAGTCTGTTGTTATAGTCATGGGATTCACATTAAAACTACATGTAGATACAAGTTTCTAATGTCTTTATTTTGGCATCCATTGTAGTCAAGTCTGAGCATTACATTATAGTATTTAGTGATAAATTACTTTGCTTTTAATTATCCTATAGCGTATAAGTAAGGCATTATATTATTTTTAAAGAAATCATTTATGTACATAAAGCATATTGTTCATGCATACCCGGTCAGAACAGGTTAGGAAAATAAAGAAAGATTACAAAGTATTTGCTATGAAATGAGAATGTTGGATCTGTAGGGGTTGAGCACTATACTTAATGGCATTACATTACACTAACTCTGTAACAGTGAATGGAAAAAGTACATTTCACAGTATTAGCTATGGCTTATTCTCAAACAAGCGCACACAGAGATGCAGAAACAGACACACCCCAGAAGAACCTACACTCCTTTGATAAT
The DNA here is from genome assembly GCF_903995435.1 of Acomys russatus. NCBI lineage: Eukaryota > Metazoa > Chordata > Mammalia > Rodentia > Muridae > Acomys > Acomys russatus. The sequence goes on along the minus strand of NC_067164.1, from coordinate 19,356,738 downwards.
ATGTTACGGACTATTTAAAAGAGAGAGAGTGCACACCAGTAACCACACTGAAGAGTCCTCTTGTTACACTCCTGTAATATTTTCATTCATGTCCTTCACTGCAAACAGAGAACTGTGGCAGGATATTGTTTGGATTTCCAGGAGTCAGATGGGAAACAAAATTTATGTTCTAATCCTTTTACCATGACTGACTCCATCATTTTTCTTTCTTTCTTTTCTTTTCTTTTTTTTTAATTATTTGAGTTCCATATATGTGTATGTATAAAATGAATTTTAATAATTTTCACTTTCCATTTACCCTCTCTCATCTCTCTCCTCACACTGAAAATGCTTCTTCTTCCTAAGCCCCACTCCTACTTTCATGCCTTGGTGTGTGTGCACACGCGCGCGCGCGCGCGCGCGCGCACACACACACACACACACACATGAACATGCAGGCATTGGTAAGAGGAAGAGAGAGCGAGAGCGCCACTGAGTTTAGCTAGGGGTAGGTGTGGTTATCATCTTATCAGAGGATGCACCACTGAAGACAATGACTCCTCCACCAACAACCACCTAACAAACATCATCAGCTGCCAGTAGTTCCTCGGGATTCAGCGTGAAAAACAGAGATTTCTGCTGTATTATATTAGTTACCTTTGGATCACTGTTAACTTGACCATGTAAACAAGGGCCAAAACGTCTACTTTGGCTTGCAGTTTCAGATCGACCCCAGTCCGTTTACAGTAGGGAAGACAGGATGAGAGAGAGAGAGTAGCTCTGCTCATGGTGATAGAGGCTCAGGCTCACATCAGGGTAGACCAGGAGGTAGAGGTCCTAGATCTGAGCAGCTGTGACCTTCAAGAGGCCCACCCCTAGTGGCCTACTTCTATCAGCTGGGTTTTGCCTCCTAATGGCTCCAGGGCCTTCAAAATTGTGCCGTGCTACAAGCTGGGGACCCATTGCTCAAAACATGAGCTGGTAGGTAACATTCCTGATTCAAACTGTTATAATAACATGTGGCTTTTTACTGAAAGGGCTACCAAGATTGGAGGAGAGGTAGGGAGACCGTGGGAGGAACAGGAGAAAAGGAAACCACAATCCGAATATGTTGTACAAAACCCACCTATTTTCAATGTAAAAAAAAAAAAAAATCCACAAATAAACTAATAGCCATTCTAAGCAAGCAAACAAACAAAAACGAGAAACGAAAAGCAGCAAAACATTGCTAGGTATAAGTTTACATTGTGTCTCCCAATATACATGCCAACAAAGACCAGTATGCTAGGACATATGAGCGCCAATAGGTGTCTGTGGTCAGCATGCACACTAATTACTTTTCTAGCTGCTGTTGTTAAATACCTAACCAGAAGAGGCAACAGAAGGAAGGTGAGTATGGGGATGCGTGGAGGGCAGGGCATGGCAGAAGCTCACAGCTGAGGAAACCACTGATAGAGACAGGGCAATGGAGGCGTTTGCCTGGCTCTCCCCCTTCCTGTTTTATTCGGTCCAGGATCCCACCCCATGGAGTGGGGCTTACCATATACAGGCTGGGTCTTCGGTTCTCAGTCAATCCTCCCTCATAGGCATTGCTACAGGGGCGGTGCGTAGGCGAACCGAAATCCAGTCTAGGTGACAATGAAGATTAGCTATCACGACATAGTTGAGAAAATCTCAGGAGAAACAAAACTAAACATGTTGAAACACCATGTGTGTGAGTGTGGGGTGTATGTGTGTGTGTGTGTGTGTATGTGTGTGTGCGTGTGTGTGTGTGGTGGGTGGGTGTGTAGCGGGGCCTCATGCCTTTTTGCTAAGCACTGTCACTACCCAAGACCTCTTAATTTTCTTACTTAACTGAAGATTTTGCATTCAGTTTCTGAGTGCAAAAAAAATGCAGTGGACAGCCAGCAGGTCAGGGTTATTTTTGCACATCATCTCCCCTCTCCCTACCCACTGAGAATCTCTGGGAAAGGATGTTTAGTAGAGCAGGTGTGGCAGCTGACTAATTAAAGTAATGTGGGGGTATGTCGCAAGTTTTTATCCTCAAATGCCACTTCCCAGGGTGCATTTTCAGGCACTGTAGCAGGCAATGCAGGAAAGAGTTGTGGGTAGTGATTCTCCTAACTCACATCATATGAGGGGATCCTAACTTGAAACTGAGATGGTCAAGCAGAGAACACGAACTGGAACGTGTGATGAGCATGAGTCACTTTAGAAGTAAAGTCAAATATGGGCTCCCTCTTTATAGTGAAAATAAGCTACATCGCATACGCATGAGAAAAGTGTGTGGTTGGTCAGTCAGTTCGAATACTGAGATTCTGAAGAGCAGGTGCAGATATATTAAGAATGTGTTATTATATATGGAAAGTACAGGAAGGACTTAGGAAAATTGTGATATTAGAAATATTGTTCTTTCCTGGGTCTTTTGGGGGGAACGGGCCAGCAAAAGAGACAAGCTAAACAAAGAAGGGGAATACAATGTGGAAAGAAACCCAGGAACGCGATTATCCCTACATAGGAAGAGCATAGTCCCTTTGATTAAGATCATCTTAAAGGGGCTGGAGAGATGGCTCAGTGGTTAAGAGCACTGACTGCTCTTCTAGAGGTCATGAGTTCAATTCCCAGCAACCACATGGTGGCTCACAACCATCTATAATGAGATCTGATACCTTCCTCTGCCTGCAGATGTACATGCAGGCAGAGCACTGTATATATAATAATAAATAATAAATCTTTAAAAAAAAAAGTCATCTTAAAGGTCAGCTATTGGAAGTTTCCCGAATGTGTCTGACCTAGGTGTGTTAGCACTTGGTTTCTTCCTCCCTCCTCTCTTTTCCCTGTTCCATCTCCATTTCCTTCTTTGCTGGTGGTGGGGATTGAACCTGGGCCTTGACCATGTAAACATCTGGTCTACCACCAAGTTGTCACCAGGTCAAGGTCAAGGCTTCTTTCATAACACAGAAAGTTCCGGAGGGCAAACCAATATGGAATCCTATACCTTGCCAAAGGATTAAGGCCCTACATGCACACATCACTAAGGTTGACTTCTGAGGGGTGGGAGTGCAGTGTCATCATTCAATCTGGGATTCAAATTCATTGATTGTGCTAAACTAGAGTTATTGAATTAGATAAACATGAAGCACAGAGAACACACTTATGATGTATTATAGCAAAAAATGTTCACTTTAAATCCAATTAATCCTTAACTATAACATATAGGTTCCAGAAAACAGAAGAGACAATGGATCAAAACAAATGCTAATATGTTTGTCTAAGTAATCAGACAAACCAGAGGTTTGGCATTGTTTGGTGCTTCAGTTGGAATGACCAGTTCCTTCAGTAAGTCAAGGATCTATCTATCTATCTATCTATCTATCTATCTATCTATCTATCTATCTATCAGACAAAGTCAGCCTTAAGAGCCATATTAGCAAGATGCACAGCAGGATCCTAGATTGGAGAATGAGCTGGGAAATGAAGCCTTGGCGATGGTTTTGTATTTGGAGGACGCATCGCTCATCATGCACATAGCCTGCCATTGTCTCCCTGTCCCACAGCTGTCTCTTGACAAACTTTGCCTATGCTGTCCCAACTTCTTATCCGTGGCTCGCTAGATCGGCTAACCTTCGTAGGAAGGATTCTGTACTGAGGCCTCAGCATCGTGGTGTAGCTAGTCCAGCGCTCACAGTGTGGGAAACGCTGTGGCTCTGCAAGTGAGCATGGCTTCAGATGAAAGTGAAGCAACTTCCCCAAGACTGTACAATAAGCGACAGAGCCAAAAACCTGTGTTCAAATATATCCTTTTCCTAAAGTCAGACCCTTTTCTGAAGTTCCACTGCACGAAGTTTGCATGTCAGAGTATCTTTTCTCAATGGGCTGCAGGTTTTCAAAGGAGGATGAGGATACGCCCTGTTGTGAGAGTGTCAAGGAAGGCTGTAGGAACCACTAGGGACAGATGCTTGAAAGGGAAACTCATTGGAAAGTATGGAAATGCAAGGTCGAATAGTGGGAGCTGAGAACAACGTGGTCAACAACTAACAACAACAGACTGGGAAAGTTGGGCACGTGTAACAAGTTTGGATATAACCTAGGGAAAATGACAGAGAAATGTGCTAAGTTTGCACACGTTGAAGTCCAGGTTGGAGCCATCCTTGAAGGGCAGTAGGGAGCCCTGGACTATTTACTCCCTTAGAAACACAGTTAGGAGCATAAAATGCACATGCTCCTAAAAGTCTGACAGTATCTGGGAAAAAACAAAACAAAACAAAACAAACAAACAAAACCAAAAAAACCCGGACCTTACTTTTTAGGAGAAATGGTTTTTCTTTTTTAAATTTACAGAGTAAGGGAATCTGTCTATTTGGCATCTCAGAATTTAAATATAGATGTTCTTGAGGATGCCCAAAACAAACTCTACTGACCTTTTGGAGAGATAAAGAAACAAAAGGAAAAAAGGGAGTAATTAATTATGAGTTTCTAAAAATAGAACATGAAGGCTTTGTTTGAAAATGCCTGGCTCTAATTTAAACGAGCACAACAGTATTCTTGCTTTGCTAGCATTAAATGTTTTTGGCTATTAAATTAAATACACCGTCTTCACTCTATTTTCTGGACCCTTGAGCCATTCAGTGTTGTTGTGTGATAGATCCCATGTATGCTGCCCAGATGTTTACTTGCCGTGTCAATGTGTTTACCAGGAACAATTTCTCAGTTGTCTTTTCAGCTAGATAAAGATCTTTCATTCTGTTTATAGCTAATGAAATCTAAGCAAGTATTTTTGGCAGACCTTCTAGGAAAATGCCCACAGGTGAAGATAAACTTTGAGTTGTGATCCTTGTAGATAACTTAGAAGTTCCTCCTCTGAACGCAAGCAGCCCTTTAGACTACTATGCCTCTCCTTCTCACATCCTGAGCAGGTGCATTTGTAGTAAATTGCACAATTATATGTGACATGCCCTGACAGAAGAACTGCGCTATGAAACAGGAGAGGAAGTCATGCTTCAAGGATAACACGGTCCTGTTGGCCACAACTGTCCCTGACCACCACTAGCCGACTTTGTTTTGTTTTGTTTTACTAGCAGATAATTCCTAGTAAATGAAAACAAAGTGGGCTAGGTGTGGTACCACCTTTGTAATCAGCAGTTGGAAGACAGAGGCAGGAGGATCATGAGTTTGAGGCTAGCCTGGGCTGAGCTACATAGTAGGCTTTGCCTTGAAAAAATAAGAAACAGGGCTAGAGAGATGGCTCAGAGGTTCAGAGCACCATCTCTTCTTCTAAAGGTCCTGAGTTCAACTCCCAACAACCACATGATGGCTCACAGCCACCTACAATGAGATCTGGTGTCCTCTTCTGGCATGAAGGCACACAGAATACTGTACAAATAATAAATAAATAAATAAATTTTTAAAAAAGAAACAAACAAACAAAAAAAAGAAACAAAATTCCAGGACAGCCAGGGCTACACAGAGAAACCCTGTATTGAAAAACCAACTAACCAACCTAAGGTACAAACAAATAAAAAGTATTGATGGAATTGTTTGAGGAGTGCTATCTTGAACAAATATTTCTTGACAATTATGCACTGAACATTCATAGATAAGGAATAATAAATTTTATTATTTGCTAAAGACAGAGCTCATAATATAGGATGTAAGACAGATAGGTACACACACACACACACACACACACACACACACACACACACACACGTAGTTAAAGGATTCTGCCCATGGCTGTTAATCCACATACTACATAGAGGAAGTTGGCTCTGGAGGATCATACTCAAATCCTCCTTGTTGCAAGGTGGGCACTTTACTGACTGAACCGTCATCAAGCACGATACTTATTTCAGCGTTAAAGTTATTTGCTCATTTATTCATGGTGCTGGGGATCAAAATTAGGGCTTAGTGTGTGCTCCAGAATGATATGCCAATGAACTACAATCCAGACCAAGTTAAAGCTCTTTTATAAACATAAAATTGAATAAAAAATACATTTAATTATCTTACTAATATTTTTTAAGATTTATTTTTATTTATTTATGTGTGTGGTGTGTGTCTCTGTGGGTGTTTGCCACATGTGTGCAAGTGTCCTTGGAGGCCAGATGAGGGTGTCTGATCTCCTGGAGCCAGTTACAGGCACTGTGAAATGCCTGATGTTGGAGTGGGTACAAGTGCAGGCAGGCTCTTAATGATTGAGGCATGTCTCCAGCTCCAAATTTCCTCTTTAAAAGGATAAACTTTCTTTTAATTTGTTGATCTATAATTGAACATATTTACAGAATATATTTCTTTAAATGTGTACATTATATAATGAATAAATCCGGAAAATTAGTATATTTATTACCATAAAGATGAGTAGCCATCAAGTAAATACAAACTAAAAACAAATGAGAAACCATCAACAACTTCAGTATGCTAAAGAAAGTTCTGTGCCCTTATGTTTATTACAGCTATACTCCCAATAGCCAAGGCAGAGAGCTTCTATTTTATTCTAATTTATACTTTAAAAAAGGCAAAATCTGACAAGCATGACAAATATCCGGGAATGAGATATTAAAAACAGGTTTAGCTTGCTTGCTTGCTTTTGTTGGGACAGGATCTTTCTCTGTAGTCACGGCAGGCCTAGAAGGCTGGTCAGGTTGGCCTTTGCTTTGTACTTGAAGCAATCCTCCTGCCTCTGCCTCCTGAGTTCTGGGATTATAAGCATGCAACACCATATGTTGTTCTATAAAACTGATATTTAAAAATGTGTAGGGAGACCAGCGGTGGTATAAGCCTGTAATCCTAGCACTTGGGTGGCAGGAGGGTAGTTTAAGGACAACCTGGGCTGTACAGTGTTTCAAACAAAGCCAACCCCCCAAACCAAGCTAACCAACCAGACAGACAAAAACTGTCTAGAGCTGGCGATGTAGCTCAGGAGTGCAACACTTGCTAAAGACCCTGGAGGTCTTGCAAATTCAATCCCTGGGTACGGTTCCCCACATACCGAGGGGAAATTAGTGCAAACCAGTCTTTCAGTTTTGTTTGAAATCAAAGAGAAAATGCCTCTGTGAGTAGAGATTATATGAATGCAATCTGGATTCAATTGAGCTTTTAAAAATTATTTCTTGACTTTCATGTCTATGAGTGTTTTTTTTGTTTTGTTTTGTTTTGTTTTGTTTTTTCTTTTTTGGTTTTTCGAGACAGGATTTTCTCTGTGTAGCCTTGGCTGTCCTGGAACTCCCTGTAGACTAGCCTCACACTCAGAGATCTGCCTGCCTCTGCCCCGCCTGCATGTACATCTGTGTACCACCCGTGTGCCTGGTACCAAAGGGAGCCAGAAAAGAGCATTGGATCCCCTAGAACTGGAGTTACAGATGCTTGTGAGCCCCCATGTAGGTGCTGGGTATCAGAAGGCCCTGGGACAGCAGCCAGGGCTCCTAACTACTATGCTATCTCTACAGCTCCCTCCTCCCATGGAGCTTACTACAGTGACATTTACATTCTCAACTCCCCTTCCCTGCCTTCGGTGACTGTGGAACATTTACTATTTAAAACTTAGACACCAACCATGAGCATTTCCCTCTGGAGAGCTGAGCCTCAAGACCAGCAAACCCTGCCGTTTATTAGTGCTTTTCATACCCACAATTGCCCTCTCTCTTCCCTTCATATCATTTCTATTATTAGGCAGCTGATGGTGGGTAGTTATCAGATGGCTGAGGTAAAAATGTCAGTGATGGCAATCTGTCCTTGTAAGCATTGTTCAATTTGTATCACCTTTCATTTTTGGCTCATTCTGTGAGAACTTCCTGTTTATGTGTCAGCTTCCCCTGCAAGGGCTGTGAAGTACACAGGCACAAGGCCTGTCCATGTTTATCTCCTCAGTGCTGTCAGAGACTGTCACACACCTGGCACATGTGTTTGCTCACTGTGCGCATGTTAGCACTTTATCCACAGGCATTCAAAGACATGTGAGGCCTGTATTATATTTTGAAGTATTTTCCCTTTTCAACACTCGCTAGTATTTCTATTTGGGGGCTATGTGTCAAGAAATTTGATGATAAACAAGGTGTCATGCAGGCTGGTAACTATCCTGGCCTCCTGAGGTGACTGGTGTGGCATTGCTGTTTACAAAGCCAAAGATTTCAAATTATTATTAGTATCTTGTTAGCCTAGACTAAAATAGGTGGGATTGAATAGGCATCTTGCAGGATTAAGACCGTTGTAACACCTTTTACAAGAAGTGTGTGTGTGTGTGTGTGTGTGTGTGTGTGTGGTGTTGCTAGCAAAGGAAACAGAAACTGAACCAGAATGGAAAAACAGGTAGCTTGCAGATCTTTCTGGCCCTGAGGGGCTTTTTCACTCATTCACACTTCCTGGCGACAAGATGAAAGTGGAGTTCAGTTCTCCAGCAATAATTTGCATTTTAATCGCACCCTCTTCCTTCCCTCTCAAGAGATAAAGGCTTTAAACACTCAGTAACCGGGCCTGAGATAGACTGTAACCACCACGGTGCCTTTAGTGTGCTAAAAAACAACACATATTTGAGGATAAAATATATTGAACGGTGGCTCTTGGGCCAACATCGGTAAATGCCCAACCCTGAGCCATGCACAGAGAGGCTGAAAGTGCAAATCCATGGCAGCATTCCGCCTTGTATACAATTTGCTTCTCTGTTGGTGGAAAAAGCTTCAAGTGGCAAAATAAATCCCTCCGAACTGAAAATAGCAAGCTCCCTTCACGGGGTAACCAATAACATTTCTGGTTTACACTTAAATGTTTTCATTCTCTAACTGCCGCAAACTGCCAAATACAATTTTATCGCGAGAAGGGAGAAAGGGGGGGGGGGGGGGAAGGACGGGGTTATGGCAGAGCGTCATAGGTTTTTAAATTCACCTCCCGCCACGCAACTTACGCATGCTACCTGTTTAAAAAGGAAAAAGAACGCTACTGAGGATGTCAGTAAACATTTCCTTGGGTCACTTCATCTCACCTGACGTCTCCTTTTAACCACCTAGAATGCCCTGAGCTCTGCTGTGGGCCTGCATCAGGGGAACAGTGCGGGAGTTCACGCAAGTCCATGCGTGTCCGTCCCCAAACCCATGGAGCACGTAGCTTTTGATAACCGTGCATGTCTTCTCAGCTCTCCTCTCCATCTGATAAAGGAGGATTATTATTATTATTATTATTTCCAAAACACCAGCGAGAGGAAGGAACCCAGCGAGCCGCTCGGCGGCCCGGCGCGCACGCGCACCTCCCGCAGCGCGGAGCCCCGCCCCTTTCCCTCACCCCACCCCTCCGCGCCGGGGAGTGACTGACTCCCGCCAGCCCCTCCACGTCAATCAACTCTCCTCCTCCCTCTCCTCCTCCTCCTCCTCCTCCCTCTCCTCCTCGCACTCTCTGCACCTTGTTATTAATCTCTAAAGCGATAGCGCCGGGACTCCTCTTCCCCCCCGGCCCTCGGGGGTGTGAGCCTGTGTGAATTAGAGCGAAGGCACCGAAGGCTCGCGTCCGTCTCCTTCTCCCTGCTCGGCCCCGGCCTCCGCAGCACCCCTGCTCGGCAGCAAGCCCCGCAGCCGCCGCAGCCTCAGCGCCGGAAGGCCAAGGCCGGGCTCCGCGAGGCTCTCGCAGCAGCAGCAGCAGCAGCAGCAGCAGCAGCGGCGGCCGCGTCTCCGGCGACCTCGGGAGGGCCCTCTCCTGCGCGCCCCGGTCGCCGCCGTCCCAGTCCGGCGCGGCCCGCGGGTCGTTCCCCGCCCCCCTCTATCCCCGCCGCCCCCACCCCTGCCGATCCCCGTCTGGTCTTCTCTCCCCCCCCCCCCTTTCGGCCGCCCTCCGCCGCCTCGGTGGTTCCGAAGGCGGCCCGGCCCGGCCCGCCCGCCCCGCGTCCCCTCCGGCCGGTGCCTCTCCCCCCGGCGGGCTGCCTGCATGTCTTTACTGCCCTCAGCCCCGCCGCCACCGCCGCCGCCGCCTCCCCCGCCGCCGCAGCCCCAGCAGCAGCCGCCTCGCCGCCGCCGTCGCCGTCGCCGCCCGGACCCTGGCGCGCTGAATGCAGGTGAGGAAGGGGACGCGGGCCACCGCTCCGGGCCTTGCGCGCTCGCCCGCCTCCCGGGACCCCGGCCTCCCGCCGCCGCGGCCCGGGGCGAGCGGGCGAGCGGGGCGTGGGTGTTTGTGTTTGCGTCTGAGGTCTGGAAGGGGAGCATCCGTGGGGGCCTGGTGTGCGCGCGCGCGTTTGTGTGTGTGTGTGTGTGTGTGTGTGTGTGTGTGTGTTCTCCCCCCCCCCGTCCCCCCTCCGCCGCCGCGGGGAAATGGCTGCTGTTGCTTCTTCTGGGCCCGCGGAGGAGAATGAGGTAGAGTGTTTCGGTGCTCCGGTGTCGGACCGGGAGTGGAGCGAAGGGGAGCGCGTACCCCCCGGGGAAGTGAGGTGGGCGAGGGACGAACGTGTGTGGGTGTGTGTGAGTTGGGACTTTGGCGGGCGGACGGGCGGGAGGCGGCCCCGCGGCGAGTGGGTGTGCGTGCGTGTGTGAGTGTGCACGCGTGTGTGTGTGTGTGTGTGTGTGTGTGTGTGTGTGTGTGTGTGGTGTCGGGCGGCGGGAGCCGGCCCGCGTCGCCTCAGGGGGCGCGGGTTCCCGGCCGTGTGCGTGTGGGGAGGAGGGGGGGGTCCCCCCGCGTCGGGAACCCCTTGAGCGACGGCGTGGTCCTCCGGCTTCGAGGCCCCCGGGCTCCGGAGCCTCGCAGGTGAGAACTGCTCGGCGGGGAGCCGCGGCGTGGACGCGGGAGGGAGCGCGGCCCCCACGGTGGGCGGACGGCGGGCAGGCGGGCGGGCGAGCGGCGGGGGCCGCGGTTCCCGAGGCCGGGGCCGCGGCAGGAAGCGCGCCGGCCTGCAGCGCGGCCTAACCGTCTTCGCGCCCGCTCGCCCGCCCGCCCGCCCGCCTGCCCGCCGGTCTCCCCGGGCGCTCCCGGGACGCCGTGGCTCGCGCGGGCTCCGGGCGCTGTCCCGGGGCCTGGCCAGGTGAGGGGCGGGGGCGGGACACGCGGATGGCGGTCTCCCGGGCCGCCCCCCGCGTCTCCCCGAGGGGAGACGGAGGCATCTTTTGGCGTTCTAACTGCAGGCCTCCCCAGGCTGGCTGGGGGAGGACCCGAGGGAAAGTGAATCAAAACAGTAAATCTCGGAATGACGGGGTGTTCGGATCTCCTCTTGATGTCCTTCCTTTAAGGCTGTGTGAGGAGAGACTGAGTAAATGCGTTCTTTGTTTTTGTTATTGTTGTTGTTGCAGTAGATACTTTATCGTTGGTAAGATTATTATTATTTTTTCCATACTAAGAAAAATCACCCTGGGTTGGGCGGGGGGGGGGGGGGGGGAGAAAGGGAAACTGGCCTTCTTGGCCTGTGGTGTTGGTGGGGTTGGATCGATTTTGTGAATTTGAAATTGCTTAGATCCTGCCTCCTAGAGGGAAAGGCGTGGACTCGCCGAACTGAGGAGGAGGTCAGTGAGGAAGAGGAAGTTACCAGAGCTGTCATCTTAACCCAACCAGTTTTTTTCGCTTCGACTGCCTAGGAGGATTGTGTTCAGGAGTTTAGCGTGAGCTGTTTGTACACAGTGAGAGCACATTATAGCATTCTTAGATGCTACCTGAAAGCTTTTCGTTATCTCAACTGTCCATCAAGAGAGTCATGACAAACCAAACATGTTTTTCTCAAGTCTTCAAACCTAGATCTAGCCGCGTCCATGGTCATCTCAATTGTGTGCTCCTGGAAATCTATTTTCGAAGAGTCTAAACAAAACAGAAATAAAGGTTAAATCTGCCAGCGTGCAGATTTTAGGTCTATAAATAAGCAGCATTTTATTTGTCGACTTACTTCACTTTCTTTACGTTTGGGTTTAGTTAGCCCACGCAAAAGTTGGATCTTGTCTGTAGGTGGAGTCACACAATACAGATTTGAAGCCTTGTAGGCCACGGTCACGGTAATGGCCAGAGGTTGCTTTTTTCTGAACCTGGTCTCACAAAGAAACAGTACTGTTATTCGTTAGTAAGGTGGGGTGCAGGGTGGAGAGGCGAGGTTAAAAAGCTGGTTTCTATTAAAACTACTTGAGGAACAGCCTAAGTGTGCTGCTGAATGGGAAAAAAAGGACTTAACTTTCACAGACCCGTTCAGACCATGGCTGTCATTCACGTGCATTCTCATGTCTCAAAATGTCTAGAATTTGAAAATCTTTTTTTGTTTTGTTTTGTTTTTTTGTATCGAGAAGGTTACCTTTCAGTAACGTGGTGAGAATAGGATGGGAAAAACATGCTTGGCACATAGTAGATGCTTTCTTTTAGTACCGACTGCTACAGCTCTGATTGTAAGTATCGAAGAGCGTTTTTTAAAGTGCAAATACTCATTAGTTACCTAGGACAATATTGCTTAATTGTGAGGTAGGGATCAAGAAATATAGCTGGGGATATGATATAGCTTTGTGTACAGCTTGCCTTGGGTGTATGAGGCCCTGGGTTTGGTTCCCAACCATGGAGGGAAAAGTATTTCAGAGGCCTTTGATATACATAAAGTGTATGTAACCATATGAGATGTCCTTTTTGTAGAAATAAAATTGTCAGTGTAGCCTTGCATGTTTATTAAAAAAAAAAAAAGCAAAAGATGATATATTTATTTTTGAACAGTCTCTTAGCTTAATTACTTCTAAATGAATTTTATAGCATAGCCCCTAGGGGGCGATTCTAAGTTCTATACATGTTTGAATACAATCAAACATTAAAATTGGGGCTGGAGAGGTGGCTCAGTGGTTAAGAGCACTGTCTGCCCTTGCAAAGGACCTGGGTTCAATTCCCAGTACCCACATGGCAGCTCATGACTGTCTGTAACTCTAGTTCCAGAGATCCTGACACCTTCATACCAATGCAAATAGAATAACATAAAATAAAAAAACACATTAAAATGCATCAAAGGACTAGATTTTATATATAGTCATAAAGAATAAGTGTCATAAAAGTGTTACTTAATTCTTTTAGTTCAGGTTGACTGATTCTGCTAAATAAAACCTTTAGGAGTATCTTTTCAGCTTTTCTACCATCTTACAATAATTTGCTATTTTTATTGGTTTGGGTAGAGTAGTAAATGTGTTGTTATTCATTGAATTTTAATTTTTTTAATGTAAATTTAATTTGTGGTTTTGGAAAACCAAAATGGTGAGAAGTATAAAGTAAAACCAAAGGAAAGGTTAAAAGAACTATACTTTTTAAATTGTGTGCTTGTGTTTTGAGAGTCTACTCTGCAGCGCAGGCTTACCCCAGACTTACAGTCCTTCTGCCTCAGCCTCCCTGCTGAGATTCTAGGCAGTGGCCATTTCACTTGGTTTGAATTTAAGAAGATTTTTGTTGTTTGTTTTACTTTTGGGGGTGGGGGTTGGGGTGAAGACAGAGCAGAGAAAATGTGGGAATAATTTCATTGAGTTAAGTTCTTGTCTCTTTAAAAATACCAGTTTTGGTTGGAAAGGTGGTTGACAGATTAAGAGAACACTGTTCCTCTTCCCAGCACCCATGTTAGGCAGTTCACAACTGACTCCAGTGCCAGCTCTAGGGAATCTGACACCTGCTCCTGGCTTCAGAGAGCACTTAACATTATGTGCGTATAGCCATGTATAGATACATATACATAGAATACAAAAATGAATCTTAAAACACTCAGTTTCCATAGTTAGGTCTTATCTTTGTTTTAACAACGATCTTAGTATTTTCTAATTTTTAAAAAAGTATACAGTGAGGTTTTCCTAAAGTTTATATCCAGTGAAAATCTAAATATACAAACACCCATTGAAAAAGTATATATATGCACACATACACGTTTGTAGGGACAGCTTTATTAGAAGGTAAAATATACTTTTATCTACCTAAAATATAAAAATGTTAAGTTTCACAATGGCATTTTCAGACAAAAGATTGTTTTGATTTCCCTTCTAGCTCTCCTGTCCTTTTACCCTCTTTGTCTGTCTCTTACCCCACTTCCTGGTGTCATGTCATATATGTTCTTTTGTCCTCCCTTCTCCCCCTGGATCTCTTGACTCTTTCTTGTTGTCTGTTCTAGTATTTCAGGCTTTCCCCACATTTGTTCCCACTTACATACATACATATATACAGGCTAGAATCTGTATATGAAGAGAGAACATTGATTGTCTTTCTGCACTTGGGTCATTTGGCTTAATATAATGCTTTCCAGGCCTACCTATTTTCTTGCATATTTCACTTTTCTTTACAGCTGAGTAAAATTTCATTGTGTATGTATACCACATTTTCATTGTAGGCCTCTAGACTGATTGTGTTTTCCTTGTTACCATGGCATCTATGCTGAGTCCATTTCCTTGCTATCATGAGTATAGCATCAAAAAACATGAATGTGCATGTTTAGCACTGTCGTAAGGCTATAGAGTCTTATAGAGTTATATATCCAGGAGTGATTTAGCTGGTTTATAGGCTAGTTCTGTTTTTATTTGTTTATTTTTTGAGGTAATTTCCAATGGCTGTAATAGTTTAGTCTCACAAGCAGTGAGTAAGGATTCCCCCTTTCCGCACATCCTCTTCAGCCTGCCGGCACATCCTGTAATCCCAGCCTTTCTGAGGGAGAACCCTGAAGTTTAAGTCAGTCCAGGCTACATATTGAGACCCTGTCACAGAAACCAAACCAAACGACACCACTCCTTCCCCGAAACAAACAAACAAACAAACAAGCCAGCCACCTACTCCAAGTGAACAAAAAGCCAAGCGTTTGGATAGCTAACTTTTAATGCTGGAAATACTCATCCTTTTTGTTTAAACTAAATAAATTATAACAAATCAAGATGGAATATTGTTTAGGGTTTAAAATATAATGTTACCTAAAGGAGCTTTAAATGACCCTTCCAGAATATTCATTATAAATACCTTTAATTAAGAGTGATTGAAATTCTGTATTTATTGCTAATGCCAATTAGGGTAATAAAGTCACTACAAAATTTTAGTGCCATAGTGCACAGAAGTTTGAATGTCCTTCTTGTTAGCATGGATGTTTTCTATGTGGTAATGTACTTTAGAGCTCCTTAAATTTTGTGACTCCTTCACTCCAAGGATCTTGGGATTCTGCCTATTGCTCACAGACCATTTCTTAAGAACTGAAAGGGACATTTCCCAAAATTTCATTGACAAAGATTTGTCATGGAGCATTATTTAAACATAATGAGTATGAGAAATAGCCCTGAACAGAAGACAATTTATCGTTGCAACAAAAGGCTTCAGGGTGTTAGCTTAGATGATAGTACATACTTGGAAAATTGTATCTGAAAGTTGAATTGTAATACTTAGAATTGTTTTCCATCTTCAAAGTAAAATTTTGAGGGAAAATTAGGAGGAAGGGAGGGAAGAGCCACAGGAAAATGGGGAACACACCACTCTGCCATGTGAATGACAAGCGAATTTCAGCAACTATTTAAAGGTTTGCAGTTTCATGAGAACTTACAGTTTTTGTTACATTTGGTAGGCATGTCCTTTATTGTGCAATCATTGGTGGTCATTGCGGTTTACTGGGTTCTGACTGTTTGATTTATTTCTTGGGTTTTGAAATCAATTAGGATCTGTGAGCCAGAACTTTGAATTTCAGTTTCTGGAGTTCAATTTCACAGAGAACATTTTTAAAAATGTATTTTACTCTTACTATTTTACACTCTAAAGAAGCACTACTTACTTAGGTGAACCTTGCTGTGTTCTACTGTTTGCTTTTGCTATTTTGTAATTTTAAAGTCATTAAAATAATTATGTGAGTCTTAATTTAGAAAGTCATCAAGTAAAAAACAAAAACATAATTATTAACCTGTGTTTTGTGCTTTGTGATGAAAACACTACGTGTTTACTATACCGGATATCTAGTTCCTAAAGGAGATTTTATCTCTGGGCAACTTCATTTTTAGTAGGTTTGTACTTTATTCTTTCATTGCCCAGGAATCTTACCATGTGAAACTCTGGGTCATTTTACTTTTCACCTAAGAATTTGACTTTGTATCTCTGAGTATTACTTGTCTTGGGTATGAATCTCATTTCTCCTTTTACCCTTTCTCCCCTCTCCACTCCTTTCCTCCTTTTTTTCCCTCTTCCTTTTCCTCTTTCTGCCATCTCTTCCTCTTCCTTTCTGCCTCCCTCCCCTCTGAGGAAGATTTTTGAGTGGTTTAGTTCTTCATGGTAAATAATTTTAATCTTTTGCATCTTGGAAATTAAAAATCTATTTGAGAACCCAGTCTGTACCCATTAATATACCCAGTTCTAAAGAGAGACATGAAAGCTGTAGAGGAGACATTGAAGGCTTATGGAGACCTGTGCATGTGTGTCTGTTACTCTCTAAAAATAATGTTCGCTACACTTAAAACAAAATTTCCAAAATTACCCATAGTTTCATACTTAATGCAACATCTGTGTATACATTTATGAAAAATAGTGAACTCTGTACAGAATGGAAACTGCTAGTCACTTTGTTACTAGGACAGAATAGCCAAGAGAAACAAAGGAGGGAAGATTTATTCATGATTTTAAAGATTTCAATCCATAGTTGACAGGCTCCATAATTTTTGCACCATGGCAAGGCAAAGAAAAGCTGTTTACTCTTTATTATTTAGGAAGCAGGGGCAAGGCATATCCTTCTAGGCTTGTCCTCAATGATCCACTCGGGCCCTTTTCCTAAATTTTAACACTTCACATATCATAATGCCTTCAGATTATGATTCTGTTAGATTAACTTACTGAGTTGAAAGTCCTCATGATACAGTCCTCTTCCTGGAGCCCATCAGCTGCTAACTGTGCCTTTAACACAGCCTGCCGAGGAAGACATTTCAGAGCCAAATCATAATAGTAAACCTTGAAATGTTTTGAATCAGGAAAAATATCTAGCTGGGTGTCTTAGTTTCCTTTTTGATTGCTGTGAAGAGGACATAGCATGACCTAGGCAACTTAAAACACAGAACATTTAGCTGGGGTGGTGGCCCACAACTTTTAATCCAAGGATTTAAGGAGGCACTGAGGAGGTAGAGGAAGGCCTCTCCGATCTCTGAGTTTGGGGCCAGTCTGATCTACAGAGTAAGTTCCAGGATAGCCAGGGCTACACAGAAAAACTTGGTCTTGAAAAATGAAAAGAAAAAAGCATTTAATTTTGGGCATGTTTATATCAACAAGAGTGATGACCATCATGGCAGGGAGCGTGACAGCAGGCAGGGAAGATGGCGTTGGAGCCGTCACTAAGAGCTTATTGAAAGCTAATTGGAAATGGTGTGGACTTTTGAAACTTCATAGCTCACCCCGTGTGACGCACCCCCTCCAACAAGGCCACACCTCCTAGTCCTCCCCACACAGTGGATCAATTGGGAACCAAACATTCAAATATATTATTTGGCATGGGTGGTGACTTACCTGAAATCTTAGCATTGAAAGACAGAAACAAGTTCAAGTCAAGTTTCTGCTATATAGCAAAACCCCGTTTTTCAAGGAACTAATTTAAAAGGGGGGGGGTGCAAAATCAAACCCATATCTATCCAATTAGTACATATTTATTAATTTTTTAATGGCTATAAGCTATTGAACTTAGTGCTTTAGGGAATTAAAAGACATTTAAAATAGTGTTCTGAGCCTGATTCAGTGTTACACACTTTGTAATCTCAGCACTCAGGGAGGGCAAAGGCAGGCAGATCTCTGTGAGTTCAAGGCCAGCCTGGTCTGAGAGAAAGACAGACACACATAGCGTTTTGTATATGATGAGGATATGTGATGTTGAGGATGGAACCTAGGATGCTGAGCATGCTCTGCGTGTCCTGCCGCTGACTTACAATAGTCAGCCTGCCTTTCTTTCCCTCCCTCCTTCCTTCCCTTTTGGATCAAGTCTTTACTATGGAATGGAACTAATACTTTTTAGATTATTAAGTACCAAGGACTAAGAAAATTCATCTCCTTACACATGTAATCTAAGTTAATCTTTTTGAAAATATTTTGAGATAAGACAGTATAATTCACATTCTCTCGGAGGTTAGGACTTTGACTTAGATTTTCCATTTTGTCCCTATCAGAAATTTATTTAATTTTTCTGTTTCAGTATCTTCATCTGTAATAGAAAGATAGTAATAGCACTTACCTCAGAGTTAAATAATGATTTAATGATATAATTCTCACAAAGTGTTTAGAACAGTACCTAGCAGATCTGTAATAAAAGCTATAACTTCAGTATTTGCTAGCTAGTGCAGCTTGCTTAGTAGTAATACACATAAAGATATTGAACATTCCTGATTACAGTGGGTCAAATTTGACTCCAAAGTGCTTATTTTTACATTGATAGGGCATTTAAGTGTGGTTACAGCAAACAAGTGCATTTCCTAACTGGCAGTTACATTTAGTGCTGCTACAGACAGAGTACATAATAGGTTTTAACTTACAGGGACAAGTAAGCAGAGGTAGACATCTTTTTTGTTTTGTTTTGTTTTTCTTTTCTCTTTATGATGAGAGGAAAGGAAGGCAAGAAAATAGGTTACAGCAACATCTTTTTTTTTTTTAAATCAATTTCTCTCATTGTACCTTTAGTTATACATGCTATCACTGGACAGATTTTTTGTAAATTTCATTGCATCTTCATTTCATACTTAAAATGCTTCAACTATAATAATAGTTAGCACTTTCTTATTATACATTATGTGCTAGGCTGAGTCAATACATTTTCAGTAAAGAGATATAAATATTTTGATTTTGTGGATCATGGAAGATCTTTGTTGCATTCTTTTTTGTTGTTGTTATAATTTTATTTCTTTCTTTAGAAGCAAGATTTGACTTTAGCCCAGGCTAGCCTATAATTCAAGACTCTATGTAGTATTAGAATTAGAGCTATGAGCCACAATATCCAGCTTAATTTTGTTTTTTGTTTTTTTTTTGTTTTTTTGTTTGTTTTTTTATTTATTACTTAAGGATATAAAAATCACTACCATCAAGTCAGGTCATAAGCGGTTTGCTATCTCTATTCTAGATTTAGGAAATAACATTTCTTATTATAGTATTGGTGAAACTGATATTATTAATCCTTATTGTATATTTGAGAATACTGAAGTTTAACAGATTTCATTAAGGTCAGATTTTAAGTGGTAGATTGACAATTAGGTTGTTGTAATTCTTAAACTCAAGTTTAAGAAAGACATCCCAGGATGTTGCCTAGTCTCCTAGAATAGGAAGCACATTTCATAGCATTGTTAGGAGGGCCCATCAAGAGCTTGTCTTTGCTACCTTTCCAGTTTTATTACTCTCTCCTCTCACATATTCCCTAGCTTAGCCATAGTGAGTGATTTACAGTTCGGTCTATGCTTTAAATGTGCCTACAGTACCTTATGCTTTATGACCCCACTGACTTCTTTAATAATTCACCTCAGGTGTTACTTACTCTGGGAAATCTTATGTGACACTTCCAGGCTTTGCTTTATGATTTTTCTTGTGTGCCTTTAGCATCCTGTGTATTCCTCTTTGACAAAATTTGCCGTAGGGTCTTATAATTACCTGGTTTATGCCTTGGCTTTTCTTCCAGAGGATGTCAATTTGAAGAGTACAGATGATATATACTCCATTTTTATGGCTTGAGTGTTTGAAACATAATAGGGAGCACGTAATGCTTGGCACATAGTAAGAACTTATGATATGTATATTAAATTCATAAGTGCCATTGTAAGCAGTGGAAATTACATTAACAAATATGTAGTTGCAGATGTTAAGTTTTTAGAGTCAGTTTAATTTCTGGTTAACTTCCATGACTTGAATAAAAACATGAAGTTAATAGGGCAAAGTAAATCATGATTATAAGTGGGATATGTGCCTAATAAAGGATATTAATTTTGTCCTTATGTTATTGACACAGATTTCAACCTGAGAGCAACAAGTATTTTCTTAAATACATGAATTGAGATCTCTTAATAATACTTAAATTGTAAGTTGTAATGTGACTTTATTTTAGAGGCTATTCATTGATTAACCACGCACTTACTTTTACTAATAGATAGTACCCTGTGTAGCTTTGAGCAGGTTGATAAAAAAGTTAAAAGCTTACTCATTGTTTTTGCTGTGCTAGGGATTGAACCTAGGTCTTGTATAGTACAGGTAAACACCCTGATTTCTGAAGTAATTTATAATAATAATGATAATAATAGTTATTATTATTATTGTGTTTCAAGACAAGCTTTGACTGTCCTGTACTTGATCTGCCTGCCTCTGGGAATGGGACTACGGCTGTGCGCTACCATGCCTGACTTCTGGAATTTATTTTTAAGAAAATTAACCTGGGCATGTTTGGGAAGCCACTCACCCTTTTCTGTTGTGCTAAGCTGGCTAAGGAGTCGCTATGAGCAAGGCCCACCCTCCTGAGCTGAAGAAATTTATGGACAAGAAGTTATCATTGAAGTTAAGTGGTGGCAGACATGTACAAGGAGTACTCTGGGGCTTTGATCCCTTTAAGAACTTTGTGATTGATGTGTGCAGAGATGGCAGCCAGGGGCCAACAGAATAACATCGGAATGGTGTCATATGAGGAAACAGCATCACCATGTTTGAAGCCTTGGAAAGAGTCTATACAATGTCTGTTTAGCAGAGGCGTCCACATCTCTCCCCAAAGGGACTGTTTGATTGTGACGTAGATTTGAGTCATATACATTTTCATATGAAACATTTTGTTATATAAACTTTTGTGATACTCAGAAAAAAAATAGAATATTAGCCTGGATACTTGAAGAAGGCCTAGGTTTGTTTGTACAACCTGAGTACCAGCCCAGCCGAGAGGTACAGCTTTCATCCTCAACAAAGAAGCTTATTCTTGCAGTAGACGGAGGCCACTACATAGATTCACAGCTCTTCAAAATACAGAAGACAAGTGACTGCGAATGCCCAACCCTAATTGGTATATCTGTAATACAACCCTCTACATCTAAGGTTCAGGGAAAATGTTAGAAGAGGGGTCAGAAAAATGGTCAGAGCCCAGAGAACCAGATTGCCTGCTGCAGAGACGTGACAGGAAGCTGATCAGTGACATCTCAACAATGTGGTTGCCTGTCTAAACAAGACCTGCATAATGACGATACCATTTCCTATGCCAATGTGGATGATTAAGCTCGCAAGATCCCACTCCTGTTCCAGGAGGTTTAGGTGATCTGTGGCTTCTGGGGGCAGGGGGAGTTATCCACTGACAGATCCCCTGATACCCAATCCTTAGTCATCAGCCCTAATCACATGTTCATTTGAGCAACACTAAATGATGGACTTTGTAGGGCGTGCGTATGTGTGTGTGTGCGTGCGCGCGCGTTTGTGTATACATTCACGTATTCATATATGTGATAAGTTTTAAATTTGGAAGGGAGTTGGGGCACATGGAGGAGTTGGACACAGGAGGAATTGGAGTAGAGAGAAAGAGTGGAAATGATGTAAATCCAGTATTTACATATGAAGATCTTAGGTAAAATGAAAATTTTAAGTTAAAATATTGATCTGGTAGACAGTAGGAATCAGTTGACATGAGAATGGGAAGGAGAGTTTCTTTTACAATTTAGAGTTAAAATATAAATGGTTAAGTCAGGAAATAGGTTTTAAGGAGTGGTGGTAGATATCATTAAAAAGTATGAAATTTTCTACTAATAAAGTAGATTTATGTTGGGATTTAAAAAAAGTTTCAAGGCACCTTGGTTATTTTCTATGACAGAATATGATAAAGACTCAGTTCAGAGAAGAGAATTAAGAGTTTTGTATTAATGAGGGCACATGCTTTTTTCTCAGCATTTGAGATGCAGAGCATTCCAGATCTCTTGAGTTTGAGCCCAGTGAGGCCAGCCAGGACTACATAGTGAGATCCTACCTCAAAAGGAAATAGGTTGGTACCTTCCTCTACTGGAATGGCTTGTATTTTTTGAATTGAGGGCCTATTTAATTCTTTTATTGATTTGTTTATTTTTTTATTTTTCATTTAATGACTTAAAATATTTTTAAAATTCATTCACTTTACATCCTGATTGTAGCCCCCCTCCCTCATTGCCTCCTGATCCCACCTTCCCTCCCTCACTCCCTCTCCTAGTCCTCAGAAAGGAGCCCTCCTCCCCAGCATCTGACCTCAGCCTATCAAGTCTCTTCTCTGTGGCCTCAAATTTTTATGTGCCACATCACAAAATGCTAAATTTCTGTTGTAAAATGTATCTCAATGGTTTTAGTAACTTCACATTATTGTGGATATGTCACCTATTCATAGAATATCCATCAATCCCAAAAGAAACTTGATATCAAATATCAGCCCTTAATTCTCCTTTCTGTGGCAGCTATCAGCCATTTTCTGGCTAGTTTGTTTGTTTGTTTGTTTTAATTTTTTTCTTCATTTTTACTCTCCCTCCCTCTCCCCCCCGAGACAGGGTTTCACCATGTAGCTCTGGCTGGCTTCATACTCACAGAAAACTGCTTGCATTTGCTTCTTAAGTGCTGGGATTCATACTTGGGATTTTAAACAATTGTCTTTTCTAAGCATTTAATGAAAGTGGAATCATATATGTGACCCTTTTATGCCTGATTTAGTGAGCATAATGTTTCAAAAATAAGCCAATTGATAATATGTAATAGTGTTCATCCATCTTTCCTTCCTTCCGACAGGGTCTTCTGAATCATAAGCTAACTTCTAACATGCCATGTATGTTGTGTAGGTTATACCAAGGATGACTACAGACCTGTGTATCACCACACCAGCTTTGCAGTGCTGGGGATTAACTCCAGGGTTTTGTGTATACTAGGCGATCTTTCCATGGCTGAGCTACGTGCGTCGTCCTCATTCTTTAGTACAGTGAAATAAAATGCCTTTGTTTGCATATGGATATTTTTGGGCTAGTCTAAAAATTTTTGCTGTAACATTGGTAAGTTTTTGCTGGGACATATGCTTTAATTTTTCTTGAGTATATACTTTCTTTTATCTAGAACTTAAATTTTTTTTAAATTTTTAAATTTTTATTATATGTGCATTGGTGTTTTGCCTGCATGTATGTGTGATGGTGTCCGATCTGGGAGTTAACAGACAATTGTGAGTTACCATGTGTGTGCTGGGAATTGAACCCTGGTCCTTTGGAAGAGCAGTCAGTAGTCTTAACTGCTAAGTCATCTCTCCAGACCCCTTGAGTATATACTTAAGAGTGGAATTGCCGGGTCATATGGTAATTCTCTGAGTTTGTGAGTAATTGACATGTTTCTGTAAGCCATAATTTTTAATGGCTTCACTTCAATGTTTATTTATTTATTCAATTTCCTGATAGTTGATAATTTATGATTATCAAAATAAAGTGAAAATGTGTGTAATGTTTTTTACTATTATGTATGTGTATGTGTTGTTGCTTGTGTCTGGAATGCTCACGTGGTGTGTATGAAGACCAGAATGTTGGGATGTCTTCCTGAGTCACACTTCTGCCTCATGCTTTCCCAGTAAGCACTTTACTCAAGTCCCTTTGCAGCTCCCATATTGAATACTTATTTTTAAAGGATAAATTTCTACAAGTGGACTTGCAGAATCAAATACATAATTACATAATTTTGATAAGTCTTATTATATTATTCTTTAGAAATGCATAAAATTGTGCTACCATTGTGCTTGGGGGCTGAAAACACATAACTCTGGTAGAGTGTTTGGCTTAGCAAGCATGAAGTCCTGAGTTCTGTTCACAACATCCCCTGAAAATATTTTATCACCAGTTTTGTAAAAGACGCTTGTTTCTCCAAGCTCTTATTCATGTTATTAATCATTGCCATTCTGAGAGTAGTCATATACTTTGTTTTTTGCTAATGAGGATTTTTTGATGCATCTATATTGTTTTGTGACTTGCATGATTGTGACCTTCTCTCTGAATATTACTATGGGAATATACAGTTTTTCTTAGTGACTTGTGAGGATGTATATTAACAGCAACAACACAAACCTATTGTACTGCCACTTACAAATATTTTAGAGACTTTTTGATATAGTTTCTGTGTTGTCTTTGACCTTGCTCTTTGCTTTACCAATATTAAATCAAACTTTTTTGTTTGTTTCTTAATGACAGTGTCTTAACTATATAGGCTTGGCTAGCCTGAAACCCTTTATGTAGACCAGGCTAGGCTTGAACTCTGAGATCTGTCTGCTTCTGCCTTCTGAGTACTGGAATTAATGGTGCGTGTCACCAAGTCTGGCTCATCTGTAATTTCTAGTGGTCTTTGCCTTGCTGAAAGGTTCTTTGTACAGTAAGACTAATATTCTTTTTCTGCATTTCTTTTCTAGCAATGTGCAGAACTAAACTTGGCATAGCTTAGTAAGTGGTTAGATATTATAGCTGGATGTAACTTATGTTTCATAGTTGCGGGTTTATTTTGTTTTTAATGCTTTGGTGTTTTGATAATATGCTAGGCAAGTATTATATTCCTGAGCCTTATCTCCAGCACTTAATCCATTAGCTGCTTTTGGGGCTTTCGGCCAAGATCAAGTGTAGCGTCTGTCTAATCATTTTGCTTTCTGATGTGTTCTCTCTCCAAGAATAATATAGTGTGTATATTTTGGGAGTAAGGAGATAGAGTAGGAACATGCTATACATTCATTCCACGAACAGACCTGATACTGCAGGAGTTGTGCACCCTGTTGGGGACTTAAAAGAAGTTCTACATACTCATCATCTATTCAGTATTTCACAACGTTTCTATATTTCAATTTCCTTATTCGTAAATTGACAGTTAATGCATAATTCATAATTTTAGTGAAATGAACTATGAGAGTACATACAGATAAATTATCAAGTTATTTAGGCATCTAATGGGCATTTAGTGCATATTTTTCTCTTCCAGCTCATCAATCCCATCTTTCTTCATCCTACTTAAAATTTGGTCCAGAAGTAAGAGGAAGTTTCAAGATAGTGTGATCCTCAGTTTTCAAATCTAGGCAAGTCATTTGGGATTAGTACTGATTAAAAAGGAGAGCAAATCTTCAGTTAGTAAATAAGTCATTTTAAAAATTATTTTTCAGTAGCCACATTTTAATAAAATAAGGGCTAAATTAAGCTGTGTGATACACATAAAGAATGTGTGCATATATGTACATTTAGGTAATTTTTATTATCATAAATAATATTTATAATGCATTGACAATCACCAACCTGATTAAAAAATACTCAATCCAGATTTAGTTCTTACTGGCTCCTTTATAATACTTACATGCATTATTCATTACATTACATTATATTTCCTTTGTGGAAAGTAACAAAATATTTTGTAAATGAGAAATACAGAAATACTTATTTGTCATAGTTACAAGACAGTGGAGTCTAAAATTTTATTCATTTACTTTTTTGAGATTGTAATCTAATTGCAACATCTCTCCCTTTCCTTTCATCTCCCATGTACCATTCCCTGCTCTCTTCTAATGTATACCCTTTTTTCACTAATTGCTATTGCATGCATATATGTATTGTGCATGTACATATTCCTAAACAATCTGTTAGTTACATAATATCACTTGTGTGTATGTTTTCAGTACTGACCGACTGGCACTGGAAAGCCAATTGGTGTGCTCATCCCTGGGGAGAAGCCTCTCTCCTGCTCTCAGCTTTACCTAGTTGCCTGTAATTCTGTGTGTAGGGCTGAGGACTTGTGGGCTTTTTCTGGTCCAGTTTGGTATGTTGGTTGGTATCTTTTGTTCAGCTTATGTTCAGGCAGTTACGTTGGTTTGACTTAACAGGCATAGCTTATGATGTTACTAGGAGACAAAATCTTACAGCAAAGTCTTTGATTCTCTGTCTCTTAGAATCTTTCCACCCTGTCTTCTGCAATGTTCCCTGAGCCTTAGGTGTGGGAGTGTCTTGTAGATGTACCCATTGTACTGAGCTGCACAGCAAGTCTGCATATTGATTGGTTGTGGTTCTCTGCAGTGGTCTCTGTTACAAGGATTAGTTTTCTTGAAGAGGCAAAGACTGTGTTGATCTGTGGGTGTATGTAAGGACAGCTGTTTGTAGAGTGGTGTGAGGGATTTTGCTGGTTTGGTAAATTGGTTTCAGATTCTCCTCCAGTACCCTGAGTTCACTAGCACTGAGTACTTACCTAGGTTTTTAGTGCTAGGTCGTTGATGTGGTTCATCGGCATCATCACTGGGTAGAAGCTTCCATGGTCCCTACTGGTATCGTGAAAGCTAGTCCACAGGGAGTGGGCTTCAGGTCAGTTCCAGCTGGCTCTCTGGATCCTGTTTTTGAAGTGTCTTCAGCAATAAGTACTTCACCTTCTACCTCTGGCGGGTGGGGGTTAACAAGGACAACAGCAGTAGGCTGTAAGTTTTGTGGGTCGTAGACAGCCCTGGCAAACAACTTAAAAGAGGGCTTCTCAGGTCTGGTTGTAGAGACAATTTTGGAATTTTGGTTTCTTTAAAAATACAGAAATATTATAAGAATGTGGTTTCCTTTTAATCCCAGGTGTGGGGATATGAGACTGCTTCCGACTGTCCAGAGCAGCCTTATACTCTAGCATAAGCGTGGTTTTGCCAGCTGCAGATAGTTTCTGCAATTCTGTGATGTTTGGAATTCTGGGAGCTTTTCAGAGGTTATATAAATGCTGTAGTCCTGAAAGGTGGTGTGTGTGATTGTTAGTAGTTTCTGGAGGTTGGTTGCAGTTTGCTAGTAGCTGTGATCAAAGAAGAAAAGGAAAGAAATTAGAATCAGGGATTTTCCTAATTTCTCTCCCCTCTGTCCTTGTTTCTCTCTTATCTAGTGCTAGGAGGTGAAGCTGGGGGTGGGCGATGGGATAAAGGGTGGGGAAAAGAGCCCACAAAGTTGCAAAGGTCAGCTACATCTAGTATTGCGTTTTTTTGTTTATTTTTAGAACAAGAGAAACAGTTCTGTCATGGGTTTTATCTAAATGTATCTAAAATGTTACATTCTTAGGCCTTTTTGTCAAAACTATCTTCAAGATAAAGTTTAAGGAAAAAATGTAGCATTTTCTCAGTTACAATAGTGGATAAGGATTGTGTATGATTAAGCTTCAGAAATTGATGATGAATATGATTCTTTGACTCTCTAGCTACCTGTTAATCCTATTATATGTGTATATTGTTACTATTTTGTATTATCTAGCTAATGAAACAAAAGTATGTATTTTAAGTAAAAGCTAAACATTTGCTCCTGTGACCTTTGATGAGTTTGTTATGGGAACATTTTTACTCTAGGACTAAAATTTGGATGAACATTGTATTTTGTGTGTTTTGTTGCTTTTGTGGAGTGCCTACCTGCCAAGAAAACAGAACTTGAAGTAAAAGGTCCTGGTGCATTTGTAGCAAATGAACAAATAAATTTATTTTCTTCTGATAATATACAGATTTCTCTTTCAGTGGCTGACATTTATTTTGGGTTATATTATAGGAACTTTCTTGACTCAGAGCCTTTGTAAGTTCTAACTCAAAGCCTTTGTAAGTTCTCATGTTTTGTTTTGTTTTTTTAACCATCCACAAAAGTATCTATTCTACTCATATAAACACCTATCAAAAGATAGTGCTTTAAACCAGGTGTTGTGGCACACAACTGTAATTCCAGCACTTGGGGAGGCAGAGGCAGGCAGAGTTTGAGGCCAGCCTGGTCTACAAAGCAAGTCCAGAACAGCCAGGACTACACAGAGAAACCCTGTCTTGAGAAAAAACAAACAAACCAAACCAAAACCAACAAAAGTAGTGCTTTGTACTGAACCAACAAGGTTTGAAAGGAAGGGTATCAACTTTAAAATAGTTCCTAAAATGTAAAATATGCGCAGAGGGCCCAGGTCCCATGCAGGCTCTGTGGTTGGCAGTGCAGTCTCTGAGCCCCTGTGAGCCCTGGTTAGTTGATTGTACGGGTTTTCTTGTGGTATCCTTGACCCCTCTGGTTTCTACAGTCCTTCTCCTCCTCCTGTGGGATTCCCCACGTTCTGCCTAGAGTTTGGCTGTGAGTCTTTCTATCTGTTCTCATAAGTTGATGGGTTAAGCCTCTGATGACAGTTGAGCTAGACACCAATCTATGAGACTAGCAGAATATCATTAGGAATC
Organism: Acomys russatus; assembly: GCF_903995435.1. Classification (NCBI taxonomy): domain Eukaryota; kingdom Metazoa; phylum Chordata; class Mammalia; order Rodentia; family Muridae; genus Acomys; species Acomys russatus. The sequence goes on along the minus strand of NC_067164.1, from coordinate 19,328,717 downwards.
ATTTCATTAACTTTTTTCTCTTCCCTACCCCCTTCCACCTCCCTCCCTCCTTTTCTTTCTTTTTTGGTTCTATCCTAGGTCTCTGGGTTAGCCAGCCTCTGGTTCCTGGCAGTGTCCAGGATGGGCTTCCTCTCATGGCATGAGTCTCCTCAAGCTGGACCAGTCATTGTTTGGTCACTCCCTTTTCTGCACCCCCTTTACCCAGCACATCTTGTAAGCAGGACAGATTATAAGTCGAATGTTTTGTGGGTGGGTTGGTGTCCCAGTCCTTCCACTGGAAGTTTTGCCTGGTTACAGGAGATAGCTGGTTTAGGCTCTGTATCTTCCATCACAAGGAGTCATAGCTAGTTACCCTCATTAATTCCTGGGAGTTCTCATCGCCTTAGGTTTCTAGCTTGTCCTCCCCAACTTGATTCCTTCTGTTCCCATCCCCACTGCCCCCACCTAGACCCCTCCCTCTGTTGACCAGTGATGTCTGTCTTATTTCCCCTTCACAGTGAGATTCATGTGTCCCTCCTTCAAATGTAAATCTCTTAGTGGACTCGTCTATACGATGCACGATCCCTTTATAGGCATTCTTGTAATTTGTCATTTGGGTGTTTTCATCTTTAGGACTATATGAAGCAAAAAAACTTGGTGCTGTAGGATTGTTTGCCAATTTTCCAGATTGTACTGCTAATGGATTTAGTGGGATTTTCTGTGTGCATAACTTATTATTAATTAGCTTTCTTAGGAGGAAACCTGCAGTAAGTTGTCTGCCTGCCTGTCTGTCTGTCTGTCAGTTGGTTGATGCAACAGAACTTAGAAATTCCAAACACTCATCCATATATCATCAACGGATTTCAATAACGAATAGACTTTTCAACAAATGGTGCTAGATGAGAAACTCATGCAAAACTAAACCTTGACCCATACATTTCATCAAAGTAAACTTAAAGGATCATGAGCTTAAATGTAAAAGCCAATCATCATAAAAGGTCTAAAAGAAACTAAAAAAAATAAAAAAAATAAAAAATAAAATAAAATAAAAGAAACTAAAAGAAAAAAGTGATCTCACTGTATACCTCTGGCTGTCCCAGAACTCAACATGTAGATCAAGCTAGCCTTGAACTCACAGACACTAGAATGCTGGGATTAAAGGAGAGCATTACCACACCAGGCTGAACTGCTTGTAAGTGTTGCATTTGGCTGTCTCCTCCTTCCTATTGTGTTTTATCTGGGTTTGTTTGCTTTTGTTTTGCCTGCCACATCCTATACACAACTACTGATTCCTTGTCTTTCAGATTTATCCCACTGTCATTGTATGTGTGCAGTGCGTGCCTGCACAGTAGATGTTGTCGGTTTTAAAATGTAGTCATTCTAATAGATGTGCGATCAGCTTGTTTATATTTCCTTGATGCTTAATGTTTAACATCTTGTATACTTATTTGCTTTATATTTTATATTATATGTGCTTATTTGTTTTCCATGTTTCTTGTTTAGTGAAGAATCTTTTGAAAATCTTGTGTTGTTCTATACCCCTGTATGTCAGGGTGTCTGGAGAGTGAACCCACATTCAGGGCATATGCTCTATCCTGAGATATAAGTGTAGTGCCTTTTGAAAAATTAGATTGTTATATTTTGTGAGTTCTTTGGAATGCTTTTTCTATAATGTTGCCCAATTGTTCATGGAATGTATTTCTTTATTAGTAGTTTTCTTAAACAGATAATTTTTTTCTTTTAGGTCTTTGTTTAAATTAAGGACATTTTTCCTTTAGTTTCTTTTTTTTTTTTTTTTTTTTTTTAATTTTTTATTTATTTTTAATGCATCGTATGTCTGCGGGTGTCAGATTTTGGAGTTACAGACAGTTGTGAGCTGCCATGTGGGTGCTGGGAATTGAACCCGGGTCCTCTGGAAGAACAGTCAGTGCTCCCAACCGCTGAGCCATCTCTCCAGCCTTCCTTTAGTTTCTTTTAGACCTTTTGTACTGATTGGTTTTTACATTTAAGCTCCAGGTTCTGTTGCATTGAATTATACTCTGTTAGAGTAGCTTCTGATAAGTCTTGAAAATAAAAATGTGCACATGTAAATTTATCTGATTTTTTTTTTTTTTTTTTTAAACAAGAAGAGGTGCTTGAGAAGAAATAGTTTTGGCCCGTTTTCCATATATTTTAGAATCAGCCCCCCCCCCCCCCAAATGAGGAGATATACTCTCAGGTGAATAGATGACTTAAGCCAAGAAGAGTCACTTGAGACCTGTGGAAAGAAGTGAGGGCTGTCATGACTGTCTAATGAAATAGAAAGCACATATGAAAAGAGAAGGTAGAAAGCCGGTGTGCTAGTTGCTTTTCTTGTCTTAGTGACCAAATACTTGCTACAAACAACTTTCTTTTTCTTTTCTTTTTTTGTTTGTTTGGTTTTTTGTTTTGTTTTTATTTTCTTGAAGACGGGGTTTCTCTGTGTAGCCTTGGCTGTCCTGGACTTGCTTTGTAGACGAGGCTGGCCTCCAACTCACAGACTATCTTTCCATTACAAACTCAACACACATGAGTTAAGAAAACTAAAGGAGCTGGGCGAGGTGGTACATGCCTGTAATCCCAGCACTCAGGGAGGCAGAGGCAAGTGGATCTCTGTGAGTTTGAGGCCAGCCTGGTCTACAAACAAACAAAAAAGAAAAGAAAAACCATTTGCTATTAGTTTAAGTTAAATATACCTGTATGTGTTAACCTGATTGTTCTCAATCTCATTCTCAGCATAGGATATTTGAAATTTGTTATCCCTGTTTAGGGAGCTCTATTCTTTTCAACTTCTTTACTATTGTTGTCTATTATTCATCATTTTCTCCCTAGACAGGGTTTCTCTGTGTAGCTTTGGCTGTCCTGGACTCGCTGTATAGACCAGACTGGCCTCGAACTCACAGTAACCCACCTGCCTCTGCCTCCTGAGTGCTGGGATCAAAGGCGTGCGCCACACACCTGGCCATCATTCTTACTCTTTATGATAAAGATGTTTTCCTTTTCAACATTTATTATTTCAATCTAATAACAGAATAAAACAATGCAACCATTTGAAGGAGGAAATAATTATAAAAAGAAATGTCATTGTTTATAGGATTATTTAAAAGTAATATATTCGTATCTGTTTTTCAAGTAATGAGACATTGAAGCATTAGGACATGGTACAATAAATGATAGCAGTAGATATATACACTGAATAATTCTTCCTCCTCCTCACAGGGTCTCCCTGGCAGGTCTGGAACTCCCTGTGTTGACTAAGCTGGTCTCAGACTGAGATCCGCCTCTCTCTGCCTCCTGAGTGTTGGGATTAAGGACATGAATGATGAATCCCTACCCCGTGAAAGCAACTAATTAATTAATTTTTAGATAGTCTTCTTTTTAGTCAGGACTGACTTCAAACTCTTCAGTCTCCTGAATTCTGGGATTAAAGATATGTACTCCCATGTTCAGTAACTAAATACCTCTTGAATAAATGTTAAATGGGTTAGAAACATGGTACCCCAAAAGTTGAAAGTATGTTTTCTTCATAATGAATGAATTATCATAAACCTACACGGGTTTTGCTTTGTTTAAAGTGATCACAGACTTTGAAACATCAGAAACTTGGAATAAAGTTCCTTTTAAATGCTTGTTTTGTGGAGACATTGTAAAATGTATCATCAGTGATCAGTGCCATCCAGAGACCTGTACTACAGGGAGTGGAATTGCTAATGGAACTGTTATTTATCTCAGAATGTCTTATAAGTTCTTGGATTGCTGTCGATCTTTAATTGATCCTACTATATGCAGTGTCATTTGTAAGGCACCTTTTTTTTTTTTTAAAGTATCAGCTGATTTAAAGATAATAGTGGGTAATGTGCCTTTTTCAGGTAAGATGTAAATTTTGTATTAAAAAAAATAACTAGTGGTCAAATACAGGTATTGATTAGGAAATAAAAACCTCAAAAAATAACTTCAAAAATTTATACTGCAAATATTTTGTTTGCATAAATAAGGTAAACCTAGACTTACTTTCTCAGAAAGAAACCCTGTAGTGTTTAAAACCAGAGAGTAACAGAGCGGTGGTGGTGCATGCCTTTAATCCCAGCACTCAGGAGGCAGAGACAGGTGGATCTCTGTGAGTTCGAGGCCAGGCTGGTCTACAAAATTAGTCCAGGACAGCCAAGCCTACACAGAAAAACCTTGTCTCAAAAAACCAAACCAAACCAACACCACCAACAAAAACTCAGCAAGAATCTGGCAAAGAATAATTCATGTGTTCACCTTCAATCTCCTTGTTTTGGAGACAAGCTCCCCCCGCCCCCCTTTTTTTTTGTTTGTTTGTTTTGTTTGACTTGCTTTGTAGACCAGGCTGGCCTCAAACTCACAGCGATCCACCTGCCTCTGCCTCCCGAGTGCTGGGATTAAAGGCGTGCGCCACCACAGCCAGCTTGCTGAGACAAGTCTTCCTGTGTAGCAGACGCTGACCTTATACTTCTGATCCTTTTGTATCTATTACGTTCTGAGATTAGAAGAATACTTCATGGTCCTTGGTGTTTTGCCTTCTTTAATCATTGAGAATAGATGCCATTATATGACAACCTTTTTGCAGTTTCTCTAAAAACAGACATATCATACAGGCTTACAGTTTTTGCTAGCTTTTGTATGTGAGGTAATCATTGAGTATCTTTGTAGAAACTGTGCGTGTTTAATGACTTGTTCCTTAGCTTTGGAGTGTTAGAAATCTTTTCATTGTGATTACTCTTGATGATGTGCAGCATTCTCTACTGTGCTGAACCACAGAGACAATAAATTTCAACTGGTAAGAAGGTAGCTGTGGCTTAATACAGAAGACTTAGAGGTTTGCACACACTTGAGGGAAAGCTAAAAAGCAGTAATAAACTTTCTTATTCAGGACAAATAATTACTCTCGACTTTTACAGTGGGGTGTCCACGGGCTGTATAGGTGGTGGTGTAAAGAACAAAACAGATGAAGTTCAAAGCACCTGTGTAGTTAATATTTGGAGAACTGCATACAGGGTTTTCCCTAGTGTCTTACAGGGCTAAAGACTGAGGTTAAATTGTTGTTAAGGGACTTTTAGTTTTCTTTGTTATGTAATCAGGGCTTCCAGGTTGACCTGATGTTAGGATCCTTGTAAAAATTGGAAACTTGGCAAAACCAATTTAACATTTTACCTCAAGGGTACAGACGTTAGGCCCTTGTTAGCATCCATGAGGCCAGGTTTGATGCCTGCCACTGTAAGAACAAAATATACAAAGCAAGGACAACAATAAGTAAACACACAGAAACAAAAGCAAAAACCTGTGCAGCTGGGTATGGTGGCACATGTCTATAATCCCTGCATTTGGAAAGCTAGATCAGGAGGATTAGGAACATAAGTACTACACTGTGAGACTGAGGCCAGTCTCAGATAGACAGTGAGAGCTGTGTAAAACAGTCCCCTCCACCAACACTAAAACTGCTTCCTCCTCATCCTCAAAAGAAAATATGAAGAATTAGCTGTTAGTGTTTTCTAAAATAAACCATTTCCCTTTCTTTGGATGAAAGCTGCTCACCACTCAGTATTTAAACCCTAGACTGGTTTGTGTGTGCAGTTATTAGGAAACATGATCAGCATCACATTTACAGATTTGTTATGTCTGAATTACTATTTTAATAATTTTCATTTATTTTTATTTAGCATGTTTACAAGATGAATATTGACTAAAGACCAAAGCAATTTGGGAGGGAAAGGCTTATTTGATTTTATACTTCCCCCTCACATTATTACAAGAAGCTAGGGTTAGAGCTCAAAGAGAGACCTGGAGGCACAGACCAGGGAGGATTGCTGTTTTCTGCTCTGCCTTCTTTGCTTGCTCAGCCTGCTTTCTTATACCACCAAGCATCACCTTCCCATAGGTGGCATATGGGCCCTTCCACATCAGTCATTAATCAAGAAAATAGCAACTAGAGACTTGCATACAGGCAGTCTCATGGAGGCTGTCTTAGGGATGCTACTGATAGGATAAAATGCCATGACTCAGAAGCAGCTTGCGGGTGAAAGGGTTTATTTCATCTGCACTTCCACATCACAGCTGAGCAAAGAACTCAAGGAATCTAGAGGCAGGAACTGAAGCAGAGACCATAGAATAATACTGCTTACTGCCTTGTTTCTCTTGGCTTGCTCTGTTTGTTTGTTTGTTTGTTTTTACATACCACAGGACCACCTGCTCAGGAGTGGTGGCACCACTCAACAGTAGGCTGGACCTTTCAACACCAATGATTAGCTATGAAAATGCCTTATAAACTTGCCTATAGGACAGTCTTTTTTTTCCTTTTAGACAGGAATTTTCTGTGTAGCTATGGCTGTCTTGGACTCACAGAAATCTGCCTACCTCTGCCTCCCCAAGTGCTGGGATTACAGGTGCCATCATGCTCAGCTGCCTACAAAACAATCTTAAGGAACTATTTTCTCAATTAAGATTTTCTCTTTCCAGATATGTCTAGATTTGTATCAAGTTCACAAAAACCAGCCAGCACAGAGACATTTTCCCAACTGAGGTGCTTTCTCTTTTCAGATGGCTCCATCTGGCTTGTGTGACGTTGGTAAAATCTAGCTTGCACAATGTATAATGTTGATCATATTCCTGTTAAATTTTATTATGATGACATAATGTTAATGAAACGTGCTTTTCATCCATCCTTACTGTAGATAAGGATTATGTATCATGTGCTTGTTTCTGGGTCTTTTTGCTTTGCTAAGTACTTATTTTATATAAATTTAGAATGGAAAAATACCCACAGAACTCACTTGTTATACTATATAGAAAATAAAGATTTCAGTAGCTGAAAACTTTGAGAACTATTTAAAATAAGCCAATGTGGTAGACATCAAGTTTTCTCTTGGTGAAAAATGCTTATATTTCTGTACTTTATAAATAATTGTATAACATTCATTGAAAAATAGGCATCATTATTATTATTACTAGAGTTTTGGGGTTCCAACTGGGTTGCCATATAATACTGAGAAAATTAGGGGGCCCTTTTGAGTTCTTAGTGTCATGAATAAAAGAATTTAAGAATGAACTTAAATGAAAGTTCAAGGGCAATTTTATTACAGTTTAAAGGAAAAACATCCCAGGGCAGGCAAGTGTAAATCCTCGGCAGTTTCCCGGAGAAGGGAAGAAAAAAAAGTCATGTCCTTAAAGCTGCCATGGAGGTCAGATGCAGCCACATGGCAGGGACAGGGAGCTTTAGGAAAAGACTAAGGAAACCCAAAGTATTAAAAAAGCATATTTTCATTCTGGGCAGCATTCAAAAGAGAGAGAAAGAGAAAAGAACATGGCAAAGTTATAGCTTTCTAACTTAGGGATCAGGAAAGTAGGCAGACCGGTCAAACTTCATGGTCGCTTATAGTGACTGCAAGGGGCAGGGAGCAGGAATTGAAAATTAAGGTTTGTTTTTCTTTCTTTCTTTTTTTTTTAATTTATAGCTTAATTTATTCCATCTATTTTCTCTATCTATTTAGCATGGCTCAATTTGAGCCGTTGTAGGTGTGGTCCCTTGGCCAGGTGATACTGGAATGTTAAATCTCTACCTACGCCAGAGGTTGTGTTTTCTTGACCAGAAAGATTTTTTTGTACTCTAACATTGTAACTCCAAATAGCACAATATGATGAGATTGAAGAGTTAACGTAGGGACTGAGGAACTTTACTGTGGAAAAATCAATACATAACAAAAACTTGCTCTCTACTTCTTTAAGTACAGGGAAAATGACATGAGAAACTTCTATTGTGAGTGTAATAACTAGCTTTGACTTCTTGGTGCATGCTGGAATACTACCTCATTTTATTTTTGATATGTAACAGATTTTAGACCTCCTGAAAGTAACTTTCACATTTGGAATAGTATTTAACTTAGAACTAGCCACAGATTACGGTACTTGACTTAAGGGCACATGTGAGAAAGAACAAAGAAATATAAGCAATGAACCAACTGTAGACCTGAGGATGCAGCCTAGTAGTAGAACTCTTACATGGCATGTGCCAGGTCCCTGGGTTAGGTCTATTACTGACAAAGTAAAAAATCAACTCGCGCGTGTGTGTGTGTGTGTGTGTGTACACTCTGTGATAAGGATAACACATAGGTATTTAATTAGACTCACGTGGCTTTCCCATTAGCTGTTGTTTGATCTGAAGTGGGTTTTTTCTTCTGTCTGTTAGCAAAGAAGTAAGTTTTACATTGGACCCCTCAAAGTATATTCAGTGCTTTTTGTCATCTGCTTCATAGTTAGCACATTTGAAGTGGTTTTATGATTGATTTTGCCACCATCAGTGATTGATTTGTGCTGTGGTTATGGAGACAACACATGAATTTGTGTCAGTTGGCATGGCTCTGTGGTTTATCTAATAGTTTTGAGAGTAAAAACGAGTGACAAGTATTACCTCAGAACAACAGGTCTAAATTAAGACTGACTCCAGCAAATCAAGATAGGCACTTAGCCTGATGAGGATGTGTTGGTAGAAAGTAATAGAAAACAAAACTCAGTTTGCTGTGTGTGAGTGCTGTGTCTGTGATTCATTGAGGAATCAGCCTTTTTTCTGTCTTTAAGACCGACTTATGAGGGCAGCTTTCCTTGTAGTGGGAAGGCTGTGTGGAACAATCTGGGCTATAGCCTACTTTGTTTATGATCAGCAGGAGTGAGGATCCTGCTTCTTCCACAGACATAGGCTGAGTCTCAAGTATTGTCTAAACTAATGCCAGTGTCAAGGGAAAAGGATGTGCTGTTAGTCATAGGTATAAAATATCGGAGCATTACTCAAATGGAAGGACAGAATTGCATGATTTCTTTTAGATTAGTTGGAGTTCCATTAAGGAAACTTGTTTTAAGATCAGCTTTTCTAGCAAAGCAGTGCTGCTTAGCACAGGGGAAGGAACTGGGGAGTGACAGTGTTCTCTGCAGAGTCTAGTATGGTTGCTCATTTACATTTTCCCTTAGGTGTCTGTTAATGAGTTTCTGTAAAAGCTTAGAATATTGTGGTGTTTTTCCTTACATGAGAAGATATAGTATAAAATAACTAGCTTCGTGCGGTGGTTCAAGAGTACACCAGGTCACGTTACTGGGGGAAAAGCATTTCTCAGAAGAGTTATTAATGCCATGGAGAGAGGGGCTCTGAGTAAGTTCAGGCCACAGCACCAGAAACAGTGTGGTGGGTTCTCTGAAGAGAATCAGAGTCCACTTAGTGGAGGAGTGAGATTCTTACACCTTCTGAGACTGAGCAGGTTCAGCTGCAGCCAGGCCCTCAGCTTCCCTGGCAGGAGACAGGAAAGGGGGAACGGAACAGGTTATGGCACCCCTCTGACATAAACTCATTTCTCAGGTGATAGGCCCTGAGAGTGGCAAGTCTGCTTGCTCTGGACTCACAGACGCTGTCCTAGGAGGGTGCCTTTGAGTATTTGTGAGAGTCTTACAGCAAAAGCAGAGAAAAAGAAAACTCAGCATCGTCTTTCCTTTTTTTTTTCTATACTATGTAATATTTTTTATTTACCTTTTATTTTCTCATATTAATCCACATTGATTTTCTCCCTTTTCCCCAAATGACTGATTTCCTCAAATAACTATACCAATGATTTTTAAAAAGCAGTGTGTATGTGGCGGGGGCCGGAGGGGGTCTTGTGCGTGTGTGGGGTTCTTGGCCTTGAACTCAGGATGTTAGAATTATGCAACAGGCACTTTAACTACCTGAGCCATCTTGCTGGTCTTGACTGTAATAATTATTGATTTTTTTTCCCACAGACTAATAGGGATGCCAAAGGAAAAATATGATCCTCCAGATCCTCGCAGAATTTATACCATCATGTCAGCAGAGGAGGTAGCCAATGGGAAAAAATCTCACTGGGCAGAATTAGAAATCTCGGGTGAGTGAATCTGAAGCATTTAATCTGCAATATAATAGCAACAATTGTGAAGAGTATTTCTGTATTTATAGACTCTTTGTTGTTGTGTTTTAACCGAATAAGCTAATTAGAAATATGTAAGAATTCTGAGGCACTAGTGTTTTTTTGATCTTTTAAAATATCTTCCCTTTCTTTTGAGATTGTCTTGAGCAAGGATAGTGATCTGCATTACATTTAAAGATATTCAGAGTTCAGTTTCTGAGTAAAATTAGGTTCTATAATATCATAAATCTTGTGTTGGCTTTTTAGAGTAATTTTTTGCAAATTAAAGTCTTTGATATCCTTCTATTATCTCAGTGCTGGCAAAGAAGGAAACCTAACTACTCTATCTGTGTAAAGATAAGATATTTGCTAGCTATGAATAGAACATGCTCAGAATTTGTTAAAGTAGAATATGATTTGAAAAACTTGTAACAAACCCTCTGTGAAAATGAAAAAAAAAAAATCAAAGTAAAACTGAAGGACATTGTATAAAATATCCAACTGATACACTTCAAAGTTATCATGATTGTGAAAAAACAAAAAGAGAAAGTGCCTTAAGTCAGAGAAGTGTTAAAGAGACATGATAATTAAAATAGCTTGAATTGGATTATAGGAAAAAATATATAAAAACTGGTAAATTTTGAATAAAACCTGAAGTTTTGTTACTATCACTGTATCAATGTGAGATTCTTACTTTTGATAAATATATCATGTCATATAAGATTCTAATGATAGGGGATTGAAGCATATTACCCCATATTACCTTGGCAATAAAATTATTATAAAATTAAGCTATTAAAATAGAAGATAACTGTTTTCTTTTATGAATTGCCACAATACAGATTATATGTAGAATGTGGTCAGTGTCCTGCCCTATTGGGATTACAGTATCAGCAGCAAGACTTAACTTGTACATATCACTAAAAGGGATCTGGCTAGATGAATGAATGTTCATCATTCTGATAGGAGCAGTCCACACCGGTCAGTTCAAGATTTCTCAACCTCAGCTTACTGACAGTTTGGGTCCTATATACAATCCTTTGTGCTGGAGGTTTTTCGTGTATAGTATAGGGGGGTTAGTAGCTTACTTGGATTTTACCTAGCAGATACCCAGAGTTAGTTACATCAACCCAAAATGCCAAAGTCCTTTGAGGAACAGAATTCCTCTTGATTGGTATGTTTGAGATTGTTATGTTAAACCCTAAATTAATGGAAGTTTCTCTTTTACCCATAGCTTCATCATTGACTACTTTGTTTTTCTATTAAAATGCAAATCCTACTGACACTTTGTATTTCATTATAAATAGGAGGAAAGAGTCTAGTGTAGAAACAAGAACCCTGGATAGACATAAGCATTGAGCCTAGTCATACAAAGACATAACATATCCCTTTGAGACTTTATGTTCTCTAGCTTCCATTGATATCTCTCATCTAAATGTTTTTTTTTGGAAAGTGATATATAATTAAACAATTACTTTATGGGTCTGGAGAGATGGCTCAGCTCTTCTAAAGGACACAGATTTGGTTCCTAGCACCCACATCAGGTGGCTGGCTCGTAAGCACTTGTGACTTCAGCTCTTGGGGAAGCTAATAACTCTGGCCTCTGAAAGCACCTGCACTCATGGGCACATACCCATAAACACAGATATATGTATACACACACACACACACACACACACACACACACACACACACACACACACACTTGTCTAGAACTAAAATACATCTTAAACGTGATCACTTTGCTTTCTTATCATTTTTATATAAATTATGCTTTATAATAAATAATTATAATTGGCCTGGAATGTCTCTCATTTGTCTGGCATTTGTAAAACCTTATCTTGGGGTTAGTTTCCAGCACCAAATAAACTGGGTATGGTGATGTATGCCTGCAGTCTTACCACTTGGGAGATAGAGGCAAGGGGATCAGAAAGACAAGGTCTATCCTCAGCCAAGGTCCATCCTCAGCCTCACAGCAGCAGCGGCCATTCAGGGCTGCGTTAGATTCCATCACAAAACAAAACAGTAGTAACAACTTAGGAGATAACATAACATTCTATTTTATGAAACCCTAGGCTACACGATTTGCCCAGACCTATATTGCTAATAAGTGGTAAAAGTTAGAACTCTGAAACGGGTCTTATGATTTAGTACATGCTTTATAACCCATTGCTCACAGACCTTAATGTGAAACTGTTTTCCTTAAGTATGTTGCATTTAATGTAAAACCTTAAAGTATGGTTGCTAATCTCTAACTTAAAACATCAGAAACTTAGGGAAGATATTTCCTTTAGTGACACAGCAGTTTTCCTGGTGGCTAATCTAAGGCTGGTTTTAAATAATAATAATTCACTGTTTATTTAAAGTTTGTTAACCAACCCAGGCCCTGGATATAGATATATCTTACACTCATAATTTTCATGGAGTGTTTGAGGAATATTTCTGTTACAAAATAGGCAAGCCTATTTTACCACTGAAGTTCAATTCAGCCTCCAGTTTGGCTCTGAAAGAGGTCTCAGTCAGCTTCCATCAGCTTTCTCTCTCTCTCTTGTTCACTTTGACATTTCTCTCTCTCTCTCTCTCTCTCTCTTTCTCCCTTCCCTTCCTTCCCCCTCCTCTCCCCTCCATCCCTCCATTCATCCATCCCATGAAAAAGAGTGACTGTTGAAAATAGAGTGAAATTAAAGGAGGATAGATGTTTTAGCAAATCACATAACTTCAAATACAAAGTTGAAAATGTCAAAGATACAATGATATCTGTGTGTATTTGCCACCTTTTCTAGCACTTGCCAGGTCTTGGAATTCATATTTTATCTTGGGTCTAGAATTTATGCTTTGGTGTTTTGCCTTCTAGGTAGAGTGCGGAGCTTGAGTACATCGCTTTGGTCGTTGACACACCTGACAGCACTGCACCTAAATGACAACAACCTTGCTCGCATTCCGCCTGATATCGCCAAGCTTCAGAACCTGGTTTACCTGGATCTGTCATCCAATAAACTCAGAAGTTTACCAGCAGAACTAGGAAACATGGTGTCTCTCAGGTGAGGAGACAGGAAAGACACGATTCATTATATAAAAGTACAAATCTGCCAGATAAGAAAGTTATGGGAGGCTATTTTATGGTGGGATTTCCATGTCTGTGAAGATCAAAAGTTGGAAATGGTCTTAAGCACAGTGTGTGAGTTGCCCTCCATTTAATATTTCTTTTCCTTCGCGTTGTAGGTTCTGCTGTGAGTTTCTTTTGACAGCCTTGAGATAGGTGGAGGTTAAAAGTCTTACTGTAAAGTCAAGTCTGATAAGACTAATCAGAAAGACTTCAGAAAATATGATTTGCTCATAAATGAAACTTTCAGGAACAAACTTCTATTATAAAATGCATGTTTATATTTTTATTACAACTCTTTATTGAAATCTAAAAACTTGATTAAAATGGATTTATAGTTGAAGAATCTTTAAGACTTCCTTCTTGAGGCAGGGTCTTGCCCGTGGCGCCCCAATGGCCTCAGTTTCTAGTAGTTCTCCTCTGGCCTTCCAAGTCTGCAAACAGCAGGCATGTGCCACTGCGCTGGCAACATTTGCTATAGGAGAAAACGTTTTAGAATCTTATTAACTGTTTCCAAAACAGGAATTTCTTTTTTATCTTATCATCTACTGAGTAATAGGGTTTTTTTTTTTTTTAAAGTTGCGCTTACATGTTTAAAATGATTAACTATTATTTATTTGTTCCTTTGCCATCCCCTAACTGGTTATATGAATGCTTACCTTTTTTTTTTTTTTTTTTTTTTTTTCCCTTTACTAATAAAAGTTTTTTTTTTTTTTTCATAATCTGTTCAAAATTTCAGTTACAAACTTAGATCTTATCTGTGTTATTTCTTTTCTGGCTTTGTCTTTGCTGATTTGTTCCTATCTTTTCTTTATTTTGTACTTTAGTACATAAATTCTGTGTTAATGATTGTTCTCCAGAGTTCTCTTCTTTTCTTTTTCAAGACAGGATTTCTCTGTGTAGCCTTGGCTGTCCAGGAACTTGCTTTATAGACCAGGCTGGCCTTGAACTCAACAAAGATTTGCCTGCCTCTGCCTGTGCCTCTGCCTCCTGAGTGCTGGAATTAAAAGGCTTGCCACCACCACTGCCCAGCTGTTTTATCTTTCCATATTTTCTTCTTTTCTTTTTTAAAATATAAAATTTATGTGTTTGTTTCTGTATGTGAATTTGCATAAGTCAACAGCCTGCATGTGGAGATCAGAGGACAGCTTTATGGGAGTCCTTCACCATATAGCTTAGGTAGTCAGGCTTGGCATCAGATGTCTTTACCTACTGAACCATCTTGCCAGTCCACTTTTCATGTTTTCTGTTTAATCACCATTAGCTTCTGCTTTACACTACCTTGTTCTGAATTTCCCTTAGTGTTTTTTTTCCTCATACTATTTTGGCATAACTTGGTATTAATAGATGGCATGGGCTATAGAATGAGTAAATCACAGAAATATATAATATATAATAATTGTAGCACTTTAATAGTAGTGCATAGCATTTTGAGATTAGTGTGAAGAAATGCTTTGAATGTAAATATCACTCATCATGTGTTAGAAGAAAGACTAAGAATGGCAAATGTAGGTATTAATAAAGCATGTTATATTATACTCAAACCTTTTTTTAATATATTTTTTACAACAGGGAATTGCTTTTAAATGACAATTATTTACGGGTTTTGCCTTATGAACTTGGCCGGCTCTTCCAGCTACAAACTCTAGGTTTAACAGGTGAGTTACTTATAAAAAAAAAAAAATAATATTAATACTTAGTGTTGAAATACTATGATATCTTTTAAAGGTCACTTTGTTAAGAGTATAAGTCAATTTGAGTATGACTGAGAATATGAGGAGGATTTGTGAAAGGCATTAGAAATGTAATAGTTGAAATATTTTGTTTTCTCACTTCTCTCCTCCCCATTTTCCTCTGACTCCTCTCTCCTCTTTCCCTCTTTTTATGGAGATGCGGTTTTATACTCTAGCCCAGGCTAGCCCGGAACTCTTATATTCACTTTGTGTTAACCTCCCAAATGTTAGATTAATGTGAACCACCACTCTCAGATTAATTTTATTTTCTATATGCTAAATCTTATAGACTTAAAACAGTTGTCTAGCTAGAGGAGGACGATGGGGCAGGTCTCTTGATTGAGAAGTCATAGAATGTTTGTATTAGTTTTCTAAGCTTAGAATCATGAGTTAAGACATTAATAAGTTCTAACCTTCATAATTAGGATTGCTTCTAATGAGAATAATTCTTTGTTTAATACTTGTAGAGCAGCTATTTTCTACATTGTGATTTATTGATAGAGAGCCCATTAATGATAAATTGCCAATTTAAAGTTGAACCTAGAAGTCTTACGTTTTAAGCCAAACAATATTCTTGAAATATCAAATGTAAATATTTATTACTTTCATATAATTCTCTGTTACCTTGCACATCCCTAAAAATGTATGCTGTATTACTAACTGAATGGATTGTTCTGATTATTTCTAAGTTTTACTGTCCTTTGTTTTAAAGTGTTAAGTATTAAAACTCGTGTTTCTAGGGCTGAGTATTTAACTCAGTTGTGAAGTGCTTGTTTGATCTTCAGCAACACCAAAAACAAAACAGAAAACCAAAGTAACTACTGTTTGGCCTGTCTTATCGTAGTGGCAGCTTTGTCTACTAACACAAGTTCATTAAAATCTCTTCTTGATCAGTCAAAATTGTCAGACTAGATAAAAGAAAAATGATACTCATTTATGTGCCATTTACAGGAAATAACAATTTGAATTAGTAAGTTAAAAAATATCTACTTAGGTAACTACTCTGTTAATCAGTTGTTAGCTATTCTTCACCAACTGTAAGAGGTTTGTTTTTGCCTATGGAAACATTCCTCTAACTAAACCTCAGTTAGTTCTATAGTATATTTTGATTAAATAGTGTTTGTTTTTCTTTCCTTTTGAGTTTTAAGTATTTATACATGTGTAACAAGATGTTTTAAGGATATAATTCATTTATTTGTTTTTTTACATAATACACATAGTCTGACGGTAGTATGATTTTGTATTGTTTTTTGTCTGTTTGCTTGCTTTTCTTTTCTTTTTTCATATATATAGCGCTAGGATTATAGGTTGCCATCATTTCCAGCTGCATTTTTGAATTCTCATTTTTCAATAGGAATGTTCAACCTGTATTAAGGGGTTTTTTTTTGAGGATCTGATTAGTGTTCATTCGGTTCCAGTTTCTGTTCAAGTGATTATATACAAAGGGCAGAGAATTTTTAGAAAAGAAAGCTAGAGCTTTTCCTGCCTTTCAAAACTTTTTTCTTAAGTAGTTTGAAGCAATGAAATGTCCTTAACAAATGGCAGCTTTACCCAGGTATGGTGGCTCACGCCTTTAATCCCAGCACTTGGGAGGCAGAGGCAGGTGGTTCACTGTGAGTTTGAGGCTAGCCTGGTCTACAAAGTGAGTCCAGGACAGCCAAGATAACACAGGGAGACCCTGTCTCGTAAAAACAAATGGCAGCTTTCTACACACAGGAACATAACTTTTGAAATGATTTCTAAGTCAGTTTTTTTCTTTTGTTGGTTTTGTTTGTTTGTTTGTTTGTTTTTAGCTATTTTGTAGTAGTTAACATATAATGAAAAATGTGAGTGAAACATTTGACAGTGCTGTGAGATATAGTGTGAATGAGCAGCCTATGCTTGCAGCCTTGACATCTTCACTGCTTTTCCTTCTTTGGAACCATAGTTACTGAAATTTTCATAATGATTTGTGTTGTCCTTTTCTAACAGTCTAATTTTTAGAAGTATATGTTGAGATCTGAGGAATCTGTTTGGAGGATAAGTTATTTGAAAAATTCAGGAAAGCCTAATATTTTTATTGGCTTAAAATTTTTTTCATATGGTATAGTTTTATCATATTCTTTCTCCCTCCTTAAGCGCTCCCAGATCCTCCTACTCACCTCCCTACAACCAGAGCTATGGCAAGACAGTAAGCTGAAAGTGTTTCTCTTAAATCACTTAAAAGTCCAACTGTTGCTGTAGAGGGATGGTTCAGTAGGTAAGAGCACTCTGTCTCTTCCAGAGAATCAAAACCCATATTAGGTGCCTCATGCTGCCTGAAAATCCAGCTTCAGGCTATTAGGCCTCCTTCTGGCCCCTGCAGGCACCTGTACCCACGCGCACATTCACTCACAGAGAAGTACATACAATTAAAAAACAAAATAAGCATTAATTTCATTTTTAACTTAATTTAATCATTAATATTTAATTTTATGAGGAGAGGGAGGGAGGGATTTAACCAAATGAGTTTAAAAAAAAAACAAAACATTTATGGTTCTGAAAGTTTCATTTCTACTTTGATAATATTTCACATAATTTATCAAAATGCCTTTACCAAAATAATACCGTGTTTCTCATTTTTTTAAATAAAAGCTTAAATAATATTTCCATTCCAGTCATGGCCCAACTTTTAATATGCCTTATGATTTACACACTGCTGAATTTAATTTGATAATGTCTGTTAACTGAAGAGAGAGTGGGCACAAACTTTTAATCCCAGCACTCAGGAGGCAGAGGGAGGCGGATCTCTGTGTGTTGAGTTCAAGGCACAGTTTATGCTAAGAAATAGCTATTTTTGTTTGCCTGTTTTCATGCACAGTGGCTGACATAGTGCAATTGAGTAATCCTAGCTAGGGTTCATCATGTTTCAGGAGAGCAGCAACTACTATAGCAAGCTGCATGAAGCTAGTTATGCTTTCCTCGGGGAACAGGTACATGGCAGGTACACTGTGGTTGCCTGGACTTACTTAGCTGCCTGCGTAAACAGTTACAGGAACTTACTAGTAGAAACAGATAAACCTCTAAATGAGGACGGTGCACTAGGAAAGCGTAGGAGTTGGTTCCCAAAAATACAATTTAAGGATTTTTTTTCTCCTGTAATTATACTACCATAGTTTTGAATGTCAGGTTCCTTATCTATCTTGAGTTGATTTTTCTGCTTGGCAAAGGAGATCTAGTCTCATTCTAAGTCAGTTTTGTTGCTTGATACCAGTTTATTATGCATGGGTTATATATATTCAGAACTTTTTTTTCTGTGAAGTTTTTGCAGTTTGTTTTTTGCATATAGTAGTTCATAATAGTTCTAATGATCCACTGATATTTCTGTGGTATTGGTTATAATACTACCTTGTTCATCTTTTTATTTACTGAGATCTTCTATTTCTTTAGTACACATAAGGTTTATTTATTCATTTGTATTTTAAAGTATTTGTTTGTGAATATTTATTTTTAAGTTTTTATTTAAGTCTCATCTGTATTATTTCTTTCAGCCTATTAAGTCTGAGCTCATTTGCTTTTTCTTGTTCATCAGTAAGTTCCTTCTATCACATTAGTTTTGGTAGTGTTGTGTTTCCATTTATATTTCAAGAAATGCTTAAGTTTTTTTTTTTATAAGTCCTTAAACTACAAGATTTGGAAGACATGCTATTTAACTTTTATATATTCATATAATTTCTGTGGTTCTTCCTTTTAAAACATTATGTGGTCAGAGAAAACATGTAATTTTGTATTTCTCAACTTCTTGAGAAGTGTTTTGTGGCCTCATGTTATGGGCTATCCTGGTGAATGTTCTTTGTGCTCTGCAGTAGAGTAAAACATTCTATAAATGTCTGTTAGGCGCATTTGGTCTACAATATCCTTGAACTCGCATGTTTCTGTTCTCTCTCTGCTAGTTCTGTCCCTTGGTGCTCATGGGATAGTGAAATTTGGTGTTCAATGCATGTGTATTATACAGTTGTTGCATATTCTTGTTCTTATCTTTATATAAAGATCTTTTTCTTTTGTAATTTTTAAATTTAAATTCTGATATAAATACAGCCATGCATTCCTGGCTTCCAATTCCATGGAGTATCAGCTCTCACCGCCAACACTTTCATTTTTTAAAAATGCCGTTTATCAGAAACTAAGCCGAGAAATAACATCATTAACCAATGCCATGGGTCAAATGGATCTAACAGATATCTATAGAACCTTTCACCCAAACAAGAAAGAATATACCTTCTTCTCTGCACCCCATGGAACCTTCTCCAAAATTGATCACATCGTAGGTCACAAAGCAAGCCTCAATAGATACAAGAGGATTGAAATAATACCTTGTATCCTATCAGATCACCATGCTCTTAGGCTGCAATTCAACAACAACAGAAATAACAAAAAGCCTACACATACGTGGAAACTAAACAACTCTCTGCTAAATGACACCTGGGTCAGGGAAGAAATTAAGAAAGAAATCAAGGAGTTTCTGAAATTCAATGAAAATGAAGAAGCAACATACCCAAATTTGTGGGATACATTGAAAGCGGTGCTAAGAGGAAATTCATAGCACTAAGTGCCTTTAAAAAGAAATTGGAAACATCGCACATAAGCATCTTAACAACACAACTGGAAGCCCTAGAAAAAAAAGAAGCAGAAACACCCAAGAGGAGTAGACGCCTGGAAATAATCAAACTCAGGGCTGAAATTAACAAATTAGAAACTAAGAAAACAGTCCAAAGAATCAACAAAACCAACAGCTGGTTCTTTGAGAAAATCAACAAGATAGACAGACCTTTAGCCAAACTAACTAAAAGGCAGAGAGACAGTATTGAAATCAACAAAATCAGAAATGAAAAGGGAGACATAACAACAGACACTGAAGAAATTCAAAGAATCATAAGATCCTACTTTGAAGGCATATATGCCACAAAATTTGAAAATCTAAGGGAAATGGACGATTTTCTTGATCAATTTCACTTGCCAAAGTTGAATGAAGAACAGATAAACACGCTAAATAGTCCCATTTCCCCTACAGAAATAGAAGCAATCATCGATGGTCTCCCAACCAAAAAAAGCCAGGGCCAGATGGTTTCAGTGCAGAATTCTACCAGACCTTCAAGGGCGAGCTAATACCGATACTCTTCAAGCTACTCCAAAAGATAGAAATGGATGAAAATTACCAAATTCATTCTATGAGGCCATAGTCTCATTGATACCCTAAACCTCACAAAGACTCAACAAAGAAAGAGAATTTCAGACCAATTTCTCTTATGAACATAGATGCAAAAATACTAAATAAAATACTTGCAAAACGAATACAGGAACACATCAAAGATATCATTCATCCTGACCAAGTAGGCTTCATTCCAGGCATGCAGGGATGGTTTAATATATGGAAATCCATCAATGTAATCCACCATATAAACAAACTGAAAATAAAAAACCACATGATCATCTCCTTGGATGCAGAGAAAGCATTTGATAAAATTCAACACCCATTCATGTTTAAAGTTTTAGAGAGATCGGGGATACAAGGCACTTTCCTCAACACAATAAAGGCTATATACAGCAAGCCAATAGCCAAAATCAAAGTAAATGGTGAGATACTCAAGGAAATTCCTCTAAAATCGGGAACAAGGCAAGGCTGCCCACTCTCTCCATATCTCTTCAATATAGTACTCGAAGTTCTAGCCAGAGCAATAAGACAACAAAAGGAGATCAAAAGTATCCAAATGGGAAAAGAGGAAGTCAAATTATCCCTATTTGCAGATGATATGATAGTGTACATAAGTGACTCTCAAAATTCCACCAGAGAACTCCTAAAGCTGATAAACACCTTCAGCAAATTGGCTGGATACAAAATTAACTCAAAAAAGTCTGTAGCCTTCCTATACACAAATGACAAGCTTGCAGAGGAAGAAATTAGGAAAACCACACCCTTCACATTAGCCGCAAGCAATATAAAATATCTAGGAGTTACCCTAACTAAGCAAGTGAAGGACTTGTATGAAAAAAATTTCAAAACTCTGAAGAAAGAGATTGAGATGACCTGAGAAGATGGAATGATCTTCCTTGCTCATGGATTGGGAGAATTAACATAGTAAAAATGGCCATCCTACCAAAAGCAATCTACAGATTCAATGCAATCCCTATCAAAATACCTACACAATTTTTTAAAGACATTGAAAGTTCAATTCTGAACTTCATATGGAAAAACAACAAACCCAGAATAGCTAAAACAATCTTGTACAATAAAAGGTGCTCCAGAGGAATCTCCATACCTGATCTCAAACTGTACTATAAAGCAATAGTAATTTAAAACAGCATGGTACTGGCACAGCAACAGGCTGGTTGATCAATGGAATCGAATCGAAGACCCAGATATGAATCCACACACATATGGTCACTTGATTTTTGACAAAGAAGCCAAATCCATTCAATGGAAAAAGGATAGCATCTTCAACAAATGGTGCTGGTCTAACTGGATGTCTATGTATAAAAAAATGAAACTGGACCCATATTTGTCACCTTGCACAAAAATCAAATCCAAGTGGATTAAAGACCTCAACATAAAACCAGAGACACTAAGCCACTTAGAGGAAAAAGTGGGAAAGAGCCTGGAACATATTGGCACAGGAGACAACTTCCTGAACAGAACACCAACGGCCCAGGCCTTAATGTCAACCATTAGTAAATGGGACCTCATGAGGCTGAGAAGCTTCTGTAAGGCAGGAGACACTGTCAAGAGAACAAAGCGACAGCCTACAGACTGGGAAAAAATCTTGACCAACCCTACATCTGACAAAGGTCTAATATCCAAAATATATAAAGAACTCAAGAAATTAAACACCACCAAACCGAATAACCCAATTGAGAAATGGGGCTTGGAACTAAACAGAGAATTCTCAACAGAGGAGTATCAAATGGCTGAGAAACACTTAAAGAAATGCTCAACCTCCTTAGTCATCAGGGAAATGCAAATCAAAACAACTCTGAGATTCCATCTTACACCCATCAGAATGGCTAAGATCAAAACTCAAGCGACACCACATGCTGGCGAGGATGTGGGGAGAGAGGAACACTCCTTCATTGCTGGTGGGAATGCAAACTAGTACAGCCACTTTGGAAATCTATCTGGTGCTATCTCAGAAAAATGGGAATAGGGCTTCCTCAAGACCCAGCTATTCCACTCCTTGGAATATACCCAGAAGATGCTCCAGCACACAACAAGAAAATTTGCTCAACCATGTTCATAGCAGCCTTATTCATAATAGCCAGAACATGGAAACAGCCTAAGTGTCCCTCAGTGGAAGAGTGGATAAAGAAACTGTGGTACATATACACTATGGAATACTACTCAGCTATTAAAAACAAGGAATTCCCGAAATTTGTGGATAAATGGATTGAGCTAGAAATGATCATAATGAGTGAGTTAACCCAGAAGCAGAAAGAATCAAATGGTATATACTCACTTATATCTGCATACTAGCCCAAGGGACAAATCCCATGAAAGCCTTCACTTACCAGGAAACTGGGACAGAGGGGAGGGCATCCTATTGGGACTCTAAATGAGAGACGCATGGGAGAATAGCAAAATAAAAGGATACAGAGGGTCCTAGAAATCTACAAGTTGAACAATATGATAGGCAGATTTGGGCCCAGGGGTCCTGCTCAAACTAAGGCACCAGCCAAGGACAATACAGGAGGTAAACTTTAAACCCCTTCCCAGATCTAGCCAATGGTCAGAATATTCTCCACAGTTGAGTGGAGAGTGTGATATGACTTTCTCACGTACTCTGGTGCCTCACATTTGACCATGTCCCCTGGAGGGGGAGACCTGGTGGCACTCAGAGGAAGGACAGCTGGAGGCCAAGAAGAGACTTGATACCCTATGAGAATATACACGGGGAGGTAATCCCCCTCAGGAACAGTCATAGGGGAGGGGAATAATGGGAAAATGGGGTGGGGGAGGAATGGGAGGATACAAGGGATGGGATAAACATTGAGATGTAACAAGAATAAATTAATAAAAAAAATGCCGTTTATTCTTTGACAGTTTTATACGTGTACACAGTTGATTGTATTTGCCCCCTGCTCCCCTCTCCTTTCTCTGGACACCACCCCGACATGTCCCCATCCTACTTTCATGTTCTGTCCCTTTCTTTTGGGAGAGGGATCCACTGAGTCCGATTGGTGGCCTCTTGTTGGAATGCTGACTGATGTTGGCTTGATGGTGTGTAAGTCTCATGTAGATAACCGTAGTCACATTAGGCTCATGATGCGATAACCAGCGCTCACGCTCATATTTAGATGACAGCATTCCACAGCACTACTTCTTGTCTTCCAGCTGTTGCATTCTTTCTGCCCCCAGTTCTGTATTTCTGAGCCTTGGTGGTCAGAGGGTTGATGTAGATGGCCCACTTAAGGTTGAGGTCTCAGCAACCACTTATTCTCAGCCCTTTGAGCAGTTACGAGTCTCTGTTTAAGAAACTCGCCCACTACATAAAGAACATTTCTGTCAAGGCTGCGAGCAACACTAATATACAGATATAAACAAAAATTTTAGAAAGGAGTTTGACAAAATGTCTGACTGACAAAGCATAAGTAATATTTGACCAAGGTACACAGTACCTGCATGACTTTCCTCCAGTAGAGGAGACTTCAGATCCAATCAAAGAGCAGTTGGCTACCTCCATAATCTTCATGCTTCTAGAACACCGCTGGGCACATCTGTGCTGGCAAGTACGTATTGTAGCACTCTGGGTACTCTGTTGAGTAATACCACTAATGACTTCCCCAGTGGCCTGACTAGCATCTTTCAGTCCCCTGAACACCATCCATCAGGGAGAGTGTTTTCAGGCTGGTTCCACCTTGATTTCTCTGTGTTCTGCAAGCAAAGTTTTCTATGTGTTTAGCAGTACGTTCTCACCATCTGGTTATGTTTGGCAGCCAAGAGCAATGGCAGTAGACTGTGTGGTTTTGGGGCCTCTGGGCCCTCTGACCAGTAACTTGTAGGGAGTTACACCATGCCTGCCACTGATATTTTATTTTAATAGTCCGTGTCTTCTGGGGGAAGCATTGTCCACCCAAGCAGGGTGCCTGTGTTCAAGCATTTTCTTTTGAATTGAATCTTGGGTTTCTGTAAGGGCTTTCCATCCATCCTCAATTTTGCTCACCCTAGCCCCTCAGCACTCCTTCCTTGTCCCCCTTCCCCCATCCTCACTTAAACCCTATCGTATGCATTCTATCCCTTTAAGGTCTCTTCTCTTCTTACCTCTCATGATCACTTTCTAACTTCCTGGCCACTACAGACACCCCACTTTAGATACACAGTTCTAAAAGTACACACCTAAGATCCATGTCTGAGAAGTAACATGTGATCTTTTCTTGCTGGGCCTGCGCTGTCTCACTCACTATGTATTCCAGTTCCATCCACTTCCCTGCAGATTCTATAATCTCATTGTTGTTGTTGTTTTGTTTACAGCTGAGTGAAATCCCATTGTGTATGTGTCCCACATTTCATTATTTATTCATTAGTTGATGGGTATTTACTAACTAGCTGTTGTTAATAGGGCAATGAACATGGATGTGGATGTATTTCTGTAGGAATATATGGAGTGCTTTGGGTGTGATATGTCCATGAGTGGTGTATCTTGGCCATATTTTAGATCTCTTTTTCAGCTTTTGAGAAGCCACTTCACTGATTTCCATAGTGGCTAAACTAGTTAACAGTCCCGTCACCACCCAGAGTCTATCCCCGCACTCTTGCCAGCGTTTGTTGCTATTTGTTTTATTAATCATAGCCATTCTGGCTGCGGTGAAGTGGAATCTCAAAGTAGTTTTAATTTACATTTTCCTGCTGTCTGTTGGTGGTCAGCACTTTAAAAAATGTTTATTAGCCACTTGTATTTTTCCCTTTAAGAACTCTGTTTAGTTTGTTTTTTAATGTTTGCTACTTGAGTTCTTTGTATATTCTAGATGCTAATTTTGTGATGGATATATAGCTGGCAAAGATTTTCTCATTCTGTGGCTCTTCACTTGATTGACAGTTTCATTTGCTGTACAAATGCTTTTTATATTTATGAGCTCCGGTTTGTTGATTATTCCAGAGCAATTGGAGTCCTATTCAGAAAGTTCTTACTGATACCTACCTGTATCTTGACATGTACTTCCTACTTTTTTTTCTAGCAGTTTCAGAGACCATTAATAATCAGAGTTAAAAGGTATGTATTGATTCTTGCTACTTTGTTGATTTTGTAGTGTTTGGTTTTTCCCCCATCTTTCTATTTTGCTTACTTATTATTCTAGCATTATTATGTCCTGTGGCCTTGTGGATAAATTTGTTTTTCTCTTCAGTCCCAAGGATTCCTTTGTTTTCCGTACAGCTGGCTTAGTAGTATACATTCTTTCAGCTCTTCCTCCTCCTCCTCATCATCATCATACAAGGTTTTACTTTTTCCTTCAATGAGGAAAGATAGGCCTATTAGTATACCTATGCTAATCTGGGTTGGCAATTATCTTTCAGAACCTGAAATACATCTATGCAGGCTGCCTGGCTTTTAAATTTTCAGTTGAATAGTCTGCTTTTTTCAAACTTCATTTTGTGTGTTTAGTCTTTTAGTTATCACACAATCAAGGGAGGTTCCTTTCTTCCTTTCTTTTTTCTTTTCCGTTTGATATCCTAAATGCCTCCTGTGTTTGAATTAGCACCTTGTTTCCTAATTCTGGGAAATTTTCCATCATGATTTGTTTAATAATGTTTTCTGTGCCTTTAAGATTCTTCTTTTCTATGTTCATTATTCATAGATTTGATCTTTTCAGAGTGTTACATAGACCTTGGAATTCCCATTGATACATTCATTGTCTTTGTTTAGTTATTCCATTTCCTCAACCTTTTCTTCAAGTTCTCTTTTCCTATATCTGGAAAATTTTCTGTTATGATTATTTTAAAAATGTTTCTATGCCTTTCGAATGAACTGGGTTCTTTCTTTCTTCTGTGCCGCCCATGATTCCAGAATGTCGTATATGTCTTATTTCTACAGTAACTTTCTTGCTGTTAGAGCTTTGTCCCTGTCGGATTGTTCTAGTTCTTCTACTTTTCTTCATGCCCAGATATTTTGTCTCCTTGATGTGCTTGATCTAGGCAGAGACCTTTGAGAGTTTTTTATTTGACTTAGTATGTTTTTTAATATCCAGCATTTTAGGTTTTTTTTCTTCTTGGTTTTTCTTCTTCTTTTTAAATCTGTGCTGAATTCTTGTGTGTCTGGCTTTGCCTGACTTATTTCATTCATCTGTTTGTGTCCCCAGTCAGTAACTTAGTTCTTATTTGATCTTTTTGAACACACTTACTACAGTCCTTAGTTCTGTGTCTGGGATTTCATCTCACTTATTATCACTAGATGCCATTACTGTAGGATCAGTGATTTTGAGATTTTTTTTCTTTTTTAATTTATGCACCTGGGGTTACTTTGCTTTGTTTTACTTACTTATTATCAGTTTTCATTCTTTCAGTTGAAGTATTTGCAGTATTCATGTGGGGGTTGGATGTGTGTGTAGTGAAAACCTCCGTTCCTCAGTCTAGGAGCTCAGGGTGCCTGGTGTAAGCTCTGTGTTCTTCCCTGGAGAGGGGACTGACTGCTAGAGCAGCCACAGCTTCTTGGTATTACAGGTGTTGTTTTAGTCAGTTAATAGCAATAGTCCCATCTGACTTGAGTAGCTGTGGGAGGATAACCAACCAAGGATGGTATAGAGAATTCTCATATTCTAGATAATAAAATAAGGAGTAGGAGCAAAGTAGGCTGGGTAAGGATAAGGATTAAATATTAGTCTTGAAAAAGAAAACAACAACAAAAAGAATGACTTATAGTAAACTGGGTAGAGAAACAAAAAAGTCCCAATGCCTAACTGATCAATCAAAGGCAAACCCATCATGAGTCATAAATGCAAGAGTGAAGATTAAATAATAGAAAATAAGAAATAAAAATAATGATTATGGAGTAAGTTGCTGGCTCAGTTGTGGTGAGGTGAGAGGTAAAGTTCTCAAATGGCTCTGGATCTAGCAGTCTTTGTATGGTGCTGTGAGCAGGAGTAGAGAGGGGAAGCCCACTTGAAATGTATGTATGGTAGGATGAGTTTCCAGCCGGCAGTTCAGCTAGTAAGCTAACTGAGGATGGGTCCATGATACCTTACTTTTCCTGGTTCTTTTGAAAATTCTCTCAGTATTGAATTTCTCAGTTTTGCTAGTATTTATTTAGTTGTATACCTCTTGCATTTTGCATTACTTAGACTTTGGTAAGCTTGATGGATATGTTTACTGATGGTTTTTATCAGTTTGAGATGGTTTGGCCACTGGCTCTTGAACTTTTTCCTTCTGTTCTTCTGTGACTCCTGTCATGTTGGTATCCTTCATGGTATCTATGTGGGGTGTCTGTCATCATTATTTTTCTTTCTGTTTTTGGACTGTGTAGTCTCATGTCTTTACCTTTGGTTCTTTGCTCCTAGCTGTTGTTGAGCCAGTTTAGGGAGTTTCACTATTGTTCATTGATTTTGTTTTTGTTTTTTATCTCTCTCTCTATTTTTCTTTGGCTTCTTTCTATAGTTTTTTTTTTTAACATATTTTTTCATTTAGCAAAAAATTAATTTCGAACTATCCTTTGATCTTTGTTTTTGAAACACTTTCTCATTGTTTGGCTTATGATGGCCCGAGCTTGAGATCATCCTGCCTTAGCCTCCTGAATCTAGGGATTATACACCTGGCATTTTAAATTGTTTAGACAATTTTAGAAGCTCATTACACTTGCAGCTGGTTCTCTGTTATGATGGAATTACATCTTAATAAATCCATTGTAATTGGAAAGTATATTTACTACACCGAATTCAGCCACAGTACACTGAAGATCCTTGTGATCTTGTGCCTACCTGGAACCTGCAACTTGTTACAGCTGCCTATCATCACAAGAGAGTTTACTACATTTTGTTAGCCTGATAAAGTATTAGAATTGAAGTATGGTTTCTTCTAAATGCGTACTGCTTTTGAACTGTTCTAAAGCTCAATAGTTGTTAAATTGAACCACCCAAGGTCCATTGGTATTTAAGTAACTAATGGACAGTTTCCTTTTTCCTTTGTAAATTCATTATCTGTTGCTTTTCCCTCCCTTAATTTTGCTCATTCTGTAGTGTTTGTGTGTGTGCTGGGGGTGGGTTTCTATAGGTTTTTATTTGTTTGGGTTTTGTTAGAACTGAACTTTTAATTAAGTCCAGTGACAATTCAGAAATCAAAATTTCATCTTGTCCTCCAGTTATATTTAGTGTTATTTGCAGCTTTTCTTCTTGCTTTAATGAATTTTCAGAAGTAACATTGTATTGTTACCACTGAAATTTTCTTTACTCAGGGTAGTAGTCAGATAATGATTTGCCTGAAATTTTCTTTAAATGCTTGGAATGATAAATATTCCCTCTTTGCTTTGTGGTCCTGTTTGCAACATACTTTCATTACTGAGCAGGAACTTTACAACTTCTTTTAGCTGTCTTTCCTGCCTGGACATAGTTTCAAGGTCAGAGATGAAACTTGAGCTATTTTTAGTCTTTCCTGTATATAGCCCTTTGCATGATGGTCTTTTAAATTGCCAGGAACACGAAATGAGCTGGTCAAGCCCCTATGGATATCAAATTCTCAAGATTTTTATTTGTTCAGCTTATTGTTTGTTCCACCTTTTACCATCGTCCCGACTCCCACACAAAGTTAAAATTTGCCAGTAGTACTTTTCTGCATTCTATTACACCTTACTCAAGCATGTGCTATGGACAGCAGTCAGAAAAACACCCTGCAGACCAGATAATGACTAGTCTTTATGAGATGAAGGAAAAGAGCTCCAGCTGGGCTGCTCTGACAGTGTGGATCAGAAGCCAGAATTTCAAAACTCTT
This sequence comes from Acomys russatus, assembly GCF_903995435.1. Lineage (NCBI taxonomy): Eukaryota > Metazoa > Chordata > Mammalia > Rodentia > Muridae > Acomys > Acomys russatus. The sequence continues at coordinate 19,300,046 of NC_067164.1, read as the reverse complement.
TTTTCTTAATCAAATTCTTTTTCTTTCTCTTTCTCTTTTTCTTTTCTTTTCCTTAAATGAATCCTGTCTGGGTACTGGAGTCATTTGGTACAGTTTTCAATATATCAAGTATAGTAATATATTGCTTAAAGATAGGAATATATTCTTAGAAACATGTTTTTAGATAGCTTTATCTTTGTGTGAATATCATAGAATGTATTTACATAAGCCTCAATGGTGAAGCTAGGAACCCTATCTCATCTCTTTGTTCAGTCCAAGAATATGACAAATATGAGATGGCAGAGCTGCTATGATAGAACAGGACATGTGATTTACAGCAAACTTTTTAAAATGTGTGGGAGTAATATGTTGTAATATAATGTAATTCATGAACTGCTAACAGTTTTGTCATAAAATATTATGTACTCTACATAACTGTATATCCTGTAATCTTACGCAACTGGCAGCACTGGCTGTTTAACACCACATTACCACAAATACATGAGTGCATCATACTGTGGTGTTAGGAAAACTGTAGTGTTGCATGATAAAAAAATGTTTTTGGCTTCATTGTATTCTTAGGGCACCGCCATTACATATCCTCTCTTATTGACATCATAATAATAGTAATAATAATGATAACAGTATGATGACGATGATTAAGTATATAGCTAGTTTGTTGTTCTTGCATCCAGACAGAATAAGATAGTAGACTCTGGGCCAGATATGACTGTTGAAGTTGCCAGGAGCATGCTCCATGGAACAAGAGACCATATAAACTTCTATAGCTATAGAGCATAAGGAAGCCATAAGTCAGTGCATTACTGAATACACTGATAGAGGAACATCAGCTACGTGGGAATTCTCTTCATAGATTTCAGACACCTTATTCTTAGCTTTAGGGCTAGTGGAAGCTCATCATTTACTTAAGATTAAGATAGTGTCTGGGCCCAGGGGGTCTGCTCAAACTACTGCACTAACCAAGGACAATACACGCAGTAAACATCGAACGCCTACTCTGATCTAGCCAATGGCAGGACATTCTCCACAGTTAGGTGGAGAGCGGGAACTGACTCTGACATGAACTCTGGTGCCCCATATTTGGCCACCTCCCCTTGGTGGGGAGGCCTGGTGGCACTCAGAGAAAGGATAAGCAGGCTACCAGGATGAGACTTGATAGCCTATGACCATATAGTGGGGGAGGAGGTCCCCCTTGGTCATAGACCTAGGGCAGGGGAATAGGGTGAAAGCGGGAGGGAGGGAGGGGGGAACCGGAGGATATAAGTGATGGGATAACAATTGAGATGTAATATGAATAAATCAATAAAGTAAAAATTTTAAAAAAGATAGTATATCCCAAAACTTTTCCTTAATAGTCACAAACATGTTAGGCCTGATACAGGGGTTGGTAATAAATAACTATGAAAGGGGATTAAAGATAGCCTAGGATAATTCTGCTGTCAATTTGTAATATTCTGTCCCCACAATTATGTTTTAGTCAGTCATTCTCTCGACTCTTCGACATAGAAGTGGCTATGTTACTGATCTAAGTTAATAGTAAAACTACTTTTATTTTTATCGATTTTGCTTTTAGGGTGTGGAGGTTTATTTGAAGGTCCTTATTCTGCCACTTTTGATTACTTTTTTTTAATCCTTGAATGAATACTTGTTATTTCTGACTTTTAAGAAATCTATACATTTCTCAAAAGCAGTTTTCCACTGAGTTCTACTTCTAGCCAGGTTTCGTTATGTTTTGTTTGTTTGTTTTTCCAGTTTTAACTGGTGCTATATAAGTAATTAGGTAAAGTTGTAAAGCTCTTTTACATATTGGAGGAGAATTGGGTCTACTTTTTTCCTGTTGATAATTGAGAATAAGGTTTGAAATTACTAATATAATTTGTATGGCCTTTTGGGAATATATTGTCTTGGGTGTTTTAGCTTTTGAAAGATGTCACCATTCTCATCTTTTGATGTGTTTGATCCTTTTATCTAGTTTATTTTTAAGGTCTTCTGTCTGTCATTATCATGGTCTAGTTTGTACAACAACAACTAAACTCATTTGTGTATATTGTATATCCTGCATCAGCTTACTCATTAATTTTTTTCTTAAGTTAGTATTAAAAAATAAGGGTTTTGATTACACCTTTTCATATATATATATATACATACATACATACACACACACACACATATATATATACACACATACATATATATATAATTTTTACCTTTTTTCTTATTTAATCTTCCTTTTCCATAATCCCTCCCCCATACAAGCAGCTCATCCACACCCCTGTCACCAGGGTGAGCTCCATTGTGCTACCTAGTCAAGATGGAGGTTCTGCTCTCCCAAGTGGTGCCTCTGGTGAGAGATGGGCCGGCTCTCCAGGGTGCTGCTTCCAGTGAGGGTGTAGGCCTGTTATGTGCGTCCCCTGGACATCCACATGGTCTCTAGCAATTAATACTCAAGATATTTTTTTACCACTGTCATAACAAACTTGTCCCTCCACATTTTGCTGTTATTCTGGCAACAGGTTCTCATTATTTTCCTCATGTAATATGTTAATACAAATGTTCTAAGGAGACTTATTTATTTAAAACAATTTGTTTTTATTTTACTCTTATCTATTTGTGTGGGAGGGAGGCACATGTTTTAGTCACAGGGCAATGCTATAGTAGTTGAGTTTTCTTTTACCATGTAGTTCCTGGGGATAACACTTAGGTCATGAAGTTCGGCAGCAAGCAACTTTTTCTGAGTCATCTCGCTGGCCTGGGACCGCTTTTTCATATGAAACCACTCATTCTCTCCTAAATAGAGTTGTTATGTGTTGGATAGCACTCTGTCCTTAAAGGTGATGTAGACTTTACAAGGTTATTTTAAAACAAATAATGAATAATATGTATGTGTTTATGTATATGCATGTATGTATTTCTTTTGTCAAGCTCAGATTTCAAGCTCATACACTGAAATCTGCAAATAACTCCTGAAGTTACTACTTATGGATATATTAAAGTGTTTTCTTTAGATGTGTACACTAGATAAAACAGCAAAATTCAGTTTATGATATTAGTATGTTGTTTCATAATGTATGCCCTGAAATTGTAACTGTCTTGTTTTTTTGTTTTCTGTTTAAGGCAATCCTTTATCACAGGATATTATGAGCTTATACCAGGACCCAGATGGAACTCGAAAGCTACTGAACTTCATGCTTGACAATCTTGCAGGTAACTCTTAATGACAAAGCATTGAACTCTGTTGATGTTACCAGTAGCTGATAGATCACAAATTGCATTTATAGCTACTTACAGGTTTGGAGTTTCTACCTTATGCAGGCAGGACATTCCTTTTTTTCATGTATGGGTACTTTCTGTTTACAAAGTGATAAGATGAGAGTTTTAGTTATACTATCTTGTGGAATGTTTACATTTTAAAATGATTTGCTGTTACTACTATTACAACTACCACCACCACCACCACCACCACCACCACACCACCACCACCACCACCACCACCACCACCACCACCACCACCACCACCACCACCACCACCACCACCACCACCACCATCACCATCACCACCACCACCACCACCACCACCACCACCACCACCATCCACCATCACCACCACCACCACCACCACCACCACACAACCACCACCACCCCACACCACCACCCACCACCACCACCACCACACTACAACCACCCCACCACCACCACACCACCACACAACCACCACCACCACCACCATCACCACCACACTACACACCACCACACCACACCACTACGACAACACCACCACCACCACCACCACCACTCAACCACCACCACCACCACCACCACACACACACCACAACCACCACCACCACCACCACCACCACTACACCACACCACCACCACCACCACCACCAACACAACCACCACCACCACCATCACCACCACTACTAAACCACCACCACCACACACCACTACTACAACCACACCACCACCACCACCATCACCACTACTACAACCACCACACCACCACCACACCAACCACCACCACCACCACCACCATCACCACCACCACCACCACCACTACAACCACCACCACCACCACCATCACCACCACCACCACCACCACCACCACTACTACAACCACCACCACCACCACCACCACCACCACTACAACCACCACCACCACCACCACCACCACCACCACTACTACAACCACCACCACCACCACCACCACCACTACTACAACCACCACCACCACCACCACCACTACTACAACCACCACCACCACCACCACCACCACCACTACTACAACCACCACCACCACCACCACCACCACCACCACCACTACTACAACCACCACCACCACACCACCACCACCATCACCACCACTACTACAACCACCACCACCACCACCACCACCACCACTACTACAACCACCACCACCACCACCACCATCACCACCACTACTACAACCACCACCACCACCACCACCACCACCACTACTACAACCACCACCACCACCACTACCATCACCACCACCACCACTACTACCACTACCGAGACGGGGTCTTACTGTGTAACCCTGGCTCATCTGGACATTATAATCTAGACCAGGCAACCTCTGCCTCCTGAGTGTTGGAATTAGAGGCACAAGATCAGTTGTAAATGCCACGTATGTAGAGGTATCAGAGAAGGCCAGAAGAGAGTGTCAGATTCCCCGGAACTGGAGTTATATATAGGTGGTTGTAGGCTGATGTTAGTGGTTGTAGGCTGATGTTAAGTGCTAAGAATCAAGCTTGGGTCCTTTGAAACAGCATCAAGTTCTCTTAGCTGCACAATCACCTCTCCATCCCCAGAATCTGTACATTTTATTGCTACAAATTTTGACATAAAAATGGTTAGTAGAGAATATATAGGGGGAGGTAATCCCCCTCAGGAACAGTCATAGGGGAGGGGAATAATGGGAAAATGGGGGGGGGGAGGAATGGGAGGATACAAGGGATGAGATAAACATTGAGATGTAACAAGAACAAATTAATTTTTTTAAAAAATGAAAAAAAAAAATGGTTAGTAATTCCAAGGCTATGAACTCAAGATGGTCTTACTCTTAATCACTATGGTTACTAGTGGCCTAAATTTCATACAGATGACCTGCAACCTGATCTGTGCACATATTTTTAATTGAAAAGATTACTATCAGTAATGCTTAGACAAGGTGTCTTAACTTAAGGTGTTTTTAGCATTATGTAAAAGTTTACCCATACAACAATTCTGTTCTTCACTTTTAGTATAGTGTTCAATAAATTAAATAAGATAATAAGCATTTTATTATACATTTGGCTTTCTGTTACATAGTTTTCCTAACTATAAGATAACTAAAGTATTATGTCCATGTTTAGATAGGCTAGGCTAAGCTATGATGCAGGTTAAGTGTTTTAAATACTCTTTTGATTTAGTCTATGGGTTTAATTGGAACACAATTACATTATACCTCAAGGTGTTCGTAGTTCCATCATTGTACATTTGTGGAAAGTGTACAAGCAGTCTTTAAGAATACCAGAGTTACAGAGCAATAAAATGATTGTAGTGCATATGTATAATTGTCTTACATAAGAAGGCAATTCTGTGTATTACAACTTTTTATTGGCTTACTTAAGCACTCAAATTTTGGGTATAAGTGTGTAGATTAATTCGGATTTACATGTTTTAATTCGGATTTACATATTTTGGAGTAACATTTCTAAAAATACACATTTTTTTGGTTATATATGTGTGTTGTTTAATGTGTATTTGTGGTCTGTGAGCATGACTGTGTGGATATGAGTAGCTACGTATGTGCACAAATAGTGAGGGTCTTTATTTCTTTCCTCCTTATTTATTCCTGGAGACAGGGTCAATCATTCAACCAGAATTGGCTTTTTCAGCTAGACTGTCTGGCCAGCAGTCTCTTGGGAGGGCCTGTTTTTGCCCTCTCACACAAATGTGTGTAGATATGTCCTACTTTTAGTGTAGTGTTGAGGATTTGATTTTAGGCCTTCATATTTGTAGAACATGCACTCTTACCCACTGAGCCATCTTCCTGTCCCTTCAACCCCCCCGCCCCCCACAAATGTTTGTTTATCAGAGTCTCACTAAGATGTCTTCCTGGCCTTAAAAAAAAAAATCTGCCTTCTTATCTATTTGGCAGGGTTTCACTATAGCCTTGGCTGGCCAAGAGCATATACTGTGTAGACCAGGCTGACTATGAACTCACAGAGACTTGTTTCTGTCTCTCAGGTGCTCAAGGTCTAATCTTCCACACCCTACAAAATTTTAATTTGTTGTTTGTGTGGGCATCTGTGCCATGGCACACATGTGAAGGTGAGAGGTCAAAGGGTACCTGTAGTCAGCTTTCTCCCACTTTGAAAAGGCTTCAGGGTTCAATGTCAGGTAGCCAGGCTTGCACCACAAACGTCTTTAACCTTTCAGCCATTTCTTCTACCCCTATATAGTTTGTAAACAGAGCTAAAGAAATTGTGAGTTTCTTCATAGAGGTCATTGTTAATATTTTTAGCCATACTCTTAAAATGAGCTTTATCATAAAAGACCTTCTACTTCTTTCCACCTTATCAAATCTAATGTTTATAATAAAAGGAAAAGCACTTAATCGTACTCAAAATGCTTTTGGCTCAAAGTAACTTGAATTTGAATAGTGGAAGACAAACAAATTAGTAAACTTATCTCCAGAATTTTTTAGTACGAAATCAAGAATTGGTCTAGAGATGTGATTCTGATGGTAGACTGCATGCCTAGTATGCACAGAGCATTTGGTTTTGTCTTTGACACTAAATAAACTAAGTGTGGATTATACATATATAATCCTAGCTCTTGTGAGATAGAGAAACGAAGATCAGAAGTTCAGAATCACCTTTAGACCACTGAAAGTTCCAAGTCAGTCTGAAATTCTTGAAATTCTGTTTAAACAACAAAACACTAGTAATATGTGAACTTTTTAAAAAATATGTGGACTTTTAGTTAAGCTCTGTATATAATACATGCGTTGCTATTCCCAACTTTCAGTCAATATCTTTCTTGTCTCTATCAGTGTTAGCAGTTGACCATGTATATATTTTCAGGAGTTCTTTATGTGAGTTATTTGGTATCTATGTTGCCAATACCCTTTTCTGTGTTTGGCTTACCTTTTGATGAAGAACATACTTTTAGCGTACTAAATGTGCTGGGTATGGGGGTGGGGTGGGTAGTAGTGGGCCTGGTATGGTTACAGTTTCTGAGTCCTCTCTAAGAACTTTTCCGTACCATAAGATCATGAATGCGTTCTCTAGAGCTCCTTTGTTTTTCTTGTAATACTTAGACCTATAGCCTTGGGATTGATGTTTGTGTGAGGTAGGTGTAGTCGGGTGCATGTTTTCCCTCCCAGCCCCAAGCTTCTGGAATAAATGATTCATGAGACTCAATTATTGTTTTATAAGTACCTAGGCCATATAGCTAGGTTCTTCTCTGACTAGCTCATAACCTAAAATAACCCATTTATACTAATCTGCATTCTGCCATGTGGCTGGCTACCTCTGCTCAGGTACCATGCATCTGTCCTCTTCACATCTTCCCCAGTCTGCCAGATGTCCCACGTTTTATTCTAACATTTCTTATATATGCCATAGGTTTTTTAATTGATAGCGTATGTGTCAATACAGCACACAAGATAGTCTTTCTACAGTAGGAGTGAAGTTCCATGATACCCCCATAGGTGTGTTTTTTAAAACTCTGAACCGCTTATTGATAATCTATCTAGTCTTTCCTTGCTGATGTTTAATGCCATATCAGAAATAAGTGTGATGCAGCTGATGTTACTCAGTAAAGAGCTTGCCCAGTATTCAGAGAGCCCTGTGCCATATAACCTGGCTGTGGTGGTGGCATATGCCTGTAATCTCAGCATTTGGAAGGTGGACAAAGGAGAATCAGAAGTTAAAGGTCATCTTCAATTACATTTGACATTCAATTAAATTAGCCTGAAATACATTAAAACAAATTTTCTTATCTAAAAATTTTTAAATACAATGTATTTTGGTTATATTCTTTCTTCTTAGCCAACTCCTCCCAAATCCTATCCACCCAAGTACATGTTTTTTCTATCCTTCAGAAAACAGAAACTGAACAAAAAGCAAAAACCAATAAGAAAAAATAAAAATAAAAAGCTACCTCGCCCCCAAATGATGTCCATTTTGTGTTGGTTAGAAGCTACTCCTGGGCATGGATGGGGCCTGCCTAGGACTGTGGTTGATACACTCAGTGACACTCCATTGGGAGAAAAATAGCTGTTCCTTTTTCTAGAAGGCATCAATTGGAAATAGCCTTAGTATGACTTTGTGTACCTCACTTTTCAATGCTCAGACTTCTTCTGGTTTAAACCATGCAGGTCCTGTGCATGTTGTCACAGTCTCTGAGTTCATGTGTGTATCAGTCCTATTGTGTCTGGAGACCCACAGATAGATCATGTGCAGAGACTGAGAGACTTTGGAGGCCTCCTCAAACCACCCCCCCACACACCCCCCGAAGCTCTCAGGTCTATGCAGAAGAGGAGGTATTAAGGTTTTAAGAACCAGAGGTAGTGGATGATTCAAAAAAACACTTTTTTTAAAGTTCCAGTATATAGAATGGTTTTCAGCTTTTTGGTTTTCATAGTCTTTAGGTGATCTAACAGCATGATTATAGTAGTGTAAAAAGTCTTGAGAGTAAAATTTTCTCCTTAATAGGATTACATTTGACTGCGTGTGGATTTGTGTTTAAGCCACTTTTCAAATCACTTTTTTCATAATGCCATTGAAAGGTGCAGGAGAAGTGACTTAGCCTTTAAAAGCACTGGTTGGTCCATCTAGAGAACCCAGGTTTAATTTCCACACCCATATGGAAGCCCACAACCTTCCTTATCTTCAGTTCCAGGAGATCCAACACGCTTTGGCTTCCACGGCACCAGGCACACATGTGGTGCAGCACTCATACATACAATAATAAGATCATATTTTTAAACATAGTAATGTTACTTTGTATTACATTAAATCCGTCCATGCAGTACTTTAGAAGAATTGACATGTCAACAACATTGTATTTTATTACTTTATTAATTGCGGCCTTCTGGAATTTCAGTTTTGAATTTTAGGCTTTTTAATCAGTCTTGCACATTTTATTTTTTTAATTTTGACTTTGTGACATTTTTATGTCATAAGAATAAAGCTTTGGTACCTTAATGATTACTGCTGATTTGTGGAATTGATATTTTAATATACTTTTTGATATTTAGTCATATTTCTTAAAACTTGGTAAATGTGCCCTGATATACTATACCACACAGTTTGATGAGCTTTTCTTAAATTCCTAATACATTTTTATTTCAATTTGTACAATGTTTGTCTGCCAACAAGTACAATTTCATTTTTTCCCAATGCTTACACATTTTATTTTTTTCTTTATAGCACTTGCAAAGATTACGCAGTACAAAGCTAATTGAAAGTGGTGATATAGCTTACCCTTGTCAAATATAATTTACTTTTAATAATTTAGAATTAAATATATTCACTAGATCTTTTATATAGATATGTTTTATTGAGGATATTTTCTAGCTTGGTTTTCCTTGGGTTAGATATTAAGTTTTGTTAAATGTTGATAATTGAGATATTGTTATTCATTTTTCTCTTAATTTTCTATTTTACTTTGTTTTTTGTATGTTATGCCATTTTTGTGTCCTCTGAATAAACTCAAGTAGATTGCAATATATTGTACTTCTTCTTCTATATCACTAGTTTTAATTTACTAATACTTTTAGAATTGTTTTCATCTGTGTTTGAGTCAGAGTTGCAAGCAACTTTTTTCTTCATTGTCATTGTCAATTTTTATTTCTGAGGTAGTGACTTCATGAAATCTGTTGAGAATTGTATTATTTGGGAGAGTTTATTTATTATTGCTGCTGCTGCTGCAGCTGCTGCTACTGCAGAATATATCTGGGCCTGAAGTTTACTTTCAAGAAGTTTCATTTTTTTAAAGCTTTATTTTATATGTTTATTTTATATATTTATTTGTATGTATATAAGAGTTTGCCTGCATGTATACATGTTATCATGAGAATGTCTGATACTTGAGGAGGTCAGAAAAGGGTGTCTGAAACCAGTTACCAAAGGCTGCAAGCCACCATCTGGGGTTCAGTGCCCTAAATGGTTGTAGCTACTGAGCTGTCTCTGCAGCCCCTGCTTCTGATTTAGGATTCTTATGGTTTAGTGGATTAATTATTTCATTATGTAATTGCCCTTTGTGTTTTTCCTATTTTTTTATTGTGAAACTGTTTTATTAAATATTACATAGCCATTCTTGCTTTTTGAAAAGTTATTTTCTAATTTTTTAATATTATTTTGAAGATATGTAGAATAGTTGAGTCATACCTTTTATCCAGCCCACTAAGATATTTTTCCTTTTAGTTTATTTTAACTAAAGTCTAGGTAGTCATACTTGGTAACATAACAGTTTTTAATAGTCTTTTCTTTGGCCATCAAATGCAGTTTAAGAGCAGATAGTGAAGTGGGTAACATTCATGCTCCTAGCTTTGCCCATTCCTTCTCTCTTTTGGATATTTTATTGTATTTCTCTTTGGAGTTCTTCCTGTAGCACTAGCCATTCTTTAAAGGCAGTTCTGTTAGTGATCAGTCTTGTGGTTTTCCATTGCATACCGACTGACCTTATTTCCTATTAATCTCAGCCTCACAGTAGTTTGGAGTTTCTAGGACTACATGCATGCACCCATGACCAGCTCCTGATTTCCAAAACATAATTCTGCTGGATACCTAACGTTTAGCTGACAGTTCTTTTCATGTAGCCATTTTAAAATGTAGTGTTTCCTTGGGCTTTCAATGTAATTTAAGCTGGTGTTTTCCTATAGGTAATCTGTTAGGTCTTTGGTGTTTCTGAATTTTTTTCTTTAGTTTTAAAGTTTAGTTAGAATCTGTCTTGGAATAGATTTCATTAAAATTATTGGACTTAAGTTTACTTATCTTCTTTGATTCCTAGTTGAATAGAAATTTTTATCCATTATCTTTTAGAAAACTTTTTCAGCCTTCTATTCTTTCTTCTAGACTTCTAAAGATAGGAATTTTTTTTTTAAATTTATAGTTCCATAAGTATTTTCACATTTTATTTTATTTTTTAGTTTTTCAAGATAGAGTTTGTCTGGATAGCCTGGAACTTGCTCTGTAGACCAGGCTGGCCTCAAACTCACAGAGATATGCCTGCCTCAGCCTCCCGAGTGCTAGGATTAAAGGCGTGCACCAACACCACCAGTTGTGTTTTCACATTTTCAAAGTCTTTTTCTGAGGGTTTGTTTTTGTTTGTTTGTTGTTGTTTTTTCGTTCTTAAACTTGTATTCATTCATTCTAAAAGTAAATGGTTTTTTGTTGTTGGTTTTTTTTTTTGTTTGTTTTTTCTTTTGTAATTTTTGTACACTTGTGTCTTTTTAGTGGTCTCAGTTCTTGTTCAACAAGATGGGTTTGAAAAAGTCCAGTAGCTTGAGAGCACACGATGTTTCTCAAGAAATGATTCAACTACAAATGTAGCACAGCATCATAGATACTTGCTTCATCTTGGGCAGGACTATTCTAAAAGACTGTAATTTTCCTGGAATCCAAGGTGATTGCAGCTTTGAGCTAAATGTCTGCAGACCTTTTGGGAACTCTGGGATAGGACATTCAGAAAATTCACAGTAATGTGCTCCAGCTACTGTCTTTATGTCCTCAGCTTTGAAGAGAATGAGCAGACAGTGAAAGCCTCATTAGAAAAGTCTGTTTTTGTGGTTTTTTGTTTTGTTTTGTTTTGTTTTGTTTTGTTTTACATTCATTTTCTTTTTCTCTTTTAAGATACTTGATTTACCAGGTTGTTAAAATTTCACATAGCTTTGATTTTGCAGAAGGGAACAAAGCTAAGTCACTATAAGCTATCTATGTAATTAAAGATTTTGCTTATGGTTTTAAATTTAAAGCACTTTTCATAAAATCACACATGTGGAAATACCATTAATGAGTTTCTTAATGTTCCTTTCTAATACTAGTTTTATGTCATTTGCATTGTTCTTTTAGAAATTTAAATGAATTTCTTTATTGTATTTGTATGTGCTGTATGTGGGAACTGTGTGTACTTGGAGAGGTCAGAAGACAACTTTGTAAAGATTCCTTTCACCTTGTCTTGTGTTGCTGTCACTGTACTGCATACTCGATGTTACCTGGCCATTAAGCTTCTAGCCAATTCTCTAGCCTCCTTTCATCCTAGAGGAGTTCAGGGATTACATGTACAAAAGGATGAGGCTTCCGCATAGGCTCCGAGGATGGAGATGGAGTTCATTCAGGCTGGTACAACAGGAGCTTTTTACCTCTGATTCCTACTTATTTTTTTCTGAAACATCTTTTAGATTTGAAGTCTTAATTAAATTCTAGGATTGGATTTTTAAGTCCATTTGTAGACCATTATAGCCAAATAATAAATAGGTTGATTTGATATTAGAAACTAAATGATACTGATTTTACAAACATATAGGATTACTTTATGTTTTTAATTTTTTTTTCTTTCAGTTCATCCAGAGCAGCTTCCTCCGAGGCCATGGATTACATTAAAAGAACGAGACCAAATTCTGCCATCAGGTAGCTTTTCTCATCTTTGGCTTTTAAAATAAAAATTTTTTGAGCTTTGTGATTAATAGATTTACATTTTGTCCACCATGGGTGTAGATGGGTTCAGAAGTATTGATAGCTTGATTAAACAGCGTCAACATTAAGATAGTAAGATAGACCTATTATACAAGTAAACATCTTATATCTTTCACACTGGCACACGGGACAAGGAAGTTACTCCTTGTGTTGCAGCTCTTTAAGAAACCGTAGATGATTCTTAAATTATCTAATGAGCAATAACTTTTCTTCTGAAGAAAGTTGAATTTCTTAGATGCTTTATCTTTCTTGAGAAGACAACTGTGGTACTTAGTGTTTAAGGTAGAAGTGGAGGGAGCAATGTGGGAAGAGGAGGGGCTGCAGCAGGGAGTGGGAGCACTCAGGTGAGGGGCAATAGGAACAAAGTATCTGGTGTCTGAAAGTATCAGAATGAAACTCACTATTTTGTACAAAGAGCATATACTAATTAAAATTAAAAATAGTGTAAAATGAGTTTTATACTTTAAATATGAGTTTGGTAGAAATGTCAACAGGATTGACATTAATTACATGTGAAGACATTTTAGGTTTGGGAATTCTGCTTAAAATAAGTTGTGAAAAAAAAAAAAAGAAAAAATAATAAGTTGTGAAGGGGCTAGAGAGATGGCTCAGTGGTTAAGAACACTTGCTGCTCTTAAAGAAGACCTGAGTTCAGTTTCTAGTGCCCACATGGCATCACAGCCATGCATAATTCCAGTTCCCAGGGATCTGGCTCTCTTCTGGCCTCCGCAGGAAGTAAGGCTGCTTGTGGTATAATAGGTACAGGAACTCATGCATACACATAAAATAAAACCTTTCTTAAAAATTGTGAATATTATTTAGGTGCCTTTTAAATTGTATCCATAAATATTTTTATGATACTTAATTTCAATTTAAAAATTAAATGAAAATTTTAACTTTTATGGATTAGACCAATCACTGAATGCTACTTCTTTAATGATTTTAAAAGGGTATACTGCAATTAGACGTTACTGTCTACATTTTGAACAGTTTCTTCTTCTGTTTCTGAGGGGTTTTTTTGTTGTCGTTGGTTTGTCTTTTTGGAGGGTTTTGTTTTTGTTGTTGTTGTTTTAATTTTAAAGTCAGGGTCTCTTTATTATTGTAGGTCTGGTTACCCTAGAACTTGCTGAGTGGATCAGGCTGGTCTCACAAAAATCCACTTGCTTTTGCCTCCCACATGCTGGTATTAACAGTGTGTACCTCCACACCTGGCCTTTTGGCTTTTTTTTGGGGGGGGGGGTAAGAGGATTCAGAACAAAAATATTTCAGTATTATGTGGAAGTATAACTTCTTCATGGTTCTCTTCGTATTTTAATGATGCTGAGAAATAATTCTGCACAAAACAGTTTTATGTCTTACATAGGCTTATTTTAAAGTCACCACACTGTAGAAAAACATCAGCCTATTAAGTAGACATTGTTCCAAAACCACAAATAGCAATTGTTTTAGCATGATGCATATTAAGTAATCTATGTAAGAGGAACACTTGAGTTTTCTAGGGTGCCTTGAATTAGATGGATTTATTTTACAATTGGTTTTCTGTAGTGTGGTTAATGTCCTTTATACCCTAAAAACTTTTTTTAATGGAATTTCTTTTCCCTCCTTGGTTAGCTTTTTATATTATGTTAAGCGAAATTAAGCCAAATACTGAAATACAAATACTTCATGTTTTCTCATATTTGAAATCCAGATTTAAGAAAAACAATTGCATAAGGCCTGACGATAGAAAGGGTGGAAGTTATGTGGGAAGAGGAAGGGAACGTTATGGGAGGAGGATGCAACAGGGGTGGGAGCAGTCAGGAGGGGGAATGTGAACAAGGTATCTGATGTATGAAAGAGTCAGAATGAAAGTCACTGTTTTGTACCATGAGCATATACTAATTAAAATTAAAAAGAGTGTAAAATGAGTTTTATATATTAAGGATGAACATAATTTGGAAGAAAGGTTTTTACACAGCCACATTTCTATTAAGAAAAGGAACAATACAGAGAGCTTAATATTAACTAGTCAGTGATTCCTAAAGCAATGTATTCTTAGGGTTAACTGTGATGAACAACTATTAAAGGTTTTTCTTAGTGTGGTACTAACTGAGTAGATTCTGAGTGTCAACATTGAAAATGCCCCGTTTTCTTGCTGAATAGAGAGCTGTGTATAATAACTCAGGGTAGTTAAGCATAATTTATAATCAAGTGATTATAATAATTAAATATACAATAATTAAGCCCAGTTAGTGAAAAATCTTCCAGGTAGAAATGGAAGATAAGGAAATTGTTACTGCAGCCTAATTTTCAATTTAAAGCTTGCAAACATTCTGATGGTACAGAATTTTAGTTTTTGTTAGAGAAACTTTCTCTGCTAGACCTTTCTAGAAAAATCCTCAAAAAGTCTCAGATATGAATGAAGCCAATAACAGTAACAGTTTGCTTTTCTTTTCCTCTTCACAATGGTACTCCAAATCTGGAGAGGTAGAAGAACATGGCAAACTCAGGGTGCTCACTTCACAGTGTAGTGGCTTACGATTGGTTCTGGGTCATCTCCAAAGTAAACACAGAGGATATGAATAACTCTACTGAACATTAGCGTTCAGTATACAAAATGGCCATGAATCAGATACTTTACTGCCTTTCTTATTATTGAAAGTGAACTCAACTCCAATAAAGATAATTCGTGTTGAATTACTTACAAATTTATGAAATTGGTAATTCCTAAATATGGCAGGTTTATTATACTCAAGTGATGTTCCTTTTGAAAGTATGCATTCCATGAACCTAATGCTCTGACTTAGTGTAGAGTTATATTTGTGTTATCAGGTTTTTTGTTGTTGATGATGCTCTTTTTAATTGTCTACAAAGTGAGGCAGATGCGTACTTAAAATGGAGAATGTTGAGAGTAGTTAGGTCTTTTTATAGTTTAACATGCATTTTAATTTGAGTCAGTTCAGAATTTTGTTAAACTTCACTTCCTGTTTCACAGATATTTAGGGGCCAGAAGTTGTAGATTGCCAATCATCAAAGTGATCATTTATGGTACTGGTCTTAGAGCATATTTTGGAGTAGTGAGGGCAGCTGGGTTGTTAGCTAACTTACAGTTGTTGGATTTTTGGTTTTTGTTTTGGTTTGGTTTTTGGTTTTTCGAGATAGGGTTTCTCTGTGTAGCCTTGACTGTCCTGGACTCACTTTGTAGATCAGGCTGGCCTCGAATTTCACAACGTCCGCCAGCCTCTGCCTCCGGAGTGCTGGGATTAAAGGCGGGCGCCACTAAGTAAGAGTCTTATAGAATGATAATTTTATTTCAGAAGTGAGCACTAGATTGGCAAAAGCAATTCTCTTATGGCTAAATTTTGTTCATTCTCTTCTGGCTCAGATTAGTGGAAGTAATAATAGGTCCCTAAAATATTAACTATCAATATTTTTGTAAAAAGTAATGAAATTAGAACCTTTTACTGAAATAGAATTTGCCTTTGTTTTAGTTAAGCCAAACCCTCTTCTCAGTAAATCACATGCAAACAATTGATATTCTGATTTTCAAATTCTGAATTTATTAAATTTTCTTAAATTTAGAATATGGATCGTTAAATCTAGACTATTAAATAAACATTGATGTAATGTACTTCAGTGAAATCATCAGGTAACACTGTAAGTGCAATCGTCTTTTACTTAAAAGGTGAGCATAAACAGCAAAGAAGATCCTATCTCTTTGAGAAATCCTGCATTCCAAGGAAAACAAAAGAAAATACCTTATCAGAATTTACTTCTCCTGGCATTTTGCCTGGAATGATATATGAACTGTATTTGTGTGCTTATGCAGGTATATTCTTGATACTGATTAACAAAAAATTGCCTAATTTCCTCCCTTTGTCTGTTTTTTTTTCTCCTGCTTCTTAGCATCATTCACGGTTATGTGTTACAATGTGTTATGTGATAAATACGCTACCCGGCAGCTATATGGCTATTGCCCGTCCTGGGCATTAAACTGGGAATACAGGAAAAAGGGAATTATGGAAGAAATTGTTAACTGGGACGCAGATATCATTAGTCTTCAGGTAACACTATGGAAATTAAGTTGTGCTTAGCTTAAAGGTGAGCTAAAAATAGTAGAAGATCCTACCTCTCAGAGAGAAGCCTGTGTTCAGAGCAAAACTCAAAAAAAAAAAAAAAAAAAAAATAGTTTCACTCCTTTAAAGGGGGGATAATTTTAATAAAAGAGATTTCCACAGTGTGACTATATTGCTGTCTGGGAACATGTGCACTTATTTTTATTTACTATTTTCTGATTTTAATCTTGCCTCTTATCCATGTTAACAATTCCCCCCAAGAACAATTTATTAGAATTATTGAAAGAGAAAATTGCAGAAAGATTACTAGTCTTTCAGGAATTTAAATTTTACTTAGAGTTGAGTTCAGAAGAAAGTGTTTTCTTAAAAATATTTCTTAAGGTTAAACAATTTAAAAACTGCACAGTCATAAATTATACCTTACTTTATAAACTATTTCTAAAACTTAGACTTATCTAATTTTTTTTTCTTTTTTCTGGTACATTTATACAGATCTATATTGGTAATTTTTTTCTATCTGTTTGACTTCTCAAAAATCATTTTAAAAATTCCCTTCAGTTCCTTTAAATACTTTTTATGGGCTCAGGAGGTGGACCACTCACAGAAGAAGAGCCCAGTTGTAAAAGTCACATAGCCTTGAGTTGAAGAAGTGGACTTTAGAGTCTTCTATTTAATAGCACTGTATTTACTGAAATTAACTGAGGAAAAAATATGTATTCTTTGGACATTAAAATTTCTTTTCAGCATTTACCAATTATTAGTCCACAATGTTTGAATAGGATTTTTTTTAGTAATTTTATTAATTTCAAAGCATATTAAATGTTTTTGTTTTGAAATTTTTAAGTTGACAATTATATAAATTTCTTAGATATAGTCTAGTATCTTAATATATCTGTATAGTATGGTATGGCTAAGTCAGGCTTGTACACATATCTATCACCTAAAATAGTTGCCATTTCTTAAGGATGCTTTAAAACTATTGTAGTATTTTTATACACTTTCAGTATATCCTGGGAAGGAACCTGAACTTGTTTTTGGGTTTGTTTGTTTATTTATTTATTTATTTATTTATTTATTTATTTATTTATTTTGGTTTTGGCTACCTAAAAGGCCTCAGTCTAGCCATTCCTACACAATGAGGTCTTATCCCAAAAAAGAGAACCTACCAAACAAGGAAAACATTTTTAAAAAATAAAATAGCTTGGTAGTTGTTTGTTTTCTATTTTACATCTTCTGAGACATAGTAAGTAAAAATCTTTAAAGATTAAATGTTCTTACAAATAGTAAGAATGGCCAGAATTTGGAGAGAAGGAAGCAAACAGTATTTATAGTAGTAACATGCTGTGCCTTTGTATATGAAATGTAGCTTGAAAGATAAATAAGGATTTAAGAAAGCTTTTCTTTTGTAAAAGCCACAGTATTCTGGAAAAATTGAAAAATTACAAAGTATGGCCAAGAAAAACATGTGCTCCTGTATGTCAAAGGCAGCCAATGTGCTGAAGCCTCTGAAGCATTTTTGTATGCTTTTTGTTTTTTTCATTTAATTAACTTATTTATTTTTTAATTTATTTTATTTATTACTTTTTTTGTTTGTTTGTTTTGTTTTGTTTTTGTTTTTCGAGACAGGGTTTCTCTGTGTAGCGTTGGCTGTCCTGGACTCACTTTGTAGACCAGGCTGGCCTCAAACTCACAGCGATCCGCCTGCCTCTGCCTCCCAAGTGCTGGGATTAAAGGCGTGCGCCACCACCGCCCGGCGCTTCATTTATGTTTGGGTTTTTTTGTTTTTGTTCTTTTAATACAAAGAGAATCTACTATTGGCATATTTTGTTTGTTCACTTAATGCATTTTCATGCTCCTCAAATTCTTAAAATCAGTATATGAATATAATTCCATGAATACAATTTTTATACAGTGGGACAATCACTTAGATTTTTGTTATAAAATCATGTTGTTAAGAGCACGTTCATGGGACTGGAGGGGGCTCAGTGGTTAAGAGCAGTGTCTGTTCTTCCAAAGGACCTGGGTTCAACTCCCAGCACCCACTTGGCAGCTCACAACCATCTGTAACTCCAATTCCAGGTGATCTGACACCCTCACACCAATGCCCATTAAATTAAATAAACACACACACACACACACACACACACACACACATACACACACACACACACATACATACCTACATACATATATGTACCTTCATATGTAAATATCAACACCTCCACATTTGATTATTTCATATAGAAAGGTTTGTTTAAAATAGTCTATGGGTTAAAGAATAAAATCTAACTTAACTATTAAACTAAGAGACTTATGATTGCTATTTCTAAAATTTTGAGAAATTGTAGAGTTTTTTTATTATTGTTGAAAGAGTATCTTTCACACTCTTCAGGTTTCATTTCTTTCTTTCACAATTGGAAGAGAACAGTTAATGTAATAATTTTTCTCTTTACACGAAAGATTTACTATTTCCTATCACCTAACCTACGACCCATCCATGCTTTAATTACAATGTGGAGGAAGGGAGATATTTTGGAGTGAACCCTAACTTAGGAGTCAAGAGAGCTGAGAGCTACCCCTATTCGTAGGTTCACCAGTACTATGATCATAAGAAAGCCAGGTTTAAAACGCTACACGTGTCAAGAACAGTGCTAATGATAAGATAGCTGGGCAATACGCTACAGGAAGTGCTTTGTCTTAGTCATGCCCTACCCACTGCAGAATATTTCTATGTCTTAGTCATTTTCACTCTGTCATGTAGATAACAATTTTTCTTTCATCTTAGGAAGTGGAAACAGAGCAATACTTTACTCTCTTTCTGCCAGCATTGAAGGATCGTGGATACGATGGATTTTTTTCCCCAAAGTCACGTGCCAAAATCATGTCTGAGCAGGAAAGAAAGCATGTGGATGGTTGTGCAATATTCTTCAAAACAGAAAAGTGAGTCAAGAGCTGTATCACGGAGTGTATACTTAATTACTTTTAAGTTTCACACATTGAAGATAGACTTTAGTTTGACTATAAAGAGGTAAAACTAGAAATTGCAAGTGTTGTAGTTAAAATTGTTTTTCTTAGGCAGCATACTGAAAATGATGATGTTTATTGTATTATTTCTATCTTACTGGCAAATTAGTCTCAGCTGGATGTAGCCAGGCTTTTGGGCTACTTTATTAGATTCTTTTATCTACCACACATCTCGACCCCAGTTCCTTCCAACCCCCCAAGGCTAGGTAGAGGGAAAAGGGGGCCAACTGGCACAAAAATCACACCCCTGCTAGACATGACACACGTCCTAGTTAGTAGGTGTGGACAGTCTGAAGCAGCCCCATATCCCACACCTGGCACTAAAACAAAAACATTCATATAACATGGCAGTTTTTAAAGAATCTAAAATTCTCACTATAGATGGATTTTAAAATACAATATTAAAAATATCATAAAGTAAACTATTGTTTACATGTAAAGTGGAATTAGTACCTTCTAATAGCAATAATTGATGTGGATTTTGTTCTGAGATTTCATTCATATGACCAACCTTTTTATTTTCAGCTAATATTTTATGTATATACTTAAGAACTTATTTACTGAATGCTTATTGTCTGTGCTAGGCATGAAAAATTTCAGATCTCACTAGAAATTCAAACATAGCAGGAAAAGATAGGAACATAGGACAATCAAACATAATACGGTGTAGATAAGAAAGTTGTAGATGTATAGAGAGCATAGGACTTAGGGAGGCAGGGAATTAAAAGATTAACACCACTTAGTGAGAAGTAAATATATAGAACCGTGAGAGAAGTTGAATTTCATGGTTAATACTTGGACTTGACACATTAGCGGGATCCTATACACACGTTTGTGCCTATTTTTCTAATATTTTCCTGTTTAATCCCCATTATAACAAAATCAGGCAGGTTTTTTTTTCTGAGAACACATCTTTCCATCATAACATACTATTTTATGTGAACAAATCAATGAATTTGAAATATATTTGGCTCACTTCTTATTTATATGTACCCAGTTTTTTATCTTTTCCATGAATTTTTAATAAACATGATCTCTAAATAATAGTGTAGAGCTCTATAAATAATGGGGAATATACTCAGTTCCTTGTTTTGTTTTTTACAAATTTTATTTTTCTACATTAAAAAGTCCTTTCTAATTATTTATGGATTGTCTTGTTTAAATTTTAAAGTGACTTTCAGAAATAAGTAGGTAACCATTTTCTAATTTTTTTTTTTTTTTTTTAAGATAATGAAAACAAGACAGGCAGACAGGTCCCATGAGCAAGGCTACTTGATACTTGAGATCTTCCTTTATAGTTCACACTATCAACTTTTATAACAAATACAATTTTTTAGGCTTTTGTTTCAGCTCTGGTATTACTTTTACTTCTTACAAGGTTACCTCATTTTAGAAATTTTAGTGCCATTTCAAACTGTTCCCCCCTCCCCTTTTTTTTAAGTATATTGTGATACTCCTTTCTCATTGGCCAGCTGTGTTATTGATTTCTTTGACTGCATTTAGTAGTCTGTGATTTTAATTCTTTAAAATGAGGTCTTGATTTGTGGTTTCTCATGATAATTTGCTATCAATTAAATGTGGGGCTCAAGAGATGGCACATGTTAAGAGTTCTTTGGTGGTGCACACCTTCAATTCCAGCACTCTGGAGGCAGAGGCTGGCAAATCTTTGTTAGTTCAAGACCATCCTGGTCTACATAGTAAGTTCTCGGCCAGTCAAGGCTACATAGAGATACCTTAAAAACAACAACAACAACAAATAAACAATAACAAACAGTTAAATGCTGTACAAACACAGAATAGTGTTTGCCTATTTTTCTTCCATACTTATTTCAAGTCTGTAAGTTTGCCTTTACAAGGTTAGTTTTCTTACATACTAGTGATTGAGGAGATTCAAGGTCATTGCATGCTAAATATAAATTAAGAAATTCTCTGTGGTTTTTAAGAGGAATGATAGAGAAAGGAAGATCTGTATAACTTTTGGTACTTTTCCCCCCTCTACTTCCTCCTCTTCCTCTTTTTATGTTTCCTTTTTTGTATGAATGTGGGGTGGTTGATGACAGCACACACACCAGTGACCTGTGTGTGGAAGTTACAGTGCAGCTTGTTAGCAGAGTCAGTTTTCTTCATCTGTGCTGCAGATTCCGGGGGTTGACCTCAGGTTATCAGGTTATCATGGCCTTTACCACACAGAACATCTCACTGGCTCATACTAGCTTCTCGGTGGTGTTCTGTGTCCTTTTTACTTATAAATAATTTAAGGGAGAATACTATTTCAGTCCTCTTAGTTTAGTTATTCACAGTTGGTATTCAGTGTTGTCTCTCTAGCTTTAGTGTGATCACATGGCAACACAGCAAATTGCTTTTAGACTGCACACTGTTAAGAAATTGCTGCTTCTTTGTAAGCTTGTTTTGGACATGTTCTCCTACACATGAGATTCATCATAATCATCAGCTATATAAGGATTTTTTATGCTGTTACAGCTTTGGTTTTTTTAGTCATTTCAATCTTGATTATGTAGGTTCTTTTTTTATACCCATTTGAGCTGCTTAAATTTTTCAAAAAAGGCAAACATACAGAAAAATTCTTATATGATAAAATAGTATCAGGAATGATGCTTATAAAACAGAGTACACCAACCAGGATATAAATGCCAGATGAATTTTAAATACTGAATAAAATGACAGCCTTAAGATTTTACACATTACCAAAGATTGTTAGTTTGAATTAATAGCTGGAAACTATAAACCAATGCATGTTAGTCAAAAGAAAAATTCCAATAGTATAGAGAAAGAATGCTTTATTTCAAAATTTCCTGTATGGCATTCTGTGCAACAGAAAATAGAAGCCACATGGAACATACTTGATACATGGTGGATAGGGAAGAACGTAAGTGACTGTGTTAAATTAGTGTTGGTAGGTTGTAAAACGGTTTGTGTGTGTGTTTATTTATTTATTTATTTGTTTATTTATAGACTAACCAGTAATCTTAGCACTCTGGGAGGCAGAGGCAGGCAGATCTCTGTGAATTTGAAGCTAGGCTGGCCAACTAAATGAGTCCAGGACAGCCACAGCTACAAAGAGAAACCTTGTTTCAAAAACTAAAAAGTTGAATATTTAGAGACAGTTTCACTATGTAGCATTGGCTGACTTGGAACTGGCTATGTAGACCAGGCTAGCTTTGAACTTATACCCACCTATTTTTTCCTCCCAAGAGCTGGGATTAAAGATGTGAGCCACTACACCTGCTTCTTATTTTTATCTATGTATATGTACATACATATACATACATGCCATGTATATGTGGGTGCCTGTGGAGGCCAGAGGGAGTGTCAGATTCGTTGAAGCTAGAGTTTCCGTTGATTGTGTTATACCTGCTGTGTATGCTAGGACCCCATCTCTGTTCTTTAGAAGAGCAGCAAGTGTTCTTACCTATAATCTACTTAGCTGCCCTGTTTTATCTCCAATACCATTCCATGCGTTGCTGTTTTCTTCTTCTTCTTCTTCTTCTTCTTCTTCTTCTTCTTCTTCTTCTTCTTCTTCTTCTTCTTCCTCCTCCTCCTCCTCCTCTTCCTCCTCTTCCTCCTCCTCTTCCTCTTCTACCTCCTTTCCCTCCTCTTCCTCCACCTCCTCTACCTCCTCTTCCTCCTCCTCTACCTCCTCCTTCTCCTCCTCCTCCTCTACCTCCTCTTCTTCCTCCTCCTCCACCTCCTCTACCTCCTCTACCTCCTCCTCCCTAATTTTGTTCCACCAAGCTATTTGTTATCTTGGTATTTTCCCCTTCTTTCACTGAAATGCTCTTAACTTCATTCTTCACATAGGTAGTCATTTCAGCTTAAGGACCACCTCTTTACCAGTGCAGGGTGAAATCTGCTTTCTTTAAGGACTCTGGGTTTGAAATAGGTCACATGACCAGACACTTTACACATTACACATTCTAAGCGCATCTGAGGCATTGAGGAATTGGAACAAGAATTTGGTGGAAAGACTACCATTTCTTCTAGCATGCTATACTGCAGCAATGTAAGCTTTTTAGTCAGTATTTTTTGAAAGGATGTGTGGCTTAATTTTCATGGCTAGAAAGAATCTAAGGTGGTAGAGAGATTGTTATGAAAACAAAAAATGTCTTTTAACTTTTAATGAAAAATATCATGTTAAACCATGTGTGGTGGTTTGTGCCCTAATCTCATTACTAAGAATCAAAGACAGGAAAAGAGAATTTGCTGCAAGTTCAAGGCCAGTCAGGGATTCCCGCTTACCCCAAAGTACTATTTTGGTTCTCTGTAAATATTTTTAAAAACTAATAATAAAATTGGGTAAATGATGTTAAGTAGTATCTTACTTTGGTTTCTAATACTCTGATAAAGACTATGGCCAAAAGTAACTTGGAGCAAAACTTTAGTTGGTCACCAAGGAAAATCAGGGCAGTAAACTGGAGACAGGAACTAAAGCGGAAGCCATGGAGGAACAGTGCTTCCTGTTTGCCATATGTGCCTTACCCAGTCTGCTTTATTAGACTACACAGTGCCACCTGTCCAAGAGTGAGCTGTGCTCTCTCACAGCAGCTTCCTACAGGCAATCTGATAGAGGCTTGGGTTGTTGTTGTTGTTGGTGGTGGTGGTGGTGGTTTGTTGGTTTGTTTTAATTGAGGTTTCTCTTCCCAGATAACTCTTGTCTCAAGCTGAAAACCAATACAGATGGCTTGACCAAGTTTGCAGCTCTTAAATATTAGCATTTTTATTATATCCTATAATTTTCCATCATCACAGAGACCCATTTCTTCTTGTAATACAATCTATTTCTTTGGGTACTTACACCTAACTACAGTCCTTCTGTAAAACCTAGTTTTTAAAAGTGATAATTTTTAGCTACTAAAAGGATGCATTCCTTCATTTCCTTGATATGTTATAAAAACAAATCTGCAAATAGGGCAAATAGACTTTTTTCTTTCTCTTTTAGGTTGTTCACTCAGTTAAGATTGTATGTACCTTTAAATTTTAATTGTCAGGAAATCTGTATAGTAGCTTAAGTAAATGAATTTTCACACACCAACATCCAGTTTAGAAATAGATAGAATTGGCTCAGCTGCTACTCAGTCTTTAGAATATTGGCTCTTAGCCATCTGCTTGGTTCACACTTGTTTATTAGTCCTGTAGGTGCTAGCTAGAGAGGAAAAAGATATAAAAAGGATGAAGGAGATAGATATTTCATCTTTACTAGATAGGGCCCCCATAACCATAGCCAGAATGTCACATGACCATCTGTACCTAGAAAATTTCAGAGATTATCAGTAGTGTCTGTACTCTGCCCCTCCACTTTCAATGTCTTAGCATGACAGTGTTATCTACCTAAGTCATTTGAACATGTGTGCCTTTTAGATTTACATTGGTGCAGAAGCATACTGTGGAATTCAATCAGGTAGCAATGGCGAATTCAGATGGATCCGAAGCAATGCTGAATAGAGTGATGACAAAAGATAATATTGGTGTTGCTGTGGTATTAGAGGTCCACAAGGAACTCTTTGGAACAGGTGAGTGCAATCTATATTATATTAAAAATAAACACCATTCCAGATTTCCTAAGAAAAGAGAATCTTACTGTTCTTTACAAGGTTATTCTCTTGTTTTATGAGAGCTGTTAAAGGAGATGGACAAGAAAATAGTGCTAATTATATATTATATATTTCTTGTGATTTCATGATATACCCTATGGTTTCTATCAGCATTTTTACATAAGAGGTAGCATATGCCCTTTTAACATACTATAATTGAAAAAGTTCTTCAAAGTAGGCTATGTTTTGGTTAGGCTCAGTTAGCAATTACAGTGACTTAGTCCTCTCTTGTGAACCTTTTGGTTTTTATGGTTAAATAGTTGCCATGTTTTCTTTAATTTCTTTATTAAATCTTAAGTCTTTGTCAGGGTGAGAATGACATCTTTTATCTATGTGATACTTTTCAGGGTTTTCAGATTATTTATAGCTTCCCAGAGAGTCAGAAACTCATTGTGTACTTGGCATTATCAAGGTCTTTTGTTGGCCTCTCTGCTGCCTGACTTGGAGCACTCTGTTACTTATTAATGTCTCCAGCAAGAATAAGGTGGTAGGGCCACATCAGTGCATTTCTCTTTCTCTGCTTCCTATGGAAGAAAAGCTGCCTTGAGTACTAGTTTAAATTATTTAGACTATACATAGTGTCAGATTTCTTCTTCTACAGTTCTTCAGTTTATCAGTAAACAGTCCATCTTCAGTGTGAGATTTTGTGTTTACTTCTTTTTTAGCCTTTTCATTTTTTAAATGTCTTTTCCCATCACATTGTTCTTCTGATGTGTTTTGTTTTGCTTTTATAATAATACCCTCTTTTGAAGTTTTACCCCTTTTTAATTTACAGAAGAGTAATTCTAAATTATATTGTATACATCTCTACTTTGTAAAATATGTACCTTTCCTTGTAGAAGGAAAATTTAGTGGGTAGGAGAAAATGGCTTTTTTGAGGACACATTTTTAGTATTTAATTATAGTGAGCATTCATTTATAGCCAGAAGTAACACTAAAACTTCTAGGAAGAAGAGACAGCTTCAAAAAATTTTTTAAATATTTCTTCAGTTTCCTATAGCAGATTACTTTGGTAACTTATTTTCTCAACACTGAGAAAAGTTACAGTTTGATATGATTAGAAGGAAATGTAATTTTACTTAAATATCAGACTTAGAAATTGGGCCTTTTTCTTTAGAGTTCATATTTCAGTAGAAAATTTTAAGGTATTTTTATGGAAATTTCAATAGAAAACAGCTTTGAATGTTCACTGATACTTCAATAGCTCTAAACTCTAAAGTACATAAACTTAAAAACTGAGGAATTCTTATCCCAGTCACACTCTATAAATTTCTTTATATAAATCCAAACATCTAGAATATATGTATGTAAGTTTATGTTAAAGTGGCATTGTACCATAATATTGAATTTTATGCCTTGAACTTCATTTCTTGCCACTTGCAAGACTTATCCATCTTGCATTTCGCAAGCTTAATAGTGAAAGGTCAGTAGCAGAAATCAGTAACATTATATGAACCTGTGGAAAATGAAATAAACAAATTTGCTACCCAAATAAATTATCAAATAAAGTTAATTTTAAAATGAAAATGGTGAGACTTAATAGATTTTTTTTGCAGGTTGTCTTTCTGCCACTGCCTGTTTGTTTATATTTGTATTCATTACCATGTCCACCATTTGGAAATATTATGTTAATTTTATTTTTAACAGAATTTTATGGGAAAAGTAATTTCAATTTATTTTTCAATTATGAGGAATTATTTTATTTCTCATAATATAAGCTAGTCTATGAATATCTTTTTCCAAGTTAATTTAAGTATCAAAAATATTAAGTGGCTACCTAGCCTGAGTCCATAAAAAGTAATTAGAAATAAAACCAGGTCTAAAAGTAACATATCCAGACTCTTGAAAGCATACAGTCTAATTTTTGTTTCAAGGTGAATGTCTGCATATATGTCCTCTGTGTGATGACTGTACTCGTGCAGGCCAAAAGGGTGCTGGATCCCCTGGAGTGGAGCTGCAGGCAGTTGACTTACTGCTCCTGATCCTCTTCAAGAGCAGCAAGTGTTCTTGACTGCTGAGCCATCTATCCAGTCCCACAGTTTTCATTTTAAAATTAATTTTATTTGGGAATTTACTTGGATAGCGAATTTGTTTTGTATTTTATTTTCTGTAGGTTCATACAATTGGTTAATTCAACTGGAAACATCTCTTACTAGATTATTATGCTCATTAAATAAGAGTCACTTAAAAGTACTTGCTTGGTGCTGGAGAGATGGCTTAGCAGTTGAGAGTATACATTGTTTTCCCAGAGGACTAGAAATTGATTCTCAGCACCTACATTGGGTGGCTCACAGCCACCTTTAACTTAGCTTCAGCTCTCTTCTTGGCCTCTGGGGACACTGCACTCATACACAGACCCCATACACACACACACACGCACGCACGCACGCACGCACGCACGCACGCACGCTCTCTCTCTCTCTCTCACTCCCTCCCTCCTCCTCCCATCTTCCTCCCTACCCCTCTTTCTGTCTCGAGAGCACATGCACACACATGCTGTTTAAAATGAAAATAAATAACTTGCTTGCTTAAACTAAGAATATAGCACATGAAAAGTACTGTAACCCAAATACTGATTATACACAAAATAATTTCTATCTTAAGCATATATAGCAAAAATCAGCAAAGCTATCTATAATGGTCTAGATACTAAATACTTTTGGCTCTATGGGACACATAAAGTCTGTTTAAAAATGTGAAACTGTCCTTAGCTCACAAAGGCTGTAATGGAAATATGTAGTAGACCAAATTTTGCCCATAAGCTACCATTTGTCAGTATGATGGAGATGGGAGGTGAATAACTAATAAATCGTGGTTTTCAGAATTACCCTTTAGCGCCTCAGATAAGTTTGAGATTAAAATCAGTATAAATATACATAGAAAAGAGTAATGAAGTAGCTATGGATCTTTTTCAGAAAATTTTAAGGTACTTTTTAAGAAACATAAGCATAACTTTCTTCATCTTTTTTATGCTGTTTAAATTTAGGTATGAAGCCTATTCATGCTGCAGACAAACAACTGCTTATAGTGGCAAATGCCCACATGCATTGGGACCCAGAGTATTCTGATGTGAAACTTATTCAGACCATGATGTTTGTCTCAGAGGTTAAAAACATTTTGGAGAAAGCCTCAAGTAGGCCTGGCAGCCCAACTGCAGATCCCAATTCCATCCCGCTGGTGCTATGTGCAGATCTTAACTCATTGCCAGATTCAGGTATTTGAATCATTTTTTTCCTTGCTTTCACTTTCACTTTTAGTCTTGATTGAAAGGCCACCTAGTCCCTAGCAGAGCTTTCTCTTCTAAATCAAGAAACATATCAGTTGGAATTGATGACTAATTGAAAAGGCTTAATAAGGAAACTGTTTCCAAAGGAGTGTTCAGGCTTAAGTAAAGCAAGCAATGAATGCTTTTGTACTCTAACTGCTCCTAGTCTCAACTGGGAAAATGGGAGCTGTCATCAGAACTTGGAAGTACAGTTACAGGAGAGGGCCAGTAATTGAAATGATGGCTTGGAATTGAATGATACAACCAGAGCCTGCCAAATTATAATAAGACAGGAGCTGGAGGAAGAGACACACCTCCCCCCACCCTCCACGCTCTTGTCTTTTGATCTGCCAGGGCTGTCCTTTAACCAAGTTTGCCTAGAACCTATAGAACTAGGAAAAGGTTTCATCGATGCAAGATCAACCTCAGGCACAGAATTCAGCAAAGAAGGGCGTTCTTTCTTGAATATTCATCACAGATAGCTGTCTCATTTAATAATCTTGGCAAGTTTTCAGTGATCTTTTCTTACTAGTAGGTATAGAATGATCAAAATTCCAGCCAGGCTTTGTATTACACCACTGGACTACTTTATGCCTAAATTTCATCTTTGTGAAACTTAGTTCTCCATTTTAGATCCTGAATTTTCAAATGCAAAATAAGAGTCTGTACTATTAGCAAAAACATTCTGAATATTATATGTTTTTATTAAGCTGTTTAATCCCCACCCCCACTAGGGACCAAACCCAAGCTTATTACATGTTAGGCACATGTTCTACCATTAAATTATGTCCCTAGCAGTTTTTAGACTAGTCAAAATAATCACTCAGTAGCAAATATAAAATAACTTGAATGCTTATGCTTAGAATTTCTAAATAGTCACCAAGCTTAGAAAATAGCTTGTTCATAGTAAGTAAATGCTGAAATATTTGCAAGTCTTTGCTTTTGACCCCTAGACCAATTGAGCTCCTTTCCTTCCTCTGCCTCTCCCAGCCTGCCTTGTGTATGTGCATGTATACATGGTGTATGTGTGTGCTCACACAACTTACCATAAGTCAACCTTGGGTGTTCCTCAGGTGCCATCCTCCTTGTTTGTGAGACTGGGCCCCTGTTGGCCAATGGATCACCCAGTAGGTTAGGTTGACCTGCCAGTGCTGGTATACAAGAGCTGCCTACCACACTCAGCTCTTTTTTTTCATGGATTCTGAAGCTTGAACTCAGCCTCTCCTAGGCTTGCATGGCAGGCACTTTACTGACTGAGCTGTCTCCCCAGCCCACATTTGTTTCTTAGTCCTTTACAAAAAATAGTTATTTTAATTTCTTTAAAAGTGCAAGTTTTTCTTGTGTTATTTCATATGATTTCCTGAAATCATTTATAGTAGCTATTAGTATAATTGTTATCATAACATAGTTCACTGGCTCAAATCAGATTGTAAGGGTTGGACCTTGATTCTGCTTCTTAGCAGCTATATATGGTATTCAGTATGAATAAGGAGATAAGCATTTATTGACCTTATTAAAATTGTTTGTTAGCCTAGCATATCATAAATGCTAGATAATTGTCAGTTCATTTGAATTAGTCACAACACTGACAATCATTTTACATCATCATATTCTGGTATCATTCTTAATCACCAATAGATGAACTTAATATAATTGGTAACTAAGTATAAACGGGAAAAAGACTTTTGTGTCTGCTAATTTGATGGAAACTTTTTTTTAAGATTTATTTGTTTATTTTTATGTATATGAATGCTCTAACTGCATGTACACCTGCAGGCCAGAAGAGAACATCAGATCACATTACAGATGGTTGTGAGCCACCATATGGTTGCTGGGAACTGAACTCAGGACCTCTGGAAGAGCAGTTAGTGCTCTTAACCTCTGAGCCATCTCTCCAACCCCAGTGGAAACTTTTTAAGTTGCCACCCTTTGCAACTTTTTAGACACATCTAATACTTTTGTTCTCTGGCATATAATGTTACTTATATATAAAGTGTTCTTCATAGGTGTCAGACCTGAGACTCATACTAACTCAAAGTATGTGAGGGGCTAGAGAGAGAGCTCAGTGCACTGTCAGTTCTCCCAGAAGTCTGTGGTTTGATGCCTAGCACCCACATGGTGGCTTACAACCAGCAGTAATTCCAGGGAACCTGACACCCTCTTCTGACCTCTAGAAGTACAAGGCATGTGTGTGGTATGCAGACTTGCAACCAAAACACTCATATAAGTAAAATAGTAAAATAATAATAATGATAAATAAGCTGGGTTTGGTGGTACACATCTTTAATCCCAGCACTCCGGGAGGCAGAGGCAGGTAGATTGCTGTGAGTTCGAGGCCAGCCTGGTCAACCATGTGAGTCCAGGACAGCCACAGCTACATAGAGAAACCCTGTCAAAAATGAATAAATAAATAAATAAAATTTTAAAAATAATGATTTTTCTAAGCTAACCCTGGACATTGAATTGTTGATAAAAATAATTTGTTTTTATTGTAAGTGATTTTTTTTTATTATAAGTGTTTTGGGGAAGGGATTGACAGAGGGTTTCTCTGTGTAGCCTTGGCTGCCCTGGACTTGCTTTGTAGACCAGGCTGGCCTTGAACTCACAGCAGTTGGCCTGCCTCTGCCTCCCAAGTGCTAGGATTAAAGGCGTGTACCACCACACCTGGCTATAAGTGTTCTATATATATATACACCCTAATGTTATTGATTGACTACTGTGCCTACTGCTAAAGAAATAGTGGTTTAGAGTAATATTACCAAGGTAATAAAGACCTTTCTAGTTAAGTCATCTGAACCTAAAGAACCACTAAGATTGACGGTATTCCTAGGTGATCCTGATACTATGTTCTGAAACACCAGCAACAAAAACACTTTTAAAATTTGTTTTGTTTTGTTTCTGAGACAGAACCTCATTATGCAGCCCTGGCTTGCCTGGATCTTCCTGTATAGACGAAGCTGGCTTGGAACTCAGAGAAATGAGCTTACATTTCTGCTTCTTGAGTACTAGGATTAAAGACATGTACCACCAAGCCCAGCTGAGGGTTTTCTAGGACTTAACGAAAGCTCTCTAATCCTGGGGTGTCTGTACAGTAAGGTTTAGTGATACAGCTTTGCACTAAATAATAACAGGTAGTATTCCTTTCTTCATTGTGCTAGGTGTTGTGGAATATTTAAGCAATGGAGGAGTAGCTGACAACCATAAAGACTTCAAGGAACTAAGGTACAATGAGTGTCTTATGAACTTCAGCTGTAGTGGAAAGAATGGAAGCTCAGAAGGGAGAATCACACATGGCTTCCAACTTAAGAGCGCCTATGAAAATAACTTGATGCCTTATACTAATTACACCTTTGATTTCAAAGTAAGTAGCAGTCTTTGGACTGGCATATGAACTGTTTCAAATAAAAGCATGTCAAAAATAAACCCTTATAACTAGGAGTTTGCAGGTCAGCCAGGTGTGGTGGCACACACCTGTAATCCCAGCACTCAGGGAGGCAGAGACAGAGATCTCTGTGAGTTAGAGGCTAGCCTGGTCTACAGAGTCCAGGGCAGCCAAAGCTACACAGAGAGACTTCTCAAAACAAAGAAAGAGTTTGCAGGGCTCTGGCCTCTGCCAGCACTAGGCACACAAATGTTCCACTGACATATATGCTAGTAAAATACACACACACACACACACACACACACACACACATATAAATAAAATAAAAGAACAAACAAAAAATTCAAGTCTCAAAATGTCTGGTTTAAATATACAGCTAAAGGAGGGCTGGAAAGATGGCTTAAGGGCTAAGAGCACTGTCTGCTCTTCCTGAGGTCCTGAGTTCAATTTCCAGAAACCACATGGTGGCTCACATCCATCTATACTGGGATCTGATGTCCTCTTCTGGCATGTAGGTGGACATGCAAATGGAGTACTCTATACATAATAATAAATAAATATTTTAAAAATTATACACACACACATACATACAAAAAACTAAATAAGAATTTTGTTAGGCTTGTGGTTATTGATGTCATTTACATTCTTTTTAAGTTTTATTTGTTCACATTTCAGATGTTAGTGATAATAACCAATATTTCCTAGTTTTTTACTATGTGTTAGGCACTGTTGAAAGCACTTGGGTATATATTAGTATAGTTAATCTATATTAATTAATTCTCTTAACCTACACAGATACCAAGGCAACAATAAAAGCTAATTACTGAACACTTGGGTAACTTTTATTACAGTCCTTCTAGGGAATGACTTGCAAATATAGTACATACTTCATCAAATATATTAATTAAGCAAAAGATCAGTTTGTCTATTTGTAGCTCTTTTCTTTACCTCTGTTTGACTTTCTGTCATTTCCAGAATGAATTGTATGTCTTATTCTACACATATATTTATGTATGTGTAGAAATGAGTATTTTAAACTAAGCAAATTAGGACAGTTAACTGTATAGTATTTTGGTTGTATTTTATATTTTACTAAACCAAGAAAGTCTGTTCTATAGGTGCCTAGACATAAACTTGTGTGTTTAGCTTTATTTATATAGATATAGATAGAGCCTTATATATATATGTATATATGTATATATATCTTTATAATTTATGTACAAATGTAAAGCTTTATGATTTGGTAGGATGCTGTGTTTCTCCATTGAGCCACCTTTAGTCATGTAATAACTTATCAAAGATTAGAGCCTTGTTGAATCTACAGTCAGGATAAAAGGTACCAGGATAACAAGTTTCTTCGTTATTTAGCTTTTCTAAATTAAGGATTGTTCTTTTTATGGAGTTTTTCTCTTTTTCTAAACATAGTTTTTCTTTCCCCTCCCTGTTGTCCCTAATTTCTTCCCAGGGTGTGATTGACTACATTTTCTATTCCAAGACTCATATGAACGTGCTTGGTGTCCTGGGGCCTTTAGATCCTCAATGGCTGGTTGAGAACAGCATCACTGGGTGTCCACACCCTCACATCCCTTCAGACCACTTCTCACTGTTAACACAACTTGAACTCCACCCTCCACTCCTGCCTCTTGTCAATGGTGTTCACTTGCCTAATCGGAGGTAGTGGAGTACAGCCCCGCAGAGTCGGGGATCTGCCGCTATGGACCTGTACAGTTGTAAATCAAAGTATGTAGGAGTGAAGTATGGCCGTCCTTAAGCTGCTTCTTCAGGTTCCTTTCACTATGTGTTTGCTATAAGACTTTGTGTATTTTTGTGCATACTGATATCATTTGGCACTAGGGCTGGAACCAAAGTATTACTGTCTGTCTCTTATCTATCCAAAAGTTTAATATACTTTAAAATTGGATTTCTTTTCCTATCATATTAGGAACCAACATTCACAACTGATAAATCACTAATTTGAGGCCCAGCACCAGTGTTGCTCTCTAAAAACAAATACATTCTTTTAAATGTTTTCAAATACGCCAATCATTTTTGTAAAAGGTGATTTTTACAAACTCCAAATACAAGATTTTCAGTTGAATGATGGCATGCCTTATAGGAAAAACGTTCGAGTTTTCTGTTTTCCTTCATAATAAGCTGATTTTTGGCTCCCAAGTCATTTGCACATTAACAAAGCACTTAAATTTGCTTGATTTGTACATTAAATATAATATAGCCACTAGTCATAACAAGATAGTTTGAGAAATGAAAGATAATTGCACAACATGCTTTAAAAATCAAGCATAATATGTGACAGTTTGTTGGCCAAATATTGGTTGGTTTTTTTGTTTGTTTGTTTGTTTTGAGGAATCACTTTTTTTTTTTTAATCTGCTTTTAGTTGTAATATTTTTAGAAGTATTAACTCTAATCTGTCTCTCCAGTTCATTTGTAAGGAAATAGCAGATAGTACTGCCATACATCTTGAAACTAGAATTTGGTATTTTTAGGGTGCCCACAAACTTAGTGTCTGGTATTTTTCATTTTCCTTGTTCGCTCTTCTTTTCTGTCTGGTTGTACTGGGGGAAAAAAAAAAACATGATTTATATCATCTTTACTACAGTTTAATGTTTAAAGAAAATTGCTGAATGAAAAGCCCCTGGTCAAAGTTTAAAAAAGGGAAAGCCATATAATATTACACATGTTTTCCAAAATAAAATGGCTGTTTGTTTTTTGTTTTGTTTTAAGGTAATAGTAGAGAAGATTTTGAGGAGAGGACAGATTTGGGGAAGTAGTTCAAAACCTTAAATCATTTTCTCTGACTCTAGCTGCCAAATGGCCATCATATGCTTTTAATCTTTGTTGCCATACTGTCTAGATTTGAATTAAGCTACTGTTTTATTCCCAAAGTTTGATGCCTCTAGATGTATTGGAAGCACCACCACCCCTTATTGTTGTTGGCCAGGAGGGGCCACTTAAAAGTCTCACTTAAGAGGCAGAGAGCATAAATACCATTTTGTGGGGGAAAAAATTAGTTGGCTGCTTGATGATAATTATGGCACAGTAACATTGGAAAAGGTTGTGTCTGTGTTTTTAAGTTTTTCTTTATTCTGCTTTTTGCTGCTATAAGAGTTTTCTGAAATTTATATTTTAAACTTTTCATGCACTTTACTGTTTCTAGTATCAAAATGTGATATTTTTAATAAACAAGAAATTTTCCATTATGTGATGAAATTTTAAAAGAAAATAGCCTATATTTGTGTCTCACTAATATATAAAAAGTGCAAGTCAAATTTAAATTATTTAATTAGTTTTAAATATATACAAATTGTCTCCTCTTTCAAACCTGACATCTTAGGCTGTTTTATTAGTCTTAAATGATACATTGTCTGTGGTCATTTTATACTAATTTCTTCGATAGTTTACTGATCAGGCTATATGAAATAATATTTCCCCCAAGGGTAATTGTAGTGGGATGAGGGTAGTGGGATGATTGTAATACCACACAGGATTGCATCCAGAAGAGGTCTGTAAAGCTTAAACTCCCCTTTAAAAGTGCCTAGTGACAGAGGCGTTGTCATCTATTGTAATTGGAATGTCACTGTAGTTCAGCAAAGTTTGATGTAAATAAAATATTATTTTAAAAAGTTAAATTACCTGAATAAACAAGCAAGCAAAAGAAACCCTTGATGACAGATTTTCCTCAGTGTTCAGGTATCCCTTCTTATATACCTCAAGCATCCATCATCTAGCCATGCAATTTGATTACCTGAAGCATAGTACTGGAAAGTAGAATAGCATGAAAAACTTAATTTTGTGGACATTACCTTTTTCTGTAATCAGCTATTGTATGTTTAGTTTTAGAGCTTTTGTTTCGGGTGGGTTTTCTGCTCTGGAGGTATATGCACTAACAGAACATTCTTCTTCTTCATAGACGCATGTTAATTAGCAATGTGAGCAATATTTCCTACCATACTTCACTCCCGATATTTTTTGAGATGTTTGTATAAAATGAAATTTAAAGTTCACTTATGATTGTATATGAACCACAGAGGAGCCCATTTATTAATACAAATCTTTTTTAATAGTTAAATGTAGAGGGGAAAATAAAAAAAATTGGGAAACATTGTAAACAGCTTAAGTTTATTTTGTGTATGGCCGAGGCACTCTGTTGCAGGAAGGTGTGCAGTTGGGTCTCTCTGCTTCCAAGTGCACTCTTCCAAACCACTCCTTGTCCTGTGTAGTTTAATGTGGTTTCCGTAAATGTTGGTAGTAGCTCTGTTGAAGTAGGTGATTGTGTTTTGTTTTGGGTGGCACACACCTAGGGCATGGTATCTTAAATTTCATGTGCACGGTTTCCCTTTAGCCTCTTGCCCAAATTTCACACACTGTTTCCCCTTTGTTCCCTTTGTAAAAGGAGTGGTATCTTGTTTTGAGCTGCCAGTTCAGATGATCAGAAATGCTGCTCTCCTCAGCATTGTTTTGTGAAATGCATGCCATTTGGAACTTTGGCAGTGAGAAGCCCAAAGGACAAGGTGAATGACGTGGTATATTCAATGAAAGTGAAATATATATGCTCATATACGTTCTAGCTCTCAGAATAAGTTAATAAGCTTTATGTCACTGGGCTACTGCATATTTTATCTGATAAAAGAAAACGGGCATTTTAGATTGTGCTATGTATTTTTTTAAATGTTAAATATGATTTCTAGTAATTGTCTTAAGAACTGGAGTGTTAAGTTTATTAAAATGGTGTTGTTTGAAGAAGAGGAAACTGCACTGTTTGCCATTGTAAGTCATACAAGTGCATGTCACATCACCCACTGTCAAGCATCAGCATCCTCCTCATAGCTTTACACACTTTGATGGGGAATATTGCAGCATCCTCAGGACTGACATCTGGAAAAGGCTCAAATCACTTACTGCTCCTTGCTTGTTGACTTTGTTTTACAATATTGTGCCTGGTGTCAACTTTTAAGCAACAGCACTGCCTAAAAGCAAGCAGAGAACAGAATCCCAGCACCATTCTATAGGCAACTTTTTAGAATTCAGATACAGTAAATCTGTTCAAGATTTATGATGTTTTATGTAAAAAACAATTTTGTACAACATAGCTGAATATTTTTGTTTGATTTATTTGATGTAAGGCGTGTGAACATTCATTTGAATATCACATGTTAAAGTCAGGTATGGCACAATGGGTTCTGAGACCAGCTTCCTCACCCCCTCCCATTTGCCTTGTTCCAATCTTTTTCTTTTCAAATTATGTTTCTGGTATCCATAGGCAGATATTTAATTTTATTAATAAGCATCCTGTGTGAATGTATTTTAAAAGCCACTATGTTTTAGTGTTATAATTTGTAGAAATATGAAACTTATCCCCCCCCCCTTTTTTTTTTTTTTTCGTCTTAAAGTCATAAATCACTGAGAAGGGAGAAAGTTGAAAACTATCCAAGACTCATATCACTTGAATCTGTGGCAGATTATGTTAAAATTGAGGGCGTGGCGATTAAAGCTAGAACGTGGACAAAATTGTGCTTCATTTAAAAATTCTGACTCCTGAGTATATCTTGTCAGTAAGTGAAATCCTAAGTCCAAATTATATTTCCAAGAATTCATGAAAATCACAAATACCACCTGTATATCGAATAGCAAATAGCATAGGGAAGGGAAAGCACAGAGGAAAAACAGGCTGAGTGTGTTCTTTGAAGGAGCCGGGAGCATAGAACTTTATTTCCAGTCCAAGGCTAGATTTCCTCGTATTAAAAGTTTACTTCATCCTAATACTGATTTAAAATTTCATCTTTATATTCTGAGTTGCTGAAGTATTTTAATAGTTTCGCAAAGTATACTAACTGGCTTGTGGCTTCAGTCACAGAAAACATAAATTGTATTACAGTAGTGGTCCTGTAGCAAACAAAAACTCTGTCACATGTTCGAAGTAACACATGTTTTTGACTGAAATGTGAGCTGTAATGTTTTGTAAGGTTTTTTTTTCTTACCCCGTCCCCCCATAAAACCCAAAGTAACACCTTTCTAATGTGTTAAAGATTTGTTTACCAACTTTCCGTTTGGTTTGTATCATATTTGTATGACTTTTGTCTATTAGAAGTAGATAAATTAAGTAGAGCAGTTAGAGTTATTTTCCTAAATCAGGAACTTCACTGAAGTTTTGAATCTGTAGACAGAAGGGAACATTTGTGTTTATGACTGCTCTGGATGATTTTAAATCTGTAATTGCACCATAATCCCCGAATTTAAATTCAAACACAAATAAATGCTAGTACATCTTTAACCTGCTTATTTACCAAAGTATAAGAACAACTTTAAGGATGCCAAAAGCATCTTTCATAATTGTCACCTAAATGCTTAAAAAAGATAAAAGAAAACCCTCATGTGTTCTGAGCAAAAGCCACAGAAAGAAAGAGGAAAACGGGAGGGGAAGGGAAGGGAACAGAACCTGTTCGGGAACATGGTAAGGAAGAGCACGTGTACTTGTTTTGACTAAATGCATTCATGTAAGTGTCTTAGTTAAAAGGCCTGTAGGAAGACACAGATTCCAGGGGAACTTTTATTAACATAGTAGTTTTGGTATAAGTTTGGTTAGCTTAGTTTACGCTAGACTTGGTTTATTCTTGGATCCAAAAGAGAAACTGAAGTACTTTTTAGTAAGGTAAGCTGACTTTCAAAGGATATAAATTAAGGCATGCCTATCAAATGTTGTTTTTTTTAATGGTGCAGCCTATAAAATTAGTAGCCTTCAACTGAAATTAGAAGTGTGCCATCAGAAACTATGATTTGACATGGTGGCACGGTGCATTCACCTTTCAAAATATTTAGAAGGTATAATTTGGCACCTGTTAGCTGGTTATTTTCATCAGCAGGTTTCCTGCATTTATTTAATTTTGCTTGTCTATCTGTCACTTCAAAAAGCGTAGGAGTCACGGTAACAGCCCTCTGGAAAAACGATCCTTTCTTACTTATTATGTCAGAGTACTAACATATTTTCTTAGTTATCGCTTGTTCAGTGCACCACATTTGTTTGTGTGTAGTTACTTGAACTCGAATATTGGCTCAGCGTTGGTGTACCAAACAATGACTTTGCTTCTTGCCAGATAGACCAAGTGTCCTGCTACTGTTTCAGTTATAATGCGGTAAGTGTTGCAGTGTGTGGGTTGCTCTTTATTCAGAAACTACTGTCCTTTCTCTGTGCTCAACTTGCTGAAAGTGTATATTCCCTTACCTATGAAAGTCTAGAGCGGTGCTCTGCTGGCTTTTGAGAGAGGAGGGGATTGGATGGCTGTTACTGCACATCGGATCTGGAATTGTTGAGTGTCACCTGAGCGGCAGATTTCTTAAACACCAGCAGCACTGAAAAGTGCACCATGGGCATTCGTACAGTTGTCCAAATGCAAGCAGTTCCCTCATCCAGAAGCAGCTGAGGTGTTGGGTTCAATAGGAGTCCTTGGAGTACTTCAAGGAAGGCAAATGATTAACTCTGTTGTATCTGAAATGGAGTAGCACTTTTTTTTTCCTTTCCTCCCTTTTTTAAAGAGAAATAATACATACTTTTTCTCTTTGAAAGGCCAGGATGTTTGATTATGTTGACCAGAGATTAAGTTGTATTTAATTTTCAACTGTATAAGTGCCAAGTAATTGTCCCTGGACTTTTTACCATTTGACTAGGAAAGGGATTATTTCCTGGCATTAAGTTGACTAATTTATTATTTTGCATACACTAGTCATTCTGTGGCCTATGCAGTGTTTTTGTAACTATTACAACGGTCTAAAAGTAAAGCACATGATCTTAAAACTAAGCAAGATGTTTTAGTAATTTTCCCCATGAATACTTGGTAATTTCTATTAATACCATTCTAAGCAGATTCTACTGTTTTAATTTGTGTGTTTTTTTATTTTTACCCTAAGAAAAGCCAAGCACTAAATTAACTTATGTTCTGTTAATCATTTACAATCTAAGTTTTTAATCTTTCTTTTTTTTTTTTTCATTAGAGGACTTAATGAAGTGCCATGTAATTGTAGCTACTAATAATTAATGTTTGATAGACTGGTTCTGTGATACTCTAAACATTTAACTCTTTCTTGTTATCTCTGGAGATGGTTCTACTCTTATTCTCTCTGATAAAATCACCAGCTGCTTTATTTTTCTATTTATTAAACAGTTGATAAGGTCGGGATCTTGACCGAACTGCTCAGCTGAGGTGTTTTTCATAGTAGACACTGTAGAAGCTATGCGTGCAAAAGGACACAGTTGGGTGGTGGTATTCTTTTTCATTAATGTGAACATTGACTAAACAAAGCAGTCCTGCCTTTGAAATCTTGTGGCAGCTCAGAAGGGAGGTGCTTAAGAACCTTAATTATATGTCAGATGACAAAATACTTTTTTTCCATTTTGGAGATTGGGTACTGCTCACACACGATGTATAGGGCTAAATATATGCTTGTTTCCTCGCACCTGTGTACTCTCCCCTTCTCTCCTACTTTTCCTTTCCCTGTAGGCAATAAATGGCCATTTTGCAACCGCATACTTTTGTCTTGGGTTTTGATTATTTGTGCAATGTTAAGTTCCTGCTTTGGGGTTGGTACTTCTCTTAGTAAACTAGAAAACAAGGTGATTTAGATAAAACAATTGCAAGTTCATTTTTGTTTTGCTTTTTTGTTGTTTGGTGA
The DNA here is from genome assembly GCF_903995435.1 of Acomys russatus. Taxonomy (NCBI): domain Eukaryota; kingdom Metazoa; phylum Chordata; class Mammalia; order Rodentia; family Muridae; genus Acomys; species Acomys russatus. The sequence goes on along the minus strand of NC_067164.1, from coordinate 19,259,321 downwards.
ACATTACTTAAAGGTTTCATAAAGACTACACCTTTAAGTTATATGACATCTTTAACAAAGGAAATCCAAGCGAAAGGCCCTGTGTCACTCTGAGTATGTGTAAGATGGTATGCCATTTGATAGTCACGGAAGTTTATGCTGAGATGGAACCTCTCATCCCGGAGCCCTGAGTGGCTGGTGAACAGACATCTCCTGTTGACCTTTGGAAATGTACTGTGAATACGAAGCAACTGCAAGATCTTACTGTCATTAGTCTGACCTACAGGACACTCTCATCAGACAAATAAGCCGAGTGAAATATTACTGAACAAGCTTGATGTTCCTGTCTAGGCCCAGAGTAAATTCATTCAGTGGTTATATATCTCTGATGAACAAGCTGCTCCTGAGGATATAAAGATGATAGGGTTCTTAGCCTCCAAGAAGTAATTTCTTAAATATTGTATATCACACAAGATACCCAAATATGTTTTAGTTAGTATAAAGGTAATTTTAAATCTTAGGATCTGGGAAAGAAGGCAAGGAGAGGTCATACAGTAAAATACTTATAAATTCAGCTGAAAATTGATTTTGAGGTGTATGAGTCACATTCAGAGGAAATTGGGCTAACCAGCCTAGTGCTCAAAGGACACTTTAGATTATCTTGGAACAGATTGCTGGCATCTATAGAGATCCCTAAGGCTATAGAATTTAGTGCTTATTTACTTGGCATTTAAGGATTTTCTACAAGCCTATAATTGGCCCTGAGGCTCTTCCCTGAAGCAATTATGTTGGGCAGCCTCTAAGAAGTCCGTTTTTTTGGTGGTAGTGGGTTTTTTTGTTTTTGTTTCTGTTTTTTGTTGTTTGTTTTTTGGGGGAGTTTTTTGGTTTTGTTGGTTGGTTTTGGGGTTTTTTGTTTTTTTGCAAGACTGGGTTTCTCTGTGTAGCCTTGGCTGTTCTGACTCACATTGTAGACCAGGCTGGCCTCAAACTCACAGGGATCCACCTGCCTCTGCCTCTCAAGTGCTGGGATTAAAGGCGTGTGCCACCACCGCCCAGCAAGAAAGCTCTTGTGAAGGGGTCTTGAAGTCCAGATTTGCAAGTGTCTGCCTCATTAAGAAGCTCTTAAGACATTGAAGGGGCTGAAGAGCTGGCTGAGGGTTTAAGAGCACTTGATGGTGTTGCAAAGGACCCAGGTTCAATTCCCACCACCTTCCTGGAGACTCACCACCTACTCAAGCACCAGCATGTGTGGTGCTCAGGCACACATGAAGGCAAAACACATAGTTAGAGTCAACCTTCTCCACCTGTCAGAACCAGACATCCCCATCCTAGATTTTAGGAGATCATGGAATATCTTGAAAGTGAAAGCAGTATTTGTGAGTATTTATTATGTGTCGTTTCTGCAGCTAATCTTTTTTGGTTTTCAAGATAGGGTTTCTCTGTGTAGCTTTGGCTATCCTGAACTTGCTTTGTAGACCAGTCTGGCCTTGAAATCACAGTGGTCCACCTGCTTCTGCCCCCTGAGTGCTGGGATTAAAGGCGTGCACCACCACACCTGGCTCTAAACTGAGTTTTGATCTTAGGCACAGGTGAATGAATGATAGGGCTATGAGGCAAGTGCAGACTATAACAATGAGGCGTTATTGGGCCATGGTATCTACAGAGCTCTTGCATTAATGATTCAGCTACAGTGGTCCAATGCTTTAATATAATGGAGGCTTTGTAATGTGTTTGATACCCAAAGGTACACAAGTTAAGTGATTTGAGTAGTACAGGACAGTTCTGTAGTGTACTGACTCGATTCTTTTCACAATTCAAACACTTTTTTTTCCCTCTGGGAGTGTAGGAAGTTGAGGAAAGAGAGCTTGTCTTACTCATCAAGATCATGATGTACTGTAGGGTGATTCCTTAGACCAGTGACTGGCAAAAGAGTTAAGGATTAGCTCCCTTGTGTCAATGTTTGGGTACTTTTGAATGCCCCAAAGTTCCCTGTGCAAACATTTAAGGCTGTTATTATGGCAGTATCATTTCATCCACAAATTTGACTCTGAAAATTATAACGAAAGCTTTCTGAACATCTGTCTCCATCTCAAAAGTGTGTTTCCTGGAGAGCCCATCCTGTGTCAAGCAGAAAGGTTTCATATACCAGGTCCTCAGTCTTTGCATTATGAGAAAAAAAAAAAAATCTTTCTGTAGAAAGATTTAATCCTTGGCATGTAAGATAAAATCTGTTTTAGTTAGTTGTCAAGTGCTGTGATAAGATGGCATAATCAAGGCAATTTTTAAAAATCATTTAATTTGGGGTCTCACAGTTCCAAAAGGTTAGAGTCTATTACCATCCTGGCAGGAAGCATAGCGCAGGCAGGCAGGCAGGCATGATGCTGGAGAGAGGAGGAGCAAGAAAGAGAAGAGAGGAGAGGAAAGGAGATGGGTTTTGAAACCTCAAGGCTCACCTCTGACAAGGTCACACCTCTTAATCCTTCCCAAATAGTTCCATCAACTATGGACTGAGCATTCAAATACATGAGCCTATTAGGGACATTCTCATTAAAACCACTACATCTGTGTATATATAGTTCATAAATACATCAGTAAAAACATTGACCTTATTGAAAGGCCCATGTAGACTATAGGGATTTGTGGTCTCATCATCCAGGTAGTCTACAGTGAAAGGTTATCATTTGAGATTCATTGAATAAACAAGTTTACCTTGAGGCAACATTAATATAATACATAAAGTCGTAAGTGGGTAAGAAAACATTTCCAGATGAGAGAAACAGACTAGTAACATTGAGAAGATAGTACCATTTTTTTTTAAAGCAGTAAACTTGAAATTAGGCAGAGAATTATCAGATCTGAGAAGCTGAATTTACCTAGAACTATGGGAAAACATTCCCAGAGTAGGCTGTAGCTCAGGGAAAGAACTGCCTGTAGTGTTTGATCTTAGTGAAGACCCAGAGCTGACTGGAAGTGATACCTAAGGAAACAAGAGCAAGAAAAACCCTCTAGGTTTTCTCCTTTTTGTTTTCTGCCATGTTTTCCAGTGGATGATGCTGACCAGAACTTACTGGTAAAGAAGCCTGAAAATGTGACTTTAATCCTTTGAGAACAAAGGATGAGTGTGGCATGCATATGACAGCAAGCAAGCAAATGATTGCACATATGACTTTTTACTACTTAACATCCATCCTCACAATCCAATCCTTGTAAATTCCATCAGAATCCAATGCTGCTATGTAACAGGATACAACTACCTTCTCTGTGAACATGGCTTTGTTGATACACTTAATAGAGCCATCTGTCAGTTAATGATGGAGTTAATTTCTGAGAAATGTGTCTTATTGTGTGGCTTTATATAGCGTAGCTGCACAAGCATAGCTCACTAGGGAATACTGTCCTGTAAGGCCATTGTATGAATGCCTATAGTTGGCTGAAACCTTGTTCTGTAGTGCATGACTACTTGACTGAAAAGAGTGTTATCCAGTCCTCTCAGGTAAGGGTGGAGTTGGGAGTAGCTAAATAGATGATGATTTCTCAGTAAACTGTCACATCTAAGATTCTCCAGAGTTCTTTGTGCTGTGCAATCCAATACAGTTCCACTGGCTTATATGGCAATTGTGTGCTTGAATTGACAATTTCTGACAGGGGAAACACTTAAAAACTTCGATGTAGGCTGTGATGATTTTAGTACATCAAAGGCACAGGCAACAAAAGTAAAAATAGACACGTGTAGTTCTGTCAAGCTAAGAAGCTTTTCACAATGAAAGAAATTACAGAAAAACTGTATAACAGGCTGTTAAGGTAGCTCAGATAGCTCAACCAGTAAAGGTACTTGAAATATAAAGGTAATCTGAATCCTACCCTCATAAAAGTGGAAAAAGAGAATTGAATTTATAAAGTACACACATACATACACCATACATACCCACAATACTGTTTTAAAAATTAAACAACTAAAAAATGAGACAATTATTTGCAAGTTATTTATCAGGCAAGGTGAGTATCCAGAATATATAAGAACTCAAAAAAGTCCCTCAAGAACCAATTAAAATTGGGCTAGTGAGCTAGATAGTTCTCAAAAGAAGATGTACAAATTGATTTTTTTTTTTTAAAGCACATGAAAATGCAAGGTCTCAGCAATTGTGAAGCCATTGGGAAATGTGGGTACTAAGGAAATGCAAATCAAAACCACAATGAGTTATTTCATCACAGTAGCTGCCAACAAAAGGAAAATAGAGCTAGAGAGACGGACGGCTCAGTGGGTAAAACGCTTGCATGAACATGGCCCGAGATCAGATCCCCAATTCCTGGAGATGTGGAAACAGGATTGGGAGGGGCACTCAACGGACAGTCAGTCAGTCTAGCTACTTGAGTTTCTGGTCCACCAATAAGGGATCCTGTCTTAAAATAGAAAGTGGAAAGAAATTGGGAAAGATGCCCAACATCAACCTCTGACTGCCACAGGCACATGTGTGGGCATGTACACACACACAAAGAAAAGACAAATGCTGCCTGGCTGAGATGCAGAGAAAGTTTGTACACTGTAGTAATGTAAGTAAGTACAATTATGGAAAGCAGTATTGAGGTCCCTTTTTAAAACTAAAAGCTACTATATCTTACTCCTGGATAAATCCAAAAGAGATGAAATTATGGCAGAAATATTAATGCACTTTCATGGTTTTTGTTCATTTTTGAGATTTTTTTGTTAATTAAAATATTTTGTCCTTCCCTTTCCTTCCCCCAAGTCCTCCACAGCTCTCTGGTCTCCTTCAAATTCACGGCCCTTTTTTCTTTATATATATATATATATATATATATATATATATATATATATATATATATATATATATATATATATATATATATTAACTGCAGGCATACACCACACACACACACACACACACACACACACACACTAGAATGTAGATATATATTCCCAAATATAACCTATTGAGTTCATATAATGTTACTTGTTTGTGTGTTTCAGGGCTGACAGTTATCAAATCACTTATGTATGTCCTGTCATTCCTTTTACTCTCATCCAAATCTTTCTATATTTACCTTCCAATCCTTCTCCCCAAGGAGTCCCCCTTTCTCATTTCTCTGTCAAATTACTTGTACCCTACCATTCCTTTTTCTATCATTCCCCAACCCCTCAGCCCTGACAGTGGTCCTGTTTTACCTTCATGGTTTCTGTAGTTACCTCAGGCCATGTACTTATATGTGAGGATTTGGAGCTAGGAGCCTCCAATAGGAGTGAACATGTGATATATTTCTTTCTGGGTCTGGGTTACATCTTTCAGTATGATTTCTTCTAGTACCATCCATTCACCTGTAGCGTTCATTATTTCCTTTTCTTTACCACTGGACACTATTCTATAATGTGCATGTACAACATTTTCATTATCCGTTCATCAGTTAAAGAACATTTAGGTTGTTTCCACTTCCTAGCAATGAAGATGGCTGAGCAAGTAAATCTCTGTGGAGTATGATGAGTCCTGAGGGCATATGGCTAGGAGTGGTTATAGCTGGGTAATACGGTAGATTTATTTTTAGCTTTTTGATAATTCTTTCCGTTGATTTCCATAGTGCCTGCACCAGTTTGCAGTCCCACCAACAGTGAATAAGGGCATTTGTCATTGGCTGTTTTGCTGATTTTTGTCATTCTGACTAGAGTAAGATGGAATTGCAAAGTTGTTTTGATTTGCATTTTCCTAATTGCTGGAGATGATAAACATATTTTTTAATTTTTAAAATATTGTGTGCTCATTTTTTTTTTTTTCTTTTGAGAGCTCTCTACTCAGGTCCCAGTCCCATTTTTCTTTCTTTTTTTTTTTTTTTTAAGATTTATTTATTATTTATACAATATTCTGCCCACACATGTGCCTGCCCACCACAAGAAGGCAAGAAGGCACCAGATCTCATTACAGGTAATTGTAAGCCACCATGTGGTTGCTGGGAATTGAACTCAGGACCTTCAGAAGAGCAGATGGTTCTCTTAACCCTCTGAGCCATCTCTCCAGCCTCTTTTTTATTTATTTATTTATTCATTCATATTACATCTCAATTGTTATCCCATCCCTTCTATCCTCCCATTCCTCCCTCCCTCCCACTTTCACCCTATTCCCTTCCCCTATGACTGTGACTAAGGGAACCTCCTCCCCCTGTATATGATCATAGGGTATAAAGTCCCTTCTTGGTAGCCTGTTATCCTTCCCCTGAGTGCCACCAGGCCTCCCCATCAAGGGGACATGGTCAAAAAAAAAAAAAAAAAAAAAAAAAAAAAAAAAACCCACATGATCATCTCCTTAGATGCAGAAAAAGCATTTGACAAAATCCAACTCCCATTCATGTTTAAAGTTCTAGAGAGATTGGAAATTCAAGGCACATACCTAAACATAATAAAGGCTATATACAACAAGCCAATAGCCAACATCAAATTAAGTGGAGGGATACTCAAAGAAATTCCTCTAAAATTGGGGACCAGACAAGGCTGCCCACTTTCTCCATATCTCTTCAATATAGTTCTTGAAGTTCTAGCCAGAGCAATAAGACAGCACAAGGAGATCAAGGGGATTCAAATGAGAAAAGAGGAAGTCAAACTGTCCCTATTTGCAAATGATATGATAGTATATATAAGTGAACCCCAAAATTCTACCAGAGAACTCCTACAGCTGATAAACACCTTCAACAAATTGGCTGGATACAAAATTAACTCAAAAAAGTCAGTAGCTTTCCTATATATAAATGACAAACATGCAGAGGAAGAAATTAGGAAAACTACACCCTTCACGATAGCCACAAACAATATAAAATACTTAGGAGTAACTCTAACCAAGCAAGTGAAGGACTTGTTTGGAAAAAAAAAACTTTAAATCTCTGAAGAAAGAGATTGAAGGTGACTTGAGAAGATGGAGGGATCTCCTTTGTTCATGGATCGGGAGAATTAACATAGTAAAAATGGCCATATTACCAAAAGCAATCTACAGATTCAATGAAATCCCTATCAAAATACTTTAAAAATATTTTAAAGACATTGAAAGATCAATTCTCAACCTCATATGGAGAAACAAAAAACCCAGAATAGCCAAAAACAATCCTATACAATAAAAGATCCTCTGGAGGAATCTCAATCTGTACTATAGAGCAACAGTAATTAAAACAGCATGGTACTGGAACAGCAATAGGCTGGTTGATCAATGGAATCGAATTGAAGACCCAGAAATGAATCCACACACATATAGGCACTTGATTTTTGACAAAGAAGCCAAATCTATTCAATGAAAAAGGATAGCTTATTCAACAAATGGTGCTCGTCTAACTGGATGTCTATGTGTAGAAAAATTCAATTGGACCCATATCTGTCACCATGCACAAAACTCAAATCCAAGTGGATTAAAGATCTCAACATAAAACCAGAGACACTAAATCGGCTAGAAGAAAAAGTGGGGAAGAGCCTGGAACACAACAGCACAGGAGACAACTTGCTGAACAGAACACCAGTCCCATTTTTCAAATGGGTTTCTCCCTCTCCCTCCCTCCCTCCCCCCACTCTGTCTCTCTCTCTCTCTGTCTCTCTCTCTCTCTTTCTCTCTCTCTCTCTCTCCCTCCCTCCCTCCCTGTCTCCCCCCCCCTCCTCCCCCCATTCTTTTTTTCTTTTTATTTTTTTAGTTCTTTGTATAGTCTGGATATTAAACCTCTGTCAAATGTGTAGGTGGCAATGATTCTCTCCCATTTTACAGACTTCTTTTTCACCAGTTGACTGTTTCTTTTGCCAAACAGAAACTTTTCAGTTTCATGTTGTCCTTAATTCTTGGGCAAATGGGGTCCCAGTCAGGAAGGTCTTTCCTATGTCCACATCTACTAGTTTCAGTGTCTCAGGCTTCAGGGTTAGGTCTGTGATCCATTTGGAGTTAGTTTTTGTACAAGGCGATAGATTCAGGTCTAATTTCAGTCTTCTGCATGTGGGCATCTAGTTTTTCTCAGCATCATTTGTTGATGATGGTTTTTCTTTTTCCTCCTAGTGCATGCTTTTTGCATCTTTGTCAAATATTAAGTGGATGAAGTTTATGTGTGCCCATATTTGGATTTTCAATCTTGTTCTATTGGTCTACATCTGTTGTTGTGCCAATATCACATGGCTTTTTTTTATTATGGCTCTGTAATATATCTTAAGATTTGGAATTGTAATCCCTCTAGCATTGTTTTAGCTTTTCTGTTTCTTTGTTTTCTCGGGATTTCTGTGGTCTTTTTTGTTTTCATATGAATTTTACAATAGTTTTGACTGGGATTGCATTGAATCTGTAAATAACTTTTGGTCAAATTGTCCTTTTCACAATGTTAATTCTACCAATCTATGAGCATATCTTTTTATTTTCTAGTGTCTTTTTTTCCTTTTCTTGAGAGATTTAATGTTTTTATTGTAGAGGTCACTTCCTTGGTTAGGTTTATTCCTAGATATTTTATTTTCTTTGAGGCAATTGTGAATGGATGGGTGCCCATAACCTCCCCCTCTGTATGTTTGATGTTGGTGTATAGTAAAGCTATTGATTTGTGCAAATTGATTCTGTATCCTGCCACATTGTTAAATTTGTTCATCGTTTCTACAAGTTTCTTGGTAATTTTTAGGATCACTAATGTATAGCATTATACAATTTATAAATATGGATAGTTTTCTTTCATTATTTGTATCCTTTCATTTTCTTCTCTTGCCTTATTGCTGTAGTGTTGTGGTTAATTTAGAAGTATGGCCTAATAAATATTTATTATTAGGTTATAGTTACGACAGCGGTATTTTCTAACCTACTAACAATCAATGAAAGCACAGATGCCTGATGTATTTTTAGAATAAGCCTTTAACCAGGGCAAAAATTTTCCTCCAATAACTCCCAGTCTCCATCCCATTCCATCTGCTTCTAATAATTTCTATTTGGGTTACCTCCCATCCATAATCCCAAAATACTTGCTAATGTTCTTCTCTTTCCATGAGGAACTTCATCCTCCTCTGGGCCTACGTGGCTCTTTCTCTATCCCACACCAATTCTCCTTCCTCCATCTCATCTCTTTCTCCCAAAATCCTCTCTTCAAAGCCCGCAAATTTTAGCCACACCTTTCTCATTTGCCTGCCCAGGTATGTAGGCTCTTTATTGGCGAAATAGGAATAAAATTTTAGGCAAAGTTACCTAATAATACTTGGGGCACAGTAAAAGACAGCAAGCAGTAATTAGCATCAAAATACATCAGACCAACCTCCAACACTAACTAGTATTTCAAGCACAACATTGAAAAGGAAATTATAGTGGACAACTCTTTCTAGAATCTGACCAGTTGGGTCGCTTCAAACTTACCTCCATTTAAGATGATGTTAGCTATGGGTTTCTTATATATACTTTTTATTGTGTTGTGTTCCCTCTAACTCTTACTTTCTAAGACTTTTTATTATGAAGGCATGTTGGATTTTGTCAAAGGTTTTCTGCATCTATTGAGATGATCATGTAATTTTTTTGTCTTTATCTCTAGTGGTTTAAACATTCTTTGACTCGCATATGTTGATCAATCCTTGCGTTTCAGGGATGTATTTTCACACTTATTAAAGCATATTCACAATAGCAAAATAGAGAATTGCCTAGATGCCTATCGGCAGATGAGTGGATAAAGAAACTGTAGTATACATTCACAATAGAACATTATTCAGCCATAAAAAAAATGATTGAAATCCTATCATTGCAGCAATGTGAATGGAACTACAGGTTATTCTTTTAAGTAAAATAAGACAGAAATACACAAGTGTATGTTCACACTCATTTATGGAAACTAGCAAATAAGTTTCATTTAAAACATGGGATGAACCAGGCGTGGTGGTGCACGCCTTTAATCCCAGCACTTGGGAAGCAAAGGCAGGCAGATCTCTGTGAGTTCGAGGCTAGCCTGGTCTACAAAGTGAGTCCAGGACAGCCAAGGCTTCACAGAAACCCTGTCTCAAAAAACCAAAAACAAACAAACAAACAAACAAAACATGGGATGGAATAGTGATTTCTAGAAGCTAGAAGAACCGTGAGAAGGGGACGTATAATACAGCAAAACCATAATTTGTTCCGCTTTTCTCCCTCTGTATTATAGTAGGGTAACTATTTGGCTGAAACAGTATCTGAGGTATTTTTAAAAGACTCTAAGGACATAACACTTCCAACACATAAAAAGGACTGGGGTCTGTTTATGCCTGGAGATCAGCGCCGCTGTTGATTTCCAAGAAACTTCTCATTGCAGTGGTCATTGATTACCTTCGAGACTCATAACAGAACAAAATGCTGATCAGACCTAAGTAAGGCATCTGCATCATCCTCTTGGAGGCTCAGGAACACCACAGAAGAGCTGTGTATGTGGAGTGTGAGAACCAGAGGGAGGAAAGAAGTACCATACGCTGTTGTCCTCTGGGCATGGCATGGTCATCACATTTTTTCTTAAACTCAAAGCAGCTGTGATTACCTCCGTAAGATTAGGACTCTGAACCATCCACCATGGGGAGGGGAGGGGCTTCCTAGGTCCCACACATTCTATTGGCAAACATCTTCAGTGGTATAGCCACTGGTAAGCTAGGCATCCTCCTGTAAATAATCCTTGTTCACATAAGCAAACCTAACTAGAATCATTGGATCACATGGACAAATACATAAGATGTCTTTGATTATGATTAAAAATACAGTCGTATACATGTACAATTAAAGTATGCTAATTAAAACACTTCAAAGAGCTCATGGCCTTGACCTTACCTTCTTCTTTGTGTAGACTCTGGGCATTTGGAAGTGGTTACCTTATGAGATCATCAAACATAATTACTGTCATCATGGTCAGTGGAGTGGTGACATCACCAAAGCCTTCCCTTCTCGAGCATGTGGCATGACTCAGAGAACCACAGCTTACAGTTCCGACAGCTAAGATACCCCTGCACGACATGGCTGTTACACCGCTTGCCCTTAAGAAGGTCCTGCCACCTTCAAAAGGGTGACAACACAATCTTAGGGGCTCAGGTTGAGACCATCATTCCTAGTATCAAGAGTTGTGTTAGTAAGAAGTCTTTCAAGAAGCAAAAGTGACTGTAGCCACAGCAGACAGGAGACATCTCTGGTTCAGGGGGCTGATGATGTAGGCAACACTGAGAGGCCATGTAAGGAGATACTGGGGTGACTGAAATTAGGAAAACTAAGAAATCACCATTGTTTGAGCTGCTGGGCGAAGGGAACGTGGCGTTCCCAGAGTTCCAAAACGCAGTCGTCTAGTAGGAGCTAGAAGCTTATTGACCATTATTTTGTGAGACGCAGAGCACACAGGAGGATCTTATGGGATCTGGTGTCGCAGAAGAAGTAGGAATGTCACATATGTCACCAAAGCATAGAAGACCCTGGCCTTTTCTCTCTCCCCGGCCCCAGGCAACCAAGGAAGGCCTCACATCTGCCAAATCAACTCACAAGTCATTCCTCAAAGGAGCTTGGGGAAGGTTGATGCTGAGATGGAATCCAAACTAGGGAAGGATACGATGGCATCAAATGCAGCAGGTAGAAAGATGACCAGCACAAGAAGGGAGCCCATCCTATCTACTGTCTGTACTCATGAAATGCATGTAGGCCATTAGCCGTAATATGAATTTTTAGATCTAGTCTAATGCTAGCTTGTCTCTGGTAACCCGTATATACATATTCACAATAGATAACCTTTTATGAATCCCGAAGTTAAAATAGCAAGCTTATAAATAAAATCAGCTCCAAGTACTCTTGTATTCTGAGTTCCAAAGCACAGCACACTTTCCCTACTATTAGCTCTCTTCTCATTAGTAATGTGTAACTACAGACTCAAGATGATTTTCCACATTTAGTAAACTAGAGACAATTGTGGAAATGAGTTGCTAAACATATGGGGAGGAAAGAGGCTGGTGAATCCTGCTTTGAAATAACTTATTTCTGTTCAAATCGTGTTTTTTTTAATTTTTAATACTTCCACATCTATAAATATTCTGTGGGCACGTGAAGGGAACCTCTATGTAAGTATCACATATTTGAGCCAAATGTAGTCCTGTTGAAGTTTTTTTTCTTATTCCTGTAATCACTTGTGAAAATGATTTACATATAAAACTAAGATAAATTTGCAAAGTTTGGGTTTGGGCGGCGGGGGGGGGGGGGGGGGGGCAGGGGGAGAAAGACTTTGTGTTTTGAATATGTGAAGTTGTTACTTTATGGCCAGAAAATTAGGCTCAGATATGAACTTATGAGTGAGCAGTAGGACTTGAAAACCTTTCTCCTCACTGTTGCCAATTGCTAGTCGGCCGATTACACTATTATTGTTTGTAAGGAGCTTCTATAAGTTTAGTATTAGATTCAAGCTCTGACCAGGTTCTCAGATTCAACTTTGTCCATATTATGAATATTTAGGAGTTTAATCCATACTTGGAAGATAGGGGGAGCATATGTGTGTTTGTTATAATAGATTAAGGAGGGTTATATATAATCAAGGGTGAGAACTCATAAAGTTAGAAAACTTACCAAGGAAACTGGGCATGGTGGTATCTGACTGTAGTCTCAGTGCTCAAGAGGCAGAGAAACATAATGGTCAGCCATACATTTGAGGCCAGCTTGGTTTATACAGTGAGTTCCAGACCAGCCAGGTCTACATACCAAGCCCTCATCTCAAATACTCCTTCCCTGACACCAAACACTAAGCAAAACAAAATGCTTACCTTGCATCTATAGTTAAGTTTATACCTCCTTTTCAAATTCCCAGTCACAGCAGATGGGCTTAGCTACAGCCTATGATGACCCTCCCATTTTCTCCAGTTCTTATGAGCGTTTCTTAATTGAAATGCTAGTGGGATGACTAGGAATGACTCTTCATCTGCCAGGATTGAGTGTTTTGAACACCTGCTGCCTAACACACACCAAAGAAGCTCTTCCAAGTGGATGCCATGGCCTAGCCAAGGAAATACTCAGCTGTCTGTAGAGACAAATGCTGTGCCATGTGAGCTCTCAGTGACTTTGGCCACATCCCGAAAACAAATGCCAAAGAGAGAAATAAGGAATCCTTCCAGCGTATGCACCAAAGAACCAAAAATGCCTTGAATTGTGGTTTTTAAAAGCAACCACAAGATTTTGCCCATTTTTCAGAACTGTGCAACCCCTATGCAAAGTTTTCAGAGCTACAGCAGTGCAGCTGTGATTCTCGGGGAAGCACGTTCTCACAGACACCAGTGTCCTGTGTCTTTTGTGGTTTTTCTTTTCCTTAGAGGAAAAGTCTTGATGAACAGAGACAAGTTATCATCAGGTCTTGGCCAAAGAGGTGCTAAGAACGGGAAGCAAAAGGTGTGTGTGTGTGTTTGTGTGTGTGTGTGTGTGTGTGTGTGTGTGTGTTGGGGGATGATCTGATGTATTTTGAAGCTAATTACTGCTTGCTGTCTGTGTGACCCACCTTTTGCTTAATAAAAAGCCATTTCACCTGGGCAGGGCAAAGGAGATAGGTGGGGCTAGGAGAGAGAAATTCTGGAAAGAAGGAGACCACCACGAGGAAAAAGGAAAGAGACTTAAAGTGAAGAAAGGAAGGCCGCCATGGGTTAGATGGAGGAGAAGCGCATGGCCAGTGGCGTGGATGGAGAATCCAGCCCAGATAAAAAAACATTAACAAGTATTTGGGATTATGGATGGGAGGTAACTTGATAGAAGTTATTAGAAACAGATGGCATGGGATTGAGACAGGGATCCCATGCCTGCCCCACTATGGGAGGTAGTTTAGAAGATTGGTATCTGCCCTGCCCCAGGTTAACTGAGGCTATTTTAAAATATAACAACTGTCTGTGTTAGTTTCTAACGTGCTTCTTCCGTGACTGCCCTGTAAGCCAGGGCTTCAGCTCCCTGCAGGTGGTGTAGCCTTGGCTGTTGCTGCTAACTGAGCATGCCAGGAATTTAGAGTTCCTAAACAGGATTAAGACCTGGCCTGTGGGAAGACAGCTGAGCTGGGACAGAATTAGAGGTGAAGAGGTTAGTCATAACTCCCTAAAAACAGACTACATGCCGGAGTTCAGATCAGTGGAAGCCATGCAGGAGAAGGAAACCGCAGAAAGGGGCTATGAAGGAGGCTGGATGGTGCTAGGCTAGTGAATGCCAAACATGGAAAGGGAGATGGGGAAGTAAAAGAGACAGAAGTATTCCCCCGGCCCAGAAGTGGATTGTACCTCCTGCTTCCCAGAAACATGGTTTGGAGTCTCATGTGTGGCTATGAATTGGAGAGCTCCTATCCTACCATATGGTTTACACCATATAAGGATACAGTTAGAAAATACTAACTTCCTGACATTACAACATCTAATAACCATCCTTATCCAAACGCCTGATTTATCTACGGTTCGTATGGCCCTCTAGCTCCCTCTTGCTTGTTGTTTTCTCAGTGCTGGCAGCCAAGCCTGGAACCTCATGCGTTCTAGGCAAGCCCTCTGTGGTTAAGCTCTGTCCATAAAGGAAACTAGCTGGTGATATATATATCAAGACAACTTCAGCTCACAGGTAATATGTTATGCAAGGAAAATGACAGGAAACAGACAGATGAACCCATCATTGTAAGGCAAGATAACCAAGAAAACTGTCCCAATGAAACTGTCAGGAGGATCAACAGCGAGACAAAGACCAATGAAGAAGATTTATTTTTTAGTAAAAGGTTTAGGAAAAGGTTGTCAAGGGTGCGTGAGGTCATTACTATGAAAGAAATCACATGAACATATGTACCAAGGCCTGCCTCTCCCACCCCAGTGCACACATACCACATAAAAATGCTGAGGCCTCTAGAATAATTATATCTACCTTTGTGTTCAATTTCTGCTTTAAATCTATGTCCAATAACTATGTTTTGGATATTTGAAAACTTTTAACCTACAGAAATTCTACAGAACAGTACAAAAACAAAAACAAACCACAGACTTTTAACACTAGGTAGATGTAGAATTTAGTTTGAAGCAGACAAGATGGTTCATCAAGTAACGTTGCCTGCAGGCTGGTTTAAGTTGTTCTCTCTCTCTCTCTCTCTCTCTCTCTCTCTCTCTCTCTCTCTCTCTCTCTCTCTCTCTCTCACACACACACACACACACACACACACACACACATACACACACACACACACACACACACACTAAATGGAATGAAAACAAAAAAGGAATTAGGTTAAAATTTCTACCTACTTCCTTGTTAAGAGTCTGTAATAAGCTACGCGGGTTCTCCGAGTGAGGAATTTAAGAGTGCTCTCCAAAACTGTAAGAGTTAAGTAGGAAGACACTTTAGCAGACTTGCACGCTGCTGTTTTCTGCTTTTCCTGTCTTCACCCTTGTCCTGACCAGCTATGTGGATGCTCATTGCTTTCTGGGTAACAGCAGAGGGCATCGTCGCCCTGTTCTACCCAAGGTTTCCTAGAATGGGTCCTGTTTCTTACAGACAGGAGTTTTAGAAATACTTGAGTAAGGGAGGGAATAGGAACTCTGCATTCCAGAAGGTAAAGAGGGCAGTAAGAGACAAACCCTGGGAGAAGCTGGGAACAGCTGTCGTGTCCTGCTGTGGGCAACAGCTGTGTGTGTGTGTGTGTGTGTGTGTGTGTGTGTGTATGTGTGTGTGTGTGTGTATGTCCCATTTTAGCAATCTTTCTTTGCTGACGAGGTCAGGGAGGCCGTTGGTGCTGCTAGAACATAGAACGTCACTGAGAATCTTAACAAAAGTCCCTGGCCTGGGAGGCCAACTCTGAAATATGCTGCTTGCCTTTGCTGTGTGGAGCCTCACCTTGCCAGAGACCGCCCAGGGTTTGTCCTGTGGCCTTAGAGTGACTACTAATAGCATCTTTTCAGTCTTAGAATGCCTTGAGTTGCAGGATATGTTTTGCTCAGCGTGTCGGGATGGATGGATACCCTCTCAGGGACCATGCTGTGGTTCTCCAGTCTGAACACAGTTCGTACCAGCCACTGGTCTGGGCCTTCCCTCTGCTTCCTGGGATCTGGTCCCCACTGGGCTCTTTCAAGGAAACGTGGGGACTGGCAGGCTGAGTAAGTGGGGCTAAGACATCCACTGCCCTTCTTTCTGCAAGCAGGGTGACCTTAGTGAGCATCTCTGAGCTGCCAGCCTGCTAGCAGCCAGGTCTTGCAGAGAATGAAGGGTCCAAGAGGGAGGAGAAATAAATGGAGTTCTTTAGGAATGGTTCTCAAACGATGAAGACACACACACACACACACACACACACACACACACACACACTGAGGTTTTCTGACTTTTTGTATGTGATGAATGAGTGAGAGGATTAAACAAAAGGCTGACAGAAAACCTGGCCTAGTAGAAGTTCTTGGCTCTTGTAAAAACCACATGTGGGCTTAGTCATCAGAAAGTGTGAGTTCAAATCCCAGATCCACTTGCCCTCTTTCACCCTCCGTTTCTGGATCTATAGATTAGAAATAGTAACAAAATCATTGTGTTGTCCTGTGTGCCCTTTGAGATTACAATGCTTGCTTCCCAGAAGCTCTGGTGCACTGCCACCCACAGTTGTGAGAAATTCTGGTGCGCTGCCAGCCACAGTCTGAGATTTGTTACCATTTCTGAGATGGTCTCTAAGATCCAGGCTGTTGTCTCAGCTGTATTGATTGGTTCTCTGCAGGTGGAAGAATTGAAACCTATAATAAAATAATCTATTCAAGATTACAAGAACAAGTTCAAGGGGGCTAGTGAGATGGTTCAATGGTTAAGAGCATTGGCTGCTCTTCCAGAGGTCCTGGGTTCAGTTCCCAGCAACCACACAATGGTTCACTCCAGTTTTAGTGAGATGCCATGTCTTCTTTTGCCTTCATGGATGCAGCACACACACACACACACACACACACACACACACACACATGATGCACAGATACACATGTAGGCAAAGCATGCATGCATGCACATAATTTTTTCTTAATCTTTAAAAAATAAGTTTGAGGCCAAAACAAGCATTTGCTCTGAAGAACTCTCTGCCCAGTGCACCAAGGAGGCTCCTGCCTCAAATCACTCAGGCTGAGGATGTAGTTCAACCATGCACAGCACTTTCAGTGAATGAGGGTGAAGGATTGATTGACATTTCCTTATTGCAAAATGTTTCCAGTTCATCATAATACGTCTGTGACAAGCCCCAGTGTGTGCAGTCTTATCAAATTCTAACAGTATCCTACACTTTTCAGAGAAATTGTCATAAATACAGTTAATATAGCCTGTGGGCCCCTGTTGGGCTTACTGACTATTATTACTTGTGCAGTTTCTAGCTTAGTTCACCTAATCAAGGCTTGAAACTGTTTGCATAAAAGTAGCTGGCATCATTTAAAAAATTATATATATGTATACATGGCTTTATTTATTAACTAGCATTTGTTTTATTTTGTTGGCAGTCCTGAACTATTTGTAAGGGTGTCAGGGGATGGCAGTGGAGGAGGCAAGACAGAGCAAAATAGAAGGATATACGTATGAAAGTAAAAACACCCCCAAGGAAACCTGTTACTTGTTATGCTACCACGAATTTAATAGAGTCTATTTTAAACCAAATATTGTAGAATTAGATACATGAAACAAAAGGTGGTATAACTACAAAAGCCAAGTAAATTTATCCCCAGTGTGGGAATTAAACTGAATTTCAATAGGATTCATAATAATGAGAGCTGTCTTGCTTTTGTCAGAGTGAACTTCCAACCCTGATTCCCTGCAGATGAGCACAGGAGCCATTATTGGACTTAGCCTGGCTTTCTCTTTGAAGCATCTGAAAACCTTCGTACACAGTTGCTGTCATTTAGCACACTGAGACATTCTTCTGCTAACTGAGCTGGCACATCGAAAGTTCCTGCTTTGAGCAATAAATGTAATATGATACATAAATAGACTCAAGGATAGAAATCAGATGGTCATCTCAACAGAGGCCTTGGACAAAGTTCAGCATCTTTTCAAAATAAAAGCCCTAAAAAAGGGAATGCATCTCAAGCAGCACAAGTTACACATGACAAATCTGTAGCTAACATTATGCAAAACTGTGGTGGGGGGCAGGCGGGCAATGAAAGAAATTCCTCTAAAATCAGAAATGATACTAAAATTGCAGCTAGGACATAAGACAAGAGGAAAAACATGGGGGTAAAGAGAAGAAGTCGAAATATTCACATACCCAGGCAACATGATCCTGTGCTTAAAACACCCTAAAGACTCTACCAGAAAACTTTTAAACCTGATACTCATGTTCAGAAAAGTAGCAGAATACAAAACCAATACACAAAAATCAGAAGCTTCTCCATATCCGATAATAACCTTGCTGAGAAAGCAGCACACATGCACAATCACACACACACACACACACACACACACACACACACACACGAGAGAGAGAGAGAGAGAGAGAGAGAGAGAGAGAGAGAGAGAGAGAGAGAGAGAGAGAGAGAGAGAGAGAGAGAGGTCTGTTTGGACTGACAAGACAGCACTTGCTCCTTTTTGAGAGGACCTGCGTTTGGTTCTAAGCATCCACCTTGGACGGTTCACAAATGCTTGTAACTACAGATCCAGGGGCTCTAATGCCCTCTTCAGGTTTCCCTGGGTAACCATACACATGTGTAACCCCCACACTGAAATTAAAAACAAAAAAACAAACAAAAAAGAAACATTCTGCAAAAGAAATCGGGGCGGGGGGCGGCAGGGGAAATCACAACATGTATATGAAAATATCATAATGAACCCATCACTTTACATGCTAACTTTAAAATTGATCTACAATATATGCTCAGAAATTAAAATTTTTGTAAATTAAAATTGAGAACTAGTAAGTAAAGGCTTTCATGGGACATGCCCTTTGGGCTAGTGTGCAGATATAAGTGAGTATATACCATTTGACTCACTCATTATGATCATTTCTAGTTCAATCCATTTGTCCACAAATTTTGGGAATTCCTTGTTTTTAATAGCTGAGTAGTATTCTATAGTGTAAATGTACCACGGTTTCTTTATCCATTCTTCTACTGAGGGACACTTAGGCTGTTTCCATAATCTGGCTATTATGAATAAGGCTGCTATGAACATGGTTGAGCAAATGAGTTAACCCAGAAGCAGAAAGAGTCAAATGGTATATACTCACTTACATCTTCACACTAGCCCAAGGGGCATGTCCCATGAAAGTCTTCACTTACCAGGAAACCAGGACAGAGAGGGGGACATCCTATTGGGACTCCAGGTGAGAGAAGCATGGGAGAATGGGGAAATAGAAGGATCCAGAGGGTCCTAGAAACCTACAAGAAGAGCATTATTATGGGCAGATCTGGGCCCAGGGGTCCTGCTCAAACTATGGCACCAGCCAAGGACAATACATGCAGTAAACTTTGAACCCCTACCCAGATCTAGCCAATGGACAGGACATTCCCCACAGTTGAGTGGAGAGTGGGATCTGACTTTCGCATGAACTCTGGTGCCCCATATTTGACCACGTCCCCTGGATGGGGAGACCTGGTGGCACTCAGAGGAAGGATAGCAGGCTACCAAGAAGAGACTTGATACTCTATGAGCATATACAGGGGGAGGTGGTCCCCCTCAGTCACAGTCATAGGGGAGGGGAGTAAGGGGAAAATGGGAGGGAGGGAGGAATGGGAGGATAAAAGGGATGGGATAACCATTGAGATGTAATATGAACAAATTTATAAAATATATTTTAAAAAATTGAGAACTATAAAATGAATAAACTTCCTAAATGTGAGGAATGAAAACAGCGAAAAAGCTTGGCAGTTTACTCTGTGAGCTACGCTTCCCTGGCTAGTTTGTGAGCAGAGTCTCTGTAACAGCTTCCCACCTTTTGACGTTAGGAACACCTTATCTTTTGGTTTTTAGTAAACATTTTATTGGAGTATAAACCATCGACCTTATAGAAACTGTGTAGGTTACACATGACAGTTCAATGAATCACTCTGGGGCCCATTCGCTCAATTGGCAGCACCCCTCCCCCACAGCCATCCCTGCTGTGCTGCTCAGCAGGGCGCCATCTTTCAGCATTACCTGTCTTCAGCTTCCTAGACATAGCATCATATATTACGCATTCGTTCTCGATTTGGGTGTCTTTCCACTGTGACAGTCAGCCATGCTGCATGAAGCAGGGGCTTCTCTCTTGGCAGCAAAGTGTTCCTTTGTGATGCCATGGCTAATTCAGTCACCCTACTGTGTTTCTACTGTTTCCTTCCAGCTTTGGGCCATAATGAACACTCTCACTGCAAGTGCGTGCATGTGTGCATGCATGCATGTGTGTGTTACATACCTAGAGTTGTTGGCTCATGGGATAGTCATGAGTTCAGCTTTAATGGTTATTCCAAAATGCACACTCTGTTTCTAGATTGCTCTGACTCTGCTCCCATACACTTGTGTACTTTATCTGTCATTTTCTTCCTTTCTAGACACTGTCTGCTTCAGTCATCTTTCTCTTCTTGTATTCTCTTTCTTTCTTTTCTTTCTTTCTTTTTTTTTTTTTAACTTTACTTTTAAAGTCAGACTACGTGTTTTAGAGTGTATCTGTGGGAAGGAATGCACATATGAACACAGGTGTCCCTCAGCAGCCAGAAGTCACCGGATGCCCTGGAGCAGTTGTCAATTGCCCAAAGTCAGCCCTGGGGACTGAACTCAGATCCTCTGCAGGACTGGTACAGGCTCTTACCTGCTGAGTCATCCCTCCAGCACCTCAGGCTTCTCTCAGGCTCTGGGGCCTCGGCCTAATTATCCGACAAAGTGCATGGCCGCCTGAGGGCAGCGGCCGGAAGCACCTCTCTTTTCTCTGTAGAGTTGGAATATGCTTGTTTTATTCTCCCTGAAGCCCAAGAAGAAAGGCGCACTGGACAAATGGTTGGTATAGAATGTGTCTGCCAACTTTTAACCCAGTAGGGTGTGCTCTCTGCCACTGGGCTTGTTGACTGGCTTCTGAAGGGGAAAGGCCAGAAGAGACATCAGGGGTGGTGTCAGGCTTGGTAGGAAATGCCTGTTTCCTGACAAGAGTAGAAGATAGATATGGCTTATACCCATAGATCCGTGGTTGGGACCATGGATCATATTGGGATTTGGGGATGGCATGCTTGCTGTTCTAGTATGGGACTAAGGGGCATGGATGTCTAGAAGATATGGCAAAGGACGCTGGGTAGGAGGTGTGTCTGAGTTCTTTTGAGACCACCAAAGCCGGGGAGGCTACTTGGGATGAATTCCCCATCAATAAAATCATGCGGGGGCACTGGCTCCCCACAGCATGTCCAGCATGGTGTCTGCTGTGGCTTACAAGAGAAAAGAAATATCAGCATCTCCTGGGATGCCTCACAACCAGACGTCTTTGCCTTGGGCCAGAGCTGGAAGGAGTAAATCTACAGACAGTGAGTGAGGTGTGAAAGGTCCAACACTTCATCTCTACTTCCCCAAACTGTAAATCTTCTTCCATGGGATGAGATGAGATGGGAACCTTGATCGAGGTACGTGATTGACGTCTATGGAATAAATGGAACTGAGTAATAAGCAAAAATATTTTTTCTTTTAATACCTTTAAAGGACAGCAAATTATGGCTTGGGACTAAGATCGCATGAAGCATCCTGCAAGCCAGTAACAAGAAAGATCCACAGAGCAGGCTCAGAAACACTTACTGGAAAAAAAAAATGATAAAACGGTTGTGTTTATACTCAAGTCATTGAGACTGCTCAGTCAAGTGGCTACACAATCTGACACAAACTTCCTTGATCAATGATGTTCTGCACCAGGAGGGCGGAGCTCACATCTGCTGTGCTCAGCATAGGGCTGGAGACATACTAAGTACATGCTTGCTCAGAGCTGTCACCTCATAGCACGAATGATGCATTTTCCTTGTTTACTACAGTTTTGTATCCCACTGGGGAAAAAAAGAATTGCACACAATACTAGTAATAATCAAACTCTTTCTGAGGGCAATCATTTGCAGGGTTGTACTATTATCTTATTTAGTTTGTAACACATTCTGATCAAAACCTGGTTTTCCATTCTAAAGTTTAGGAAGTAACTGAGGTGAAAGTTACAGTGGTTCCACTTTCGTATTGGAGATGGTGTTAGCCCACTTATGGCGTCTGTAAGGTGAGGGAAAGCACAGCTGATGTGATGGCTTAGTGTAGTAAACATTTTGTTCTGCATACTGAAAGCTTCTTTACAAATTGATCCACTTTGTAATTAGGAGCCAAGTGAGCAATTAAGAATCGACTATTAGGCCTTTGTGTCAACCAACAATACCCTGAGGCACTCTCTATCTGCGAACCTATTTAACAGCCAGCCTGAGAATCCTTTAAGCAGTCCGCACTCCCTCACTCCCTTCCTGTCCTCCATTGCAAATCCTCAGTCTCATCCTGTGCCTTGTAGCTGATCACCTGTTAGAGGCCTGCTCTCTCTCTCTGTCTCTCTGTCTCCGTCTGTCTCCCTTCCTCCCCCTCCCTCCCTACCTTCTTCCCCTCTCTCCCTCCTTCCCCTCCCTCTCTCCCTCTTTCCCCTCCCTGTCTCTGACTGGTCTCCCTGCAGAATCTGCTATTTCCTTCTTCCCATGGACACCCTTATCCTGCCTCCCCCTAGCCTACCTCACTCCTTCCTGTCAGCCCAAAATACCTAATAACTTGTTCTACCTGGGGCCCCTCAGTGGCCACACCTGGCAGGGACTCAGAAGCATTACCCATAGGCAACCCACAGGCACCACACTCTCCTAAGATGCAGAGATGACAACAGAAAACAAGGGATGGATCACCCACTCAACAAAGACAAAACGAGATACCAACACCTACAACCACAATCATCCCAACCCCACATGGCTAGACACCAGCATAACCACACAACAGCAGGACAGTATGTCTCCACCAGAGCCCAGCAACTCTACTACCATAGACCCTGAGAAATGCAATATAGCTGAAGCACAAGCCCAGGACTTCAAAATAGCCATTGTGAACGTTCAGTGACCTTATAGAGGATATAAATAAATCCATTAATAAATACCACAAAACACAAACAACCAGTGGAATTGAATGAAGCAAACAGTTCAAAACATGGAAGTGAAAATTGAGTCATTAAAGAAGCCAAACTGAAATGAAACTGGAAATAAAAAATTTAGACGTCAAACAAAAACCCGAGAAGTAAGGCTCACCAACAGAATATAAGAGATGGAAGAGCAAATATCAGGCAATGGAGACAAAATAGAAGGAATGGATACCTCAGTCAGAGAAAATGTCAAATCTAAAAATTTATTTTCAGGCACCAAACATCCAAGAAATCTAGTACATTATTAAAAAACCAAATCTATGAATAGTAGGATTAGAGAAAATAAAAGAAACTCAGATCAAAGACATAGAAAAATAGTCCTAACAAAATCATAGAAGAAATTTTCCTTAACCTAAAGATGAAGGTGCCTATAAAGGTACAAGAACCATACAAGAATAGCAAATTGACTGGACCAGAAAATAAATTCCCCACGACACATACTAAAACACTAAATATACAGAACAAAGAAAGAATGTTTAAAATGGCAAGGGAAAAAGACCAAATAACATATAAAGGCAAACCCATAGAATTATACCTGGCCTCTCAGTGGAGACATTAAAAACCAGAAGGGCTTGGACAGATGTTCCATATATTCTAAGAAACTACAGATGTCAGCCCAAACTACTATGTCCAGCAAAATTTTCAATCACATGAATCAATACATGAAGAAAGAAAAATATTCTACGCTAAGAACAAATGTAAACATTAGACCTTCAAGCACCTTCGGTAGACTTACAAATCTAGGTCTACAGAAAGCACTACAAGGAAAACTTCAGTCTGAAGAGGTTAACCACAACCAAGAAAAGACAAGGACTAAATAATAGACTGACAAATAGTAAGAGGGAGAAAGAAAACACATAAGAACAGCTAGCTCTGCTCATTGATGATTCTCAACGTCAGTGGTCTCAATTCCTCAGTAAAAAAAGACAGACTAACAGACCAGATACAAAAGCAAGATCTATCCTTCTGCATTCAAGAAACACACTAGAACATTCTGTTGCATTCAAGAAACACACTAGGGCAAATACCATCTCAGGGTAAAAGAATGGAAACAGATATTCCAAGCAAATGGATCCAAGAATCAAGCGGGTGTAGCCATTTTCACATGGGACAAAATAGACTTCAAACCAAAACTTATCAGAAGAGATAGGGGCAGATACTGTTAGGACTCAAACTGGGACAAGTCTTACACTGGTACCCCTGCTCCTTCCATCATCCCTCAGTTCCTGAACTCCTCGCCCCACCCCCTGCCCTAAACCCCTCCCTCTCAGGGCCTGGGCTTTCCCTTTCCTTCCTTTAGCCTGATCCTTGTTTGACTCAGCCATTCTGGCTACACAGGTATCTTGGCCCAGGCCGCTACTCTTGGTCCAGGGCTTCTCTCTTCTTCCTCTCTCTCCTCTCATCATCCAGTTTAGTCTCCAGCCATGTTCAGCCTGGACTCGTTCCTCTTCCTGCTTTTCCCCTCCCCTTATAGCTACAAAAAAAAATCTGCATACTTTGGGAATGGTCATGTACTCTTCCTTTTATTTCATTTTTTTTTCATTCAGATACTACATACCGCAAAGAGGATATTGCAATTAAAAACATTTATGCACCAAACACAATGGCTTGCAAGTTCATAATAGAAATCCTATTGTAGCTAAAAATCATATATTGGCCCCACACAGTGAGAATGGGTGACTTCAACACCCTACTCTTGCCAATAGAGAGGTCATCCAGACAAAAACTAAACAAGAAATGCTCAAGATAAACAGCTTCATAAACCAAATGGTCCTAACCGATATTTACAGAGCATCTCCCAAACACAACAGAATATACCTTCTTCTCAGCACCTCTCATGGAACTTTCTCCAAAATGGACCACATACTTGAACAAGCAACTCTTAAAAGGTATAAAAAAATTTTTGGAATAACAACCTGCATCCTATCTGACACCATGGACCAAAGCTGAATATTAACAAAAGAAACAGCAGAAAGCTTATAAACTCACAGAGACTGAATGACTCACAACTGAATGAAAAATGGTCAAGAAAGAAATTAAAGTCTTTCTAGAATTGAAACATATGAAAATTAAAACATATTCAAGCTTACAGGACATAATGAAAGCATCTCTAAAAGGCCAGTTCATAACACTAAGTGTTTAATGTAGGTAACTACATTTTAAAAATGGGGAGGTCTCATATTAGTAACATAATGGCACACCTGAAAGCCCAAGGAGGAGAAAAAGAAATAGCATCCAAAAGGGGTAGATGGCAGGAAATAGTATAACTCATGGACAAGATCAATAAAATAGATAAAAAACAAACAAAATATAAGCATAAATATAAAAACAAACAAACCATACCAAAAACTCAATGTTACAAAGAATTGATTATTTGAGAAAATCAGTAAGATTGATAAATCTTTAGTTAAATCAACAAAAAGAAAGAGAAAGAAAGTCCAAATTAATAAAATTAGAGATGAAAGAAGGGGCACATAACAACTGACACTGAGGAAATGCAGAGAATCATAAGGATAGACTTTTAAAAATCTGAACTTTACCAAATTAGAAAACCTAAAACAAATGGATACCTTTTTTGATATATACCACCTACCAAAGTTAAATCAGCAATTTAATCAAATTGTAACATAAAACATAACCCTAGTGAAATTAAAGTAGCAATGTAGCCTCCCAACCAAGAGAAAAGCCCAGGGCCAACTGGTTTTAGTGCAGAATTCTACCAGACTTTCAAAGAAGAATTAATGGTAATGCTCCTCAAATTATTCTGCAAAATAGAAACAGAAGATTATTCTATCTATGAGACCATGGTTACCTTGATAAATAAACCTAATAAAAACCCACAAAGAAAGAGAATTACAGACCAATTTCCCTTCTGAACATAGATGCAAAATTTTTCAATAAAATACTGGCAAACCAAATCTGAGAACACATAAAAAGTTCATCCACCATGATCAAATTTGCTTCATCCCGGAGATGCAGGGATGGTTCAACATGCATAAATCAATAAATGTAATATACCATATAAGCAAACTTAAAGACAAAATAAAAACCACATGACTGTCTCATTAGATGCAGAAAAGGCCTTGGTAAAATCCCACAGCTTTTGTGATAAAAGTCCTGCAGAGTCAAGGGATACAAGAGGCAGACCTAAACATAATAAGGATGATTTACAGTAAGATTACAGTCAACACCAACCTAATGGAGAGAAACTTGAAGCATTTTCACAAAACCGAGGCACAAGACAAGGCTATCCACTCTCTCTATTAGCATACAATATAGTACTTAGCTAAAGCAATATGACGACTGAAGGAGATCAACGGAATGCAAATAGAAAAGGAAAAAGCCAATGCATTTTAATTTGCAGATGATAAGGTTGAATACATAAATTACCCTAAAAATTCCATAGTGAAACTTACTGAGCTAATAAACACTTTCAGCAAAGTAGCAGGATATAAAATTAATACACAAAATTCAGTAGCCTTTTATATACAAATGACAAACTGGGAAAGAATAACATTCACAATAGCCTCAAAAAATGTCTTGGAGTAACTCTAACCAAACAAGTGAAGATTTATATAATAATAATAATAATAATAATAATAATAATAATAATAATAAATGTTTAATACATTGAAGAAATAAATTTAAAAAGTTACAGAAAATGTAAAGATCGCCCATGCTCATGGGTTAGTAAAATTAATATATTGAAAAATGAAACCTACAGATCCAATGCAATACATATAGAAATTCTAACAATTCTTTGAAAGTGAGAGGACAATTTTTCAGTTTCATATAGAAACACAAAATCCCAGGATAACTAAAGCACCACTAAATGATAATAAAAGAAGTGCTGGAGGCATCACACTCTCTAATATAAAATTATACTATATAGCTATAGTTAAAAAAAAAAAAACAGCAAGGTATTGGCATAAAAACAGACACATTGGTCTGTGAAATAGAGTTGAAGGCCCAGGCATAAGCCCACACACATATGAGCAGATAAAGAAGCCAGAAAAACACACTGAAAAAAAAAAAGAGAGAGCATCTTCAACAAGTGGTGCTGGTCAAACTGGATGGCTGGCTACATGTAGAAGTATCCAAACAGATCTATACTTATCACCTTGTACAAAACTCAACTCAAGATTTATCAAAGATGTCATTTTTAAGGACAGATATCTTGAATACTAAAGAAGAGAAAGTAGGAAATAGTCTTGAACTCATTGGCACAGAAAAGGACTTTCTGAGCAGGACACTGATAGCACAGGCACTAAGACCAACGGTTAATAAATGGGACCTCATGAATCAGGACACCATCATTCCAGTGAAGTGGCAGTGAGTTGGAAAAGATCTTTACTAACGACACATCTGACAGAAGGCTAGCGTCTAGGATATATAAAGAACTCAAAAATCTGAACACCAATAACAAAACTAACCCGATCTCAAAAAAAAAAAAAAAATAGGGTACAGAGTTAAGCAGAGTTCTCAAAAAGAGGAAACACTAATGGCCAACTAGTGGCCAAGAAACTCTTTTTTTTCCCCCCCGAGATGGGGTTTCTCTGTGTAGCCTTGGTTGTCCTAGACTCGATTTGCAGACCAGGCTAGCCTCGAACTCACAGCAATCCACCTGCCTCTGCCTCCCGAGTGCTGGGATTAAAGGCGTGCACCACCACGCCCAGCTAAGAAACTCTTGAAGAAATGTCCACCATCTTTAGTCATCAGAGGAATGCAAATCAAAACTACTTTGAGGTCTGATCATACACCAGTCAAAATGGCCAAGATCAATAAAACAAATGAACGGTCCTGTTGGCAAGGGTGTGGAGTAAGGGGGACACCCACTCATTGCTGATTGAAGTACAAACTTTACAGCCACTATGGAAGGAGAGAATCTCCCTAGGAAGAAGAGGAAACAGAACAGTTAGGGATGGATGCACATGCAGTGGAGGGGTGGTGGGGGTGGCGCCAGTGCTGGAGTGGGAGGTTCAAACAGAGAGACAGAGGAAAGAAGATAAGGAAAGGAATACAGAGAGAGACATAGAGAGAGTTCATATCTACATATTTCATCTATTCACATACATATATGGACAAACTGAGATCACCGAATAATGAGGAAGACAAAGCCCCAACTCACTACCAAATGAAACCTCCAGTCATGGGAATGGGTTATATCTAAGCAAGTTGTTGGTCAAAGATGCCCCATGGCAGAAACTCTCAGACAGCCCAAGCTATTGCCAAGGCTATTGGTTGTTCTCCACAAACTGATGCTAAGGGTCTATTACTGAACACAACACCTATATAATTCACCAAACACAGAAAAGTTGAGCTGGTGCCTACCTAGAGCCTCCACCCTTACTGAGAACCGTTCATGACACCGGAAGGTACTTTGCACGCTACCAAAAGAGAAAGGTAAACATCCACCCGGCTACACACTCTGCGATCTACAAGAGTGACCTGCTTGCAAGATATGCTACTACAACAGTGGCACAAAAGGTGTGGGAGTAAGTTGTGGGGATTAAGGCCCACTCCATGAGATTGAACAACACATGCCTGACACTGCCCAGGTGGTGAAACTAGATAGGCCTTGGTCCTAGGGGAAAACAAGATTCTACTGTTCTGCTAAAGGAACATAGCAATAAAATGAGTCCTAACAATGTTCTGCTATACTCACAGCCCAGTGTCTTTTTTCAGCTGTCTTCAGAGAAGTTTCCTCCTGTAGCAGATGGGAGCAAATACACAGGCCCACAACTGGACAATGTGCTGAGAATGACAGACCTTGAAACACTCAATCCTAAGTGGGGTGTCACCACCAAGTCCCTCCCCTCAGGACCCAGGGAACACTGTGCAAGAGGAGGCAGAAAATTGTAAGAACCAGTGGGGTTGGAAAAGACCAAGGAAACATTGCAGACATATGAACTCACATGCACCATACACACAGCCTGCACGGGTCTATGCCAGACAGAATCCCAGTTCTGAGAGGGAAAGTGGACACAAGCCCCCATTCATAACCCAGTAGCTATCTCCAGCGGATAACTGCCTGCAAAGAAAAAATTAGCTTTCTCCAAAAGGTATGCATACTACGCTTAAGGACAAGCCCCATGCCCAGAACCAACACCAACACCAACACCAAACAAACTCAGTGGTATTTTTTGCAGGTTTTTTGTTTTTGTTTGTTTTTTGTTTTGTCTTGTTTTGGTTTTTGGCCAACAATGCTTTGGAATATTTTTTCCTTTCTTACAGATCTTTTGTTTATATGCATTGGTTTCTGATTTTGTCTCTATGGTTTTCTTTGTGTGGGAATGTATGTGTCTCAGTATCTGTGTTCCTTGAATTTTTTTTGTTTGGCTCATTTCTTCTGTTTATTTGTTCTGTCCTATTCTGGCCTTTTTGTTTTTATTTTATCTAATTTTATTTAATTATTATTTTCATGCCTATTTGTAAATGTGAGAGAGAAAGAAAGGGTGTGGATTTTGGTGAGTGAGAAAGTGTAGAGGATCAGGGAGGCACTGGGGGCAGTGTATGTATTGTATGGAAAGAAATCTGTTTTCAATTAAAAATTTACTGTTTATATCCAGGTTTTGAAGTTTGGTGACATTTTTATTATACAAAATAAGTTTTTAAACTATGAAAATATGTTGAGGACATTAAATAATCAGTAAGGTTCAGCATCCTGATGCAGAGCTGTAATCTCAGCTCTTGGGAGTTTGATGCAGGAGGACTGGGGTTTTAAGGTCTTTCTGGGATATGTGGTGCCACCCTATCTCGCAAAAACAAAAGAAAGTAAGCTAACAACAGAAAACCCAGTGAGTTTAAGACAGTACTGGAGTCGCTACAGGAACTACTCTCACCACAAAGATACTCTCAGATCAAGTTTAGAGAGAGCTGTAGATTTTCAAACTTTATAAAACTCTTAATTGCTACAGCCTGAGAAGAAACTTACTACGGAAGCACTCTGTCTTACAAGGTGGAGCTTGCCTGGGGAAATGGCTCAGCAGCGAAGAGCCCTTCCCGTGCATGCAGAGGACCTGGGTTTGGTTTTCAGCTCCCACAGGAGCTCACGGTTCTAGGGGATGCAATGCCTCTTCTGACCTCAGAGGGTCCCTGCACATATGTGGTACACATGTGTACACTCAGAGACACACACATAAGATCAAAGGGGAGTCCTGTGGCGTGTACTTAAGGACATAACCACTGCCAAGTTCCTTGTCTGTACTTATGTCTTCTCTTTAATAACGCACTAAGAGTTTACACTACAGAAAATAAGAAATAGTTCTCTTTATTTTATTTATTTGTTTGTTTGTTTGTTTGTTTATTGGTTTTTTCAAGACAGGGTTTCTCTGTGTAGCCTTGGCTGTCCTGGACTCCCTTTGTAGACCAGGCTGGACTTGAACTCACAGCAATCGCCTGCCTGCCTCTGCCTCCCAAGTGCTGGGATTAAAGGTGTGCACCACCACCGCCTGGCCAGTTCTCTTTATTCTTAATGAGCATGTTATTTTGGAAACAATGTTACGTCACCATGGATCAGCTTCACAAAACCCCTGTTCCTTACTTTACTTTTGACACCTGACAGTAGTACAGTCATTTTTTTATGTTAGATAAGCAAAATTGAGTCATTAGCCCATAGATGACTC
The DNA here is from genome assembly GCF_903995435.1 of Acomys russatus. Taxonomy (NCBI): domain Eukaryota; kingdom Metazoa; phylum Chordata; class Mammalia; order Rodentia; family Muridae; genus Acomys; species Acomys russatus. The sequence goes on along the minus strand of NC_067164.1, from coordinate 19,228,659 downwards.
AGATTTCCTTAATTTTGCTTTCGGCTATGTTCTCTTCCTATTCCAAGATCCCACCACTCAGGAGGCCATATTGCTCATGCTGTCCTGTCAACCCAGGCTCTAGGGGTTCTCACTCCCTCCCCCTAACTATCCTGCCCATATTGAGGCTTCCTGGTTAGAAATTTTGTAGACTGTTTTTCTCATTTGTAATTCTTTTGTTTGTTTTTGGTTTTTGAGACAGGGTTTCTCTGTGTAGCCTGGACTCACTTTGTAGACCAGGCTGGCCTCGAACTCACAGAGATCCGCCTGACTCTGCCTCCCCAAGTGCTGGGATTACAGGCACCGTGCCTGGCTTGTGATACTTTTCATACTGAAGTTGGGTTTTTGGATACTCATGAAGACATCACAGATCTGAAGAACAAGCAACTATTAACATGAGTTATCCCTGTTCTTCTTCGTCGGGACTCCCCGAGTGCCTGTTGACTTTTCCCCTCTGTGAAGCCCTTTCCCCCTCGTCAGCCAAAGCTCTGTGTAAGTGAGTCGGGTTCACCTGCTTTTGAGGACAACTCAAATCACTCGGAAGTTCCGCTTCCATTTTATTCTGGCCTAGTTTTCTGTACCAGTGTCACACAGGTGTGCCTATGTGACTGAAGTTTACACACAAACTCGGTCTCTCATTGCTGCCAACATGGTCTACATGGAGACTTCAAACTGACTGTGACCGCCTGCCCCAGCTTCGGATGAAGGGGAGAAAGGGGCTTTACGACAGAGAAAACAAGCACTCAGGCGTCATGGCCAAGATGCACAGGGATGGCTCGTGTTTATAGTCATTTGCTCTGTGCGTCTGTGATGTCGTGACAGGTTTCTCCACGGTGACATTCCTCTTTTTCTCCCTTTCCATCTTGTAAGCTTTGGAAGCAAGCCAGAGCTCGCCTTCAAATTCAAAAGCTGAGCTCCCGTCCACGAGCCCTTTCCCCAATTCCTCAGACTTAGCAGGGGTTGTAAACTGAAATAGTATTCTCCCCCCATCCCTGAACCCCATTCAGGTGTGTTCGGAGATGAAACTCACAGATAAAAGCACGAGATGAAACATGCTCTGACAAAGTGTGTTAGGGGACAGTGAGCTTCGGCTCGCTCCCTCTCGTTCTCCCCGAGAGGCTTAGGGAACCTGCCATTCCTCGCACCTCAGCTTGCCTCCTGAAGCAGGTTGTTTCGTTTTTGGGTTTTTTTTTTCCCCCTAGAAATATCAGCAATTTGGCTGCTGGTCTCTATTTCAACTTGGAAACTGGAGTTAGCTTCCAGTGGATTCCAGAAGGAGAGAAAAAGAGTTCCCTTTCACTCTGCCTCTTCAAAAGAAAGGACACACTCATCAGTCTTTCTCTTGTTTTTATTGCTAATTGCTGTATGGTATTTGAAAACACGATTAAAAACAGTACATATCAGTAAAACTGTCCCCAAACTCTAAGCTACTAGGCATAGGTATGTTATTTCACAGCCCCATTCCCCAAAGTCCAATTTAGTAGAATAATTGGCTTTAGAAACCCAGGCTATAAGAGAATTTCAGACCAGCTCTTGATTATGTATCTATAAATAAATAGCCATGGTGCTAATAGAAATCTATTGAGGGTTGGCTGCAGGAAGAATTTGGAAGTATATAGCAGCCATGTTAAAAAAAAAAAAAAAAGGGGAGCTTGCGAGATGGCTCAGTGCATGAAGATGCCAACTGCCAGCCTGTTAACTCCACTATACCCTGAAAATATTTAAACTCCCTCACATAATCTAGAACATGAGGAAAAAAATCTAGTCATCACTTGTTTTCGTCGTTAAATCTTCACTGGAACATAGCTGAGCTCATTCATTTATGTGCGATTTCATTAGCTTATGCTGCAAATACAGCATAGCACTCTGTGGGGAACACATAGCGCGAGGGGCTACACAGACCAGCTGCCTCTATCCAAAATGTGGAGTGCTGGGTTGGCCAGGCCCTGATGTCTGTCCAGGAAGGATTTCAAGTCTGATCCTCCCAGTGTGAAGCCACGTGAGGGAGGCTAGAAAAGGATCAGGTGAAGAGCTTGGCACGTGCTCCTTGACACATGGAGGATGTGGGGACTGGTACCCGAGTTGTTCCTGGTGAGAACAAGCCTCCTTGGAGGGTGCGGCTGCTCAGAGTAAGGAGACATCACCCATATCTCTGACATGGACCTGGTGTAGCCACCACCGCTCTTCTGCTCCCCCTCTTTCTGGACTTCCCCTCTTTCATCATATTTAAAAAAAAAAAAAAAAAGTTTTACTGCTGTGGAACTCACACACCATCAAATCCACCCTCTGAAAGTTTACACGACTCAGAAGGACTTAGTGTACTCACAGTTGTGCAGCCGTCGCCGTTCTGCACTCTTGACATCTCCCTCAAATGACCCTGTATCCGTTAGTCACTCCCCTCACCTGTCAGTAGCCACTATCCTATGTTCTGCCCTGTGCTTACCTATTATGAGCACTTCACAGAAACTGGCTTATTTAATACACTGCCTTCGTTTGTCCTGGCATCTTTACCACAGCATAACATTTTTACGTGTTTGTCCATGCAATGGCGTGAATCAATGCTTGGTTACCTTTTGTGGGGAAAGAACAGAACCTCCCGTTGGGTTCATTATAGGTCCAGTTGAGGGGCTTTTGAAACGTGTGTTACAAGCTTTGTTTTGAACAGCCATTTTCAGTTTTCTTTGGAGAATTGCTGGGGTTGGTGTAACAGAGTCAAACATCACTCAACCAGCCGCCATGCAGCTGTGCAGCCTCTGAGGTTGTAGATGCTTTGTGTCTTCTTCGACAATTCCTTTTTTATCTGCCTTTAGTGTATCTAACCTAGGTGTATAAAGAAGTACCTGACTGGGCATTCCACCTTATTCCGACTTTAATGTCCTGAACACCTGTCCAAGCGCTCGCTGTTCAGTTGTAGATCTCTGGTTCTTGACGTAGTTACTCAGACCTTTTGTCCATTTCTGTTCAATTATCTGAATACTATTATATGGGCTGATGGCAAATGATAGGGTCAGCGGAAGACAAGCAAAATGCTGGTAAGAACTACATCACGGGTGTCCATGTGGCCTTCGGACAGTAACGCAAATCAGACTTGCTGCAATGCAACTAGGTCTTCTGGAAAAAAAAAAAAAAAACCTCAACAAGAAAGAAAGAAAGAAACAAACAAGCAAACAAAAAAAGAAAAAAACAAAACCAGCAACAACAACAAAAGCCTAAAAATAAAAAGAGCCAGAATCTGAGCAGACAACACAGGGATTTTATGGTGGCAGTATCATGGTACTTGAGTTTTCTTCTACTTAGGCTATTTAACCAGTTGAAAAAGGAGGTAAAGGGAAGTAGACCAAACCATGTATGGACACAGAGAAGTTTTTATTCACACTTAACTGAACTATTTAGTAAATTCAAGATGAAGCTATTTGTTAATACCTGACCATAACTAAAGCAAAACAAAGAAACAAAAGCCAAAAACGCCCTGGGATTGGGGAGATGCCCCAGTCAAGTGCCTCTTGTGCACAAGTGAGGACCCGAGCTCAGATCCCCACACCCACTAAAACGTCGGGCTCGGTGGCACTTGCCTGGAATCCTAACACTGGGGAGATGGAGAAGGGTGGACCGCTGAGGCTTGACAGCCAGCTAGTCTTGCCACATTGGGGAACTCCAGGTTCAGCAAGAGATTCTGTCTTAAATAATAAGAATAACAATAATAAAGAGCAGAATGGTAGAGAAAGACACAAGACATTGACCTCTGGACTCCACGTGTACATGTGTTCTCCCGCCTCGCACACACTCCTGGGATATGCCAAAATTTCATCTGGAAATGGAAAATCTGGGTGATCACTGTGGAATCAGAGGCCTTTATGTAAAAACACAAATTAAATTAGCTCATAATGGCACTCCTACAAAATGGAACTTGTTTGGCCAAGTACAGCCAACACACACTATAAACCTACAAGACACTTCTGTCTGCCTGTCTGTCTGTCTCTCTTTCCCTCCCTCCCTCCCTCTCTGTGCATGTGTGCACATATGTGTATGTTTGTGCTTGACATCAAGGAAGGAATGTGTGTGTGTGTGTGCGCGCATGCGCGCGCACACGCGCGCGCGTGTTTGTGCATGTGTGTGCGCATGTGCAGGTGTGTGCTTGACAAGGAAGGCTAGGGATGGCCCTAGAGGCTGATGGCGACTATGGATTGTTAGGAACTTTGGAATGGCTGTTGGAAACATCTGTAAGAATCGAGCCGACCACACTTCTTGGTTCGGTGTTGAGTTTCAGAGATGGTGGGGAAGTTCACTGAAGGGAAGAAAGAGGAAGTATGTGGATAGCTATGGAGTTGGGGGGAAAACCCCACAAAACATAATGAAAGAAGCCCACCAGGGCCATGGGTAAGGAGAAGCTAAAGGCTGTGGAGCCGAGATAGGGCTGAGGGGATTACAAGGGCAGGGTCTGCAGAGGATGGCTGAGGAGGAGGAACAGGCACAAGGCAGAAACAATAGAGCTATTGACAAGACCACTTCATCCTGATATTTCTGTTGTAAAGTTGATGTATTGGTGCCTTCACTTTGGCTCTGCAAATAACAGCCTTATTATTCAGTTTGAAAACCCCACAATGATGATAGGAAGAGCTCTGGATTTCTATGATCTGTAACTCTCTCTCTCTCTCTCTTTTACTGAGAAATTCTTCAGTTTGGAAAGGGGACTTTCCAGTGGAAATAATAGAATGTAAATTGTTTACTTGGCAAAATACCATTGCACTAAGCCAAGGCCCTTCATATATAAGAATATGATAAGAGTTTACCTTCCCAGTGCTCCTAAATGGGGTAAAATTTTTCCTCATTTGCAAAAAGCAAAGAAGCCTGAAGAATGTTGTATTTAAGAAAAATATAGCAGCAAAACAGGAGCTACAGGAATCTTAGCCAATTAATGGACAAACTGAGCAAGATCCAGTCACTGGACTAATTAAGACTAGCTCAAGTAGCTAGCCAACAATGAAACCTTTCAGTTGGCACACACAGCAAGAACACTTCATGGCTGTTTAGCTTAGATACATTGCCCCATCGCCCTTCCAGGGAATACGTACTACTGGAAAAAGTACAGAGGAAAGTGGTGTGTGTGTGTGTGTGTTGGGGGAAGTGATAACAAAAGCACATACATACCTATTGCAATGCAAGGGTCATTGTAAGTCGGCTTCTGCCACACTCTCCCTGTGAGCACATGTGTGAAGTCGCAATGTCTCCACCCTGGGTTGTACCATGCCTGTGCTTTCCACGACAGGGTAAAGGAATAGGTGGACAGACACCTATCCTCAGGGATCATCCATGCTCTTAGGAGATAATGAAGAACTACAAAGGGGGCAGAGACAAGCAGTAACAGGATAAATCACTTAATCGAATATTAGCATGTACTTTGACACATAAGACAGTCAATGCCTTCATTGCTAAATCAGTTTCTTCAAGACTGTGATGTCATGAACAGTGCCTTTGGAAGATGCCACTTGACTGCAACTGAAAGATAAATGACTTTGAAGTTGGCTACTAAGTCTCTATTCTAACACAAAGCCAGGCAGTGCATCCAGCTCCTTTCCAGCATTTGTCCCATGGGACACCAGAGCCCTGAGATGCTTCTAAGTCAAGGATCCTGTGGTCACATCTGAGCAATGCGACATGTCACATCTTCTTGGGAATTCACAGTACACATTTGCACAGTGACAGCTCCAAGAAATTCAGCAGCTAGGCATTCATATTTAAACACCGTACAGTCCCGTACTTCCCCAACACGCTTGACTATCGAGCCTCCTCCACTTAACCAGTGCTTAGCTTGCTGTGTACAATAGTACACAAGGGGGTACTCAGGACCTAGGGCCAGGATTTGATGACTTGGGAAAGCAAACAGAGACTAAAATTAATTTGCACCTGGACAAAGTGTTTATCCACCAATATTCTGAACAGATGCCGGGCCCTGGTGGCCAAGCTTTTGCACAGAGTCCTAGTAAAGAAAACATAACTGTGGCTCCAGGTGCATGCTCTGTGGAGTACTACAGACTTTGGCTTAGCTTGCATAGCCTACTGTATAGAGGTTTTCATCATTATTTTCTCTAAATTTTCTTTCCGTTCACTCAAAGTCTACGCTTGTGCACCCACCGGAAGACCTCTCCTCCTCTGGTTTAGGTATGCTTCGGTCACCATCTTGTTCTTGCACACTCACTTTGTCTGCTTCATGGCGCTCCCTTTGACATGTCTTCCAGCTGCTCGTAATCACACGAGTTAGGTATGAGGGCCCGTGTGTGGCAGCGGTAAACACAGAGAATCCACTCTCCCTGGACGCCTGCTTCCAAAGGGGGGTGGATGCAAATGGGCCCTTTCTTCACTTCTCTAAAGACTTTCTCATCAAGTCATTGCATTTTTAGTAACGAGGTCCCCAAATCACTCCTAATAGTACTGAGCATTCTTGGCGGTCTCTTTATTTCTCCAGGTGATGCTGATTCTGACCATGTCCCCCGGATGGGGAGACCTGGTGGCACTCAGAGGAAGGATAGCTAGTTACCAAGAAGAGACTTGATATTCTGAGAGCATATATAGGGGGAGGAGGTCTCCCTCAGTCACAGACATAGGGGAGGGGAGAAGGAGAGAAATGGGAGGGAGGGAAGAATGGGAGGAAACAGGAGAAGGGCTAACAATCGAGATGTAATATGAATAAATTAATAAAAAAAAAAGAATCCTCATTGATGGACTTTTGTCTGATAATCAGCCAGTTCTCAAGGTAAATTTTAAAAAACCCTGACAGAATTAGCTTCTTCAAATGGCACCTACTCGTCATTTGAAATCAATGAGAAAGTATTTCCCTTTGGGGCTGGGGCTGTAGGTCCCTTGGTACAGTATTTGCCTAATATATCAGTTAAAACACCATGACCAAGGCAACTTATAGAAGGAGGATTTTATTTAGGCCTTTGTGCACAATGTCAGGAGAGTGACAGGCATGGTGGCTAGAGTTGAAGCTGTAGCCTCACATCTCGATGACAAGCAGCAAGTAGAGAGAGTGGACTGGGAATAAATAGCACAAGGCTTCTGAGACTCAAAGGTTGGTCCCCACTGATTTTTTTTTTTTTTTCTAGTAAGGTCTCATCTCTTAGACCTCCACAAATAGAGGTATCACCTGGGAGCCAAATGTTTAAATCCCTGGCCTGTGAGGGACCATCCCCGTTCAAAGCACCACAACACACACACACACACACACACACACACACACACACACACACACACACACACACACAAAACCTCGGGTTCCATCCCCAGCATTGGTTAAAGCTAGGTGTGGAGGTATGTACTTATAACCCTAACATGGGACAGGGATACAGGAGGGTCAGGAAGAAAAGATCGTCTTCAGCTGCATAGCAAGTTTGAGGCCGCCAAAGCTTCATGAAGCCCTGTCTCCAAAACAACACAAAATAAAACAACATCCTCACGGAATTTTAAAAAAGGTTCCCTTTAATGTTTCAACAAAGAAAATACAATGAATGGCGTACACTCTGCTCTCCTTCTCCCCTGGGCCAGTGGAACCCCAGGTGAACCATAGAAGTAGAAGGGAAGTGGGCAAAGTGGAGAAACTAAAGTAGAATCATGACGGAAGGTGAGTTCTGATGCTGCAAAATGGTACAGGAGAAGGCCTGGGGCCAGTGATGCTGATAGACCAGGGACACTCTCATTTCTGTATCCCACACACTTTTTTTCTTCACACAGATGTATACTGTGTGAAGCACCTTGATGCTACTAACAAGGACAGACCCAGGCAGGATAGGGTCTGGGCAAATTTTTCAGGTTTGTCTGGAGTGAAGAAAGACTAGCAAAAAATATCCACAGACCCACCTATCCCCAGGCCCTGAGCATCTCCTCACCATGACCTGTAGATTAGGTAGGTCTCTGTCTATAAAACTTCAACCATTATTAACCTGATTTTATATAATGTGCATAAAGCTCAAGGGAATGAATAAAACCATCAATAATATAGATGAATTCCAAAATGCACTCAACTGAAGAACGAGTGATGAGCTGGCGATGAAGATAGTCTCCATCAGAGATGTGGTCAGAGAACCTCTGTCAGGGCACGGAACAGCGTGAGGACCGAATCCACAAGCAGGATGCTTAGCTTGCCTCTTGCCTATGTTTTCCCTTGTTTGCATGCGTTTGTGCATCTGCTTGTTGGTTTGATGTTTTATTAGAGAGGTCTGAATGATGTAGTGATATTTCCAGCCATTTTGTCTCTTGTTACAACTCCTCTTGCACCTTGCGGTATGGGCTATGTGCTAGTGTGATGTTCTTTCGTCTGCAGCTGGGTCAGGTGCCCTGAAGCTCTCTTCATTCCGGAATCGCTGCCATCCACAGTTGGATTCTTCGCTGTGTTCCTTCTAAAGTAACCTTACTGGGCTATGGAGAGGGTTCAATCCATAAAGCGCTTACAGTGTAAACACTAAAATCACTTCAAGCTAGGTATTTAGCTCAGTGCTAGACCTCTTGTCCAGAATGTATGACGCCCAGGCTTAGTCCTCAGTGTGGAAAACAAGAACAAAACACCTCAAGACTGACCAAAATCCTAAGTATAAGACTGTGAACTAAAACTACAAGAGCGAAGCACAGGGGAACCATTCCAAGATGTGGTGCAGGCACTGATTTTTGGGGGATAAAGATTCCACCCAAGGTGGATAACATCATTAGGAAGTGTCTGGGCAGCAAAAGAAACCATCAGCAGACGGAAGGGGCACCCCACCAAATGGAAGGAAACACTTTTCATCTTATGGACAGTTAGTATTTGGAATAGATGAGGAACTCAAAGATATTGCACTCTCCCAACAAATAATCCAATTAAAAGTGAGCAGATAATCTGAATACAGACTTCTCAAAGAACAGCCCACCAATGTAGGAAATGGGCTGAACATCATTAGGCAGCAGGTAAATGCAGGTAAATCTAGATTGAAACTCTGTTTTACTCTAGTGGGAATGCCTGCTATGAGAAATAAATAATAAATAAGTTAGTTGACAAGTGGTCATAAGAATGTGAAATGTCACATATGGTTGGTTAGAATGCAGATCGCTAAGTCCATCATGAAGAACATCGTATAGGCTCTTCCAAAGAAATTGAGCCGGCATGATCCAGCTAGCCCCTCCTGAGCACATACTCAAACGGAGTGAGGTCAGTGTGCCTTAAGGATACCCACACCCATGTTTATCCTACTGTTTCTGATAGGGGAGGACATTTGACTGGATACAGAAAACGTGATATGTATATGTGCATTTCATTACCCACAAGCAATACTGATAATATCTTATTTACAGCACAATAGATAGAACTAGAGGACACTATGTAACATGAAATAATCAAGCCTAGAAAGGCATGCGCCACATGATTTCTTTTATGCAAATATTACACTGAGTCCCTTTAATATTTATTTATTTTTTTTGGAAAATTTTATTTTATTAATTTATTCTTGTTACATCTCAATGTTTATCCCATCCCTTGTATCCCCCCATTCTTCTCTCCCTCCCATTTTCCCCTTATTCCCCTCCCCTATGACTGTTCCTGAGAGGGATTACCTCCCCCTGTATATGCTCATAGGGTATCAAGTCTCTTCTCGGTAACCTGCTGTCCTTCCTCTGAGTGCCACCGGGTCTCCTCCTCCAGGGGACATGGTCAAATGTGAGGCACCAGAGTACGTGAGAAAGTCATATCCCACTCTCTACTCAACTGTGGAGAATGTTCTGACCATTGGCTAGATCTGGGTAGGGGTTTAAAGTTTACCGCCTGTATTGTCTTTGGCTGGTGCCTTAGTTTGAGCGGGACCCCTGGGCCCAAATCTGCCTATCATAATGTTCTACTTGTAGGTTTCTAGGACCCTCTGGATCCTTCTACTTCGCTATTCTCCCATGCTTCTCTCATTTAGAGTCCCCTCTGTCCTGGTTTCCTGGCAAGTGAAGGCTTTTGTGGGACATGTCCCTTGGGCTAGTATGCAGATATAAGGTCTATGTGTAAAAAAATGCAACTGGACCCATATTTGTCACCTTGCACAAAACTCAAATCCAAGCAGATTAAAGACCTCAACATAAAACCAGAGACACTAAATCAATTAGAAGAAAAAGTGGGGAAGAGCCTGGAACATATTGGCACAGGACACAACTTCCTAAACAGAACATCAACGGCCCAGGCCTGAATGTCAATCACTAATAAATGGGACCTCATGAGGCTGAGAAGCTTCTGTAAGGCAGGATACACTGTCAAGAGAACAAAGCGACAGCCTCCAGACTGGGAAAAGATCGTCACCAACCCAACAACCGACAAAGGTCTAATATCTGAAATATATAAAGAACTCAAAAAATTAAACACCACCAAACCAAATAACCCAATTGAGAAATGGGGCTTGGAACTAAACAGAGAATTCTCAACAGAGGAATATCAAATGGCTGAGAAACACTTAAAGAAATGCTCAACCTCCTTAGTCATCAGGGAAATGCAAATCAAAACAACTCTGAGATTCCATCTTACACCCATCAGAATGGCTAAGATAAAAAATTCAAGTGACACCACATGCTGGTGAGGATGTGAGGAGAGAGGAACACTCCTTCATTGCTGGTGGGAATGCAAACTAGTACAGCCACTTTGGAAATCTATCTGGTGCTATCTCAGAAAAATGGGAATAGGGCTTCCTCAAGACCCAGCTATTCCACTCCTTGGAATATACCCAGAAGATGCTCCAGCACACAACAAGAAAGTTTGCTCAACCATGTTCATAGCAGCCTTATTCATAATAGCCATAACATGGAAACAGCCTAAGTGTCCCTCAGTAGAAGAGTGGATAAAGAAACTGTGGTACATATACACTATGGAATACTACTCAGCTATTAAAAACAAGGAATTCCCGAAAATTGTGGATAAATGGATTGAGCTAGAAATGATCATAATGAGTGAGTTAACCCAGAAGCAGAAAGAATCAAATGGTATATACCCTTTAATATTTATTAATAGTTATTTAAAAACTAAAATAAAAAGTGAGTGGTGCACACCTGTGACCCCAGCACTCAGGGAAGCAGAGAAGGCAAGTCACTGTGAGTTCGAGGCCACCCTGGTCTACAAAGGGAGTCCAAGACAGCCAAGGCTAACATGGAGAAACTCTGTCTCGAAAAACAAAACAAAACAAAACAAAAAAGAGTGAATGGGAAAAAGGACAGATGCCTCATGTTCTTACTTCAGAGTGGGCTCTAAAGCAACTGAACTCACTGGAGCTGAGAGGACAGTGGCTAAAGACCCAAGATGCAATAATGCTCACAAACTACAGAATCTCAAACACAAAAGTGAGCGTTCAAGACACATTACATGGCTCGGTAAATGTCATCAAGAATACGCTTCAAAATATCAACGTTTTATCGCAAAACATGGCAAGGTTTGAGGTGATGGGTAAGTCAATAGCTCTATGTAACTGTTTCGCCGTGTATACGCAAAACGTGTTACTTTGCATCCCATAAATGTATATAACAATAAATTGTCAATTTATAATATGATTTTTAAAGTGAGAAAGGAAAATGTTCTATCTGACTTAGCCTAAGATATGAATTAAAGCTCAGCTTGGAAACCCCCTCTCCTCAGCTTCGTCCCACTCAGAAAATATATATATTCTGAAATTGTCTTGAGAAACATTTTAAGGAGATTTTGCATATGGTTTCTTCCACTGCATTGTTATTCCTTTGCTTTTCAAAAAGATTTATTTATGTCTATTTTTATGTGCCTGGGTTTTTTGCTTGTATGTATGTCTGTGCCCTGATTACATGCCTGGAACCAAGAGGACGAGAGGAATTGGGGTTACAGACTGTCGTGAGCCACCATGTGGGTGCTAGAATTGAACCCACGTCATCTGGAAAAGCAGCCAGTGCTCTTAACTGCTGAGCCATCTCTTCAGCCCCTGAATCTGGGATCCTGTCTTTAGTTCAATCTTCCTAATTATTTTTCTGCTTTTAAAAATTGATATAATTACTCCAGTAGTCTTACATTTTAAATAATTTTATATTTCAAAGTCTAATTGTGATGTCACAAGTCAATATTGAGATGGAATAATGAAACATTTTGATGTTCCTTGATGAAGCCTTGTGGTGAGCACAGTACACATTGTGATGCCTCAATGCAGCGCGTGGTTTTACAATGGACCATGGCGGTGTTGCACTGATGTCACACTATAGCATTCTGATGGTGTAGTTGTGTTGTTATGTAGAAGCAGAGCATTGTAATGTCACAATGAGGTATTTTGGTGAAACAATGGAGCATTCTGATGTCAAAAGAAATACTGTGATTTCAAAAATGGAACATTGTGTATTTATAATACAGTACTGAAAAGGAAAAATTCAGCATCATGATATTTTTGAGGACACAGTTCAGCACTGGGATAGAACAATCTCACATTCCGACGGTCCATAGTAAAGCACTGTGACTGTCCACTGGGGCCTGTGTAATGTCAGCATAGAATACAGTGATGGAATGACAGAGCACCGTGATGCCACCATTTCCTCTGTGATGGCAAAATCATGCATTGTGATGATATCACGATGGAGCATTGTGGTGTCGTAATGGATCACTGTGATGTTAAAATGCAGTAATGTGATCACACAAGGCAGTGTTGTGATTACACAAAGGATTGTTGTCATGGCACAATGGAACATTTATATGTCATAATTCAGTATTACGATGTCAAGATGGAGCACTGTGAAGGCTCACTACAGAGCACTGCCATGCCACAATTAAGAACTGCAGTGTCATAATGAAGCACCATGCAGCACTCTGATGTGCAACAGAGCACCGTGATGTCACAAGGCAGCACTGTGATTGTACAACAGAGCATTATGGTGTCACAAATGCAGCCCTGTAATGTCTTGATGGAGCATTGTGATATGGCAGTGGGGCATTTTGATATAAAATGGGGCACTGTGATATCATATTGGGGAACTGTGATGCCACAAGGTCTCATTATAATCTCACAATAGAGCGCTGTGTTGTCATAATTGAAGTATGGTGAGCCCACAGTGCAGCACTGTGAAGCGCCGTGGAGAACTATAAGATCACAAGGGAGCACTGTGACAACACAGTGGTGCGCTGTAAGGACATAATTCAGGAGAGATGGAACGTTCTGATGCCACAGAGTGGAGCATTGAGATGGCCCAAAGGAACATTGTGATACCATAATTAGTCATTACGATGACACAGTGGGCATTATGTGACATCACAATGCAACTTTGTAATATCAGAATAGAGCTTTGTGATGACACATTTAGTCATTGAGATCATATGCTGTTATGAGATCACAGTAAACCATTGTGATGTCACAATTTAGTTTTATGATGTCACAATGAAACACTGTGGCGGTAAAGCAGAACACTGTAATTTCACAACATGGCATTGTGAGGGCACAAATGATTTTGTAGTTTTACAGCGTATGAGTATTGTGATGTCACTATTCACTGAGTGATGTCACATTGGCTCATTGTGCTGTTACAATTAATCTTTGTAATTTCATAATGGAACATTGTGACTTCATAATAGAGAATTGCAATACCACAATTTAGCATTTTGATGTGACAATGGAACATCGTGATGTCATAATGCAGCATTGTGATGACTCAATAGGGCATCATGATGGCTCAGCTCTGGATTGTGATGTCACGATGAGCATTGTAATATCACAATGGGGCACTGTGATGTCAAAATGTGACACTGTTGTCAAAGTTATAGCATTGTGATGTCACAGTTCAATACAGTGATAAAACAATGGAGCATTATGATAACACAAAGGATCATTGTGATGTCATAACGGACCATTTTGGCATCATGATGCAGCATTATGATGGCATAATGGAACTTTAGGATGTCATAATGCTGAATTATAAAATGGGAGGGTAAAGTGTTGGAGTAAGAGAGGAGTTAGAGGGGAATAAGTTAGGTAACTTTAATCAAAACACATTGTAAATTTGTATGAAATTCTCAAAAGAAAAAAAAAGACATAGGCTCTTCACCTAGGACCTTTTAGTTGGTGAACTTTTTCTAATAGTTTCTTAACTATGCTGAGGAAAGAGAGTGATGCCAAAACAAAGAAAAGATTGAAAATTAAATAAAAGCAAATTTTTTTTTCATGAAAAACTGGTGGTTGGATTGAGATTGAATAGCTGGGTACTTAAATTTAAAATATATGTATTTTTCTAGTTTGTTTTGTTTCACTTTGTTTTGTTGACTTTTTGGTATTTTGGTAAGCCACCTGGAAATGCTCAAGTGTTTTCTGGCCTACTTGTATACTGATCCTGAAAACATGGGCGAGCACTTGGAAAGCTGATGCTAAGTCATAAGGATGAGGATTTCCCTGCATGGTAACCACAGAGAGAGCTGATGCTAGGTCAATAAGGATTACCCTTTTGGTAGCCACAGAGAGAGTTGATGCTGGGTCATAAGGATGAGGACTTCCCTTCATGGTAGCCACAGAGAGAGCTGATGCTAGGTCATAGGATGAGGATTACCCTTCATGGTAGCAACAGAGAAGCTGGAAGGAGCCTGGTGACTGCTGAGCTGACACTAAACTCTATAATGGCCTTTAGAATTTCAGAGTCAAGGAATTTTATAGTGACAGTGTGTGGGCTGACCCCAAAGATGATGCTATTTGGTATTCTTGCTTTACCACATTACTGCCATATTCCAATAGTCCAATAACGAAGTAAATGTTACCAAGTACCGAACTTTATTTAATTTTATGCATTCTGAAGTCTACTGATCTTTTAAAAAGTATTGCAAAATTCCTCCAAGCTAAGACACTTCCTGGAAAAGATGTGCCATGGTCTCTTTTCTCTTAAAAATTACTTACTGTCATTTATCATAAGAGAAACACAATACAATCACATGAGGATATCACCTTATGCTTTCTACAATGGCTAAAAGGAGATATTAATAGGTTGATAAAGCCAGGTGTTGGTGATAAAGCCGGGTTGGCTTAAAACACCTAGAACACATCAATGTTGATAGTCAGGCATGAGTGCCACCACTACACTGGTCAGCCTTGTTTATAGTCAGGTGTGAATGCCACTACTACACTGGTCAACCTTGTCAACCTTGTACAGCTTGACAGGTGCCTACAAAGATAAGCATTCATTTTGTTATGTAACTCAGACAAGCTACACCTGGATTTCTATTAAACCAGGGTAATGGAATCTATGGATGCACACACACACACACACACACACACACACACACACACACACACACACGCATGCTAATGTTAATAGCCATATTATTCCTAACAGCCAAGAACTAGAAACACATATCTACCTCAGATGACTAGGTGAACATCTTGTGTTTATTTATACAATTGTGTTTATTTATGTAAATGATAAAATAATAAGCCATAAATCTATGCCAAAGTATGGGAAATGTTTTAAAAATTATAACAATACTGTAATATTGTTAAGTTAGGTATTATTTCCTTAAGTCTTTATTATGTAAGTACTTATAAATGAAATGGATGTTATAAAATACATTTGAATCTCAATAAATCAAACAGAAATTATTCAGAGTCTTATATGTAGAAAGTAGTTTCATAACTATTGTTATATGGCCCTAATTTTATAATAAGTCTTTTATTTCCATAGGTATTTTTTTTTTCTTTTATGTTTTGAGACAGTGTCTTTCTGTGTAGACCAGGCTGGCCTGGAGCTTGAAGAGTTCCACCTACCTTTGCCTCTGGAGTGCTGGACTAAAGGTGTGCACCGTGATGCCCTGCCTCTGTCAGCATTTTAAAGGGAATGGGAGAGAAATAAGTCTAGCTGTCATCAGGCTTGACAATGGTCAACCAAAGCCCTTGAAAACATCATTTTTCTTACAGAAGTTCTAATGCCACAAAGCATAACACTGGCTTGGCAAAATCCCAGCCAGATGTTTCAAGCACTCAGAAGGGCTGTATGCCTTCTAGTCTCAAGAAAATAGAAATAAAAAGCATCTTGAAGGCATTCCTAGTCAATAAAGCAGTATGAATGCTAAAACAAAGCTCAAGACTAGACATCCACTGTACGCTTTTGAGAATGACATGAGACAGTATTTGTGGCACACTATGTAAAGCAATGCTCCATGTGGTGACTTATGGCATGTTACCCAAATCTGTCCAGTTATAACTTTTCCCAGGAAAGGAATGTTTACAGAAATGTAAAGTCAGTAGAGAGATATTTATCATCTTGTCTGTTTTATGGCATCATCATGAGAAGTTCACAGGGGATGAGGATGCTCCGAAACATCTCAGGGAATGGGCACTTCATAATGTCCAGATCCAACTACAACCGTGTGTGCATCTGTCTTTTGATAAGAACGCGTGGTGGTGAAGACTCCATTGCCGAGCCAGACTGCAGAGCTTAGCTGCTAGTTTAACTGAGGGCTTGCTGCAAGCACTCAGCAGATTATTTGAGCTGTTAAATTTAAACTCTCAGATTATTCATATGTAAAATAGAGGTGATAATAGATAGTGCTTCCCTCCTAGGGCTATTATGAGAATCGAATGCATTAATTTATGCAAAGTACTTGGGAGAGTGACTAGCACGTTCATACACTTTGAAAAATATTAACTTGAAAATAATAAGTGCGCTCTCAGGCCTTTTTATAAAGTTCTGTGGGTACTCATGGTGGGGAGCAACTTCTAAAATGAGTCTCAGGAATCCTGGCTCTTTGTATTCATATCCTTATGTAATTGGGAGTCTTTTTAATGTGACTAGGGCCAAGAAACTTGCTTATCATCAATAACCTCTGAAAAGGGTGACGAGGGGCCATTTTCCAGGCTAGGTTATAAAAGAGGGTGATTTAGGGGACTCTGACTCTTTTTATGTGTTTGGTTTGGTTTGGTTTGGTTTTGGGTTTTTTTTTGTTTGTTTGTTTGTTTTTTTGAGACAGGGTCTCTCTGTGTTAGCCTTGGCTGTCCTGGAGTCGCTTTGTAGACCAGGCTGGCCTTGAACTCACAGCGATCCACCTCCCTCTGCCTCCCGAGTGCTGAGATTAAAGGTGTGCGCCACCACTGCCCCGCTACGTGACCATTTTTTAGTGAATTGATTTGCCCAGGATGGGCTTGTCTGTCTGTGTCCCCTGAGGATGGCTGAGCAGAGGTTACATGGGTGACCTAATGCTATGGAAAGCGCCAGACCGGGAGTGGCGTCACGTCTCAGATAAACACTCTTGCCCACGGTGGAGAGGTGCTAGTTCTAGCGTTTTCTTCTGAAACTGGTTTATTATTGTTCTTTTTACAATGTCATCTCTCCTCAGAGATGTGGGCCGACCACGACCTGCCATTACCAGCTCTGAACTGGAAGATGAGTGTGCAGAGAGGGCAGACACGCACCCCTTGTCATCTTGCACGTCCCAGTGAGAAAGGGCATGACAGCTAGTGGCAACAGAAGCAGATACAGACAGGAGACATCCAGGAGGCAGATTCTCCAACATCTGGTGACTGTGGGAAGTCACTGTGACCAAGAGCTCTCTCAAAACTGATAAATGGGGTTCTTGCTTCAGACAGTAAAATCAAGGTCTAGTTATCTCAAGGAAGTGGGTATTTATCAAAAGGACCTTGGTGGTGCTCAGAATCTACAGGAAGATAGAGAATAAGAGCTGGACCTGGTCTACAGAGCAAGTTCCAGGGCAGCCAGGGCTACACAGAGAAACCCTGTCTTGAAACACGCACACACCCCTTCCCCCCCCTCATCCTCACAAATAACTTGGGAGCCATACAGTAGCAGTGCCGGTAAAGACTGCAACAAAGCAAACAAGAGACTCACCAGGAGATAGAGTATCACTCACTGTCAAAACCTTCACTGTTTCTATCTTTAGGAACCCTAGGGGCTCCAAATAGATGGTCAGTATCTCTCCATCTGTGTCTCCTCTCATGTTCACGGTCCCGGAGAACAGCATTCACTTGTCTAATCCTGGAGGCTGAACCTGTACCTGCAAGAGCGGAAACCAGGGTGGCTGTTTCCCAGGCGCTCACTGGGATAGACCGGTACTATCCACAGGTGGGGCCTGGTGCAGCATTAATCGTCAGTAACAACAGAACAACATAAAAAACGACAGCCTGGCAGATGTCCAGGGTTTGAGGAAAAGCCGGGGAACTGGGACAACAGTTAAGCTATTTCAGTACGTGGCAAACATCTGGGTGTACGTGTCATGCCGTTACCAGAGAGGATGAACAGCCAGGTAAGAGCCGCACCGACTGTGGGTGGCGCCATCCCATAGGCTGGTGTCCTGAAGGGGAAGTGGAGAAAGCCAGCTGAGCACCAGAATTTCCCTTTCTCCACTTCCTGTTCTGGGGTGTGAGCAGGACTGTATCCATCGCTTCTCCCTTC
The DNA here is from genome assembly GCF_903995435.1 of Acomys russatus. NCBI lineage: Eukaryota > Metazoa > Chordata > Mammalia > Rodentia > Muridae > Acomys > Acomys russatus. The sequence continues at coordinate 19,210,269 of NC_067164.1, read as the reverse complement.
AATAAACATTGTTTTACTCAAGCTGTTTCTGCCAGATATTTTGTCATAGTTATGAAACAAGTAACTAGCTAGGTCCTTATGCCTTATCCTGATGTTTTGTTCAGCTTACTTCCTTGGCTAAATGTTCCCCTAAGAATGCAACTTCTCAGCTAACCAGCTAAAAGTATCCACTAGTCTGGGTCACTGTGGCTTGTTGGCTCCTCAAATCTAGTAATTCTAAACAGTCTCTACCCAAGTGTAACCCTCCCCCTTTCTCATTTAGTGTTTAGGAACTTTTTTCATCAAAAAAAAAAAAAAATATTTCTTTACTCATTCTCTTTGTTTAGAAAATGGACGTTTTTCGGGTTTATACGCCTAAGTTCAAAAAGTCACATAAACATAAGCACAACCAATAATTTCCTTAAAGAGTTTTTCTGTTTAAAATGTGTCACACAATTATCAGGTGTGTTCCTATTTGATGAGCCACAGTACAGGACAGGCTGGAGCTGAGACAGTGGTGAGTCAACGCTGATGGGCAGACCACACCTTGACCAGGACTGTTTATCCATGCATCCCTCTTGCACTCTGCGTAAGCCTGGATCTCATGTCAGGACTCCCTCGTCAATCGCCTCTTTGTTTTCCTCCCACGTGGCCACATTGAATATGTCTCCCTCAGCTTTTTACTATTACTTGTTTCTCTGACTGACTTATTCAGGATGGGTGGCCAAACCTAGTTTGTGAGGGCTGACCAGGTGCTGCCTTCAACCCTAACAGCTCAGGCAACAGCAGGTGACATATACACATGTACAATTCCATAAGAACACAGTTAAAGTATGCCAGAAATCTGTAACTATACAGAGAGATTGGATAACGTAAAAATAAACAAGCTGTGTAGGGGCTGTGAAGGCAATGAATAGAGGCCAAGCAGGGTCTGTGGCTCTGTGGTGCAGTTGTTTCCCACCCACCCATTGTGCCTCAAGTCTTTCTCCTCTCTGAGCTCCACCTGAATCTCCCACACTTTCGATTTCCTCGCCTTTGTTCACGCTCTTAACAAGATACCATTTCCCATGGGATTTGCAGTTGTGACTATTACCGAGAGCCTAAGCGCAGCAGGCTTTTCTCTGTCCACCTAATAAGGGTCATGGTCTCCTCTCTTGATCTTGCTTTCAAAGCTCTCATTACATTTTGCCTGGCTTTTCGGTCACTTCCCCGTGAGATGAGCAACGTGTGAGGCTCCAGTTACTGCGCGTCCCCCGCCCCCACGCCCACCCCTGCTCTTTCTGCAGCACTGCAGTGATGCCGTTTCAGATGAATCTGGGAGTGTGACAAGGAAGGTGTTGGTTATCCTGTAAGTGTGATTCGTTCTTTCAGTTCCCAGTCGACATTATGTTCATCCCTCTCAATAGAGCCAGATCTACTATCTGCAAATTAGCTGGGACAATGGAAGAAACGGTGTGCTGAGTACTTTGGAAACTTTGGGGATAGTACCTTCAAATTTGGGGAGGAAACAGAGGTTTTGAGGACAGGGAGGTGCAGAGAAGGAGTGGCTGAGGCCTCGTGGGCAGGCTGTCCAACGCCATTGTGGCCCATTTGTTTTGTAAAGCCACAAATTCACATCCCTTCAAATCTCATTGTTTTCAGCCCTGATCCTTCGTCCCAGGAGACACTAGAAGACTCCATGCTCATCTCTCCATGTGAGGGACACTGCATTTCCCATCCACACCATAATCTGAAACTCAGGAGAAGAAGATGAGGTCGAGCCACTGGTGAGGAGGAAATACTGGGCCAGTGAGAGTCACAGCAAGGCAGAGTGTCCCGTGCTGTAATTTTCTTTTTTTTTTTTTTAAATTCCTCCAGTGCCACCGTGTATTATTGATCAGTGCCTAGATTTTTATCTGATGGTAGTAAACACACTTGGTAATATCAATCCCCAGGGGCTGGAGAGATGGCTCAGTGGTTAAGAGCACTGTCTGTTCCTCCTGAGGTCCTGAGTTCAATTCCCAGCAACCACATGGTGGTTCACCTCTTCTGATGTGCATGAAAACAGAGCACTCATATACATAAAATAAATAAATAAATCTTTTTAAAAAATTCAATCCCCAGAAGGCAACACCACACACATTCCATTTTTAGTTAATTTGAAGGTGCTTTGGACTAAAGAATTATAAGATGATCCCTGAAAGTACAATCTTTGGTGGTTTTGAATAAAACAGAACATATTGTAAGAGAAATTTTTTTTTGTAGTGAGAATACTTTATTTGGCTCAATGCTGTTTCTCAATAAGCTACTTAGGATAGCAACGGAGACTTCTGGAAGGCTTAGGTGCAGTTCAAGCTTCCCAGCACAAAATAAGAAAACTCTTACCTGAAAGTGATAACAAAAAGGGAAGAGACCTGTGAAACATGTTCACAGCGAGGATGGAGCGGGGTGCACGTGCATTGTCCAAGGTTTGCCTGCTCCACGGCCTTTGTTTGACCCCTTGAACTTTTTACTTTGAGTATTTGCTACATGCAAAATTCAACATATACCATCTACTCTGGACTTGGCTAAAGAAATGCTGTAAGGTTTATATCCATCTTCATGTTCTCTAAGCAAATGACCTGATATTCTTTTGAACATTTACTTACTTGAAATTTATGTCAATAGTTGGGGCTACATGTGGAAGCTTGGCCTGTTCCTAGGCCAATGGACTTTGGAGGTAAGGTCAGGGTACCATCAACAAAGAGGTAGAAAATGTTCAAAGGGCGGGGGATTGGTTGGGATGTGATTGAAACAGCCAGTGTGAGATACTGGAAATAAGTATTGAGTAAGCCCAGACCACATGGTTATCACACACCTGGCGAGCCAATAGTTAACATCAATCTTTTTATGCCAGTCAGGCTCATGTCACAATGCCTGTCTAAAGTGGGTCAAGAGCAGACGCACTCTTTGTTCAGCCTGTCTCTTGCTGAGCACCCGAACCACACAATACTTCAGATCCTCTCAACCTCACCTGCTGCTGGTTCTGGTTTTGCACGGCTTCCAGTTGGTCCCACCTGGGAGCAATCTAACAGTGCCTGGCCAAGGCCCTCTTGCTGGCACTATTCAGTTACACAACAGATAAATTTCCTTTTGTAATCCAACAAGTACTACTTGTTATAACGGAGTGCTGACTAATAAAAAGAAGAGATAGAATGTCAAACCAATTATTTTTTCCTATTGAGTATGCCCAAGACATGCTACGGGCATATCTTTCTAGGCCTCAACTCTCACATGTAAAATAAGTTACAAAGGAATGTTATGGCTTCATGCCTCTTAGCAATGAGTACATTTTTGTGTGGCATTTGAAATACTCAATTGTCTTTGTAGTTTTTGCGGGTTTTTTTGTTTGTTTGTTTGTTTGTTTGTTTTGTTTTTTTGTTTTGTTTTTAACTGTGCTTTCCAGAGCTTCTCTCTCTGGGACATTTTGTAATGCAAAGCATGAGCAAACAAAAGTATGGAGAAGACATTAGGGAGATTTGACGCCACAGCTCCTTCTGCTTCATGTTGAGCATATTAGAGACCATTTCTCTAGTCAGGCCAACCTGGGGCCTGAGGGCCACACTAGTCCTAGGATGTCAGTGAACGTGTAGACTGCAGCACGGTGTCACGCTGTCAAAAGGTTGGAAAAGTCCAGCCTAAAGGAAATCACAGACTTTACTGTTTGTCCTAAATTCCAGAGTCTATGATCCCATCTTGTTTTCATCATGCAGTCAAGGCTGTTTCAACTTCTAATGAGGAAAATGAATAGGGAAGGAAGCATTTCTTGAGGTAGGGTTGACCCTAAGACCTGGAACAGAGCTTGTTTGAAGTCACCCATATTTTGAGCCCATGAATAGGCTGCCTCTCCTTACACCCTCATATACAAGGGTATGGGGGGAAAGCCCTATCTGAACCCAACAGTACTAACAGTGTGCTAATCTACTGCTGAAATGTAAAGTCCCTTCTGTTTGATTAGAGAGCTGCACTGCTATAGTCACGTGACAACGACATATCGCTACATAACGTTATGCACATGTCTCCATGGCAAAGAGAAGACATCTGAGGCTCACTTTTCACAGTGACCTGAAATCAACACTCACTGACAAATATGAGGACATTTAAACGTTAGTGCTGAAAGTTAGTCAATATGCACCAGTCAAGTCTCAAGATTCACAGGTCAGCTTATTGTATTATGTCCCTCAAACGATTAGACCAATGATTTTGAAATCTAATGTGCAGCTTTGTTTCATCCAAGACCATTTTGTTCTTGTTTTAATCATCAGTTCTTGGAACAGGCACTTGTTTTCTCCCAGAGGCATAAACACAAAGGGTGTAAGGGTATAATCACATTGAATGATAATTAAAAAATTTCAAAACCTCTCAAGCAGCATCACTGTTGTCTTGAATAGCTGCCGCGCTGTTTTCTTCAAAGTGAGAAAGGGCATGGTGAAGAGAGGCTTGAGAACCCAGGACTGCTTATTTCTGCTGGGGACAATCCAACCAAACCATCAGTGAAGGGTCAAGATAAAAGGACATTTTAGATATGCGAGAACTCCGGCACTAGTGTTCCCAAGGACCCTTCTTGAAAATGACCAAGTTTATGAGTGTCCTGGGAGGCCAGAAAGAGAGCAGTAGATCTCTTGGAGCTGCAGTTATAGGCAGTTTTGAACACCCAACATGGGTGTTGAGAACTGAACCGGGGTTCTGTGGAAGAACAGCAAGTGCTCTTAACCACTGTGCCATTTCTTCAGCCATTCTTAAGAAAGCAGCCAGAGGGCAAGCTTCAGCAAGCCAAGAGGTAGCTGGGAAGTGGACGAGCAAAGCTGTATTTATTACTGCTGCTGGACTCGGAGAGAATTCAGTGCTGTTCTGAGATGCCTCTGTCTCGTATACACAGAATGCTATTACACTGACAGTGACATAGATAGTCTGTTTTAGAATAGAACAAGAAAACAACCCTGTGCTACAAAATCAGCAGATGAATAAAATCCATCAGTGTAATTCATACAGTGTGCTATTTGACCCCTCGTTCTGGGGTGAACGTTTGAGTAAAATGCCGGCTCAAATCCTCTTCAGTGGTGAGAGTTGATTACTTCATGGAATTCTCGCATAGCATAAAGTACAGACACTTTGGGCAGATTGCCACCATTTCCCCGAACTTGTCATGAGCAACAAAGTCAGTGCTGGTGAAACACATTTTAAAAACCTGAGGTCGGTGTCACAGCTCCTATTGCCATGGCAGACCCAGCATTGAGAAACTAATCTGAGAGTTCAGAGAATCACTGGAGGACATTCCAGGGGGCTGGGTGAGCAGAAGGGTCAGCCTTTATGACTCAGACCCTGAATCCACCCGAGAAACATCTCCCCGGACTTCTATTTTTTTCCCAGAAGACTCTGAGCAAAAGAAATCTAGGAGATTTGACTAGAGTCCTAGAGGGAGAAATTTGCTAAGCTAGAACTATACCAAGGATATCAAAGTTTTTCACTACCCCAACTTTTGTTTTCCAGACATGGTCTTGCTATGCAAGTCAGGCTACCCTAGAATGTTTTTGGTCCTCCTGTCTCTGCCTCCTACAGACTGGGGTTACAGGCATGCACCACCATGCCTGGCTGTGAAATTGCTTTCTGCCTACTACTCGGTGTCCTGCTAGTTATCCTTCATTTTCTCCACTTTCCTGGAGGTTCTTACCATCTCATTATTTAAGCTTGACAAGTGGGTGGGTATAAAGGACCTTCCTATCTCACAGAAGCAAGACAAAAATGGCAAGACAAAAACTTTCTGCTACCCGAGGGAACATTCTTCCTTCTTCCTGCTAGAAAATGGAGGCCATCTTTCTTTTATTCATGGGTTCTATACTCTGTCGTTATATTTCCCCTCTATGCTATGTCACTATTTTTCTCTCAAAACTTCCAGGAGCACCCATCACTTTCTAGGAACCGTGGTCTACTAATTATCTTCCCACTCTACTGTTACTTTAAGTTCTTGTTATTCCCTAGAGAAACTCTACCTTCACTAACGTGATTTGTGCCTTTTAGTCAAAACAACAAAATAAGTTCAGAAATTAACATGACTAGGTGGTAGCATTTGTTGACTCTGGTGATTTTTTTTTTTTTTGATTTAAATTTATTATATACACAGTGCTCTGCCTGCATGTACACCTGCAGGCCAGAAGAGGGCATCAGATCACATTCTAGATGGTTGTGAGCCACCACGTGGTTGCTAGGAATTGAACTCAGGAACTCTGGAAGAGCAGAACAGTTAGTGCTCTTAACCTCTGAGCCATCTCTCGAGTCCCCGTGATTTTCTAAATGGGAATTTGTTATTTTAATCTTCTAGGTTTTGTATCATAATTCTTACCTTCAGAACACACACACACACACACACACACACACACACAGTGATAAAGGCTCAGCCAAGGTAGAGACCATAAACACGGAAGAGGCTCTGTCTGTGTTGGCAACATAGAGTCACTAATTTTCATATCAAATACAAAGTAAGTTTTAGGTCTAGCTGGCTGAGCTTTAAGAAAAAAAGGAAAAGTAAATTATGGAGAATGTTTTGTTTACATTTGGGTAGGGGATTTCCTAACTCCACTGTAGTAACTGTGAAATGGTTTATTCAAAGGTGACCCCAAAATGCTGGCTGGAAGTGACCATTTGGAATTTTAAAAACCTTTTCAGTAGTTTTACTAAAAACATGATTTAACTCTTATGAAAACGTAAAAGGTGTCAATGTCCATTCTTCTGTTGGGCTCTCAAATGTCTGCTGAGAGCTCATGCATCAAGGTGAAGGTAGATTGATTTCTATTTTCTACTGTATTCTTTCTAACAACAAAATCACAGTTGCCCCAGACCACCCGCCCCGCTTTCCCCTTTCAGACCCACCCCTGTCCCAGTGGCCTTTATGGATCTTCTTTTCTCCTATATAATATTCCTGAAGTACAACAACTGCCCTCTCCCCTCCTTCAGACATCACCCTGAGATTCCCCACTTTGGACACTTAAGCCGTGTCTGTCTTTAACCTTTGCCCCACTGAGCATTCACTCCCATAGCATTTTAACTGTCTTTCCACTTAATCCCACCCAAACAAGAACAGCCATAAGCCCCTTTCTTGATCTCAAACACCATTTCCATGACCATTATCTTGACTCTCTTCCCATGACAAACTCAACACACATGAGTTAAGAAAACTAAAGGGAGCCAGGCAAGGTGGTACATGCCTGTAATCCCAGCACTCGGGGAGGCAGAGGCAGGCAGATCACTGTGAGCTCTAGGCCAGTCTGGTTTACAAAGCAAGTCCAAGACAGCCAAGGCTACACAGAGAAACCCTGTCTTGAAAAATAGAAGAAGAAGAAAGAAAAAGGAGGAGAAGAAGAAGAGGAGGAGGAGGAAGAAGAGGAGGAGGAGCAGAAGGAGGAAGGGGAGGACGAGGACGAGGAGAAAGAGGAGGAGGAGGAGGAGGAGGAAGGAAAGAAAACTACAAGAAAGGTAATCGCTATCCTCTGTTTCATTTCCTGTGTTCCTTCCACCCTAGTTTATTCTGCTCTGCTGTCTCTGCTTCCTTGGCTTGTGTCACCACTGACCTTAACGCATCCTCTGTCCTCTATGGGATGCAAATAGCCCTTCAGAGATGAACAAGAAACAGCATCTCAAGACTTGGACAAATTGTAGGAAAATATAATTTCCTGTTTTTTTTTTTTTTTAATAAAGAAACTCTTTTATTCTGTAACTTTATTTTTTAGATAATTGAATTTTTAATAGACTAAGCCAAACATTTTCTCTCTAATCTAAAACCAATATTCTCCCTCACACAGGCCCAGCAGCCTGGAGACTCTAGTAAAGAAAGGGACTGGGCCGCCTCTACAGTCTTTCTCTTCCAAGACTCACTGGCTCTTTCTGAGCTTCCTCAGCCTTGTCTAGGGCTGCTAGGCCAAAAAGCAAAGCAAGCAAACAAACAAGCGACTCTTCTCAGAACCAACTAGGCATTTTTAGGGGGCAGTGTGGGGCAGAGTTCAATATGGCTATGGCTACAGGAACAAGTTGAAAGGGACAATGCAAAAAGACACAGTTTTGGTTTGTAATTAAGCAACAAAGAGGGAAAAATCAATAAATATGTAACAAAACTCTTGGCTTGTAGATGAAGTCTCTTTTTCTAGCGCTCATACTTTTGACGGTCCTCTTTTGTCCAGTAGACACACCAGCAAGAGGTACTGATGAAAGCCTCGGCCTCAGACGCCTCATGAAGCCGTGTGCTCTCCAGAAGCTGCAACACAGGGATAGCTTGACGGTTTATGTGAAGATAATTATCTTTTAGATGGAGTAGATAAAAAGCTCAACACCCCAGGCTCCGGGGACCGCAGGGTTTCATTGTTGCACTTTAAAAGGCTTCTGCTGGTGCTGCTGGCGGTGTTCACAACGTCACTGATGCCAATTTTAGAAGTCTGGTACACAGAATCCCTAAACTGGTGCAGTTATACTCCTAAGGACGGTCATGGAAGGGACCTGCACATTCTTTGGGTAGTCAGATTTTTACATGAGCTCCCACACACAAGTCCCCAGGGGTGTGTGTGTGTGTGTGTACAACTGTTCTATCTGTCCCTGGAAGATTGGTTCCCTGACCTCCCTCAAAGCAGTGGACACCTAGGTCCTTCATGTGAACTTGTAAGCTATGCTGTGTAAGGAATAACAATGGAACAACATGGCTACTGTTTCAGTACATATGAAAGAAGCACAATACTCCACTCCTGTGGCTGGTTGAGTCCACAAAGGCAGAGCCTATGGAAAGGGAGGTTTATGAGGGTGTAGATCCGGGAAGTCTCGAATCTGCAAGTGGGCAGGCTGACTGGAGCCTTGTAGGCAGAGCGGTGTTTAGATGTCTATTGGCAGAATTGCTGCTTTCTCTGGAAAAACTCAGTATTGGAGATATAGGACAGGGGAGATTCAAATATCTGGTGAGTTTTTAGAATCACAGGTTAACATCTTCAGTGATTTCGTAGTTCTTACTCCATTTCTCCTGATGGAAGGCCCTCTATAAATGACTTATAATACCTGCCTTGCATACATCTCAGGATTGCCTCAAAAGCGCCTTGAGTTAGTGCGTGTGGTTTAAGTTAATTACCCAAAAGTTACATGAGCCATTGCTTAGATGAAGATAATGGCATTGTTTGTCATCATTGAAATGAGCCAGGACAGACAGACAGGACAGGGAAATTATGGGGGTGAAGAGCCCTTCCCTCCAGAGTCCAGCTGAAGACTCTTAAAGACACACACACAACTTTATGTTTGTATTTAATTACGTGCGTGTGTTGGTGCCAGTGGGTGGGTAAGTGCACATGTGTGCTGGTGCCCACAGGGGCCAGAGGCATCATCTCCTCCTGGAGGAGAGGTTCCAGGCCACCCTCTGTGGGTGCTGGGGACACAACTAGGCTCCTCTGCAAGGGTAGCGAGAGCGCTCCGGTTCTCTGAGGCTTCCCTCAGTTAAGACTTTTCTTTCAATCTTCAAATCATGGTCCTTCTCCTCAGTTCTGGACTTCTGGACTTATGTAATATCACCAATCTTCCCGAGAATAATTCATGCACCCCAAAAAAACATTTTTCTAATAAAGGAATAAAGGCTGTGTGCCACGAGCTTCGGAAATCGGCAACCGTCACCGCTGTGTGAGTAAGGAAAGTGAGACGTGAAGAGTTTCAATAACATAGCAAAGACCAGGCCATAACGCTGTTGATGAGCAGAGGTGAAATCCAAGCCCATTCTCCTGTGCATACATAACGCCAATGTTTCTCTTGATAACTGTACACCCCTCCCCCTTGAGGGCAGGCCCCATGGAAGCTGTGGATCCTTGCATCTTTCTACCCGATGATGTACTCTGTCTTTGGCAACTTCCTCGGACCATGTAGAGACACAGAAAATGCTCAGTGTTAAAACCTCCAGAGGGCATAACAGTGTGGGCAATGCAGGCAGCGAGGGGTTTTGAAAGTTGTGTGGAAATAAATGGTCTACAGCTTCCAGTGGGGAAATCCAGACCCACAGCCAGCAGAGTCTCTGAGTGGGCACATGGGGGCACTGAGCTTTCAGCTGGCTTTCTGTCTTGCTTTGGTCTGCATTTCCTCGCTACACCTCCTTTCCTCCCTTTTTGGAATGGTAATATTTATTCCTGTGCCATTGTGTGTTGGAAGCACATAATATAATTTACTTTTTGATTTCATACTTGGTTACAGTCAAGTTACCTTGAGTCTCAGAAGAGACTTTTTGGACAGTCTTGAGACCGTGAAAGACCATGGGGACTTTTGAAGTCGGATTAATGTATTGGGGATTATTATATTACTGCAAGCCTATGGGGGGGGGGGCAGGGAGAGAGAGAGAGAGAGAGAGAGAGAGAGAGAGAGAGAGAGAGAGAGAGAGAGAGAGAGAGAGAGTGGTTGAATTGTGTGTGGTTGAATCAGAATGGCCCCATGGCCTTATATATTTGAAAGCTTGGCCCTTAGTTAGATCAGGATGCAAGCTCTCCACTCCTGCTCCAGCACCTGCCTGCTGCCACGCTCCCGACAGACTCACCCTCTGAAGCTGTAACCGCCCTCATCAAACGCTCTCTTCTGTAAGCTGCCTTGATCGTGCTGCTTCGTCCTAACAGTGGAAAGGTAGCAAAGACATTGTGCGTGCTGATCTCTGCCATCCTTAGGATGGTGTGTCCTCGGAACCACCCTGGGATCAGCTCCCTTGCTGGGGTGCCTTACTGTCCCGGCTGCTCCTTATGCCTGCCTTTCTTTTGGTGGTTAATTCTGTTGCCTCGTTTTCATTATTTCTGGAATGTATCATATCACTTTTTTTTTTTTAACCAAGGAGCACAGTTCCTTAATGAACTCTCCTGTGGAGTGTTCTGACCTATAGAGGCGAGAAATTCAGTGATGTGAGAGGCTTTCTCGGCAGCATCCCATGGCATTTTTCCCCCAAATTGAATATCCCCAGGACCTTCTCACTAACCGCACTTGTGGGATGGGTTTTTCTGTGTGCTCTTTCCATTCTAGCTTGCCTACTTTTGTGAACCTTTGATCCCCATTTTCACTGTAGGCCATGGCAGATCTAGAATTTCTACTGCTCCTAAAAATGGAGTGATAGCTACAGCCTAACGGAATCGGAGGTCGCTGGCTCCCTTTCCACCTGCAGGTGCACCAAATGTCCCAACCTATGGTTCATCTCTACTTGAGAGACCCCTACATATCAGGCAAGCGAGAACTATCAAACGGGCAATAGTGGCAGAGGGTTGTTAAGGCCGACTCTGCCCTAGACACTGCCCATACATAAGGGACGAGTCCTTAACACCCAGTTTCTACCTGAGGTGAGAGATTGGACTCTGTATACAGCACCCTATTTCTGAGGGTCTCTAAGGCTTGACACCTATCTCGCCAATCTTGGGAATGGAGGAAGGAGTTGCCATCACAGCTACTTCCTGCTGCTTTCCACCCTGGAACGGCGGGTGGGGGGGATGGGGACTGAGAAGGGGTCAAAACGCAAAAGTCTCCATTTGTCTGGAAAGGATTTTCCTGCCTACAAACTGCTGTTACAAACAGTGAAGGTCCAACCCGGTCTATACCAGGGAGAAGGCTAGCCAGGCTAATAGCCGACTTCTGGTAACTTGACTGAGAACTTGCCTCCTCCTGGGATGTCTCCATTGGCTGTCAGCATTAATAAGGGCAAGGTCACCATCTTGTCCTGGGATGTGTTTGTTTCCTCACCAAACACTCAACTTTCTAGAGCTTCCACAGATGGGTCTGAATCTTAAACCCCAGTTCTGGGGATAGGGCGGACTGAGTGTGTGTGTGACTCAACAGCACAGAACAAAAGAGACTTAATAGGCCTGGAACTACTTCCTGAAGCTTGATCTCGCGGGAGCATTGAAGAATAGGGCTTTTTAAAGTTCAGAGTCTATTACAAATAAAGCTGCTATGACACCACTGAGCAAGTGTCCTTGTTGTATGGTGGAGCATCTTTTGGGCATATACCCAGGAGTGGTAAAGCTGGGTCTTGAGATAGAGCTATTTCCAATTTTCTGAGAAAGCACTAGATTGATTTTGAAAGAGGTTGTACAAATTTGCACTCCCACCAGCAATGGAGGAGAGTTCTCCTTGCTCCATATCCTTGCCAGTATGTGCTGTCCCTTGAGGTTTTGTGCTGTCCTTGGAGTTTTTTAATTTCAGCCATTCTGACAGGCATTAGATGGAATCTCAGAGTCCTTTTGATTTGCATTTCGTTGATGGCTAAGGACACTGAGTATGTCTTCAAGTGCTTCTCAGCCTTTAACAACACACAGCACCTCACCACACCCATTCAGGCCCTGAAAGGTTGGATGAACGCTGATTACCCAACCACTAAAGTTGGCCAGCGTGTCCCAAGCTTGCGGGACATGTCTGAATTTTTGCTGTTAATTTGCAATGACGAAAGTATTGCCTAAAAAACAAGTTTAGATTATGGCCAAGTTTTCCCCCAAAGTTACATAAATTCTTCACTTTAAAAATGGAGGGGTGATCCTAAGGATCAGGGCCAGCCCTGAGGCTGCATCTGGGTTTGGAAGACACTCCTGAGTGCCAAACTATAGCACACAGTCGATAGAGAGGACAGAAAGAAAGCTGGACTTCCTCAATTTTAATCTTCCTTGGAACTTTGGCTTTCCTTAGGCCTCAGAGGGACGTTCAAGGTCCCTGTCGGTCAGGAGGGTTTGGAACTGGACAGAATTTCCAAAAGTCACAGGTCTACATAGAAAGTTGACCCTGCCCCCGTTTGTCACAGGGCCTTACTGCAACTGGAGTTCACCAGCCTCGATTAGTAGGTCACACACATGTCAGTCTGTCTAAGAAGTAACTAGAGAGGGGAGCATCCGTTTCATTAACCCTACAGCAATAGTAGGACGATAAGAGGGACCATATGAATTAGAAGGGTTGCTCTGCCTTCACAAGCAGGAAAAACAAAACTAAAATGCAAACAAACAAACATCCAAATATTTGACTCCAGGCTGTGTTAATGGTGGCAAAGTTAATCCTGTTCACCCTGGTTTACTCCCAGCTCTCACTGAAATCAAAGTTTTCAGTTTCGTTAACTTCCATGATATGCATGTCTGCATGTAAGGTTATCAGAGTGGGAGAATGTGGAAAAGCGGGGCAACTAAAAAAGAAGCAAACAAAAAGGGTGGGCTGGACATTGTGTAAATGGAGTTTTGGGAGTTGTTTCCAGCTGGGGACTCTATAAAGGATAAAGACGTTAAGAAAAAGAAAAGATGTTTTCGTTAACACGGTGGTTGCTTACGGAGACATCAGGTTTTCTTGACAGACCAGGAACAGCCACTCCCTGGAAAGAGCTGGTACTGAAATCAGTCAGTGTGTGGCTCCTTGCTTACTGTCGCTCTTACTTCTTAGGAGGTGGAGGCAGGAAGGACAGAACATGCAAATGAAGCAAATGGAGGAAAGGTGTGTGTGTGTGTGTGTGTGTGAGAGAGAGAGAGAGAGAGAATGTGAGTGTGTGTTTGTGGGTGTGAATGTCCATGCGTATATGTGTGAGAGAATGAGTGTGTGTGGATATGTGTGTATAAGTGTGCATGTGTGGGAGACACAATGAGTGTATGTGAGTGTGTGTGTGAGAGAGAAACAGAATGAGTAGGTGTGAGTGTGTGTGTGTGTGTGTGTGTGTGTGTGTGTGTGTGAGAGAGAGAGAGAGAGAGAGAGAGAGAGAGAGAGAGAGAGAGAGAGAGAGAGAGATGAGTCAACTAGAAGCAGGAATGGCACCTGCCATTTGCTACAGAATGCTTTAGAAAAGCTAATTTTACTACTGAATAATAGGTCTCTGCTTGCTTGAACTTTTGGCAATTATTCCCCTACCTAAGTTTAGAGGAAGCACAAAAGAAAATCCTTTTTTAGCTTGACACCTGGCAGTGCGTGATGAACTGGGATCAGTCTCCTTAGAGGGAGGAATTAGGTTTCAGCTGATGGCCTCTGGACGCATTTCCCCATTCCTTTGGCCTCTTCTGGAAGCCTGGCTCCTTTCTCCCTGGGCTGGTGAACTGGATGATTAACCAATTGCACCGCTTACCACTGGGTGCCAGCAGAGGACTGCAGACTGCCTCGGGTTGCCAGTGGCATTTCTAGACCAGTAGGACCAAGGGAGACACTGGAGAGCAATCCCAGCTCCCTACAACGTCCCTGTCCCTTAACAACTTCACATTACAAGCAGCTGGTCTGAAGATGCTTGTCCCAGTTCCCTAAGAGGTGAATTTATTATTATTATTATTATTATTTTCATGGCAGAGCAGCAGCAAGAAGCACCTTTTATAATCCAGCTGCCAGTTCAATGCTATGATCCTGTTTTAAAAATTAAATGTATTTATTCACTGATTGTAGCCTCTCCCTCCTCTCCTCCCAGCCCCACCCTCCCACCCTCTTCCTCCTTACCCGCTTTCCCCTCCTCCTCAGAAAGAGGAGGCCCAACTCACCCACCCCAACACACTGAGTCACATCAATACTAAGAGCACCCTCTTCCACCGAGGCAGATGAGGCAGCCCAGTTAGGGGAAAGTGATCCAAAAGCAGGCAACAGAGTCCATGTCAGACACAGTCATCATCCCACTTGCTAGGGGACACATGTGAAGAACAGCTGCCCATCAGTTGCATCTGTGTCCTGGGCCTAGATCCAGCATGCTCTTTGGTCAGTGTTTCAGTCTCTGTAAACCCCCTATGAGCCTAGGTTAGTTGACTCTGTGGGTCCTCTTGAGGAGCTCTTGTCCCCTCCCGGACCTTCTATCCTTCCCCCTCACTCTTCCATAAGACTCCCCAAGCTCTGGATAATGTTTGGCTGTGGGTCTCAGCATCTGTTTCGACCTGCTGCTGGGTGGAGCTTCTCAGAAGACAGTGATGCTAGTTCCTGTCTGTAAGCATAGCAGAATATCATTAATAGTGTCAGGGATTGGCTCTCTCCTATAGCACTCCTGGGTATATAACCAAAAGATGTTCCACCGTACTACAAGGACACTTGCTTAACTATGTTCACAGCAGCTTTATTCATAGTAGCCAGAAACTGGAAACAACCCAGATGTCCCTCAACCAAAGAATAGATAAAGAAACTATGGTACATCTACACAATGGACTACTATTCAGCTAGCCATGCAATTTGCAGGCAAATGGATGGAACTAGAAGAGATCATCCTGAGTGAGGTAACCCAGACCCAGAAAGATATTTGGTATGTACTCACTTATAAGCAGATATTAGCCATATAATACAGGGCAACCATACTGTAATCCACTGACCCAAAGAAGCTAAATAACAAGGAGGGACCGGGCGGTGGTGGCACACGCCTTTAATCCCAGCACTCAGGAGGCAGAGGCAGGCAGATCGCTGTGAGTTCAAGGCCAGCCTGGTCTACAAAGCGATTCCAGGACAGCCAAGACTACACAGAGAAACTCTGTCTCCAAAAACAAAAACAAAAAACAAAACAAAACAAAACAAAAAAAAAAAACCAAGGAGGGCCCAAGGGAGGATGCTTGAATCTCACTCAGAAGGGGAAACAAAATAGACACTGGAAGTGGATGAAGAGAGGGAACTGGGCACGAGAGGAGAATGAGGGTGGGGGTCAGATGTGGGGAGAGTCGAGGGGCTGAGGGAGAGGTGAGGGAGCTAGAAGACAGAAGGAAAACTGAGAGGGGAAGGTATCTCTGAGACAAGCTAAGGACCTTCAACAGGGTAGGTAGGCTCCTGGGAAGATATGGGGGTGACTCTGGTTGAGACTCCTAGCTTTGAGGGACATGGAGACCTAGGTGGGCACCTCTTAGCCAGGTAGGACTTCCAGTGGAGGGAGAGGGACACCAACTCACCCACAAAAACTTCTGCCCAAAATTTAATCTGCCTACAAGATATGCAGGGATAAAGACAGAGCACAGAATGAAGGAATGGCCGACCAATGACTGGCCCAATCCAAGGCCAATGCTGTTTTCATCTGAAATGTGCCGATTATGAGATTTAGATTATAGCTAGCCTGGCAGAAATGGAGACATTCTAAAGAGACACTTGTGTTCCCCTCCCCCCCCCCCAGTCTAACTATCAAACTGCTGAAACAACAATTTCTAAAGAAATGATAACTTCCCACAGGAATCTCATGCTGGAAGAAGGAAAGAGCACCAGCCAGAGGGGCTCATGACTCCCAGAGAGAGACTTTATGTAGTCCTCAAGACCCCTCAGAGCACCTCACAGCATGAGATGGGAGCACCCCCAGACAATGATGGGTCAGTGGAGGGCTGGATCATATCTTCACTTGGGCTGCTTGGATGTGCACGTCCTTGGCTCCCTACTGAAACTTTGATCCCACTTCAGGACCCAGCAGATGGACTTGCAGGGTTCACTGGATCTCTTTGTTCAGGGCGGCCACACTGAATAAATCTCCCCTCTCTTGTTTCCACTATGGGTTTGGCTCCTAACTAGCTTTTAGAGAACAGGTGGCTGGACCTGACTTGGGAGACAAATTACGACCCCCTAGGTCCACCAACATGACTTAACTATATTGGAGTTAGTCAAAGAGAACATGGGGCTAAATCTTTGAAGAAAAAAAAACTATCTTACATTTATTTATTTTGTGTATGTGTGTGGATATGCTTGTGTCGTGGTGTGTAACATGGAGGACGGAGGAACTGGCTGTCTCCTTTCTACCACGTGGATCCCAAGGAATGAACTCGGGTTGTTAGGTTTGGCCACTCGTTGTCCCGCCCACAAGATCACATCTTGATTCATTCTTCTCCCATCTATCCCACCTCCACCTAGCTGCAAGCCTAGCTGGGGGATCACACATGGTCCTGGGAATTGCTTGCGTGTGGTGCTTTTGCAGTGAGGAGGATGGAAGACATGTCAAAGAAAACACAGGGCCGGAAAGCGCCTCAGTGTCCACGCATAGAAACCACCAGGGAAACTAGGGTTGGGTATCGAACTCAAACCCTGCTAGTGAGAATCTTGGTTTGGGAGGCGAGTGCCTGAACTTCTGAATTTGTCCATTCACAGAAGAGACTCGAGGGATTTGCTTGTCTGCAGTCCTAGGGAGACCCTGAGGGAGTTGACTAAATGGGAGAACAAGAGGCGGAGTGTGTGTTCAAGTGGAAGACTACCTCCAGGGCCTCCTTCGTCTAGATGAACATATTTCCTTGGTCGGCCACCAGAGGGCGGTAAAGAACCTTCCTGTAGCCACAGCTACATTTTCATACCGCTCTAAAATCTCTCTACAGGTGGGAAGGAGTTGGAACCCTGCTTGTGAGGAGGAAGCAGGGTTGTTCAGAGGTTGAGGACTAACCGA
This sequence comes from Acomys russatus, assembly GCF_903995435.1. NCBI lineage: Eukaryota > Metazoa > Chordata > Mammalia > Rodentia > Muridae > Acomys > Acomys russatus. The sequence continues at coordinate 19,192,976 of NC_067164.1, read as the reverse complement.
AGTCTCTGGATCCCAGACTCTGTGTCAGGAAGAGCTGGGGTCTCTGTGGGGACAATCTCATGGGATAATCAGAAAGCATCCGGTCAAAGAGATCATTTGGAATCCTCATTCCTCCTTGATGGGACGCATGATAACGAACACCTCTGTAACTCTCACTGCTATTAAAGATGATAACAAGCTGGGCTGTGAGTTGGCACAGTGAGTAAAAACGCTTATCACGTAGGCCTCATCTCTTGAACCCGCAGTGGAAGGAGAGAAGCGACCCCTGAAAGCTGTCCTCTTGGCACGGTGGTGCGTATGCACACCCCCACATGAGTAACATAAAATATCATTAAAAAAAAAAAAAAAAACCCGCAACAGTTGCACTTCGGCAGCCATTCACTCAGCATGCAGAGTAATGAGCGAAATCCTGTGTCTAGAGGATGCCTGTTAAGATGCAGGAAGTTTCTCAACCTCTGAGAACATCTGTTTTCTCATATGATCACTTCTGGGTATTTGGTCAATGGTGGATTGGAGAGAATGGATAAAAGACGGAAGGAAAGGGGGACCGGGAATGTACTCCTTCTCGCTCTGTCGTATTCTGGTCGTGGCCGTTCCATCAATGACTGTTGAGAGGACCAATCAGCTCTCAAGCAGCTATGTTAACACCCTCCCTTCCTGTTCCTGTAGGCCCAAGTAGAAAAACCTAGTTCATTGCCTGCGTGGTTAAACCCGCCCATGCCTCAGGTGGTTCCTTCACTCCGTATCTCAAGTCTCGGCTGAGCTCAGCTTGTTCCTTGTTGGTTGTGCTAGTGACCCATCTGGGTCAAAGGTTTATTTTATCTCTTGCATAGTTGGCTAAACATGGTAAGTACAGGAACTAACACATTGCATATATATCAGATTTGCTAAAAGCTGCTGAATATGAAAGTAGCTAAATGTGTTAGCTAGCTTGATTTAATCAGTCCATAATGTACACATAAATCTTAAGATCACGTTGCAACCTATAACCATGTATAATTAACTGTTTGTCACCCTGAAAAAATATGAGTGTCAGTGGCGAGTTAGAGCACAAGGGGCATGGCATGCTTCTACATATTTCGTCTGGAAATCTGCTGTCACTGGGACAAGAATACACGCTGAATACCACTTGATTCCCTCTAAACAAGAGGCACTTTGGAGAGTTCTGAACCAAACAAATGCTTGGCTGAAAGCCAAGCTCAAACCGAGGCAGCTGAACCTCGGCTGACCTGGAGACAAGTGGACAAGAGATAAATGTTTTTGTGGCAAACAATTAAACCCAACCGGCATTGCCATAGAAACAGCAGCAGCCTGACTTGCTTTACAAATGGTCATTGGTGGCCTTCTGACAGCCGTGGTGGGGAAGCGATGTGTTAGAAGCTAGATTGGGGGGGGGGGGATTTAGGAGTAAGAAAGGCACTGTACAAGGTAGCCAGGAAGTGACCAGGGCGTGGCCCTTTGCTAACTGAGATGCTCTTTGAGATGGATGAGGCGAGACTATAATACTATTATAGTATCATATATCAAGTAATAATATAATTTTGTTGGGGACAATAGGCCACGTGGCCAATGTTCAGCCATCTTGTCCAAGTCTGTACCTTTAAGTCTCTGTCTTTCCCAAAGCTTGCCTTTCACCAGAAACTAGCTGACCCTGTTGTGGGTCAGCAGTTAGACTAAAGACAGATAAAGATGGAGCAACCCTGTTGTGGTTTAGCAGCTAGACTAAAGCTAGATGAAGACAGAGCAAGATGCCCTGTGTGGCAGGACACTATGACCCTGCCTGGAATGCCCTGTGTTTTGAGAAAGGCCTGTAGTTGGGTTGCTATAGCAATATGCTTCCCTGCCTTCTGACGTTGCTATAGCAATATGCTTCCCTGCCTTCTGACGTTGCTATAGCAATATGCTTCCCTGCCTTCTGACGTTGCTATTGCAATATGCTTCCCTGCCTTCTGACTTATAAAAGCTGCTGCCTGACTAATAAAGTTTGAGACCTTGATCCATCAGACTTGCTCTCCTTCTTTGAGTCTTGCATTTTCAACAGGTGAACTTCCTCCCGAGTTTTAGTCGAACCTCGCAGGCCGGGGCATAATTTGATAAATAATATATATCATTTGATATAATAATATATCAAATATATATATATTTGAGTGGTTTGGGGATGATGGGAGGGGTGTGAGTTAAAGTACAGGTGAGAAGATCAGCCTTGGTGGGAAAAAGGGAAGTGAGCCAGGGTCAATGCATCAAAACTGACAGGAATGGCAGGAATTCTGGGTAGATGCATGGATCTGGTTGGAGAAGTTTGAGGATATTCCATGTAATCACTTCTAAGAGATGCACCCCTTTTCTGGAATAAAGAGGGAAATATTGCCAGAGACAGCTAAGGCAGAAGCCGCCTCAGACTGTCTTTCAAATGGTGTGGATGATAAAGACTATCTTCAGTAGAGGAATGTCTTTCAGATGCTTAGCTCATAGCTTGGTTTGGGGAGCAATGCAAGATGCAAATGTGAACATCTACAAAGTGTTATTGAGAGAAACTAGAAATGTCATGAGGAGGAACATCAGTTCATAAATGGAAAGACTCAACAGTCAGGTGGCAAATCTCCCCAGCTGCTCCACGGGTTGGATGCAATCCTCATCAGAATTCTCTTTGGGGGTAGAGACTGACAGGAGGAGTCTAAACTTTCTCTTTTTTTAAAAAAAAATTTTTTTTATTAATTTATTCATATTACATCTCAATTGCTATCCCATCCCTTGTATCCTCCCATTCCTCCCTCCCTCCCATTTTCCCCTTACTCCCCTCCCTTACGACTGTGACTGAGGGGGACTTCCTCCCCCTGTATATGCTCATAGGGTATCAAGTCTCTTCTTGGTAGCCTGCTATCCTTCCTCTGATTGCCACCAGGCCTCCCCATCCAGGGGACATAGTCAAATATAGGGCACCAGAGTTCATGTGAAAGTCAGTCCCCACTCTCCACTCAATTGTGGAGAATGTCCTGTCCATTGGAAGAGCTTGCAAATAGAATTTGAATTAGCCATGGTGACTTCTTAGAAGTACAAAGTCTAAAGATTCCTAATACAGAAGTTTAAGACTTATTTTAAGCTGCACCAATCAAGGCCCTTGTAGCACCAGAAAGGGGGGAACCACATAGACAGATGAAACATAAGAGACAGCTACAAATAGACTCACACACGGTCAAGTTCCCTTTTGACAACTTAACTCAATGGAACAATGACTTAAGGCTCATTTCTTCTGTAAATAGAGAAATCTCAAACATGCACACAAAAGCCTGCTCAATACTGATGCCCATTCGGGAGGTATAAATCAAGACTATATACGTTATTGAAATGGCTACAATCTAAGACCTCCCATTGCCAGGGTGTTTTACCCAGGCTCATGCATCCAAGGAACCATGAGCTGAATCCCTTGAAACCATGAGCCAAGATGAGTCTTTCCTCCTCTGTCATGTTGCTCCCTTGGGGACTCTGACACAGATACACAGGTGACTAGGGTGACAAGTAAAAGGCTTCCCTGAGGTCTGTGACTCATCCTAGTAAATCATCAGACCTGAGGTTGGCAACATTATGATGGCAGCGTTATGACACAAATGGAGCACTGATGTTCCGTAAGGCTGTACACTGGAGCACTGATCACTGCTTGGTATAAAGTTAGATGCACATACCCCACATGATGCAGAAAGGCCACTCCCAAAGGCTTAGCAGGGTGCAAGCTTCTCTTTTTACCAGAGAGAAACAGGAATGTGTTTGTACAAAGACTTATGCATGTGTTTGCTCAGCAGTCTCACTCATCACAGCCCAAACAGAAAACAACTTAAACATCTGTCAACCGGTGGAGGGATAACTCAGTTGTGGGATGTCTATTCAGTGTGATAATAGCAACAACAAGGACAGAACTGGCAATCCATTCAACAACACGATGTGTCTCCCTACCAGTATATGAAGGAAAAATAAGTCAGGCAGAAGATTGAAGGTATGGTACGCTTCTGTTTATATGACATCCTGGAAAAGCCAAACTGTAGGAACAGGAAAGTGGTGGATCTGTTCCATTATACTCGCTGGACTGGACGCTTAGTGACTGTAAGTGACTATGATTTGATTAACCTGACACAGGAGAAAAACAAGCCCCCAGATGACTCTCATGTGGGTGGCTGAACAATATTTTTCAAGAGTTATCAGCATCATTATGGCCTACTGGGGAGGCAGGTTTTCTCAGGTGTTTATTCATAGCCACAGTTCTTGAGCTCTGGCTCCTGTACTTCAGAGAAAGAGAATCCTGGAATATATTCCAGACTTTCTATAGAGTTGGGAAGACTGAGATGGGTCCCTCAGAGCTAAAAGAGGGTGCAGGAACACGGGCGACAAGAGAAGGGAGCCCACACGGCAGTTTCAAGGTGAGGCTGGCTGCGCCCTTCTGACGGAGCAGGAGAAAGTTCTTAAGGTGGAGGATCCAAGCGTCACTCGGTCTGTTTCAGGTTTCTGTGTTCTGCTGCCAGGACGTCATTGTGCAGCCAGGCCTGGGAGTCCTTTGCACAGCCTCCGAGAGCCAACAGTTTTTGACTTGCTAAGCATCACCTTTTATTTCCACCTTCAACCCTATTTATGTTGAGTTGTAATTAATTGGCGAGTGTGTGCGTGCGTTCATGCGTGTATGCATGTAGCCATGAGTACCTAAATCCGGTCTTAGCAATTTACAACTCTTCCCTTCCAAACCTTTCTTCAAACCCTCTATTAGTTAGTTCAACAGCAAGTTTTTTGCAGCTAAATATGACTTAATCCTGGTTCTAAATCTGCTGAGTACTCTTAAAGTTACTGTGACCTCTGAGGACTGGGTGCCAGGGTACTAGAAAAACAGTTTAGAGCTCTCACTTGTCTCATTTTTCTCCCCCCCCCCCACCCCCGCTTTTTTTTTTTTCCCAAGACAGAGTTTCTCTGTATTAGCCTTGGCTCTCCTGGACTCAATTTGTAGACCAGGCTGGCCTCGAACTCACAGCGATCCATCTGCCTCTGCCTCCAAAGTGCTGGGATTAAAGGCATGCGCCACCGTGCTCAGCTCTATCCACAGCCTTCAGGCCCCATCATTCTGCAGCAGCCCAGATCCCACCCCCACCCCCACGCCCAACCCACCACCCCCACGCCCAACCCCCCACTCCCACCATGGAACTGAACTAGGAGCAATGGATATGTTCTCCATCCTTCTGTTAATGCAGAGAGGGTGCTCCTACCTCTCTCTCATACGCAGTTTTTTTATCTTTAGTTGTTTAAATGGAAGCTTAAAAAATGTACATATCCGGAGGCAGCCGTGTGTCGTGTTTTGATCCTGTATACACTGCATGAGGTTCACACCGTGGTAAGTTCATCTACTGCCTGAAGCATTTGTCATTTCCTGATGAAAATATTCATTAAAAAAAAAAAAAAACCACAGTATGTGACCATGATTGACAACCATGTCACCAGCAGCAGGGAGCACAGCTCAGTGTTGCTGACTGTACAGCCTGAGGAGCTTCCCTCCCAGAACCTCAGGTGCCCCATCTATGCAGCCTGAGATGGCCCCCAGACCCTCAGGCACCCTATCTATGAGGCCTGAAGAGCTTCCCAGAATCTCAGATGCCCCCCGCTAGGGTAGAGCTGGGATTCTTGGCTTGCACAGAAAAGAATTTCTGCGTGAGCCAGAGCAAGGCAAAGTCAGCAAACTCACTGTCCAGGGGAAAGGACAGTCACGGATAAGGAGGGCCTTGTGAGAGAGGACCCACCTAAGCAGCAACTATGTAAGCGAGTTGGGGACTTTGGAAGCACGTTGTTTAAAGGAGATGATCTACAACTAAGGGTGAGAAAAAAGAAAAAGATGTGTTACTCTCCTGTCTTTATTGAAAGAAGGTTTTTTTTTTTAATGAAATGGGTGATTTATGGGAGTACAGGAAAGACTTATATATGAGGAAGATGTGATGGAGACAGAACATTCATCCAAACAACACATACAGATGCTCTCACTCTATATTGGTCACACAAAGAGGTCAAAGCATGCATTTTGAGTCTAACGAAATGATGATGAACTCCTAAGAGTTCACTTAGGAGTCAGGTGACCCAGGGTTCAAATTCTGGTTTGTTTTTTACTAGCTACATAAATGAAGGCACGAAGAATCTATTTGCTTCAGTTTTACTGATACCTGCCTCCCATAAAGCAGTGCTAGCCGACTGGTTCCTGGTGCCCACTACTGCACCTCACCTCTGCCAGCTATAAGGATGGTTAAAAACAGCTGCCTTGTGAGAAATGGCAGCGTCCATCATCTGAGGGCCCTGAATGCTTGCTGAGCAATGTGCCATAATAAAATTGAAGCCTGACTTCTGTCCGATATCAAAATGTTGAGGTATAAAAGACACTGATTGTAGGATTTTGATGACACTGTATATTCCCTTTGCATATGTGTAATAAAATGTTAAGTAATACATGACAGAGAATATGATGTTTGTAGGTAGCTTTTATTCCTCCCCAAAACATTTAATAAAAATAAAAGGAGAAAGCCAAGCTTTGTGGCTCACACCTGTGCTCCCTAGATGGCTGAGACAGGAAGACTGTTGCCATTCAGGCAAGCCTGGGGTACATAGTGAGTTTCAGGCTAGCCCAGTCTACAGAATGAGATCCTGTCCAAAACAAAACAAAACCTCCAAAAAAAAAAAAAAACCCTAAAGAGAATTGGGGAAAGAGAGGGGAAAGAGCTCAGTGAGTAGAGCACTAGACCTGCAATCATGGAGACCCAAGTTCAGATCCCCCAGAACCCACACAACCCCTCTTCTGGGGAAACAGAGGCAGGTTCATTACAGCCAGCTGAGCCTTGTTGGTGCTCTCCCTGTTCAGAGAGAAAGAGAAACGCTGTGTGGAAAATTAAGATGGCTGACACCTGAAGAACGGTATTGGCGGTTGACCTCTGTCTACTCACACGTGCACACTCTCACACAGGAGCATGTGCACAAACCCATACAAAGCCAAACACCCCACCCCTGCGAACAAATAAGAAATAAGTGGAGATTAAAGGAAAGAGGGAGCCAGCTGTGGTGGGAACAGACCACAAAGTGGCTGGAGAGTGCCAAGAGGCAGTGTGAGGCTGTGACCTCAGCACACTGGTGGGAAAGAATGGCATGTAAGTCCTCCACTTGTCAACTCGATACAACACTTCGTCAAGTGAAACATTGGAGACTTGGGGATCCGTGTAAACAGACAGTAAGAATGGGTTTGAGCTGGAGTTGGAAGTGTCGAGGAAATCTCATTTATTGTGGTTGGAGAAAGAGACCTCGGAGCCAAATCTTTCCCACTATATAATGGCTCTCGTGCCTGACATAATTTGAGGTCATCCATGGAGGGCTCTGATATGTAGAAGAAAAAAAAAAATAGGAACATGATTGAAACCTCCTGTCTCCTGGGAAACAGCTGAAGAACATCTCAATGTGAGAAAAATCTTCTGTTTAAAAAAAAACGAGCCAGTCATAAGCAAAATATTTGATTAAGTTTATTGAATGGCATTAGATGAATAGGAAACATTAAAGAATTTGCTGCAAGAGACTGGTGTTTTTGTCTGTGTGAAAGATGTAAAAAAAAAAAAAAAAGATCACCAGGGTCACGGCGCAAAGGGGGGTACATCTGTATACTGCTAAAGAGCCTGGAATTTTAAGCTGAGGATCTTTCCATGTTACTGGTTTTAATCCAAGACAATAAATCGTATACAAGAAACCTTTCAAAGTAGAAGGACTATTTCCCCCGTGGGGCTTTTCACAAAAGGAGACCTGCTCTGCATCACACCAGGCTGGCACTGCGTCAGCTTCCCAGGAAACTTTTGCAGACTATTCTGCTCACCTGCTTTTCTCAAGGGTGTAAAACAATTGAAGCACATCCCATAAATCTCTTGCTAGGACAAAGCTACAGGGTCAGATTTGACGTGGAAGTTTTCATGTTACAGTCTAGGACAGCTGAACGTCAAACAGCAGGTCTTTCGCCAAATGCATGCCAGGTGTGTTGTCAGTCATCTTCTAATACGCCTCACGGAGGAACAAGAATGTAGGTCACGTGTTGCAAAGGAGCTTGAGTGTCCGTCCCTCCCCCGCCTCCCCCCCCCCCCCCAGCTCCTGCAGGGTTGCTTTTTTTAAACCTACAGCCCTGTTTGTTTACAGAGGGAAGGTACTTTCTTGGAAATTCTTCTACTAAGAACACAAGTAAAAAGCAGAGCAGGAATAAAAGGCGGGGGTGGGGGGGTGTGCAGGTGTCCTTTGAGGGCCGGTGGCTTCAGGCAGCTCTTCTCTTACTCACTGGAGCTGGGGGAGTTGAAGACATGCTGTGAATTAAAAACAAAAAGAGGCCACCCTCAGATGAATGCCCACACAGTTTTCCTTTGGTGACATCAAACAATGGCTGTTGTGCACACTTGCTTCAATTTACTGAGCTGCTGGAATGAGCAGATCCTGTTCTAGCTAATTATAAAATGTGATAACAGCAAGACAGGCATTCGTCCTACAAACTTTTCCTAATTGTATTAGCCCCCGACTTGGCTGCAAGCTCTTAGTATGCTTAACTTACCTCCGTAGGAATTGTAGGACTCTTTGTAGCCACATGGCATGAGGATTCATGCATAGGACTTTCTTACTCTTGGTCCAGATCCTGGGGAGAAACAAACAAAAATAAAATGAAACAGTGGTACATTGGTACATTTTGGTCCACCTTGTATTTTTTTTAAATAATGAAGAGAGTTAGTTATGAAAATAATTGTTCCTAGAAGAGTGAGATTTGAGCAGGAGATTTTGAATCTGGAATAAGAGATTTATGGTGTGAGACCCAAGGAACAAGAAGACTACCACCATTTGTGAACCAAGATGTGGGAGCTTGTGGAATCCGAAGTTGACCAACTCTCATGGGTCATAAGTGGCTGTCCTGTTGATTATCTTTATATGAGTTGGAGAAGCGCCAAATAGCTGACTCCAAAGTTGTGTCACTTCTAAAGTTATGTTCCAGTATCGTTCAAATGTTCAAATGTGCTTTTTTCCATTGAGCTAAGGCGAACTAAACAGACTGCCCTTAAAATACTGTCTTGGAAAACATTTTATCTGAAAAAAAAAATTGAATATATTTTAATATGGAAGAAGTTTCAAAGTCGGTTTGTCTCAGTAACATTTCTCCAAGCCACCCGTTGGCAAATCTTTTCCTAATCTAAGAAATTAGTCAACAGCAGAGCCAACACTCATAGTTAATGGCTGACATTTGTCAAGTGTTGTACTCACTGTGTGCCATACATGAAGCATAACGAGCCACAGGGTCATCTCAATTCATCCTGGAAAAGTCCTGTGCTAAAACAACTACTACCTTCTCGCCTCCTGATGATGAGCTTGACTCTCAGCTCAAACAACATGTCCAAGATCGTACAGCAAGTATACAATGCCACAGGGTTACTTGGATTTCTGGAAAGGTCTGACTCCAGGACCCACATTTTAGCAACCACTTTCCAGGAGTTATGACCTGAATAGTTTCATTAAGGTTTTTTCCCTGTACATACTAACGTGTATGACCTCAAACAAAATACAGCTTCTTGATGTATGAGATTAAACCATGGAGCAAGAACATGGCTCTCTCGAGGCAGTGTCTGCCAGTTAGGTTTCGGAATCATAGTGGCAAAACAAGTTTATGCCACTTGGTATTTTTCACCCCTGACTAGTATGTATTTCTCACTATAACTTGCAGCTTCCGTTTCTATAGCTGTTCAAATATGGTGTTCAAAACTGCCAAATTTTACAAGGAGATGTACAGTGAAACTTTGACTATTTCAAAGCAATTGATGGTAGGAAGGCAGACAATTAGGACATGTTACTTCCCTTGTTTGAGAGGCAAGAGCCTTGAGTCAAGGCACAAGAGATGTAGCCAAAAGGTCAGAGTTCTCTTCCCCGGCCAGTAGACCCCATGGCGAGACATCACTGGAGAGTTGGAGGGATGTAATTATGGCATAGTTAGAATGCTCATTGGTGAAGTCGTTGGCAAAAGTATAACTCCAGCATAGGGGGGAAAATTATGTATTTTTTGATAACCTGCATTTCTACTTTGCAAGTCAAACACATCTGACCCCAGGTGCAAAGCATTTGTTTTTAAAATGGGGCAAACAAACATAGCTGCTTAGAGACTTCCCAAAGCCTGAGGAAGATTTCGGGGACTGGGGGTGGTGGCTTAGTTGGAGAAAGTTGGTCTACTCTCCGTGAGGTCCTGGGTCTCCTCCATAGCACTGTCCATGGAGATGGAGGAGGGGAAGGAAAAGAAGGAGGAAGAGGGAAGGGGAAGGGTGACTGTGGGAAGAGGCTCCAGCCCTGAGGAAGACTCTCTACATAAACTTCCTTCCAGGGCTTGTGTTGATGAGGTAGAGTCTTGACGGCCCGTGGCTACAGGTATGGCAGGCACGTTAGCCTCTTGACACCTTCCTAAGTTAACTTAACCAGTTTCAGCCTCTGTGAACACCACAGAAAGACCTCAGTGGAGCAGCTAGAGAAATAAAATGAGTGAGCAAAGATAAACCAGTTTCGGATTGCCAAAAATAAAAAAATAAGTGCTTAAATATTACGAGTTTTTGTTATTAATTTCTGATACTTAGCATCATCAAGCTGGTCTCTGAGATTGCTGCTACCAATACTACTTTGCTGGTTACAATATATTCCATCTGATTTTCACTAGAAGAGAGAAATTATGTAAAAAAAAAAAATTTCCTGCATCTTACACGACTTCACTCTTTGGGCAGCCGTTCCCAGGGGGTGTAACTTGAATCCGCTCTATGAGGCTTGGGCTGACAAAGCTTGAGGTCACTCTGGAACACCTACACTTTAAGCTGGTGTAATGGGCCTCCAGGATACCTGTAAACACACAACCAGCCAGTTCAACCCTTGGACATGCAACCTGAGCAGAACTGAATTACTCATCTTCTATAACGCATTTGAAGAGGCAAACATTTCAAGCCAGCACTCGGAGCTGCATATGTCTTTAGTTCCTGTGTTTCTTTTTTTGCCTTGAGCTCTTTCAAATGTTTTCTACCAAAACCTTAATTGAAATGTACTTAGCTCTTCACAATGGCTACATCGATGGACATACTACTTTGTTACAACTAGTGTCCTGTGAAATCAACTCATCTCTGTGCAGCAGAAGGCTGGATCCTGCCAGAGATCTGGGGAGACAGCTAGCATCTACCCCTGAGTCCTTTCTCTCAGCCCGTCCACCCGCCTTCCCCACTTCTCTAAGAAAACACACAGAGGCTAAGTCTTCATTTAGGTTTAATATCTTGGTCCTCTATCTTAGTCATAAATTATTACCAAAGGAAAACCAATAATAAAAATTCAAGACTGTTTTCAACCATAATACTTACTGATTATAAACACTTTATTGGTAATTCAGCTCATGCATTTTCACGAAATCTAAGGGTTTGTTTGTTTGTTTGTTTGTTTGTTTTTAAGAAATTGATGCTGGGTAATCCAAGCTTTTGGGAGCCTGAGAAAGGATGAATTTTATTAAGGCCAAAGTCACTTAATGAGACCTTGTCTCCCAAAACAAACAAACAAACAAACAAAAGTTGTTTATCAAATCCTTTTTTATAAGTAAAAGTGTCAAGTTCCCAAGGAGTTTAAAGTTCCAAGGGCTGAACAAAGGAACAATAATTAGAACGCCATAGAGCGGTTACACACAGACTCTATATTGATACTGAGAACTGAGCATCTCTGAGGGCTAACTTTGCCACCAGCAGCAGGGAAGCTTCCTGGAAGAGGAGAGAAATAAAAGTTTTAAAGGGTGAAAATGTTATGTGAAGAGTAAGAAACAGGGATGGGGGGGGGGGAATTAGAGGGGGGGCTTCAGGGTATAAGAGTAATTAATTGTTCACCCTGTAAGCCCTAGTGTTTCTACCCATCCATCCACCGCTTCAGCTGTAGGTTGTAGAGGGATCTTGCCACTTCCTGTAAGTGTTCATCTCTTCACACAGAGACAAGACTCACACTCAGGCTGGGCGTCAGCTTCTCGCCTCTGAGGCATTTAGTGTTGGGCCTTACCATGTGCAGCTGCACTGGGGTGGACGCAGAAGACCAAGGTTTGGAGAAGAGGAGTGGTATTGAGAGTCAGAGCAAAGAAAAGCCATACAAAGAGGCTTTTGCACCGAGGCCTGAGCTGACAGCCTAGTGACGATGCACACGCTGTACATGAAGTCACGTGAACACTCACCGTCCAGGCTCTCCTCTTCTAGGAATCAAAATCTCAACACTGTGAAAGCTCCCATGTTTAAAGAGTTAAATCCCCAGGAATCTGACACTTAAAAAAAAAAAAAACCTAGGAGCAACTGAGCATTTCCCCCTTTGGTAAGACTTCCTCCCCTGTTTTGATTGATGGAGAAACAGAGAGGACCCACTTCTCTTCAAAGCCTAGAGAAATCAGAAGGGAAAACACTCACTGTGGCCTGGAGAGAGGCAGCTGGCCAGTAGCAGAAGCAGGGCTGCGGTGCTGAACCTCATCCTGCCTGGAGGTGGAGTTCAACCTTCAGCTCTGAGTCCAAGCTGTGGCTTCCCAGCTCTAGACTCCTATTTATTTATACCAGCGAGGGCCCTCCCACTGCTTCTGTCTCCGGTAGGTCAGCTGCACTGTCAGTTCTCAAATCCCCCAAATATTGCTGAGCTAGCCTTTAAAAAAAGAAAAGAAAAGAAATCTTGCAAAATTGATGAATTTGCCTTAGAGTACTGTTAATATAACAAAGCATTTCTTGAAAATGCAGATTTTTTTTTTTTTTTAATGTCAGGGATGCTGCTGAGATTTGAGGGGAAAAAAGGAGAATGATAACAGTTTGGAGACCCTCAAGTACTCTCTGTTTTAGTGCTAGAGATCAAACCCAGGTTCTCAAATAGGCTAGATAAACAGCCAACCTCAGAACCCCTGAGCAGGCCACTAAGGTCCACTCTAGGAGTGCTGTCACTGACTGTAGCCTTGATCGCTTCTCATAGACAAGTTCTTCCATACATTCGGATGTGAGCTCTGTAACACTAGGACCTCTACATCGCTCCATTCTGGCCCCGGCACCTGCAAGAGATGCTCACTCTCAGTAGCTACTCGGTACATATTTGTACACCTGACAGACACTCTTTCATGGACAGATGCTCACGCAGATTGTGTGCAGTAGATTTTTCTACCAAGCTTCACCTCCTCACTTTGCTGTCTGAGATAATGGATACATCTGATGGAAATCTTGAAAGGGGAAAGTGTGTGTTGGGTCCTTGGTGTACCTGTGCCATGATGAAAGGAGGGAGGGAAAGGCTTTGAGATGAACATCTTTGAGCATCTTTATGGTTGCGTTTGAGAGTTGGTAAGCTGAGAACCATGAGCCAGCGGAGATGAGAGCACCATCTGTGGGGCCTGGTTCTGGGCTTAACTTAGGCATCTGTCAAGTTTGGTTTTGATGCCACCAAGGAAACAACTAGCCTATAGCCCTATCCAGTTCGCTATGGGTTATTTGGTTTAAAGGAAGGTATGTGTGTAGTGGCCAGTCTGGTCTCGCGTGACATTGAGCTGCCATGGATAAGTGTAGATGTATCACATGTGTTGGACCCCTAAGAAACAAAGTTTAGTTTTCTGGAGGGATTTCCTGAACAGTTTGGTGCTACGAAACAATCACTGTCATGAAAGTTCAGTGCCTTCAGTGTTCCAGTGTGTATGTTGGTGGGGACACCTTCTGTGCAGCAATGTCTGTAACTATAGGAAACTTAATCATGAGACAGTCTAAACCATCTGTCCTCTCTGGCAGTTCTAGCCATTAGAAAGATCTCCTCTTTCTCCTCCTCCTCCTCCTCCTCCTGTCTTCTTCTTCTCCTCCTCTCTCCTCCTCCCTCTCCTCTTCCTCCCTTCCTCCTCCTTCCTCCTTCCTCCTTCTCCTCCTCCTCCTTCCTCCTCCAGTACTAAGAATTGAGTGATCCAGGGCCTTGAACATAGTGCTCTATCATTCAACTATGTTCCCAGGCCAAGTTCTTCCCTATGGGTGTGTGGCGACACAATCTTTAATAGTTCATGCATTCTGTCCTACTTTCATTTGCTATCGCAGAATGAAATAAATAATTCTGAACACCTCCATATTGTTGTGCTCCAAACATTTTTAAATCACTGTGGGCCACTGCTTTTCCTGTGAGACTAATGTGAAGACAGAGTTTGGGCTAAGAAATTTATCCAGAATAACTCCTAAGATGACAAAAGAGGGAGAAGGGAGGACTGGGCTGCAACACTGATGTGATAAAGCCTGTGGCCACACACCAGCGAGCTCCGAGGAAGGCACCTACTGCAGGTGCCTCTTAAGAGACAGAAATATCCCTGTGGCACAGCAAAAAAATAAATAAATAAATAAAAAATAAAAAATGAGTGATGTGACAATCACAAGGAAAGGATAAGGAAAAGGTGCCTGAAAGAGATCTTTGAGTAAATCCAGGAGATTTTCAAACTGGCTTTGGGTAGAACATCTCATTTGTAAAAAGTATTCTTATGAACTTACAGCTGGCCCTGATCAGACCACTATCAGTGGGTCAGACTGTCTCCCAAGATAGCCTCACACTAAAGAGCAGATAATAAAAGAAGGGAGAAATTGTAGGCTCGCCCATAGCCCCCTGGAGCTGCAGCCCACTTCCCATCTCCCAACCCTTCTGTGAACTCCAAGTGTCTCCCTCACTTCTCTCACACGACCCTTTCCCTGGAAGAGTGTTTTCCAGTCCCCTTTCTGCCTCCTTTCTCTTTAAGCTTCCTCAATAACCTAATATCTTTGATTAAAATAGAGCCACCAGACTTGAGAGGTAAGTCCAGAGAAATCCTGAGTCTGATTTTAGTCCCTTCACACTCAGAATTCTGTCCTTATTATATGCTATCCTTTCTGCCTCAAGGTGGGATTGGTGGTTGGGTAGTTCTGGTAGCCAGATGGTTCCAGAAGGCAGAGTCTCTAATGCCATTTAGGTCAGGAAGATGTATTCCAAAGTCTTAGAAGCCCAGGAACAAGAAATTTGAGCTGATAGGACCAAATGAAAATGCTTTATTTTGTAATTTTTTAAACAGTGGTGTGTGTGTGTGTGTGTGTGTGTGTGTGTGTGTGTGTGTGTGTGTGTGTGTTGCTCCTGTGTAGATATGTGTGTACCCTGGCACAACTTGCAGAAATTGATTCTTTCCTGCCATGTGGGTCCTAAGAATTGAATTCAGTTGGTCAGGCTTGACAGCAAGAGTTTGTACTTGCTGAACTATCTGAGCAGCTAAAGGACTTTATTTTTAAAAACAGCTTTGTGGATGTCTTTGTTTAAAAACACATATGCACCAAAAATGTGGAGGAAATTGGAAAATTAAAGGGAAAGCTTTCTCTTTGACTTCGTAATAAAGTAGATTCCTTCTCTAGACTCATTAAAACTGGGAGCTTTTATACCTTGCACCTTAACTTGTAATCCACAAACTAGCACTATGACTTTCACATAGGAATCAGTTTAAAAAGATGTGCTGACTGGCAGGCCTGTAATCTCAGCAACTCAGGAGCCCGTGGCAGGAGGATTGCCATTTCAAGGCTGGTCTAGGGGATCAAATTGAATTCCAGACCTGCCTGGGCAAAGAAAATAGAACTCAATCTCAAAATAACTGAAGGTAAACAAACAAACAGACTAGAGATATAGCCCAGAGGCTGTGGCTGCCTGTCATACATGAGACGCCGAGCCACTGGGATCACCTCCACCACCACAACAAAAGAAAACAAGCAAACCTCCAGATCCTAGCTCTAAACAAGATGCCCAGGAGGTTGAACACATTTGAAAGCCCGAGAGACAAGGCATGGTGAGCCATAAACTGCAGGGTGTGCTTCTGTGGCCAATGTCTCAGCAGGATCCTAAGCATATCTGAATCATCTTCAGCGTGTATTGGTATAAACTGTCTCTTCAGTGTAATGCTCAGATGTCCCAGCGACAAAGAGTAGGCAATGTGCTGTGTGCATTGTCCTAAATGCAGAGCAGCGGCAGCAGCCAGGGTGTCCTGTGAAGTTATTGAAAATGGAACGCACTGAAATCAGAAGGTGGCGTGTGTTACTGGGACAGCATCTGCCAGTGTGGAAAGTCAGCAAGCACTGAGCAAAGGGTCCGTGCTAGAGTTTTAAATGAATGACATGATGAAAACTCCTTTAAACTTTTTAAAATCACCTTATAAAAACTGGAGGCAAATGTCACTGTAACAAATTTGAAAATGTTTTTGTTCCCCCCCCCACCCCCATCCCACCCCACACCCCATTTCACTCAACTAAGAAACAGAAACTGACTTTCTCCTTTGAACAAATGTCCTATCTGCTGAACATATGCCATCTATTTGCGTCCACTCATCTTTCGGAAAGATAGCAAAGCTTTGCATGCGGCTTTGGGCTGAGGCCCTGTCGGCCAGCAGTCTGGGCTTACACCCTAACACCAGCACTTACTTCCAGTTAATGTGTCCATGCCAGTGTTTCTGTGACAGTGACGATGGAACTGGGACCAGCTACACCTCCCAGAGGGTCAGGTGAACTGGACCATAGTCTTTAGAACGTGCCTCAAAATCTCCGGGGAGATTCTATTTTTCACCTTTGCATCACCTTTGTGAAAGCACAAATGTAAAAAATATATGATGACATGGCTGCGCTGTAGATGGTGAGTCACTTCTGACAGGAGTTAAAATGCCACTTAGGTTCCCACCGAACCCCTTCAAGATTGTGGAAGCTCGCTTGTCAAAAGAGCTGTCCCCCTTTGAGAAGAACCCATCACACCCCATTTCCCCCCAGAAGACGACCTGCAGAAACTTGTATTTGTTTTAAATGTACTGCGGCTCCTCAGAGGAAGTGTTTGTTTTTTATGTTGTCATGTTCTGTACTTCCGTTTGGTTTTAGACAACTCTGTTGAGTTACAAACGAGGCACAAAGGACTACCCGTATTTACTGTGATCTGTGTTGGGTATATCCGGACACATGTAAGCACAGACATTGGCCATCGTTTTCTCCTCGAGTGAGATGCTTCACAAAACCTATTGCTTACCATTCAATTATCTCAAGGCCTCTACCTGTGGGGAAGTCACTTGTAAAAAGTAATTAACTCCACATTTAAAGTGTCATTCAAAAGCACGTGTGCACGGAATCCCGCCCAAAGCGGACACTTACTGAAGTTGTGATTCCCCCGGCGATTGCTAGGTGGCAGCGTTTCTTACAAAAACAGTTTGCAGGGAGGAGACGTTCTGGTCTCAGGTAAAGAGTGCTCTGGCTTGCGCTAACAGGAGGAGTGAGGGGTGTAATATTCGAAAGCAATTTGAAAATCTTGTTCGTTGCTTTTAAAAACAACACCACGAGGGTTGAGACTTTTTCATTAGGGCCAAAATGTTCATCACGGAGTGGAGGAAAAACCCTAAAAATCTGAAACAATCCAACAAAGTCTGGGCCAAATCCAGTTCCTTCACCCTGAGGTTGCACTGTCAGTTCTCTGGCGGGTGGTCGCTTTTGGCCTCCGCAGCAGCTGGTTTGGAACCTTCTGTGACTAAAAAGCTTTCTGAGTACAAAAAGGCTGCCATGTACCAGTGTCAAAGTGATCGACGATCGATCAATTTTGCTTGGGTTTTTAAGGCACAGAGCAGCGAACACCACTGCAGTATTCGTCCTGTCTCTCCTATCTGGAGTCTGTAATATATATACACATGATAGTATCCTGTGCATTCTTCACCTGGCACATCTGTCTTATTACTCGGAATGGAGTCCTGGACACTATAAATCGGAGTCAGCGCTTTCATTTCTCAGAAAAACGCATCCCTACAAGGGCCCTGACTGTATAGTTCGCGAGCAGAAAACTGGCTTTAGAAAGCAGGCAGCCCTGGGCTGGGTCCCCAGGGCATACGCACAGAAGAGCAGCCTTCCCTAGCCTGCAAGGGTTTTGCCACGTCCCTCTGTTTGCGTGTTACCCTCAGCTAATCTCTGTCTCACACTTCTTTCCCTGTTTTTCTTTCATCTAAGCAGCCATCAGGTTCTTCTCATTGTCTGTTTTCTCCCTAGGCAAGCATGATCTGCCCAGACGGTCAAGTTTATATTTAAGGATGTCGGGCAGGCTGCTATCTATCTATGCAGTCGCTTACTTCTAGCCATTTCTTCCAGACCCTTCTTAGATACCCAACCAGTCATACTCAGAACTAAGCTTAGCTTCCTCATGGCTTGATTCACCCTAGCATTCCCAGTTCCAACTAATGGTAGCACCATTTATTTACCCATGTGTTAAAAATCTCAAAAGTCACCTGTACTCCATCTTCTAGTAAGCCTCTCTTGGTCTCTGAGAGCTGGCATTTGTAGTTCTTAAAGCAGCTCCACTGTGCTTACTTCTCTCCAGGTTAACTGTCCCTTTCTATGCCTAGGCACTACTGGTTTTTTTTTTTTTTTCTTTAATTATTTTAGAGATAACTTTATAAATTTATGGGATCCAATTTGATATTTCAA
This sequence comes from Acomys russatus, assembly GCF_903995435.1. Taxonomy (NCBI): domain Eukaryota; kingdom Metazoa; phylum Chordata; class Mammalia; order Rodentia; family Muridae; genus Acomys; species Acomys russatus. The sequence continues at coordinate 19,174,476 of NC_067164.1, read as the reverse complement.
GATGTGTATAGATTTGGATAATGATCAAATAGGAACTACTAATATTCATTGATGCATATATTTATCATTTCTATGAAAGCTTCTTATGATTTATCTTTATTTTTTAAATTTATGTATATGCTATGTGCACACAGGTACCCTCAGAGGATCCCCTGGAGCTGTAATTACAGGCAGGTGTGAGCTATCCAGAGTGGGTGCTGGGAACTGAACTCAGGTCCTCTGGAAAGCAGCAAAAGCTCTTTTTTTAAAAAGCCATCTCTCCAGCCACACTATTTCTTAGTGCTGAAACACTCAAAACTCATCTCAAAGAGATATTGCCTCATTCGTGCCAGTTAGAAGGGCAGTTGTTGTGGCGGGTCCCTCCAGGTGCCGGACAGCGAAGTGAACCCTGTGCGGAGATGAGAGTGAAAACCCAGTTAATATTGACTTTGTCAACCCGGATCAGACTTCAAGGAGTCTAATGCCAGGCGGTTCGTTGTCAGCATATTTAAAACAAAGCACAACTTGGGACAAGGTTTCCAGGCAACAATCAGCCCAGTTATTCTAGTTCTAGATGCACAATAAGGCTTAAGGAGTGACTACATAGAAACTCCTTTACAAAGTACATGTTGGGGGCTGGAGAGATGGCTCAGCGGTTAAGAGCACTGACTATTCTTCCAGAGGTCCTGAGTTCAATTCCCAGCAATCACATGGTGGCTCACAACTACCTATAATGTGATCTGGTGCATTCTGTATACATAATAAATAAATCTTTAAAAAAACAAAGTGAGGCACCATAGCTAAGAGGCCTAGAAGCTCGTGTGGTCTCCAACCTATAGCACAGAGGTCAGCAAGCCATAAAGTACATGTGGCATCTCTCCTAAGGATGCATACTGGTCTAGGGAGGGAGGAGTCTGGGATAATCATCCTGGGGAATTTGGGTGAGGTCTGCCTCTATAGCAAAAAGGTGGGTGAGCACTGCATCCACAGATAGCACAGAGGTCACAGGTCATTAACAAAATTCACTCCCAGCCTTGTGGACAGGAAAGCCATGTATTTTATCTCCTCCGTTGAGAAGAGGCCCCTACGTGTTTAACAGTCCTGGTTTTCCTTAATGCTTCTCTGTGCATACAAGGACCTCTGTGCCACCCGACAGATTTTTCGAAAAGATCAAAGAAAACAGGTGCTGATGAGGCCATGAAAGAAGCAGAGGGGACCTTATAAGGCAGTCAATGGTGTGACTGTAGCTTACTGTGGCCATGGACATCAACATAGAGTTCTCACAAAAATCTTGAAACAAACATCGAAGACGCCATACTCCCAAGTTCACCACAGCACTGTTTGAGATATAATAGCCAAAATATGGTATAAACAGAAGCGACTGTCATTCACTGAGTGCTGGTGTAAACAGTGAGTGCTGTTCAGCATAGAAAGGTGAAACTCCATCCACCCTGCGCAAACTACTGCACTAACCAAGGGCAATACAAGCAGTAAACATCGAACCCCTACTCTGATCTAGCCAGTGGACAGGACATTCTCCATGGTGGGAGGCCTGGTGGCACTCAGAGAAAGAATAAGCAGGCTACCTTGATAGCCTCTGATATATAATGGGGGAGGAGGTCCCCCTCAGTCTTAGACCTAGGGGAGGGGAATAGGGTGAAAGCAGGAGGGAGGGAGGAATGCGAGGATACAAGTGATGGGATAACAATTGAGTTGTAATCTGAATAAATTAATTAAATTTTTTTTTAATTTTTAAAAGGTGAAAATCTGCTATCTGCACCTACGGCAATAACATGGCAACAGCCCCCCTCCAGTGACCCTTCGATCTATGGTCCACACAGCAGTGACGTCATCTTTTCCAAAAATGGGGCTTTACGTTGTTGCTCTGCTTCGAAGGCGTTCCTCTGTCCCCTTGTGGATGAATCCGTGTGTAGATCTTGCTGTTCTCAACCTCATCTCCTGCCTCAGCTCTCTGGCTCCAGTTTTCAGGCACAGCGATCTCAGGACTTGGAAAGCACATTGCCGGAAGCCGGAAGACCACAGGTTGAGTGTCCTCTGCAGAGACCCCCACTTTACCTTCCGTCTGAACGCTCCCTTCCTCGTTCGCAGTACCCGACGCTATGTTTTCTCCTCAAGATTTATGAATTTTATTCATCATCCTCAATAACATCAACTGTGGCTAGGCTAAAAATAGAACGTGGGTATTTTTGAAGCTTAGTGTCGGGTCACAGCTAAGCTTGCTTCTGCCTAGGCTGTGTTCACTATAGTCTCAAGTTGCTAGAAAATGAAGAAAATCCCCGCCCCCCCCCGGCCCCCAATAACCTACAGCTCTACTTTATTGTCTCCTTCCTGATGCAGAGAATTTTATGAGGCATTGTCCAGATCCAACAATATCTCCGCAACACTTCTGGCTATTTAAATAAACCTTCCTGTTTATTGAGTAAATATCAGCATCTGATTTGATTCACAGACCTCTCTTCAAGCCGGTGTAGATGTTGAGTCTCAACACTGAGTCTGATTGGCCTCTTCTCGCCTCCCCCAGGCATAAACTACGACAGGAAAGAAGAACAGTACGAGAATGCAATGGCAATTCCATGGCGAGAGAGCGGGTCCTCCCTAGCCTTGCTGCGCACCATTCCGGCTGCATCTCTCGCGGGGAGACTTGGAGTCCTGAATTCACTTGACTATAGACCAGTTCCTCACGACAGGGTCACATTCGTAGCCCCTTGTTGCTTGAACATTTACCCCATGCCAGTCTCTTCGGAGGCAGAGTACTGGCAAGAAAGCCCAGCCAGGCAGTTTCCTGCACTCCAGCCCTCAGAGACTGAGGGGTTGCTGCCACACTGGGATGTGGAAACACTGGCCATCTCGATGCTGCCCTCTTCTCTCGGCTCTTTACTTCACTGTCTCCTCTTTAGACAAGCTCTACTGACGACGACAAGCACACTGCGCACATGAGCTGAGGGGGGAAAGGCTTCTCTTTGTGTCTGCAGCTATTTATTCCTCCAGCTCCCTTTCTTGTGTCCTGACTGGTGTGGGGCAGAAGCCACTTTCTGGTAGCTGTCTTTACCAGGAGGAGGAGGTGGGGTCTGGGGCTGGGGCTGCTCTGGGTACACCGTGCAGTGTACAAAAAGAGTGTTGCCTTTGGCCTGTGAAACTCAGCCAAATATTTAGCACCTTCACTGTATGTACTTGGGTCTCTAAACTCAATACATCCTGGCTCTGAGATTAAAAGCACAAAATAGGATTTCTTCCACGAAGAGTGAAGCAAGGTGTTGGATTTTCCCATATTGCTTGTTTTCTTGATTACAGAGTGAGAGGTCTTAGTAGTGAGTGAACTCAGAGCCACACTACATGTGAGAAGAGAAATTAAGGGTGATTTCCACAGACCTCCTCGCTGCCTCCATGACATGCAAAGGGACTGTTTAGAGAGGGAACAGGACACATGAGTAATTGTTTTATAACCAACTTTGTGGAAATTAAGATACTGACTTGTGGCCTTTGTGTATTTCCATGACGTAAATATCCCCACCGCAGCCAAGTTCAAGCTACCAAGTCCAGGCCACTGCATGTGGCATTGGGAAGAGATTCATGCTAACCATCCCGGCCGGTGCCTGCATGGTAGTGGGTCAGCCCAGTGGCCTATGAACAGAGCCAGACTGTTGCTTCTGGGGTCTGCAACATGAACAGTTTAATGCTGCACCTTACTATTCATATGAGCAAGAACCCTAGCTGGGCTGGGCTGTGTTTAGTAAGCCAAAAGGCAGGAGCAGGGTCTGAGCTATGCTGACGCTGTTAACACTGCTGTGAAAGCTGATAAAGTGCATCCCCGATAAACCCATTGTCTCAGCATTTTTATTGCTCTTTCTCTTTGCGGAGGCGAGCTAGTGTTGTACAGATCTTGTATTCCGGGGAAGTGGGACCGCCAGGGCCTTGCTCCAGGATCACAGCATCTGGAGGAAATGCACTGATTCAGGTTTCCAGGGTAGGAGAAAAGCTGCATCTCTGTGTCCTCAGAGCCAGTTGTTTCTCTCCTCTTTGCCTCAAATCACTGCTATAACCCGGAGACACATCTGCGTGCCTCACTCCAGCCCTTCTCAGTCCTAAGCCAGGCTCCTTCCACCGCAGGCCCATGCATGTGTGTGTCCTGCCATTGCTAATAAGAGACAGCTTCTGCTTCTCAGGGCAGAACAGACTTGCTTTTCATGGCCATGGCTTTCAGTAGAATGCCAGAGCATCCAACAGCAGCATGACCCTCTGGGACCATCTCCAAAAGCAGAACGTGCACCCCCCCCAAGCCGAAAGTGCACCCCCTCCCCATGCCACCCCCCAGTCCCCACATCCAAGCAGCTCTCTCTCTACCATCACCACAGGGGTAGTGCGAATCCATGTCTTCTCTCTACTGGCTGATTGTGGGACTTTTTTGTCCAACTAGTAATGGTGCTGATGTGTGGATTGGCTCCCTCTACACAGGAGGGCTTTCATGGGAATTAGGAGACCCAGATTTGGGAGCTCAAGCTTCTTAAATTAACCATGTAAGCTCCGAGCTCCAAATAGTCTCATCTTAAAAATAGACTAATGCCAGGACGCTCACGCAGGGTTGCTCCAAGAAATTTAGTGTGTGTGGGGGCAAGTCCTTTGTAAAGGATGGTTTTTAAATTTAAGGTGGTTTTCTGTTTTGTCATCGTTTCCCTTTATGTGTTTCTGTTAACTTTCATTCCTGAGGCCAATTTCCTCAAAGCCACGAGGATGACGGGTCAGCTCAGCTCTGCCCTGGAGAGCTGGGTCTCAAGGGAACATCCACTCATTCATCTCAGCATCTCATCACAAATCTCAGGCTTTGTGAGGAATCCCGTAAGAGGACACACAGGGTGGGGGGGGGGGGATGGTGTGAAGAGATGACCACTATCCCTCCTTGCTGTAAATCAAGCAGAGCACACTGCCTGAAGCTTAGTTGGCTCTGGGCATATATAATTGGAACTGAGAGTTTCGTCTTATTATCAAGTGACTCATTACAGCTACAATTGAGGAAATAGAGCAGACTTTCGGTTTTCACAAATTGCTAGGCAAGAGTTTCTTTCCTTGCAGCTTAGAAGAATAGACAAGAGTTTCCCAAACCACTGAAATCTAAGGGAATTCTGGAAGAACTGAGCCTCAGACCATGGTGGAGACTGAAGAGAAAGATCCCATTAAAACCATATTGATTATTAATCAATAGCCACTTGGAATCTCTCCCTCTTTAAATCCTAGCTAATAAAAATAATACCACAATGTACGTTTAGCTGTCCAGGATCCAAATGCTTTGCTCTGGAGATCTCTGAGTCCTGAGCAATGGTGAGGTTCGCTGTCACTGTGGATTCTGAAAAGGCCCTGGACCTCGAGGGTACCAGTCCAAGGATGGCTAGCACACACCACAGCAGACTCCACCTGTGGCATGCTCTTAGCTTGGTCCTGCTGTCTGGACACTTATGGCTTCCTCTGCTTTGGCAGCTTCCCCATGGAGTTCAGGAGTCTTCCATTGTTCTCCCAATGAATTTCTGTTATCGTTTTAAATTGTATAGTGGAAAATTGTCATTAGATGTAATTACCAAGTGTAGAAGGATGTCATAGGTCCACATGAGATTGACTCAGTATTGTCATTCGTTCCTCCTGTCTTACTGCAGCATTGAACCTTTTGGTCGCCATCTTTCTGTTCCTTCTACTCCCTATATTCTGGTAACTACCACCTAGGAGCTCGACTTTTTAAGATTTCAAGTGTAAGTGAAGATGTATGATATTTGACTTCCCAGTTGCAAATAGCAGGGTTTTCTCCTTCCCTTGGCTGAATGGCAGGCATTCCAGTGTGTGTGTCTACAGAGCAGCATTTTCTTGAGCCTTTCCTGGATCTGAGACACACTTAGGTTGGTTCTGTGACTTCGTTCTTGAGAATAATGCTTTAGTGGAGATGGCATGCAGACACCTTTTCTTCTGGCTACATTACATGAAAATGGAATCGATGGGTCAAATGGTAACAGTCTAGTGGTTGCTTTTCTACTCATGGTAGCCAGCATTGCCTGCCCTCCACCAGAGCCTGACGCATGTGGGTATCAAGGCCAACTGAATCTATACTGCCATCCCAACCCTGCATTGAAGACCCCAGTTTGTGGAACGCCCACACAGGAAGATGGTCTAAAGGCTATGGTACCTCAGTAGACCTTGCCTTAGCTACTCAGCTTTAAGCATGGAGCAGAAAAGGAATTTGTGAGCACAGAAACCTGCTCTTTAGGCTTTAAAGAGATAAGGTTATCAGCAATACTTTGATATTGTGCCTTACTTGGCTGAACTTCTATGACTTATGCAATTTTAAAAAGCAATTTCTAAAAAGGAATGTGCAAGCATAAGCTGTCTCAGAAAGGCGGACAATGATCTAGGAAGAAACCTGAAATCAACCTCTGGTCTCCACATGCCATGTATGTACACATGCAAATACTCAGATATGTGCATGTGTGCATACACATACACACATACATACATGGAATAATTCTTCCACAAACTGAATTTATTGGAGTCTAAACTCCCCATAAATTGTCTCCGTGAATTTCCCCCACCATTCACTTCTTTGAAATGAGATGGCAGCTTCAACAAACACTTCCGACCTTGGCTCACACACTAGACCAAAAAAAAAAAAAAAAAAAAAAAGTACTGCTTCAACTTGCACTGATTTTTTTCCTCCAGTTAGATTCTAAATACAGAAGAAGCATTCTCCAAAAGTGACATTTCTGACATGTGTAGTAGATGGGCTAATAATCCATATATAAATTTAGGATGTTATTCTCTTCCAAATTAAAAGTAGATCTTACCTACTCCCGTAGCCACTCAACACAAAGGTTCATAATGATCTTGGAACTTCCTGGGAGCCCTGAGAGGCGGTGAACATAAGCAATACAATTTTTCTCCCCTTCGTGTCAGTCACCAGCCAGTATTCATAGAGCATTTACATGGGCCGTGAACTTTTGGGACGTGGGAGATGAGACGTAGGTGTTTGGAAGAATGAAGAGAAAAGTGGTGGCGCTGTTCAGGGACACACACACACACACACACACACACACACACACACACACAAACACACCTCCTTCCATGCAATCTTCAGGAAGAAGCATGCACCAGTATGAGCCATGTGCAAGCCTGAGCATCGTTCAGTTTCTTTTACGACGCCAGCGAAACAGTCAATCCTTCTCAGATACTTCCAAACACAAACTCAGTATCAAGCGCTTAGTCTGCAGCCCTGAGGCCAACAGGGCAGATTTTTGACATGCTTTTGGCCAATTTCCTCCACCCCACCTACAATCGAAGCAAAGCCTTCCCATGCACTTCTGTAAAACACAAAATGCCTGTGCTCTGTGAGCATCCGTACCTTTTCCAGCCACAGAAACTTTAAATAGAAACCTTAGACAGGCTGAAAATAGAAGTGTCTCAGAGGAAACTGTATCAGCCATGGGGCTTATTTCTCATTTCTGGTGGTTGTACAAGGGAACTCTCAACGTTACTCTTCCCGGCTTAGATTTACCTACGGGACTTCGTGTAGTCATTTTCATGACAGCGGGATGGGGTGACTTGGGAAGTGATGCGACTGGAAGGGGCAGGTATGGGTCACTTTGACATTACTGTAGCAAATGGCTCAGATACTGAGAAAGAAGAAAAATTTATTTTGGCTCAGGTTGGAGGTACAGTCCGTGTGTGACGGCTCCTGCTGTGCTTGGGCACGTGCTGAAGCGGTAGCTCACGGAGGCAGCATGTGGTAGGGCTAACTGTGCTCACTTAATGGCAGGTGAGCGAACAAAGACAGAAAGAAGAGACTGGAGCCCTATAACCCATCAGAGGGGTACAGTACCTTCAATGACTCAAAATGCCCACAGAAGAGCCCACCTCGGAGAGGCTCCAGCATTCCCTTGCAGGTTCAGGGGAGAGCCAGGAACAGAGTGTCAGAGCCTATGGATTAAAACAGAAAGATTATGCGTGAGGGAGAGAATCTGTGAGAATGCATTAAGAGAACAGAGAGGAGGCCAGCTTTATATCAAGAGCTAGAGGTCTTGCTTAAAGGCCGGAGCATCATCTGATAGTTAATTTAGCAAAGAAACTCCGCTGATGGCACATGTACACACTATGACAAATAAGACACAGTTATCGATTCCAACATCAATTTCTCTGGGCCGGGGAAGGTGGTGTAGTCCTGTAATCTCAGCACTAGGGAGGCTGAGCTGTGATACTCTGGAGTTCAAAGCCATCCTGGGCTACAAACCACAAACCAACCCTTCAGGTGTGCTTTCCCGTTTGGTCCAGCATCGTTAATAATGTGCCAGGCTATACTTAGCCAACTGGAGCATGAAGGTGGTAATGGTGCTTTACTTCCAGAGTAATTGCAGCGTGCTGGGTGGGCATATGGTGTGGTGTGTCAGAACCTCTGGAGGCCAGGGTCTGCCTGCTTTTCTCCTCAGTATTACGAGCCATTGTTATTGGTTTTTGGTTTGTTTTGGCTTGTTTTGGTTTGGTTTTGGTTTTTTGAGACAGGGATTCTCTGTGTAGCCTTGGCTGTCCTGGACTCCCTTTCTAGACCAGGCTGGCCTCGAACTCACAGCGACCCACCTGCCTCTGCCTCTTGAGTGCTGGGATTAAAGGCATGCACCACAGCCACAGCCTGGCTGAGTCATTGTTCTTAATAGTGGGTGGTTCTGTGCTTCATGTGTACATGTATTGGAGAGAAATAGCAGACTCAGATATTTTCCCAAGTCTATGGCACGCGATTATTCACTAGAACTTTTTAATTTAAATATTAGTTATGAAAATGAGGGAAAGGGCAGGAGACTACCCCTGACAAGCCATATGGCTGCCACAATGTTAGTGAAAGAGTCATTTCTTTCTTACCCTTTGTAAATTGTAGAAAGGAAAAAATACAGTTAAAGGAATCAAGGTTTAAAAAGATATATATATATATATATATATATATATTTTTTTTTTTTTTTTTTTTTTTTTCTTGGCATGTCCCTGGAGGCTTACGTGGTCTCAAAGGCCTGCAAGCAACTGAAAGAAAACTGAGTAGTTGAGCACGAAAGTCCCTTGGAAACAGCAGACTCAGGCTGGTGACGAGCACAAGTCAGAGTGAACCAACTGGAGCAGAAGAGGTTCCCAGCTGAAGCCAGTTCACAGCTGCTGCCCTTCCTGGAGTCACCCTGCACGGACAATTTCATGTGCACTCTCCTTGCCTTCGACCGACTATGGCAGAACATCAGAGTGGGGAAGATTTCCTTGTTGGAAGTGTGCTTCCGCTCTCTGCCTCTCACTGGCTTCACGGCCATATTAGCTGCTTTGTTTCCTTGGTCCTTGGTTTTCTAATCTTTAAAGGGCTAGTCAGTGAAGAACTGCACAAGATGAGCTGTTTGAAGCAGCATTTGCCTCACAGAGCTTAACACAGTATAACAAATGGTGATTGGAAGGATCTCGAAGTTGGCTCAAGACACCCCAAGACTAAGTTCTCAGCACAAAGGACATCTATTTGCCCCCGAGGGACAAAGGGCAGGGGATAAGAAACAAAGACAGGAGACAGAGGACAAGAAATGTTGGAGGAGGGTTTTGGGTGCTGTGTTTTCGGGTGCTGGTCTTAGTGCCCTAAGATCTGGTTACCGCCCTGCCGTGGGCATTGTTATATATGATAAATCATCTCTACATCCATATGATGTACGGAATGCTCCCCAATTGTCCCTGATTGGTTAATAAAGTTGCTGACAGCCTGAGCTGGGCAGAAGGAAGGTAGGCAGAACTAAGGTTTGGAGTTGCAGGAGGACCATGAGGAAAAGAGACAGGAGTTAACCAGAAACACCTGGGCAAGAGCAGCTTGCTCCGAGGACTGGCCCAGTGGAGCAGAAGCAGCCCAAATAGAACGTGCACAAGTCCTTGGGATTTGGAGTAAGAAGCAGAGAAGAGAGTTTAGAGGCTTGGTAGCTACCCAGCTTTAGTGCCTTAAGGCTTATTAAAAATCTAACAAGTGTCTGTGTGCTTTCGTTGGAAAACAACTGGTTTATGAATAACTGCGGCCATAATAATTTCTTGTTTTAATTAATATATGTGGAATCATTCATTCATTCATTCATTCATTCATTCATTTTAAAAAGAAAGAAGGGGAAGAGACCAAGGTAGAGGGGGAGGGGCTACTTGTCCCAGAGGGACAAAGGATTGTCTATGGACAGAAAGGAAAGAGACATGACCCATAGGCAAACAATGGCTTATAAAGGTAAAGGGGGAACGCCATGTTAGGAGGAGGTGTTTAATTTTCATTAGCCATGTTAATTAGGTGAGCCAAAGGGCTTTTGATTGGTTGCTGGACTTCAGTACTTTAATAGCTGGACTTTGGTAGTCAGCCTCGAGAGGAGGAAGTGGCCAAATAAGGGAATAGACCTTGATGGCCAGCTTTAGGAATGCAATCTAAAGGTGTTTATCAAGGCAAAGAGAGTGGGGGAAGGGCAAGGCCCGCCAGAACTATGTGGATCATGCTCGGGCCTGTTAGCACTCCTTCAGGGACCATCCTTCCTGAGGGATTCAGTTGAGGAGACCAGGTCTTGCCTTCCTTTCAGCTCTGGGCATAACAAGCAGTGTCCTCTCCATCCTCCACCAGGTGTTTGTTACATCAGCGAGGCTCTGCAGGAAGCCTGTATGCCTTCCGGCTTTGTCTTCCTTTCACATAACCAGCACCGAGCACACACACTCAATGAGCGGTCCTGCTACCCTGTGGGTTCTCTGCTGACTGACTGAAAATGGATGGTAAGAGGGAGAACCGAAACTAGAGACCTTTCTTAATGGAGAGAAAAGTTCCAGTTCAGCACCCCTTTTCTTGTTTTGACTTGTACCGCGAGACACCAGACACACCGGATTCTACTTAGGCGTCATTAACTACCTTAAGAAACCATGCCTGCACTGGGCATGCTTTTAGAGAGCAAGGCAGGAAAACCTTGTCTCCGGGGTTTCAGTACTAACCTCCTGAGTTATTGGTGACTAGGAAAAAGAGGCCCTGTCTTGTTGAAATGCCTTGTGGTTTCATGTTCTCTGTCACCTACTTGAGATGGTGGAGTTCCTCGCCTCCCACACATCAGCCCTGGCCTGCAGTTGAGCCTATGGTTTCTGTGTGGGAGTTATGGTGTCACTATGCCTTGTTTTGTTTTTTTAATTCTCTTCGAAGTTGCTCTGCAGACTTTCTTCTCTGTCATAAAAAATCCCTTCATCTGCAAACTTACCCATCGAGCTCACAGGAGTATCCTTCAGTATCTGTTTCCAAGTAGAACAACCAATGGTTCGATGAAAGCCTAGAAAATATGCCTCCCTCCCTCCCTTGCAGGCCATTAAAGCCACCACTGACCTGAGGGTGTGCTCTGGCACTCACTCCGTGCTAAAGAGCCAATTGCTTACAGTCCTTGCCAGGAGCCAGTCGTTTTTTACTTCTTGCAAATGTGGGGAAAACAAAAATCACTGGTTGGTGTCGCCTCTTTTGTAACTCTCCTAAGTTCTCAGTAACTGACCTTCTAGAAGGTCAACAGGAAACTAGAGCCAGGAACGTAGGGAACTGTTAGCAATGCTGTAAAAGAACAGCATCCGTCAGCATCTCAGGTTAAAGAAGATCTTCCTTTCACTGAAGTTAATCACCTACTGCATTAAATATAGTGTGACGGAGTTGGCAAGATGGTTAAGAGTGCTTCCCGAACAAGCCTAGAGACCCAAGTTCCATCCCCAGGACCCACAATGGCAACATATTCTAGAGAGATATAAATTATGTTTGCCATAAAAGCAGCCTTAGGACTGTGGTCACTGAATTGACAGGTCTGAATTGGGAAGCCTGATTACATTTTTCTTATGAGGAAGGGAAGGGAGAGACGGAGAGGAAACGGAAGATCTGAATTTCCAACTTGTCTTGTGGCCCTGATGGAAAGGACAGAAGTTTCTGCCGGACCTTCCAGCCCTGCTCAGGTGGTCCCCTCCTGACCACAGCATTCCAATAGCTATTCCAAGCCAGTACAAAGTCCGTCCCCATCTCTCTCAGTGGACTCCTCAGCCCCGGGAAGTCACATCTGAAATATAACCTCTGTAGATAGATGATGCAAACGCTTGGGAGGCTTCACAGTAATTTGGAGGAACTGTTTTATATCACACAGCGAGGCAAGACAATCTTGATTCACGTAGCCACTGAGGAAAGCATACCCATATCCCACTCTTCTCCTATTGAAACCATGTCAGTATGGAAGTTCTGCCATTGCTGCCTGATCACTGGGCATCTAGCAGCTACCCTCAGAATAAATGGAGTCTCAGGCAATCATGGTGTAGTAAGGAATCAAAGGCAACTTTACTTGTGAGTTATGGAGTTATAAACCCTGGGCAGTGAGGGTGACTGTGTCTGATTCGCTAGGGCTCAGAGTGCCAGGATACTTATTCTACATACAGTGATACCGTTAGAGCCTTTATCCCAGGAGGAAAAACAGTATTTAATTATCTTATGTGTGAGGAGATGGTGCATAGGTGTAAGTAGGGACAATTTGTTGGAGGCTAGGATCTCAGCAATGGGGGGGGGGGGGGGGGGGCGAGGGTATTTCCTGGAATTCCCTGTGCTTATTATCAGGAAAGGTTGGATCTGTATTTTCCTTTAGGCCAATGTGACTCCCCTTACAAGATCTGGAATCACCAGGTCAGATGGAGTGAGAATAGGTCTGAGAAAGAGGGAGTCCGTTCTTTATAGACTGAGCGCTAAATGGCTATGTGGTGAAGGCTCGACTTCTACATTAACCAGCAGAATCCTACACTAGCCTATTTTCCCTCGGCGCTACCCACAGGCATTACTCTCTTAATCATAAAGGAGAGGAGAGTGGGGTTCAGAAGGAGAGGGTCTCCTCATTTTCCATAGACCAGCTCACCCAACCTCTGGGCAGTAGCAGCAAAATGCAAACTAACTCAAACCAAAGGAAATAATAGCAACTTTAGCCTTTGAAGGGTCCATTCCAGCCAGGCAATTACCTTCTGCACCATGCTTGCTGCCAGGTGATTCTCATGATGCTTAAAGAGAGGCAAGTCCTCATCTGTCTGATGGCCCAGGTGGAGCAACTGTGTGCCATCTCATCTGGCAAAGGAACCACAAAGCCCTGGCAGCCTTTTCCTTTCCTGTGGTTGCCTCTGGGATTGAAGGGGAGGGCAGGTACTGAAATGCACAGGAGGTGCACAGCATGTGCAGGGCCTCACCAAAGGGCCAAGGCAGCACAGGGGAAGATGCATCCCAGCTGAGGGTGGGGGGCACATTCAGAACCCAGCCCCCCTCCCGCCCCACACCCCTCTTCTTCCTCTGCCATTGGTGGTAATTCCTGATCAACCTTGAGGGTAGTATTAACAAGGGACAGGGGGACAATGCATGGAAAGGTCTTCCTAGGGGTTTCCTGTCACTGCTCAGCTGTATACAACATCTGTATTGATTGCTGATCAAGCCCCAGAGCCTGAGGCCTGAGCATCATCCAGCAAGACCTGAGCCAGGAGACCTCCTAGCATCTTTCTTCGTCTGACTCTGATCCTTTTCTGACTTCTGACCTGGAAGAGACTCTGTCATTGTCAGATGACTAAATTTATCCAGAGGAAAACATTTTAGGTCTTTGTTCCTTCAAAAGCTGTGTGTGATCCCGATCAATACTACCAAAAGTAGCACTTTCGACCTTGACCCACATGTGAGTATTTCCCTTGGGAGGTTGGAAGACTGCATGTCATCTCATGGTTTCATGGCACCCATAGAACCCACATTTTTGCTATTGATTTTACTGTCTAAATATTTGTGGGCTCTGCCGATAGCATCAGCTCTTCCCTATCCAGCGTTAACAGTCTACTTTCTGAAGCCCCTTTCTTTTCTCTGGATCCCTGAATTCTAGGTCCCCCACAGATAGCAGCAGTAGCTTCGCAGTTCTTGGGCGTCTTACAGTGATCGTGGCTTTGTTGCTTTACATTTTCAACATCACGCCATGCCCTCAGGGTAATAAACCGAGGAGACTCGGTCTTCTCTGTTAGCCTCATTGTTAGCCTACTTCTGTGTGTTTTAGACCATTTCTCATGCTTTCCATATACTATTTTGGGTGTTTTCCTACTGTCTCTTCCCGCCCCCTTTCTCTCCCCATCCCTCCACTCTTCGTGATGAGAAAGTAAAGGGTTAATGGAACTCAACTGTCACTTCAACCTCAATCAACCTCACCACTCCCTTGGTGCAGATCCCCTCCCTTTGTTGTGTAGTCTCTGAGAAAGACAATTTTTATGGGAGTTATGATGGTAACTCTGCAGCCTGGTATTTCAGCTGTAGTCCCATGAGGAGAGGATTTCTCCACACAGCCTGGCTTTGTTGGTTGTTTATTGAAAGAGCAGTCAGATCCACTCCACACTGGTGGGGCAGTTAGTTCCAGAAGGAGCTCTATAACATTTCAAGAAAGTCATGTGTGAGGAACAGAAAACTCACATTCCACGGGTTTTCAAAATTGCTACAGTAGGTGAGCATAGCCAGGAGTGTTTTCCTTCTCAGCTTTTCTTTATTCCCTAGGGCAGAAAAGTGGCAAGTTGAAGAAAGTGAGACCTGGGAAAATGTATTAGACTGGATTTCTTACCACTCTCTGCTAGTGAGCTAACTATAACAGAAGCTCTCAGTAGTGTAAGAAAAGCCAAAACCAAAATCAGCTTCCTACTGAGTGGGAGGCATAGCAATGGCAGTGGATGTAGATTAGCGCTGGGGTGTTCGTGGGCTAAAGCAAACAGGAGAGATGAAACAGCTGACTCGGCAAAGTAGCAGAATCAACAGAAGATGGCTTCGTAGAGTGAAAACCTTTATAATAATAACAACAGAAAATACTTGCGGGATAAAGGGGAAGGCAGAAGGCAACGGGAAACTCGTGCAGGCTTACGAGCAGAAAAGGTGAGGAGCTAGATGGCACCAGCACGCACTCTACAAATATCTGTTGAATTATCGAGGATCTATTTCAGGCGCATGAACACTACAGAAGTAATAATATGAGAAACACGACTCATCAGCAAGATGAGATGCAAGATGAGCCCCCCCCCCACCACCTCCAGGGGTCCCAAGCAGCTAGCTGCCAGGCAGGCACACAGCTGCAGGCAACAAAGTGTAGATGCACAGGAGAGACTCTGGTCTCAGGAGGTCAGCTTATGATACAAGCTTTCTCTGCTTTTCAAATCTGACAACTAATTTAAACAGATGCCAGCCCAGGAACCAGAGTTCAGCCCTACGCCAAGCTCCTGAAAGCACGTCTCCACGTCTTAGTGCTCATACGGCATTTCACAGTTCTATTGATATGTAATTCCTCTATTTGAAATGTACTGTTCAGTTGCTTTCAGGAAATTCACAGATACTCACAACATTTCGGTAACTCAAAAGAAACCCCCAGACCCCCGTCTTAAGCATCACTAGACTATGTTCTGTCTTTAGATGAGCCTGTTCTGGACATTTCCTGTGCATGCACTCATTGTGTGCTATAGGATTGAGAGTGTGTGCATGTAATTGACTTTTGTCTTCGTTGGACAGCACATATGTTTTTTAAAGTGAAGCAGTAGATGGGAAAAAATTGGAAGGCTTTGAAAGGAAGGCCACACTGTGTCAAGGAGAGCCGAAGATGGAAGATGTTGAGTAAAAAAAAGAGGGGATCTGCAGCTGGAATGGAAAAGGAGGCATCTGACCTTGTCCCTGGTTTTTGTTTGATAGCAACAAAGTCCAGAAAGACTATGATTTTTTTTCCCCAAAAATTCTGTAAACTTCCAGTAACCACTGTCTGGGGCTGATTCCCAACCCAGTGTGATCTCACACTTCATGGACGCCTAAGATCCAAGATGAACGAGATTTCTGTAGTATCGGAGAGACGCCAAGCACTTACAAGGTGGCTCATACTGTAGGTGGCAAACTCAAGTGAGAAGGCTTGGGGAGGGGTCGGGGCGGGGCGGGGGGGATGATTCAACCAATAAAGTGCTTGACACAAAGTCATGAAGACCCAAGTTTAATCCGAGGCACCCTTGTATGAAGCTGTGGTGATGCATGCATGCAACCTTCCTGCTGGGGAGGCAGAGGAGAAGGGTCCCGCGGGCTTGCTGGCTACTCTAAGCTAACTGGCAAGCTCCAGGTTCAATAAGAGAACCTGTCTCAAGAAATAAGGTGGGGAAGTGACTGATGAAGACATCTGACATTGGCTCAGCCTGGCTTCTATGTGCATACACACATGTGTGTACAACCACACCCCCACACACCCCACCCCACCCCACCCCACACCACACCACAGTGCAGCACACATACACATACCACGCCATACCACAGCACACCACACACACACACACACACACACACACACACACACACCACCACCACCATACCACACCACACCACAGCACAGCACACTATAGCACACCACAGTACAGCACCACACACACACACACACACACACACACACACACACACACACACCCCACACATACACACCACACTGCACCACACCACACCACACTATAGCACACAAAGAAGGCCTGGAGACTAAATCAGAGACAAAAGTGGAGTTAGTGTTTATTACTCTGGTGTCATTCCCAGATCTGGCCATCTGAGGCAAGCCCTGTGGACACATCTCTGAGAGTGATCTCGCCTCTTCTTAGGGCCTCTCAGTGGTGGCAGGAGCCCAGTCACAGTGTCTCCTGCCTCCTGCTTCAGCTGCTGTTTATCTCCTTTCAGAGAAGAGAGAACATCTCCCCTGCACTCTGTATAGAAACTCTCTGGGCATATACAAAGCATGTGAGGAATTATTTTTTAAGGTTTATTTACTATTATATGTACAGTACATAGTGTATACATGTACACCTGCAGGCCAGAAGAGGGCATCAGATCATATTGTAGATGGTTGTGACCGCCATGTGGTTGCTGGGAATTGAACTCAGGACCTCTAGAAGAGCGTTCAGTGCTCTTAACCACTGAACCATCTCTCCAGCCCCTGTGAGGAATTATTTGTAGCAAGAGGGGCTACTATATTTAATATCAATATTTGAAATTGGGTTCCAGAGGAGCCAAGAAATCATAGTCTAAATCTGGGAAATGGAAAGGTAAGAAGAAGCTTTGAAGTACTGAAGTATTTTATGTTTGAGTGGGAGAAATGAAAGCTACAAATTGAAAAACAACTCTCAAGTTTCTTGATTTCACAACCCAAGAATTTATTCCCTTTAGCTGAAAACAAGGCATGGTAGGAAATGTTTGCATTATTTAAATTTTATCACAATAATGTTTCTTTTTAACATTTATTATTGGGGTTGGAGATCTAGATGGCTCAGGGGTTAAGAGCACCAGGCTACTGGCATGAGTTACAGGTTCAATTCCTAGCACCCATATGGTGGCTCTGGTCCCTGGAGTCCTAATGTTCTCATCTGGCCTCCTCAGACACCAGGAATACACATGGTACATAGACACACACACACACACACACACACACACACACACACACACACAGGCAAAACACCCTTAAACATAAAATAAATAAAAAATTTAAAAAATAAATTGTTTGTGCATGTGTGTTCATATGTACAGAGTGTGTGTACATGTGTGTGCATGCATGTGCCTGTCAGAGAACATGTATGGAAATCAGAGAGCAATGTTGGGTGCCTTCTTAATCATTCTCCACCTTGGTTTTTGTTTGTTTGTCTGTCTGTTTTGTTTTGTTTTGTTTTGTTTTGTTTTTCAGAAAGGAGCTGAAAAGATGGCTCAGTGGTTAAGAGCACTGGCTGCTCTTCCAGAGGATCCGGGTTCAATTCCCAGCACCTACGTGGCAGCTCACACCTGTTTGTAGCTCCAGTTCCAGGGCTTATGACACCCTCACACAAACAGACATGCAGGCAAAACACTCACGAACATACACTAAACATAAATTATACTCTAGAAAGCATCTCTCACTGAGCCTGACAGATCAATTGGCTAAATTGGCCATCTAGCAAGCCTCCAGAATCTTCCAGAATCTTCTAGTCTGTTTCCTGTGCTGGAATTGCAGGTCTCACTGCCAAGATCAGCTTTTCTGCTATGGATTTGAACTCAGGTCCTCACATGCATGGAGGCAGCAGTTCCCCCACCATGTGGTCTTCCCAGCCTCCACAGTCATTTTTTAAAAGGGAAAAAAAGAAAGCTATGTCCCAAGAGGCGAAAGCTTACCCATAGCTGCCGAGCAGGCATGTTTTAACCTATACTGGTTATCTAATCCATATGGTCTGAAGGAGGTCGTTTGCTCTTCCAAGTTTTGTGCATTGCTTTTCTTTCATAACAGTTACACTCTCCTAATCCCAGATGGACCGGTAAGTGGGATCCAGGGATGGATATTTCCAAGCCTGAGTACCTCAAGAAACTTTGCACATCTACCCTGAACTAAAGATTAGATCGTCCCACGTAGCCACACACATTTGGCTCTGGAAATGCACCTTGCTGGTACATCTTTTTACTAGAATCTTCTCGACAGGAAGAATGCTGTTATCCTTGCGTTATCAAACAGGAGCCTGGGTCTCCACTTGAATCACAGGTGGAGGGTCTGTGAAACCTGACAAACTAATCCTGACATCAAACAAATACGTGAGATAAGAGAGACCTCCGGCGAAATACTGAAGAAGCCACGTGTCTACCCTCCAGAACCTCTTTCCTAGCTTGGAGGACTCGGTGGTGCGTGTGCTCTGTCTCTCTGTGTGGCAGCCACTTAATGCACTCACTCACCTAGTAGTCTGCATTCCCATAAGGCAGTGGTTCTCAACCTTCCTAATGCTGCAACCCTTTAGCACATGTGTGCTCCGCGTTTCTTGTGACGCCCTCCTCCCACAACTATAAAATTATTTTTGTTGCTACTTCATAATGGCTATTTTGCTACTCTTAGGGGTCATTATGCAAACACCTGTGACCCCAGTGGAAGGTCTGGTCGACCCCCAACGAGGTCACAAGCCACAGGTTGAGAAAGAACCACTGTCATAAGGACAAGCCTGCCTGCTTCCTCCCAAGCAGAACATGAGAGCTGCCAGGACAGGTACAGACAATTATTCTGCTTTCCTTCACTTCTAGCTTACATCTTATGAGGGTGAGGTCCATTGTGGCTTACGCTCAGTAGATATTCAGATAACACTTCGATCGTTGTAGGAAGGCACAGAAAAGAGCAATGAATTCTGGCTCCTCTGTGACATGCATTGACGTCTGAGTCAGCCCAACCAGGATTGTATCTCTTCATAGGAACACTTAACAAGCTGGGGTCACTAAGCAATGAGTGAAGAAGCCTGCTATGTGCAGGATAATGAAATCTAAACACCAATATTATCTATCCCTGTTGTGCCTTGGAGGAAGGAGGGAGCAAGACGTGTATCTTAGCAGTGCCACCTGCCTGAGAGTAATTTGTGCTGCTAGTTTGAAGTGACAGCCCAGACATGTGTAAGAACTTAATCTTCCTTTTTGCAGACCAAGTCTTACCCATATGCTTATGTTTGGATGCTAACAGGAGAGAGGGAAGCTCGCATGTCTGAGCTATGGTAGCCTGGCCCTCCACTCAGCTGCTCCTCATTCTGGAAGACGATTAAGCTGCAGTGCCCGGAAGCACTTCAAGACTCCAGACAGCCTCAGTGAAAAATCCCTGGAAAATGTGCTTGCACAGCACCATGGGCCTAGGAAAAACCCCCACATGGGCTCCTGAAGGTCTGTGGATGTTTATGCTCCGCTGCCCGGACCCTTCAGCCCCACACCTCAGGAACCGGGAACTTTGTCCGCAGAGGATTGCACCACAAGCGCACAGCCTTTCCACTTTCACTTCTCCACTGGGCTGCTTTCCGCACTAGGGTCTGCTTCGTCATGCCTCTTGGAGTGCAAAACTATTTTGATTAGTGGGGAGTTACATGCTGTGCTCAACAGTTTGTGAGTTACAGCCAGACTACCCAGACTCGGGTCCAGGGTATAGGGCCCCGGGAATTTATTCTCATTCTGTGATAAGGAGACAATGACAGATTTGATGAACTAAGACAATGGTCCCTTTATAATGGAGCTGGGTGAAGAGTGAATGGTAGGTAAATGCTTGGTGTCATCTGGTACAGAGTCTCTTTCCTTGTCTGAGGCAGACTGTTCCTTTGCTGTGACATCTCTGGGTCCTCCTAACAGACCTCAGAGCTTCCAGTCAAGCGCGCTGCCTCAGCCATCACACCTTACACTGAGCTGCAGGACATCTGGGTGCGGGTGCCTGCCTTCTGCTCTCTGCTGCTCTTAAGCCATCGATGCCAGCCTCCTCGACGATTCTAGAAATGCCAGCATTTGTTTAATCTAGTTTTTCCAAAAGATGATTTGCATTTTGTCTCTGGCAGTTCTTTTAGCCTGACCCCTTTGCCTCTGCCAGGAAAGTCCGGACTTGAGTTTTTCATTAGTACAAATACAACTGGCAACATAATTACCACCACTGAGTGCAAAGTGAAAGTGCGGGGCTTTGCAGGGAACCCACATCTGTCAAACATTCCTAGCGCTGGGGCTGGGAACAAATGTCAGGGCTGTGTCACCATCCAGGTGAGATGCTTGACTTTACACATTGAACTTTTGCTTCTCTGTAATAACTGGAGGGACAGAAGCTATACATGTCCCAATGACGTTTGTGTACTTTTTCTAGAAAAAATAATGGTAAGTAAAAGACAAGAGAGTCAGTCTATTGATCCTAATACAGGGCAGATTCCTATAGACTGAAGGAGGTATTTCCCCTACAAAACACACTTCATTTAATAACTGAGGCTTCAGAACCATGTCTTCCTGCTGTTGTCAGCCTATAAAGTACATCTCTATTCCTAGGTGTGTGGAAAGCTAATCGTTTGCTTAATAGTACTTTTAAAAATTGTGGTATAAAGAACCTCTCATAGATGGGCGGATCTGGGCCCAGAGGTTCTGCTCGATCTAAGGCACCAACCAAGGACAATATGTGCAGTCATCATCAAACCCCTACCCAGATCCAGCCAAGGGACAGAACATTCTCCACAGTTAAGTGGAGACTGGGGACTGCCTGTCACATGATCTCTGGTGCACCATATTTGGCCATGTCCCCTTGTTGGGGAGGCCCAATGGCACTCAGAGGAAGGATAGCAGACTACCAAGAAGAGACTTGATACCGTAGCATTATATTCAGGGGGAGGAGGTCCCCCTCAGTGACAGTCATAGGGAAGGGGAATGGGGTGAAAGCAGGAGGGAGGGAGGAATGGGAGGATGCAGGGGATGGGATAGCAAATGAGATGTAATATGAATTATTTTATTTTTCAATAAAAAATGTGTTAAAAAAAAAAAAAAAGAACCTCTCATAGGAACCCAGCTCACTTTTCTGTTATCTTTTATTTGGAGGGGGGACAGCTTGAGACAAGGTTTCTCTGTGTAGCCTTGGCTATCTTGGAATCACTCTGTAGACCAGGCTGGCCTCGAACTCAAAGAGATCTGCCTGCCTCTTGCCTCTGCCTCCCAACTGCTGGGATTAAAGACGTGCACCACCACCTCCCAGTTACTTTTCTGCTATATTAATGCTGATAGTCCCTGAAGCAGAGACCAAGATAAACTTCTCTTTTTAAAGATGAAAACATTTATTTGTATTTTGTGTGTATTAGGATTGTTTCTGCATGTGTACCATATACATGCAGTGCACGAGGAAGCCATATGTCAGATCCCCTGGAATCTGACTTATAGGCAGTTGTGAGCTACAATGTGGGTGCCAAGAATTGCTCTTGCAGGTCCTCTGAGCTGATCCATCACTTCAGCCCAAGACTTAATGACTGAGAGATGAAGGGAAGTGGAGGCAGCAAAGGGCCAGTAAAAGATGCACCAAACCAGTGGACGGTTAGTCTTGCAGGGAACCTGAGCTGTAATGTAAAATGTTACACAAAAGTATTTTCCCAGAGTGCTCAGGAAGCCAGAGTGTGTATGTCATAGCCCCCATCAGACACTGATTTGAGCGCTGCAGAGAGAGAAGGTTAAGTGCTCTCTGTGCACCCTGGGTAAGCAGTAAGAAGCATAACCAGACAGCATCTGCAGCAAAAATCTAAAAGGTGACTTCCAAGCAGACAGCACCAGTCCAAGATCAGCATTATTAATTATAAGATGGCTACAGATAAGTTAGGGCCTAAATTTCAGATACCCAACTATAAGGCAGAAATTCCACCTTCAAAGCCAATAATCTCATTAGAAATATGAAGTATTAAACACAGTGCCTGGTCCATAGGAGCCACAACTGAGAGCCATCTTTACATGGAATCCCCATTAAACTATTTTATTTTTTAAATTCACTCTACTGAAGCATAAATGTTCGCAGGACTCGCTTGCTGATTGTACTAGAACACAAATTAGTTCCAAGTACCTGGGCTGGGGGTATGAGAAATGTCTCTTTCTAGGAAGCTTCCAGATAGCATGGTGCTGTCGGCCCAGGCTCCATACTTGGTGTGATGACATTTTAAACCATTTTTGGATTTGTCTTTAGCCAGTATAGACAATAAATCATAAAAACGTTTTTCCCAGATCTGTTGGACCTAATCATAGCAAAAAAAAAAAAATTTTTTTTCGGCTGTTAGCCTTATATGGAACTTACCCAGCTGTGTTAATCACCAGTAATAAAGTTAACTGCCTAGGGTTCCCAGGGCAACAGTTACACAAGAGAGGAAGTACAGAATGAAAAATATATAGGATAGATAAGGATGTCAGCATCACAGGAGACCTCAGAAAAAAGATTTAAAAATGCATCATCACTGGAGAATGCGGAAATAGCAGAGAGCACCCAAGAGCTTGTTTCTAAGAAATCCATGACACTGATACGAAATCAGTCTACTCGTGGGTATTTCCCATGCGCAGTACGTTATGTAGGATAGTATGTAAGTCAGAGTGCAGGGTGCGCCCACTGTGCTCCGGGGGCTAGAAATGTGCATGAATATGGTAAACGGCAAAGATGTAACTAGATAGTCCCCACCTGTGTGGCAAAGCTTTGACGAGGTCAGAGAGATGGTTCCAGCCTGCACATTTAGGAAAAGCACAGCAAAGAGAGCTTCAGCTGAGCCGTCGGAGCGCGGCTGTGTCTTGAATTTGAGTATACTGGGAATGTACACAGAATCCAAAAACACCCTTAATTTTTTCTATCAAATATTCCTGGTCTCTATTATTATAGCCTGCTTCCAAGATACCTTCCTGACCGTGACATAGTTAGTCTTGCCTTAAATTTTCTCCCAGGGCCAGAGACAGAAGCCAGGACCTTGCACATGCCAGGCAAAGGCTCTGCTGCAGTCCCCGAACGCACGATGGCTTCTGCTCTTCAGGGTCCCGTTTTGGTTGGCTTACACTCTCCACCCATTTGCGGAGAACCACGGGGCGTCGGGGCGGTGGTAGCTTTCAGTAAGGCGCCTGAGCCCAGAAACCCTTCGTGGGAGGGATGAGAGACTAAGCGGTACACAGCTCTCATCTGGAGGACCTGCAGACGCTGGCCCGCGGTGTCAGCACCAGCTGCACCGCGAGCTTTCCAGCTGAAGCGAATGTATAGAAAGCAGGCACAAATGAATTGCGTTGCCCAGGTTTCAAAGAGAAAGATTTTTTAACTTGAAATTATTATTTTTAAAGTCACAGTCCTCTAGAAATTGTCCAAAATTGATCTGGTGATTTCTCATGAATTGGTTGCATAACTGGTTGGCAGTATCAGAATAAACATGTATTTCACAACTATAAAAATAAAAATTAAAAAAAAAATCATCCCTCAAAAAGGCATTGTTCAGGCATCTGTGTTGCCAGTAATGGAGATGGATCAAGAAAAAAAAAAAAAAAAAAACAAAGACAAATAGAGTCACTGCTAAAAAAAAGATGAAATTTGGAATTAGCGTCGGATTCAGGCACAAATTAATGAAGCTGTGAGGTTGGGAAACACTACTTATCCTAAATCTGTATTTCCTTATTAAAGGGCAAGCTCACATCACTAACTGGAACTAAAGCGACTGTTAAATAAGATGATAATTCCTGTATATTCCTTAACACAAGGCTAAATAAACATGCTGCATTTGATAAATAGCATACCCGAAACAAAGGAGAAGGAGGAAAGAAAAAAGAT
The DNA here is from genome assembly GCF_903995435.1 of Acomys russatus. Taxonomy (NCBI): domain Eukaryota; kingdom Metazoa; phylum Chordata; class Mammalia; order Rodentia; family Muridae; genus Acomys; species Acomys russatus. The sequence continues at coordinate 19,150,378 of NC_067164.1, read as the reverse complement.
GGGTAGGGGAAGATGTCGGGGAGGAAGAACTTCTGAAGGTTCTGGATCGACCACAGCAGGAGGAGGGAGTTTCTCAACTTGGAAGATTCTTCGGGAGACTTGACTTAAAATTCAAGCAAGGGTGCCAGGACGTGACGCAAACATGCTCAGCACGCCTCTTAGCAATATAAAGAGCAATCCGCACACTGAGCGGTGGAAGTGCCAGCATCTCCACGGCAGATGGCAGAGGAAAAGGATGAATCTGTGGAGAGTATATACGTTAGAGTGGGCGCAGTACATAAATCCCAGAAGTCACCTATGCTTCGGAAGGTAGCCCTCCTGGAGAGAAGAAAGCCAGCATCTAAGAACTTCAATGCTGGGCACTAGGAAATGCGATTACAGAACAATTCGGCTCGTTGGACCTCTGCACATCGTACAATAATAAATCAGCACATCATACTGGGCAGGCGGTGTGACTTCAGTAGAGGTCCGGTAGATGCAATTTATCTTAGCGTCCGACAAAGACAAAAGAGTAACAAGTGGGTAGGGCTGATTTGCACAAACCGTGGCGCTGATCCATAGAACACAGTGTCTGTGGGGTGGATGTGCAGAACACCCAGTGTGGTTGCGTTCCATCTATGTAATCAGAAGAAATACAGCTGAAATGGCTCACAGAGTGACAGCAGTCATTCTACTGTCATGACCCAGTGTCTGGCTTCCGAATTTAACTATTGTTTTAGGCCCAGAACCTAAGAGATAAAAGAGTTCACATTCCAGAGACCACGCAGTGGCATGTTCATGGTACTTGCCCAGGTATTCACAATGACAAATGTACACTGTGAAAAGAGTAGGTAATACCAGGTACTTATACCAAGGCCTAAAGCATGTGGTGGCCATGTTAGAATAGAGGGAAGCAAGCTGTTTTTAAAAGTGGATTCAATGGATTAATCTGTTAAACAAAAAAGAAAAAAATCTGTTGCAGAAAACATTTCAAACTAAGGGATTTCCATTTTCCTTACACCCAGGAAGATCTCAGGGATTTTTGTCTCACCGCCCACCCATCTTTCATTTTCTTGGGTAGTCTATACTTTCAAAAATGTCTTTCCAGAGTCAGGTGTGGTGGTGCATGCCTTTAATCACAGCACTTGGGAGGAAGAGGCAGGCAGATCACTGTGAGTTCGAGGCCAGCCTGGTCTACAAAGTGAGTCAAGGACAGCCAGGACTACAAGAGAAACCCTGTCTTGGAAGAAAGAAAGAAAGAAAGAAAGAAAGAAAGAAAGAAAGAAAGAAAGAAAGAAAGAAAGAAAGAAAGAAAGAAAGAAAGAAAAAGACCTCCATATTTAAAAATTTTTGTAATATGGAACATCTCTTCAACTTTACATTTTAATATCTTATGAATTTATTTCTGCAATGATGTTTGTCTTTTTAAAAAAAAACTTTATTATGGCCTGGAGAGATGGCTCATCCATTAAAGGCTAGGTTCACATCCAAAATCCCTTTATTATATTTGTTCTTTAATTTTAAAATCAATATCAGTGGGGTTAAATATATGTACAATAAAGTTTGTGCATTTTTTAAAAAAAAATATTTATTTTATGTATATAAGTACTCATCTGCACGCACACCTGCAAGCCAGAAGAGGGCATCAGATCACATTATAGGTGGTTGTGAGCCACCATGTGGTTGCTGGGAATTGAACTCAGGACCTTTGGAAGAGCAGACAGTGCTCATAATCACTGAGCTATCTCTCCAGTCTGCTTGTGCATTTAAAATGGACAGTTTTGATAGCTTTCAAGTTTTTTAGTTAAAATAACATGCAGCCTGGTGAATGTATACTCTGTCTCTCTGTCTCTGTCTCTGTCTGTCTGTCTGTCTGTCTGTCTCTCTCTCTCTGTCTCTCTCTCTCTCTCTCTCTCACACACACACACACACACACACACACACTCCTGTTCATTCCCTGTCCCAATGCAGTGTGGGATATCCCCTCCCCCCCCCGCCGCCCCGCTCTCTATGCTCCTCTTTGCCTGTTTATCGGCCTCATCCCATCTAACCAGCAGATACTAGTCCACAGTGGGTTCTTTTCTGTCACTTAGTTGTCCTGGTTTAGATTTAAAATAAAATCTGAAAAACGTCAAATGTATAGCAAAAATCTGTTTCTAGCATCCTCCTTTTAAAACAAGGTCTCACATATTCCTGGCTGGCCTCTAGTTGCCTACAAAACCAAAGATGATTATGACCTTGACCTTGATCATTTCTCTTGGTCCCCTTGGGTGCTGGGATTACAGGCGTGCACTGCCGTGTCAGCTATGGGGTGCTGGGCATTGGTCGTGAAAAGCAAGCTTTCTACCACGCACCCAGAAAAGGGCTCCTTTTTTTTTTTTTTTTTTTTTTTATGTCTGCAAAATAGTGGCTTCATTTTTATTACAAATTTTGATCATTTGCATGCTCCCTCCTCCCCTCCCTCTTGCCCCCTTGAGTGGTTTAATTCAAAGATAAGTAAATTTCCAACTAAACAGGTTTACTTTCATTTATTTTCCCTTACGAGCTACCAGTTGATTGACTTCATTGATTCTGTTTATATTTTCATTTTTTAAAAGCATCTGTTCACTTTGAACTTGTTTTTCCATTCTCTAGATTCTTAACATTAAATCTTGCAGCATTGATTTTAAGCCTTTATTTTCCTTAATAGAAACTTGGATGCTCTGAATTTCCCTTACAGCACTGCTATACCTACAGTGTACCTACATACAGGGTACCTACAGTCAGGCTGTGTTGCATTTTCATTATAATTCAGATTAAAAAATCTAACATAGCATTTCTTGTGACAAATTAGCTAATAAATCATTTGGAAGTATGTTTACTCTACAAATACTTGCAGGCTTTTCAATGTCCTCTCTGATTTATTTTGTTGTGTTCAAAGAACACTATGGGATTTCAAGGATTTAAACTTCTTTTGGCTTTACTAGTCCTTCTGGGTCTGCCTTAGTCAATGCTCATGTGCATCTAAAGATAATGTGAGTTCTGGGTCTGCCTTAGTCAATGGCTCACATGTATCTAAAGATAATGTGAGTTTGAGTGGATTATCCTATAAACGGTGCTATCTATGTCTACATTGGTTTCCTTGATACTGCTTTTTCATTCTTCTGTGCTCTTACTTAATTTCCTCTCTCACTTATACTAATTGATGAATGAGGTGAGCGGAAATTTCCAAATGTTACTCTCAGCTTACCCATTCCTAGTATTACTTGCGTCAGTTCCTGTTCTGTGTATTTTTGAAGTCGTGTAATTAGGTGCATACTCATTATGACTATGTGTTATTTGTGACATGACCCCTTGTCATAATGAAATCTTTCTCTTTCTCTCTAAAAGTATTTCTGGTCCTGACCCATCACTCTTGTCTATTACTGTAGATGTTTGTAAGATATAATTTAGACTCTTACTTTAAGCCATTTTTTTAAAAAAATACTTAATATAGGTTTCTTTCTTTCTTTCTTTTGTTTTGTTTTGTTTTGTTTTTTGAGACAGGGTTTCTCTGTGTAGCCTCGACTGTCTTGGACTCACTTTTTAGACCAGGCTGGTCTCAAACTCACAGCAATCACCTGCCTCTGCCTCCCGAGTGCTGGGATTAAAGGCGTGCGCCACCACCACCTGGCGTTTAATATAGATTTCTTACAAACAGCAATAGCTGGGTTTTGTTATACCTTCATTCTAATGAGAGTTCTGTTTTTCCATTATTAGATATAAATTATAAATACAAATAACACAAAGCCAGGGGAGATAGCAGTTGATGTATAATACAAAATGTAAGAAATATTATCTATTTTTCTAAAATGAATTATTCCAAACTAGCTTCTTTTGCCATCAAAGTTGATAAGAATTTCAACATAGCTTCCTGTTTTTCTGGCCCTTCTTACCTAATGGTCAAGAATAATACCATAAACTCTTGCTTTCAAGTCACTTTGGGATGTCGTTGACTATCTCGGTGGCCATGGTCCATTGGGAGCTGGCGAGATGTGCTCACCCCCTCCCCCTGTACTGAGCTGTTTTCAAGGCTGAGATGATGGGTGCTTGCCTTGGGTGTCCAAGGATTACTTGTAACCAGTTGTTCCAAGAAATATTTGGTAACTTAATCAAATAGATGGAATATTCTAAGCTAGTACATGCAAATGGATGGCTGTTTCCCAACAGGCATCTTAAGTGTTCTCCTGGCTGTACATTGCATTGCCTCCTTGGGTCTGGTTCTGTTTTGCTCTGTGCCCTGGAAGACTTGACCTGTGATATTAACAATAGCTCGCTCGCTCTCTCTCTCTCTCTCTCTCTCTCTCTCTCTCTCTCTCTCTCTCTCTCTCGTGTGTGTGTGGTGTGTGTGTGTGTGTGTGTGTGTGTGTGTGGTGGTCTGTGTCTCTCTCTTCTCTTCTTCTCTCCTTTCCTCCTCCTCTTCTTCTCTCCTTCCCGCTTCTGTCTGGGGTCAGGCAATAAGGAATGTCATATACTGGAGTCTGAGGGAGATGTGATTAACAGTAACTTCCCTCTGGCTCCCTGCTGCAGGGTTTTGCAAGTGGGTTTCCATCTCCATCCTGGGTGACCTAGCTCCTCTCTGTAGTCCCTCCCCATGCTAATTCTCTCTTGGTCCAACAAACAGCTCTGTGCTCTTGTGCCTTCATGTCAGGGTGACAGTGTTGTAATGAATGCTGGTTTCAAGGGAAAGTCGCTCTCCCTTGTAGTCTCCGTCCCTTGGGCCTTGCTCATGTCTTCCTGAAGATTCTCTTTAGACTGCTCTGAAACCTTCTTTTTGCATGGTTTGGCTCTGACTCCAGCTCGAGGTAGCCAGCTGACTGTGTGCCTTCTCCATCACAACAGACTCTGCCTCTCCCACTCACGCCCCCCCTTAAAGCCAGGATTCGGATTTTCCAACTCTCCCTTCTAAAAACGAATCCATTGCACAGCCTCACCGCCACGCCCTGTCATGTCAGTCACCATGATGAAGGCCAACCTTAATGTCACCACCAAGAACATGAGAGGAAGTTGTGTTGGGGGAGAGCAGAAGAAATGTCCCCTGCCTACCCCAAGTCCCTTTCTACTGAAGAAAACGCAGAACAGGAGGCTATGATGAGGTGCATGAAGAAGATGGGGGGAGGATAAAGATGGTGGCGAAGAAGAAGGTAAAGAGAAGGATGAGTCTAAGGCAACCACTGGCAAAAGGATGCTACAAGATAGCAATGTTGATACCAAGTAGCTCCAGACTGGTCAGAATGACTAGACAGCAAAACAACAACAACAATAATTATTATTATTATTATTACTGTTGTTGTTGTTGTTGTTGTTTAAAGCAAAGTTTAGCTCAATGGACGGATATCACTATAACCTTGTCACTCCATGCCTCCCATCTTGGAAGCCAGACTTGGTTATCTTCTAGATGAAAGGCCTACCGTCATAGCCTCTACTACACATAGGCACACAGTCTCCACCACAGGACACTCACTCTCCACCACAGGACACACACTCTCCACCACAGGACACACACACACTCTCCACCACAGGACACACACTCACTCTCCACCACAGGACACACACACACTCTCCACCACAGGACACACACCACTCTCCACCACAGGACCACACTCACTCTCCACCACAGGACACACACTCTCCACCACAGGACACACACACTCTCCACCACAGGACACACACACACTCTCCACCACAGGACACACACACACACTCTCCACCACAGGACACACACACACTCTCCACCACAGGACACACACACACTCCACCACAGGACACACACACACTCTCCACCACAGGACACACACTCTCCACCACAGGACACACACACACTCTCCACCACAGGACACACACACACTCTCCACCACAGGACACACACTCACTCTCCACCACAGGACACACACACACTCTCCACCACAGGACACACACACACTCTCCACCACAGGACACACACACACTCTCCACCACAGGACACACACACACTCTCCACCACAGGACACACACTCACTCTCCACCACAGGACACACACACACTCTCCACCACAGGACACACACTCACTCCACCACAGGACACACACTCACTCTCCACCACAGGACACACACACTCTCCACCACAGGACACACACTCTCCACCACAGGACACACACACACTCTCCACCCAGGACACACACACACTCTCCACCACAGGACACACACACACTCTCCACCACAGGACACACACACTCCACCACAGGACACACACACACTCTCCACCACAGGAACACACACACTCTCCACCACAGGACACACACACTCCACCACAGGACACACACACACTCTCCACCACAGGACACACACTCACTCTCCACCACAGGACACACACACACTCTCACCACAGGACACACACCACTCCACCACAGGACACACACTCACTCTCCACCACAGGACACACACACACTCTCCACCACAGGACACACACACACTCTCCACCACAGGACACACACACACTCTCCACCACAGGACACACACTCACTCTCCACCACAGGACACACACTCACTCTCCACCACAGGACACACACTCACTCCACCACAGGACACACACTCACTCTCCACCACAGGACACACCACACTCTCCACCACAGGACACACACACTCTCCACCACAGGACACACACACACTCTCCACCACAGGACACACACACTCCACCACAGGACACACACACACTCTCCACCACAGGACACACACTCACTCTCCACCACAGGACACACACACACTCTCCACCACAGGACACACACTCACTCCACCACAGGACACACACTCACTCTCCACCACAGGACACACACACACTCTCCACCACAGGACACACACACTCTCCACCACAGGACACACACACACTCTCCACCACAGGACACACACACTCCACCACAGGACACACACACACTCTCCACCACAGGACACACACACACTCTCCACCACAGGACACACACTCCACCACAGGACACACACCACTCTCCACCACAGGACACACACTCACTCTCCACCACAGGACACACACACTCCACCACAGGACACACACACAGTCTCCACCACAGGACACACACTCACTCTCCACCACAGGACACACACACACTCTCCACCACAGGACACACACACAGTCTCCACCACAGGACACACACACTCCACCACAGGACACACACACAGTCTCCACCACAGGACACACACACACTCTCCACCACAGGACACACACACACTCTCCACCACAGGACACACACACACTCTCCACCACAGGACACACACACACACTCTCCACCACAGGACACACACTCACTCTCCACCACAGGACACACACTCACTCTCCACCACAGGACACACACACTCTCCACCACAGGACACACACTCTCCACCACAGGACACACACACACTCTCCACCACAGGACACACACACACTCTCCACCACAGGACACACACTCACTCTCCACCACAGGACACACACACACTCTCCACCACAGGACACACACACACTCTCCACCACAGGACACACACACACTCTCCACCACAGGACACACACTCTCCACCACAGGACACACACTCACTCTCCACCACAGGACACACACACACTCTCCACCACAGGACACACACTCACTCTCCACCACAGGACACACACACACTCTCCACCACAGGACACACACACTCCCCCACCACAGCACACACACTCTCCACCACAGGACACACACACACTCTCCACCACAGGACACACACACACTCTCCACCACAGGACACACACACACTCTCCACCACAGGACACAACACACTCTCCACCACAGGACACACACTCTCCACCACAGGACACACACTCATCTCCACCACAGGACACACACACACTCTCCACCCACACAGGACACACACTCACTCTCCACCACAGGACACAACACACTCTCCACCACAGGACACACACACACTCTCCCCACAGGACACACACTCTCCACCACAGGACACACACACTCTCCACCACAGGACACACACACACTCTCCACCACAGGACACACACTCACTCTCCACCACAGGACACACACACACTCTCCACCACAGGACACACACACACTCTCCACCACAGGACAACACAACACTCTCCACCACAGGACACACACCACTCTCCACCACAGGACACACACACACTCTCCACCACAGGACACACACACACCTCCACCACAGGACACACACACGTCTCCACCACAGGACACACACTCACTCTCCACCACAGGACACACACACACTCTCCACCACAGGACACACACTCACTCCCACCACAGGACACACACACACTCTCCACCACAGGACACACACTCACTCTCCACCACAGGACACACACACACTCTCCACACAGGACACACACTCACTCTCCACCACAGGACACACACACACTCTCCACCACAGGACACACACTCACTCTCCACCACAGGACACACACTCTCCACCACAGGACACACACACACTCTCCACCACAGGACACACACACACTCTCCCCACAGGACACACACACACTCTCCACCACAGGACACACACACACTCTCCACCACAGGACACACACTCTCCACCACAGGACACACACACACTCTCCACCACAGGACACACACACACCTCCACCACAGGACACACACACACTCTCCACCACAGGACACACACTCACTCTCCACCACAGGACACACACACACTCTCCACCACAGGACACACACTCTCCACCACAGGACACACACTCTCCACCACAGGACACACACACTCCACCACAGGACACACACACTCTCCACCACAGGACACACACCACTCTCCACCACAGGACACACACACTCCACCACAGGATACACACACACTCTCCACCACAGGACACACACACACTCTCCACCACAGGACCACACACACTCTCCACCACAGGACACACACACACTCTCCACCACAGGACACACACACACTCTCCACCACAGGACACACACACACTCTCCACCACAGGACACACACACTCCACCACAGGACACACACACACACTCCACCACAGGACACACACACACTCTCCACCACAGGACACACACTCACTCTCCACCACAGGACACACACACACTCTCCACCACAGGACACACACACACTCTCCACCACAGGACACACACACACTCTCCACCACAGGACACACACTCACTCTCCACCACAGGACACACACACTCTCCACCACAGGACACACACACACTCTCCACCACAGGACACACACACACTCTCCACCACAGGACACACACACACTCCACCACAGGACACACACACTCCACCACAGGACACACACACACTCTCCACCACAGGACACACACACACTCTCCACCACAGGACACACACTCACTCTCCACCACAGGACACACACACACTCTCCACCACAGGACACACACACACTCTCCACCACAGGACACACACACATCTCCACCACAGGACACACACTCACTCTCCACCACAGGACACACACACTCCACCACAGGACACACACACACTCTCCACCACAGGACACACACACACTCTCCACCACAGGACACACACACACTCTCCACCACAGGACACACACACACTCTCCACCACAGGACACACACACACTCTCCACCACAGGACACACACACATCTCCACCACAGGACACACACACACTCTCCACCACAGGACACACACACACTCTCCACCACAGGACCACACACACTCTCCACCACAGGACACACACACTCTCCACCACAGGACACACACACACTCTCCACCACAGGACACACACACACTCTCCACCACAGGACACACACACACTCTCCACCACAGGACACACACCACACTCTCCACCACAGGACACACACTCACTCTCCACCACAGGACACACACACTCCACCACAGGACACACACACACTCTCCACCACAGGACACACACACACTCTCCACCACAGGACACACACTCACTCTCCACCACAGGACACACACACTCCACCACAGGACACACACACACTCTCCACCACAGGACACACACTCACTCTCCACCACAGGACACACAGTCTCCACCACAGGACACACACACACTCTCCACCACAGGACACACACTCACTCTCCACCACAGGACACACACACACTCTCCACCACAGGACACACACACTCCACCACAGGACACACACTCACTCTCCACCACAGGACACACACACACTCTCCACCACAGGACACACACACACTCTCCACCACAGGACACCACACACTCTCCACCACAGGACACACACACACTCTCCACCACAGGACACACAGTCTCCACCACAGGACACACACTCACTCTCCACCACAGGACACACACACACTCTCCACCACAGGACACACACACACTCTCCACCACAGGACACACACTCTCCACCACAGGACACACACACACTCTCCACCACAGGACACACACACACTCTCCACCACAGGACACACACTCTCCACCACAGGACACACACACTCTCCACCACAGGACACACACTCACTCTCCACCACAGGACACACACTCTCCACCACAGGACACACACACTCTCCACCACAGACACACACACACTCTCCACCACAGGACACACACACACTCTCCACCACAGGACACACACTCTCCACCACAGGACACACACACACTCTCCACCACAGGACACACACTCACTCTCCACCACAGGACACACACACACTCTCCACCACAGGACACACACTCACTCTCCACCACAGGACACACACACACTCTCCACCACAGGACACACACACACTCTCCACCACAGGACACACAGTCTCCACCACAGGACACACACTCACTCTCCACCACAGGACACACACACACTCTCCACCACAGGATACACACACACTCTCCACCACAGGACACACACACACTCTCCACCACAGGACACACACACACTCTCCACCACAGGACACACAGTCTCCACCACAGGACACACACACACTCTCCACCACAGGACACACACACACTCTCCACCACAGGACACACACACACTCTCCACCACAGGACACACACACACTCTCCACCACAGGACACACACACTCTCCACCACAGGACACACACTCTCCACCACAGGACACACAGTCTCCACCACAGGACACACACACTCTCCACCACAGGACACACACTCACTCTCCACCACAGGACACACACACTCTCCACCACAGGACACACACACACTCTCCACCACAGGACACACACTCACTCTCCACCACAGGACACACACACACTCTCCACCACAGGACACACACACACTCTCCACCACAGGACACACACACACTCTCCACCACAGGACACACACTCTCCACCACAGGACACACAGTCTCCACCACAGGACACACACACACTCTCCACCACAGGACACACACACACTCTCCACCACAGGACACACACACACTCTCCACCACAGGACACACACACAGTCTCTCCATCATTCCACCCAAACCACAGAGTGAATTTGCAAAATGGAAGGAAAAAAAGAACTAAAAATTTTAAGCACCTTATTTTTTTTTTCTTTTTTCTTAAGCAGAAAAAGAGAAGTGTTAGTTTGCACTTCTACCTTTGACATGGTCAGTCATTTAAAAATATTTCTTTTATTTTTTGAAATTATAATACAATGACATCATTTCCTGGTTCCCTTTCCTCCTTCAAACATTCCCGTAGATTCCTCATTGCTGTCTTTAAAATTCATGGTCTCTTTTTTATTAAATGCTGCTACATTAATACACATATATACACATATATTCATAAAAACAACTTGTCCTGTCTGTATAATATTACTTGTATGCATACTGTCAGGACTATGGCCAGTCACTTTTTACAATCTAGAGTGACCAAACTAAATCAAGGAGCATCTTTGCATATTTGTGACTTGACTTGTGTGTGACCAAGTTCATTGAAATTTCAGGAGGGGCTAGTGAAAAAAAAAATCACTAAGTTGTTTAAGGGGTGAGGAAGCAATGACAAAAACATCCTACTTTAAGGATCCCAGTAACACTTTTTGATGCATATATAGTCTTTAACTGGTTGGTTTGAATGGAATGGTCAAAATGGCCAATAATAAAATTTTCACTTTTCACCCCCTTTGGCCATGAAGCTACTATTTCCAATTTTATCTTGTCTTGTTTGATGTTTGCACAAACCAATGTTATTCAATGTGAGCCATTGTGAAGGCCAGACTTAATATCACCACCAAGAACATGAGAGGAAGTTGTGTTGGAGGAGAGCAGAGGAGTTGTCCTGATAATTGTTCTCCTTTATAAATTCGTGTGTGTGTGTGTGTGTGTGTGTGTGTGTGTGTGTGTGTCTGTGTCTGTGTGTGTCTGTGTGTCTGTGTCTGTGTCTGTGCACATAAGGGGTACATGGAAATGCGCAGGTCAATGTGGAGGCCAGAGCTAGACAATACTGTCTTCCTCAGTTGCTCTCTGCCTTATTTACTGAGACTAAACCTAGAACTCACTGGTTCTGCTAGACTGGCCAGAGCAATCCCAGAGATCTATCCCTCTCTGCCTCCCTAGTGCTAGGATTACAGGTCTTTGCCATTGTGTCTGATTTAAAGAAAAACAATCTTGGGTCCTGGGGGAATCAAACTTGTGTCTTCACACGAGCAAAACCTCGACCTGTGGCTTCTGTGTGAGAACTCAAATCTGGGCCAGCTTAGGCAGCCTCGAAACCTATAGCCTTTTTAAAAATCATGAAGGCTGTCTCCGGGGAGGGGGGACACACATGGAATTTTCATGTCTTAACTTCTAGAAGCTGCACAGAGCCACAGCCATCATATACTTCTAGTCAAGATGGTGGAATCTCCTGGGACTTTGTCTTTTCTTGGGACTTGTGAGCTCTTGCTCCATCTCCAGGCTCCGTGATGCCTACCAGGGGCCCCCTGCAGGCTCTGTGCTCACTCTTTGCCTCTCAGGTGCTGACAGATTGGTGGAGAGGAAGGCCAGACACTGAGGAAGAAGCGCTGGCACTTAACTTTATTCACCACTTGTTTTCCTCAGAGGAGTGAGACTTCCTGGACCATATACAACAGAATTTTTACCAATGTGATGCTAGAACACTCTAGAAACCAGCTTTCTCCATTTCATTGTCATAATTTTATAAGTCGTAATGAGTCATATCTGTGGACCAAATGGAAGAACCCCTGCAGTGTGAAAAGACAAGAGACAGTAGCCGTAAATCCAGGCAACTGTTAACACTCAGCTGTGGACTTGTAGTCCTCTCCAGAGGGAAAAAATGTCTGGGCTCTGCTCAGTTAGACTGTATTGACTGTGAATCCTGATTTCTCTGTGTATGATAACTTCCCTCTAGGTTTCCTAGCTTTGCCCAAAGTGTTTCAGTTCCTCCTATTATATAATATGTCATTCTGTGAGCTTCTGCTTTTTAAATTAGCTTTTTGAGAGTTTCATACACTATGTTTTGGTCATATCAAACCCTTCCCCCAACTGCAATACACACAGTCAATGAAGAAGCAAGACACCAAAGTATGAATTATAAGCCTCTTTGCCAACGTAAATGAATACTGAGACACCTCGCTTGCCCTTGATCTCTGAGAGAGACATTGTCTGCCCAGTGCTCTTAAATTACCCAAGGACTCTCCTTTCACTTCAGTGATTTTTCAACAGATTCATAAGAAGAGGCAAAGTCCGCTTCATGGTCCTTGAGAGCCTATTGCATAGTGTGACTAAGCTTCCACTGACTTTAGGACCTAGGAAAACTTCTGCATGCTTCTGAAGACATCTTTAGTCAACATTATTTTATTATTATTGTTGTTGTTGTTGTTATTATTATTATTATTATTATTATTATTATTATTATTATTATTATTATTATTGACAGGAGCTCACATATTCTAGCCTGACCTCAGATTTGCTATATAGATTAGGATTAACTTGAATACCTGATTCCCCCTGCCACCCCACACCCCACACCCCATCCCCCGCCGTCTCCACTTTCCAAGTGCTGGGATTACAGGACAGCACTGTGGCCCACAACCAACAGTAACTATAGTTCCACAGGATCTGACACTCTCTTCTGGCCTCTGTGGGAACTGCAAACGTGGTACGCGTATGTGTGCGCGTGCACACACACACACACACACACACACACACACACACACACGTGAAATGCTCATACTTGTAAAAACAAATGCATCTAAAATGTTTTCAAAAGAACGGTGATGGATGATACCCAGGTAGATAATGAGATTTACACAATGAAGTTCCTAAAACACGCTCAGTTCCTGTGGAAACACTGCATCCTTGACCACACTGTGGGTATCCTCACAGGGAATGTCTTTCCTTCCTTGTCCTTTCTGTAGAGAAAGACAGATGGGTGGGGACACTGCTTCAGTGAGAAAAGAAATGGCTCAGCGTTTCCCCTCAAGGAACTCCAGTAATCATTCTGTGGTATGCAAAGCAGCATCCAGGAAGGTGGAAGTCAGTGCGGTCCATTTTTCTGGGATAAGGCCATAAAAAAAGAAAAAAGAAAAAAGACCGTTGCTATTTTCATAAAGAATATCCGATGAACTTTGGCGGATAGGATATGGCTAAGAACATGGGTCCACACCTATGTGTCGCTTGTTTGGATCATGGAATTGTCAAAGTACGTGTTCATGGTCCAACCCCATCATTTAACAACCGTGAGGGCAGTACTACAGGATTGGGAAGCTCTGTACTGATGACTGCTTACTGCAAAAAGATGCTTGTTTGATGAGGGTTGAGAGATGCACTGATCTGAGAGCATAAAGGTAAGTACCTGGGGGCAGTTTAACATAAAGCCCATTTGTCATAGGTTCCTCTACACAACCACGGGCTCCTGGCCCAGTCATCATGCCAGGCACGGGTTGTGTCTCATGGTAAGCCTTACACCAAATCAGAACATGTGTAGTTATCCCCATAACGTTCATACCACTGTTGTGCCAGTGGGATTATCTTAATTTCTAGGATTTATAATAGGTGTGTGCTTTTAAAAGATTAATCGCAGGGCAGGGGAGTGGATAGAGAGGTGTTGAAGTTGTTAAGAACACTTTCCATCTTTCCAGAGGATCCAGGTTTGATTCCCCAGGACTGTCTGTGATGTCAGTTCCGGGAGATTTGACGCTGTCTTTCAGCCTCCATGAGCATGAAGTGTGCAAGTGAAACACAAACATGTACCCACGCTCATGAAATAAAATAAATAAACCACCAACCCGATTTTCAAAGTAACTGCATCAGTTTGAATTGTCCCGTATAATGCGTGAATGACACAATTTCTCCATAACTTTTTCGGCATTTGGCGCCATTGCTTTATTTTAATCTTTCTAATAAGTATATAACGCTGTTTCAGGTTTCAGTTTGCATTTTCCTGATCAGCGCTGTTAAGCGTCTCCTTGCGTGATTATTTCCAGGTGTATTTTCGCTAGCAGCCCCCAGTGCATTTTTAGGTGTTTAAGGTGAACTAGGTCTATCTGCCTACCCTCTTACTCATCCTTAGAAATCTCTTCCCCACAGTTCCAGTTCACAATATTTACAGAAAGAGACCAGCCTGTCCACTGTGCTCCAGCCCCCATGGTTCCATTAGTGCTCAAGAGAGTCAACTCTTGCTTGACCATCAAGCACAAAGTCTCCTGCTCCAACTAATTCTCTATGTAACTAACCTTTCTCAGGTTTGTATCTTGGGTTCTTTGGTTTCTTCCTGGTCCTCTTTAAGCCAGGCCTCTGCCTTTGTCTGTCCCGTGCTCTGATGTCTCCTCTCTTGTGTTTATCCCACTCTGTGATGTATTGTACTTTGTCATGAAGGCTTAGTAAAATGAGCAGTAGCAACTGATGATGACAGAATTATGGGAATTTAGGCTTCAAGCCTCTGCCTGTTCCGATTCCTAACTAGATGACATTAACATCCCCTTTTCTGAGGACAAGGGGAGAGGGGAGAGGGTGGGAGGGAGTGACTGGGAGGAGAGGAGGGATATACAGTGAATATATAAAGTAAAAGTAATTTTAATAATGCTATATTTCACTAAGCCACCAAAGGGAGGTGATTTAGAATGAAATCAAGAGACAATAATGAGGAAGGGGCAGGTTGGCACATGGGTCTCCCCACTTGTCACTGAGGAACTCGGAAAGTCAGGTTCACCCTCAGAATCGATGGAGCTTTAATCTTGGTCAAGGGGGGTGTAATGAGAAGTTAAACTTCTGAGCAGGCTACGTATGCAGCCAAGATGACCTGTACTGATGACCTGAAGCAGGTCTTCAGTATGGTCCACAGCATACAACTCTAGCAACGATCCATGAGAGCTCCAAGTCTTGATACTTAGAGAACCAAAAGTCAAACATTCCTTAAGAGTTACTTTTTTTTTTTTTTAATTCCATATCGGGGCTTCCTCGTGTCAAGAGGGATGATGGACATCGACTCTAGATGTTACACAGGCGGTGTAGAGTCTGTGAGGTCGACACAGTCAACCTCTCACCTCATTAGCAGAGGCAGCTTGTTCATGAATCTTCTCCTTTCACTCCGCTGAATGAATGGAGCAAGCCAAGAGTAGTCACAGATGACTAGAATTCTGCTGAACTCAGGGATTGTCATCCACTGATCAAGCCCTCCCATTTTACAAGGAGACAGCTGGAACCCTGAGGTCCTCAGAGCCGTGTGTGTGTACATATGTGCCTGCTTAATATTTACAGCATTTTACCTCAGTCTAAAGTGAGAGATAAAGAGTCCTCAGAGGCACACCAATCCTAAAGTTCTCATGCTATGAAGGGAACTTTGGGCCTCTTGATAGGCCTTGTCTTGTATCTCAGAGGAACATAATTTTAAAGGATTACCCAAAATTAATTGCTTATCTTATAAAGTTGGGCTCAAAGTTAAAATCCTATCAGTACTACATCTGGAAAAGATAAGAAGATTGATTAACATGTAAAGAAGGCTGGGCTGTACATGAGACACATTTCAATGTTACCAGTATGCACTGTTATATAATTTCCTCCTCCCATCAATGCACATGGGCGTTGGTACTTGCTTTGTAGTTCTTTAGAATTTATCAGGTAGGAAATTGATTCATTTGAGATCTACAGGATAACATGTCTACTAAGCCATGATGTGTTTTTATTACACGTGCTTGCTCAGACTTTAATCATGTGGGAATGCATTAAGAACTGTGTAAGGGATAAAGCTAGATAGGGCATTCTCAGCTCATATGTCGAACTGAGTCTGAGGAAGAGTCAAACCCATGAGGCACTGCGGTAAACAAAGGGTGTCAAAGTGGTGGACAGAAAATACGCTCTGAAGTTACTGTTAGGACTTTCTTACTCTTCATTTTTTTTCTCCAAGGAAGAGCAAGTCATTACTACCTCTTGAAAGAAATTTAGGCCAGATCCCCTGACTTTGCTGGTTATGGTGTAATTAGTGTTTCTCTGATCAGATCTTTGTCTGTAGATGGAGCCTTAGCTTGGTATTTTAACTATCCAAACTCCAGATTTCGCCTGAGGTTGAAGTCAGGGGACCCCAGCTCCCCTCCCTTCAGAGGCATGGCAATGCCCCTATTTCCAGGCTCTGCTCCTCACCCATGGCTTTTCCATGGCCAGACCCCAAAGCAAGATAAAAGTGAAGGATAGAAGGTCAAAAGGCAAGAAATGACTTGGGTTAACCTTGTGCTGGCTTCCCTGGGCAAGGGCAGGTGTTTATCTGGCAGTATCTCATTTGGGTTGTGTAGGCCCCTGGTAGCAGTGCAAGGCGACTTCTTCCTGCGTGAGTGGCATGTTTTCTTTTGGGTAGATGTTGATATTTATAATGCTGTGTCTCCATAACACATCCTAACAAATGGCTGCCCATAATTCTATAGGAGTAAACACCCCTCTGCTGTGTTCTTTGAGACACACACTCTCTCCCTCTCCCTCTCTCTGTCTCTATCTCTATCATCTATCTATCTATCTATCTATCTATCTATCTATCTATCTATCTCCCTATCTACCTGTCTTTTTTCATGAGACAGGGTTTCTTTGTGTAGTCCTGGCTGTCCTAGAGCTCACTATGGTAGACCAGGCTGGCCTCGAACTCAGAGATCCGCCTGCCTCTGCCTCCTGAGTGCTGGGATTAAAGGCGTGCAACCACCTCCACCTGGCTCTCTCCTTTTCTTAACTAGGGCCTCCCAGATGCTCATGAGTTAAAGGTGTGGTCACAAATGCCATGTTCAGACATGGGGTTTTGAGGAAGTGGTGGTGTCATGAAGGTGATGACATAATCAATAGATTAATCTACCGACAGATTGGTAATTTGACACCATCACCGGCAAGTGATGAAAACCAGGAGGTGGGGCTGAATCAGACAAAGTGTATTTCTAGGCTGTACCTTTAAAGGGTGCATTTCATCCCCATGGCCTTCTTGTCTCTCTGCTTCCTGTCTACGATAAGGTGAGCAGTTTAGTGTTGCCATGTCCCGAGGTCTTGACATTCTGCCTCAGTAAAGCTGAAAACAGCCATGTCAGTGGACTGTGCTGAACTCTGTGACATCATGACCCCAAGCAAACCATACCATATGGTTTCCAAGTATTTGTCACTGATGGAGCTAAGCATCGGACCCGGGGAGATAGCTCAGTGTTCTTGCTGTGTAATTGTGAGCACCCAAATCTCAATCCCTAAAACCCACACAAAAAGTCGTTTGGTGATGTCTGCCTATAATCCCAGCATGAGGAGGAGGAGTGGAGAGCAAAGAAGCAGAAGGTAGGAGGTAGAAGGATCCCAGGTGTTGGCTATCCAGCCATTCTAGCCAATTGATGGCCTCCAACTTAGTGAGAGACCTTGTCGCATAAAGTAAGGTGGAGGGCCAGAGAGACGGGTCCGCAGATAAAGGTACTTGCCTACAACCCGAGTTTGAGCACAGCACACACGAGCACATGATGGATGGGGGTGGGCAGACAGACACTATCACAGACAAAGATGAAATGCATAGTTCAAAGCCCTGATCAGTAGGCTTGAGTAAGTGATCCATGCAGCAAGTTTCCTACATTACTAATAACTTTCTAAAAGAAATGATGTGTGTACGTGCACCTGCACACACACACACACACACACACTTACACATGCACACAATTCTGCAGATTTTGGGTTCCAGGGATCAAACTCATGTCATTAGGCTTGTCAGAAAGTGCTTTCACCTCCTAAGGCATGCACCCAGCCCTTGGGGTTTATTTCTTGTTAATGTGCCATTTTCTAGTTGATGGGACGTTTCCTTGTCGTGATGCCTTGGGAGTGTCAATCTTTTCCTCTAACAGCACACTGTATTACAGGCCTCCAAGCTCTCGTATCCAGATGGGCAGGGAGGAGAGAACACCTGAAGGGACATGCTCACTGCCACTGACATTTCATTAGCAAAGACTTATTACGAAGCTGCATTTGGATACGGGGCCATCTCTTGGGTGTAGCAGTTTCCAGCAGCCGCTGTTTAGTATGACACAGACCAAGCACTGTTTGCATGAAGCAGAGACAATGAGTCACTCAGCCAACAGGGACTGTGGGCAGGCAGGGTCGCAGCTTCTGGTGGTGGGCAGGCTGGGTATCTTCCATTTACCCTCTTAAGCCACACTCGCCCTTTCCTAGCTTCCAAGAGCTCCCTTGGCCTTCGGATTCCAGCAAGGGTCAGCCAATGAAGAACGCTAACAGAGGCCTGAAGAGCAGATGGCGATGGAAGAGTTTGGGTTTACAGCTTGTCTTGCAAGCACAGCACTCACTATTTCTGTGTTCTAGCAACTGTTGCTTCTCCCCACTTCTCCAAAACCAATTCCCGGCAGCCCACCACTCCATCCTTGTGACCCCCGCCCCTCCTCTACATCCACTCGTGTAGTACTGCAAGAAAGACAGGCAAAGCTTTAGAAGCTTTCTCCACCTTCCTCCCGTCGGGGGAATACCACTGATTGTAGGGGTCATTTATTACAGAAAAGATGATGGAATGTGTTGGACGGGCAGTTTTCCCTAAAGTGTGTTTGTTATATGGAGTGAGAAATCCCAAGCTGTAAAGTCTGAAAGCTGTAATGATAAATGCTACGTGCTAAGTCGCCTAATGATTTAACGTTGCAGGCCACCTCTGAGATAGCACCAAGGGCACCAGTACTCATGCAAAGTGAGAAAGACTTCATACTTCTTCTCGTCCTCATAGTCTCTTCATAGCCACTGACACTTATCTTAAGGTAAATGAGCCTTGCATTGTAATATATTTGTGTAATTACTTTCTTCTTTAAATTTATTTTATTATCATTTATTCACATTACAGCCCGATTGTAATCCCCTCGTTCTTATCTTCCTTTCCCAACCCTTCCTCCCTCTTCCACCCTGTTCCCCTCTCTAGGCCTCTGACAGGTGGGGCCCTCCTCCTCCTCCTCCTCTTCCTCCTCCTCCTCCTCCTCCTCCTCCACTGGCTGACTACAGCCTACCAGGTCTCATCTGGATAGCCTGCATCCCTTTCCTCTCTGTTTCCAGAGGGCCTCTCTGCCAAGGGGCAGTGATCAAATCTCAGGCACCAGAGTTTGTGTCATAGGCAGTCCCTTGCTCCCCACTTCTCGCCCCCCATCCCCACATGGAAGATGAGCTGTCCATCAGCTGCATCTAAAGAGGAGGGTCTATGTTCTCACCTTGCAATGTCTTTGTTTGATGCATCAGTTTGTGCAGGCCGCCCTGGGTCCAGATCCACCAGCCCTGATAGTCTCCTTGCAGAACTCCTGATGACCCCCCCCAACCGTCCTTCCATCCCCCAACTCTTCCATACAACTCACAGTGTTTCACCCAGAGTCCAGCTGCAAGCCCCAGTATCTGTCCCAATCCCCCACTGGGTGGAGTGTCTCAGAGGACATCTATTTTGGGCTAATATCCACTTATAAGTGAGTATATACCATGCTTGTCTTTCTGGGTCTGAGTTACCTCACTCAGGATGATAATTTCAGGTTCCATCTGTTTGTCTGCAAATTTCAAGATTTCCTTGTTTTTAATGGCTGAGTAGTATTTCATAGTGTAAATGCACCACAGTTTCTTTATCCATTCTTCAGTTGAGAGACATCTGGGTTGCTTCCAGATTCTGGCTATTATGAATAAAGCTGCTATGAATATAGTTGAGTACATGTCCCTGTTGTGTGGTGGAGCATCTTTAGGGTATATGCCCAGGAGTGGTATGGCTAGGTCTTGAGGTAGCACTAATCCTAACTTTCTGAAAAAGTGCCAGATTGGTTTCCAAAGTGGTTGTACAAGTTTGCACTCACACCAGCAATGGAGGAGTGTTCCCCTTTCTCCACATCCTTGCCAGCATGTGTTGTCCCTTAAGTTTTTGATCTTAGCCATTCTGGTTTAAGATGGAATCTTGGACCCATTTTGATTTGCATTTCCCTGATGACTAAGGACATTGAGCATTTCTTTAAGGTCTTTCTCAGTCATTCGATATTCCTCTGTTGAGAATTCTCTGTTTAGCTCTGTACCCCATTTTTTCAATTGGGTTATTTCATTTGGTGGTGTTTAATTTCTTGAGTTCTTTATGAATTTTGGATATTATCCCTTTGTCAGATGTAGGGTTGGTAAAGATCACATAATTATTTTCAATAATTTAATTTAAAATATTAATTTCCCTAATTTATTTTTCATAGGGTATTTTGAGATTTTAAAAAGCAGAATTCTAGCACCTGACATGTGAATGCTAGATATAGTTTTCGTACCAATTTTGCACTTAATACTAGGGTACCAGAAGAAATTTTGCGTGTACATGTTCCTGTGTGGGAGTACACATATGGAAGCTGTGGGTCAATATTCAGTGTCTTCCTCGATTGCTTCTTCACCTTAGTTTGTGAGACAAGGTCTCTCACTGAACCTGGGGTCCACCATTTTGGCTAGGCCAGGTATGAACAAGTCCCAAAGGTCCCTGGCTCTGCCTCTGGCTCCTCAATACGGGGATTACTGGTATGCAGTGCTATGCCAGTCATTCACATGGGTGCTAGGGATACAAATTCAAGCCTGTGTGGTTATGGGGCAAGCTCTTCACTGGCAGAGCCATCTTCCAGACCCCAAAGGATACTTTAACTTCCACTATTAAAGGAATGCTGTTTTATAGTAGAGGGAGTGAAAGCTTGTTTGCCTGCTTGCCTTTTGGTAAAGATACTACGAGTTCATAATGATTTTAGGAGTTCCTGTTAACTCAAACACCAGAAGCTGTTCCTGCCCTCCACTCATCTAAGTCATTTCAACTCTGGTCTATGGAGAGGTTCCAGTACCAGTACTGTTTGCAGTGAAACAATTACTGATGTATCTCCAGGCATGCTACATTTTCCCCTAGTTCAACTTGGCCATATTGTCCAGTCAAATGGAAGCAGACGTTAAAAAGCCTGAGCCACGTTTCAAGTTTGCCTATTTGACTTAGAATTAGAACAAGAATTCATGCCATGGTCTACATTTGCTCCATTTCTAGACATGGTCCAGAGCTACCCAGCCAGAGCCTACCACAAAGAGGCCACTGCAGATGATCACGTTAGGTGTTATGTGACCCACTGACTGCCGTGAACAGAAGGCCTGTCAACCCATGGGCTGAATATTTATCCCCTTTATCTTTTCATGCCAGGGCAAGTAGCAGGCCACATTTTCCCGAAGGATTTTGAACTACGAGTTATCAAGGAAAAGGGGGTACTTGTAGGACGGAGTAGATTGGACAATGGTCCAACAGGTCATAAGAGGGAGCTTACTGTTGCCCACACTCTCGTGTAAGTAAACCAGTTAGAGGGTCCAAAGCAAAACAGCTTTCGTGAAGGCAAAGGGCTTTAGCACTGGTCAGTTTGTGAAAGGCTTTAGCCCTCACAAGCGCGAGCAGCATTGAATAGGCTACAAACTGGGAACTTGACAGTCTCTTCTCTGTCCATGGCATCTTAGGTGGGCCTCTCATCTCTCACCTTGGTTACTTCAAAGCCTTCTGGCTTATCTTAATATCTTATGGGAGCCACTACTCAGTAATCCTGCAATTGAGACGGGAATCTAGATGTTTCCACTGTCATCAGGCCTTCCTTCAGGTGTCTGTTGGTGCACTTCGTTGGCTGAACCACACTGAAAAGCAAAGGTCAAGGGAGCTCATCATCCTGTAGAGAACTGAAGGAAGGTGTGTGTGTGTGTGTGTGTGTGTGTGAATGTATGTGTGAGTGTATGTGTGAGTGTGTGAGTGTGTGAGTGTATAATCAAAATGTATTGCATACATACGTAACAATGTTGAAGAATAAATAAGAACTGCTTCCCAAACACACAATGGTTTAGAATCTAAGCTTCTGGAGTAACAGAAGAGTGTGTGAGTTTAATACTACTTCCAGCTGTCTCATAAGTACCTCATGGGATTCCTTTGCTCTCACTTTGAATGAATGTAATGCTGTACTAACACTCCCGGGCTGACCAGAAGTCACGAGCAATAATTTTCCTCATTCTTTCTCACTTACGTGTTTTAATGTGATTTTAGAGACATGGTTTAAAATCTGAACTCTAAAGTTTGAATATATAAGAGGTCCCCGAGTTACAGGGTCCTTGTAGGAAGTAATAGATTGGACAGGGTGACATAATGGGACTGGCTCAAGCTACTTTCACACTGTGACTGTCGTGAGCTGATAAACACATAAGCACAGGTAATAATTTCCACCGGAGAGAAAAACAACTGAAGGAGCTTGAACAGGTCCTGGTCTTAGGAAGAGGAAAGAAGGAAAGTGCAGGGCTGCCAGAGGTCCCTTCTGCCACACTGTCTCATTTCTGCGTTCATCTATCTACCATTGTGTATGTATGTGGATTTGGATACAGAGTGCATAGCTTGAGTCCTCTTTCCACTCAGACTCCTTGGCTTGACGCTTTCCTCTCTGTCCAGTCCTTCGTCCTGCAGCCCATGGCAGAGATGTTAGTCAGTTATCGCCCTGGCTGATTATCTGCAAGAGCCAGCAGACCTGTGAAAGCCACTGAAGTAGTCGGATAGCATGAGCCAAGTGAGGAGAAAACCACTGGCGTCCATGGCGGGATCCAATGCAGAAACAGTGCTCCCCCTGCCATGACAGACACCCCGTGAAACTGATGAACTTGCAAGCCCAGTAGCTCAGAGCAAAATGTCATTGATGATATCAGAGATTCACACTCAATAGGTTACCAATGAATAAGAGATTTCCACAGTTGAAGGATAAAAGTGTTTTGGTTTTTTTTTTTTCAGCATTTTTTTTTTCAAGACAGGGTTTCTCTGTTTAGCTTTGACTGTCCTGGACTCACCAGGCTAGCCTCAGACTCACAGAGATCCACCTGCCTCTGCCTCCAGAGTGCTAGGATAGGCATATTCTACCGTGCCCAGCAGTTCAGCATCGTTTTATTATTTTTTTTTTCATTTTTCAGCATCGTTTTAAATACATGAATATTTGGGAAATGAAAGTGTAAATGTTCTTCATGTTTTCAGTCTGCACCACTATGTGCAAATAGTGGACACATTTGTCCCACATACCTTCTCAGTCTGAAAATGATAAAAAATGCAAATACTATTCAATGATATGTCCTGAGTGCAACTCAAAGCCACATAGATGCTTGAGAGTGAATCTACAGGTTTTATTAGGTTGATATACTTTTGTTGCTGTTTTGGCTATAACTCTTCTTTTACAATTTGTGGCTTAATGACCAACTGTAATTCTAGTACAGTAATCTGCTAACAAGCGTTAGGCTGTCATTTCTTTAAATAATTCAATGTAATTTCTCCAGTCAAAAAGGAACCTTCACATACAGATGGAAAATAAGCCATAATTAAATGGATTTTGAGAAACTACTTCTTGTTTTTTCTTAATCTGTTACTACAGTTTTACAAATCAGAAGAAAAAACCCAGACATGAAAATGTTACAATTTGCATTAGCTTGGTGAGATTATGAAAACACCCTAGAGTATTAGAAAAGCTGTTTCCTAACAAGGAAAGAAGATCGCCGTCTTGCATAATGTCAACACTTTTTATTCATCGAGTTTAGAAGTCTGGTATGCTTGAAAAAAATTAGAAGCTAATTTGGGTATCACAAAACACTTTGGACAAAGTTATATTTAAGTGAAAGCAGTTTCTCTTTCCATCAGACAGAAGTTAAGCCTTCACTTCCTACTAAGGGAAAGCAGTGTAAAATCGAATCCAAACAAGTGGGAGCCCGGCGTGGTGGCACACACCTTTAATGCCAGCACCCAAGAGGCAGAGGCAGGAGGATCTCTGTGAGTTCAAGGCCAGACTGAAAAAAAAAAAAAGAATCCAAACACGTGGCACGCCTATAAATGTGAACACAAAACAGATAGAGGTCACCATCATCACACTGCAGTCATAGACAATCACAGTGGATTGCTTGCTGCAGGAGATATCACAAAGCAGAGGAGCCCAAGTGGAACCTATGACTTGGATTACGATGGATTGTGGACTTTTCTAAGGGAGATGCAAGCAAAAATCTAGTCACCACAGATAGGGCACTGACGACGGACCAAAGAAACAATTCCACTAGACTCTAACTTGGTGAGCCAACGTGTTTATCAAGGTTAATTACAAGACAAATAACATCTCCAAAAAGCTTTCAGGCAACTCAAGAGGTTAGAGAGTCACCTCTCCCTAGCAGTCCTCAGTACCTAGATAACGGTGTCGGGGGAAGGACACTTTTGATCTTGTAAATTTTAGTACTTTTGTGACTTGTGAGCTACTTACTTCCTGAGCCTTGTAAATCCTACTTCCAGAGTTTTGATGAGCCTCCCTCCAGGAGAAAGCGTTTCCATTCGGAAGAGATCGCTACATAACACATCAACATTGAGCTCACGGGGGCCAATTGCCTGTGTTTTCTGTCATTCCAAGGAAAGAAAGGAGAAGAAAAATAGGGAACAGTGTGGCAGGGAGTCATGAGCTTGGCCTGGTTTGGCTGCCTTGAGAGCCGTGTGTCATGCTGTTTTTAAGGTTTGAGCCTGAAGCTCCTGGGGTATTTTATGTGCCTTTCGGTTCCTAAAAACCTGCGGCACTTCCTCAGGTAGTGAAGTATGCAGGCCACCTGTATGTGTTTCTATGTCCCTCAGAGGCCAGTAGACCTTGGCATATAATTAATGCTAGACATTAATCTTGTATACCCTGTCTAGCTTGCAGCCACCACCATATCATGGCAATTGTCATTGTATTCTGTTTTAATAAGCTTATTAAAAAATCTGATTACTTGAAATAAACTTCCCAGGCTCAGTCTTGATAGGATCCCTGCACCCTGATTCGTTACCACAGACCACATTAGTCCCTGGTTCGGTAAGTTAAGCCTTGGCATTTGCTGCTAGTACCTTTGCTGATGAGGCAAATGGAAACAATTATGTTGGGGCATCACAGGTTGTTTCCTTATTCGAAAACTAAGAGCTTCGTCAATGCACCAGGCTATGGGATAGGGACTGGGATTCAGAGAAAATAAGACCATTCAGGCCTAAGGAAATACACGTGATCATGTCCTAGAAGACTGGGAACCTCTGTGAGCCGGGGTGATGCAACAGGGGAAAGGTTGCTTGGAGACTCTTACTGAAAAAAGATAACACTTTGCCAGGGTATAATTAAGTGGAACATTCTAAAACAGAAACTTGAAAAAACAGCTTTTTAGGCAGAGGAAATGCGCATTTGGGAGGATAGCAGTTGGCTACCGCAAGAAAAATGGAAGATGTACAAATGAAAGAGTGACAAGAAGCAATGTTCTGAAGGCCACGCAGTTTAGACTCAGAAGATCTGGTACAATACGGGACAGAGTTTAGCAGCTGTTCCATAGGCAAATGTGAGAAAAGTGGAGGTGTATGTGCTAGAAACGGGGTGGATAATTACACTCTTTCGTTTACCTGTGTCTGAAAAAAAGGAAGGACATCATTCCATTCAAACTTTTTTTTTTTTTTTGGTTTTTCGAGACAGGGTTTCTCTGTGTAGCCTTGGCCATCCTGGACTCACTTTGTAGACCAGGCTGGCCTCGAACTCACAGTGATCCACCTGCCTCTGCCTCCCGAGTGCTGGGATTAAAGGCGTGCGCCACCACGCCCGGCTCTCAAACTTTTTTTTAAAATTTTAATTTATGTGCATTGGTGTGAGGGTGTCAGATCTTGGAGTTACAGGTCTGCCATGTGGGTGCTGCCTTGTGGGAGCCAGGAATTGAACCTGAGTCCTTTGGAAGCGCAGGCAGTGCTCTTAACCACTGAGCCATCTCTCCAACCCCATCCCATTCAAAGTTATCATTCAAGTTATTATTCACACAAGAGAAAATGCTGGAGACTTGCATTATTTATCTCACTAGTGAATTACAATGACATCATAAAATTACAACGCAGGCTATATGAATATATTTGAGGTGACATTGTTGTGATTGCTTTAAAAAAAAATTAAAACAAACTTATGGTGACACAAGTGTGACTACTGGAGCAGATATCTTACTCCCCGTCCCTGGCTTCATAAAGTATGTTTCCTGTGTTTAGAGCAAGGCACTAAAGATAAATAAGCCATTGTTACTTCTCAGAATACCACACGGGGTGACTCACCATGCATGGACCCTTCTGACTCCCAGTTTTTCCCTGCTTCATGCAGGAACATTTACATTGTTCAAGGTCTTTCCTGGTGTGCAACTTCACAAGAGCATAAGATTAGAATCCCAGTAACACTACCAGACAGTATCAGTAGGCTTTCTTTGGTAAACACCTCCAGTTTGAAAAGGGAAAAACAGGTATCTGTGATGTCACACTATCAATCAAAAAGGCTGCCTGTCTGTAGGAGTAGAGTTGGTGCATCTGGGAGGGGAGGGTGTCTCTCCTTGGGGTGAAGTTGGTGCAGATAGGGGAGTTTCTCCTTGGGATAGCATGGGTGCAGTTGGAGATGTCTCCTTGAGGTGGAGCTGGTGGAGCTGGGGGTCTCTCTTGGGGTATTGTTGGCACATGTAGGGGGTCTCTCCTTGGGAAACCATCCATCACCAGAGTTAATCCCCACTAGCCTGAGCCTCTAGACTTGGAGTTGTAAGATACTCATTTTTCAGATTTTCCCCCCTTCTGCAGCCTCTGGGCCTGTTGACCATCCTCAGCTTGAATAATCAGCTTCAAGCCAGGAATGTGCTGGAAAGTGCAACAGCAAAGACATAGCTCATGCCAGATGCTGTACTTGCATGCATGAAAAATAATTGATCTGATAAAGTGTTTTGATAAAGTATTCAGAAGAAGCTAGAATTGGATGGAGCAGTAGCTTGACAGGAAGTTGGCGGTGACATGCCACACACCTTCCAAAGCTCCAACGAAAATAGCCTCCCTCCCGAGTATTGGCATTTGACCATGTACTTTTCCTCTTCATTATTTAATGATGTAAGGTGGCGGGTGCTATTATTTTAGTATTTAGGTGCTTAAATATGATCCATTTAAAAACTAAAATTGTGGGTAATTGGCTTTCTTGAAAAGGTTCTAACTTGCATATTGCTGTACTCTGACAGACATAGGATTGGAATCCTACATCCGCAAAAACGTTCACTGCTTTGTCTAGCATGTAGATGGGGGAAGACTTGTGATTCTAATATATCACAACGTTTGGGGATTTTTCCAACATGACAACAGTACTACGAAGCATCCATCACAGTAAAAATGCCCCATGGACCACCAACTGGGAAGACAGAGTCTCTTGACCAGTAATTACGAAGACTAGTAATTATTCTGTTTTAGAACTTTTCTTAAGTCCAATAATGGTCCAAGTATATTTTTTTAAGTGAAAGCAAAACAACAACAACCAAAAAAAAAAAAAAGTAAAAGAAATTCAAGGAAAACGATGATCAGTTTCTATCTTTATTGGCACCAAACTTCAGCTATTTATAATGAAGGTTTCTTTTTTATTAATTTATTCATATTACATCTCAGTTGCTATCCCATCCCTTGTATCCTCCCATTCCTCCCTCCCTCCCATTTTCCCCTTACTCCCTTCCCCTATGACTGTGACTGAGGGGGACCTCCTCCCCCTGTATATGCTCATAGGGTATCAAGTCTCTTCTTGGTAGCCTGCTATCCTTCCTCTGAGTTCCCCCAGGTCTCCCCACTCAGGGGACGTGGTCAAATATGAGGCACCAGAGTACGTGTGTAAGTCAGACCCCATTCTCCATTCAACTGTGGAGAATGTCCTGTCCATTTGTTAGATCTGGGTAGGGGTTTGAAGTTTACGGCCTATATTGTCCTTTGCTGGTGCCATAGTTTGAGTGGGACCTCTGGGCCCAAATCTGCCTATCATAATGTTCTTGTAGGTTTCTAGGATCCTCTGGATCCTTCAACTTTGCCATTCTCCCATGCTTCTCTCATCTAGAGTCCCAATAGGATGTCCTCCCCTCTATCCCAGTTTCCTGGTTAGTGAAGACTTTCATGGGACATGCCCCTTGGGCTAGTATGCAGATATAAGTGAGTATATACCATTTGACTCTTTCTGCTTCTGGGTTAACTCACTCATTATGATCATTTCTAGTTCAATCCATTTGTCCACAAATTTCGGGAATTCCTTGTTTTTAATAGCTGAGTAGTATTCCATAGTGTAAATGTACCACAGTTTCTTTATCCATTCTTCTACTGAGGGACACTTAGGCTGTTTCCATGTTCTGGCTATTATGAATAAGGCTGCTATGAACATGGTTGAGCAAATTTTCTTGTTGTGTGCTGGAGCATCTTCTGGGTATATTCCAAGGAGTGGAATAGCTGGGTCTTGAGGAAGCCCTATTCCTAGTTTTCTGAGATAGCGCCAGATATATTTCCAAAGTGGCTGTTCTAGTTTGCATTCCCACCAGCAATGAAGGAGTGTTCCTCTCTCTCCACATCCTCACCAGCATGTGGTGTGGCTTGAATTTTTTATCTTAGCCATTCTGATGGGATGAAGGTTTCTTGATAATCTAAGTAAAACAGTGTGGCTTTTGACGGAGGATGCAAAGACAGTACTGTATGAGACAGGCTCCTAATACATCTAAGCTGCTCGT
Source organism: Acomys russatus (assembly GCF_903995435.1). Taxonomy (NCBI): domain Eukaryota; kingdom Metazoa; phylum Chordata; class Mammalia; order Rodentia; family Muridae; genus Acomys; species Acomys russatus. The sequence goes on along the minus strand of NC_067164.1, from coordinate 19,120,444 downwards.
CCATGAGTATTTTAAAAATAATTGGAAAATGTGTAGATGCACGGAACTGAAGTCACTGTGCTCTGCCAACACAAGGTTGATGCGTGAACTCACCCTTTAATCAAATGTTTTCTCAGTCTTAGCTGGTGCGTCTTCCCAGGTTTGCTCAGTGACTGCTGCTGCCATTGCAGCATCCATGTAAATGCCACCATTGTCTCGTTCTAATCTGGGACCCAGCTTCTAGGCAGCCATGAGAGCAGCAGCCACAACAGCCCCAAGGCCAATGTCTGACCCAACCAGACCTGGCAGGCTTTGGCTCACTCAGCAGCTGGCTGGGATCACTAAGTGACATCAACTGGATGCCTGAGTTGCTGGTCCGTAGTGCAAATATAGGTCAGGCCACAGCAGAAGGGGAAGAAGAGATAAGCATTCCCTGCCTTTCCTGCTCCTCCAAGGCCCAGGGAGACCACTCAGATGGCCTTTGCAAAGACATCACCTCGCTGGGTGTTGGTGGCACACACCTTTAATCCAGCAATCAAGATGCAGAGGCATGTAGATCTGTGAGTTCGAGGCCAGCCAGGTCTACAAAGTGAGTCTAGGATAGTCAAGGCTACACAGAGAAACCCTGTCTCAAAAAAAAAAAAAAAAAGACATTGCCTCTGTCAACTCAGTGGCCTCTGGGGTTTATGAAGTGTCTGCTGGGTGATGTGTCACCTTGTGTTTGCTTCCCTGTCTCCTTGATTTGTTTTCCTTTCTTCCACTCCTGCTGTCCTGGGCCTGTAACTTCTAGTCACATGTCACAGAAGCCTTGCTTCTTGGGCTATGCCATTTACACTTCTGGTGCTCATCTTCAGTGTGAAGTGAGTAGTTATCCCTCCCCTTTAGTTACTGGCTCGTCACACAGAGGTGCCACAGGAGGAGTAGGGGAGGGGCGCTCATCCACATACTGTGGAGATAACAGTCTAAGCCCATAGGGTGTTTAAATATTTTAGAACTCTGGAACTCGTGTGATATAGAGTGGGCAAGCAGAGAATTCCCTTTCAACATGTGATAACACCCTTTGCTTTGAGACTTTTGGAAGGATTTCCTCTTCCTGCACTCCAAGAATAAAAGCCTCTAATTAGAGATATCCTGGAAGAGACTGATGAATTTGCTTGGGAGGAGGTATAACCTTGCCATTCTATGTTTTAGTTAGTATAAGAATGCTAACCAGAGAGATGGCCCAGCAGTTAAGAGCACTGGCTGCTCTTCTAGAGGTCCTGAGTTCAATCCCCAGCAAGTACATGGTGGCTCACAACCATCTTTAGCTGTGATCTGATGCCCTCTTCAGGCATGAAGGTATACATGCAGATAGAGCACTTATATACATAAAATAAATAAATAAAATCTTTTTTTTACAAGAATGCTAGCCAGGCTTGGTGGTGTACACCTTTAATCCTAGCACTCAGGAGGCAGAGGCAGGTGGATCGCTGTGAGTTCAAGGCCAGCCTGGTCTACAGAGTGAGTTCCAGGACAGCCAAAGCTACACAGAGAAACCCTGTCTCAAACAACAACAAAAACAACAACAACAATAATAATAATAATAATATAAAAATTAAAAGACATGTCTACTCTTACAGAGGTCCTAACTTCAATTCCCAGCACCACATGGTGGCTCACACGCATCAATACTGGGATCTGGTGCCCTCTTCTGTCATGCAGATGTATAGGCAGATATGCATAAAATAAATAGATCTTTCTTTTTAAAAAGTTTGCATTCTCACCAGCAATGGAGGAGTGTTCCCTTTGCTCCACATCCTCGCCAGCATGTGCTGTCACTTGAGTTTTTTATCTTAGCCATTCTGACTGGTGTAAGATGAAATCTTAGAGTCGTATTGATTTGCATTTCCCAGGTGACTAAGGACAGTGAACATTTCCTTAAGTGCTTCTCGGCCATTAGGAGTGGGTTTCATCATGACATTGCCTTGCATGGATAGCACTGTCCTTTGTTCGCACTCACCCTCAATAACTCTCTCTTGTTCACCCCTGACTGGGCCCCTTCCTGCATTCTATGTAGTCCCTCTTGCCATGTCTTGCCACATAAATATTAAAATCTAGATTGTGCAAATGAGAGAAAAGATGTGATACTTTCTCCTTCCTTTGAGTGTATGTTATCACAAGAAGAGCCGTTTCAGTTAAGCACAACAAGCATCAGTAGGCACAATCCACATAAAAGCGGAGTGTGAGGGAATCCGGAGGCCAATAGGTCAATAGATATCTCCAAAGCTTAGTATACTCTCCAGATCAAAGAAAAATCTCCAAGCAACACCCCACATGGCTGCGTGATAGGCCCGTCGCAGATGTTTTTCTAATCACTCTCGTACTTTGCAGTTTGCAGATAGACAGTAAAGAAGCAGGTGGCTTCTGCTTACACATCTTGTTAGGAAGTCATGGAAACAATCACTCCGAGAGCTCAGCATCGCCATATTTGTAGTTCAGTGTGTACTGGCATAAGGTTTTGTTGCTCTTGATACAGTTGCTGGTGCTGCCCATGTAAATGCACCACCTCGAAGCCCCATGACACGATAGGCTGAAGCGGCAAATATCCTATGTCTATAGGAAGCAGTGGGTGTTTAGGGAGCATCGAGGAGAACTGTTGTTCAGCCGGGACTTTGAGACTCCAACTCTGTTTGTGAGTATTGTATAGTTTTAAAGTGTAGGTCTTGGAGCCTGGGCAATGGCTCAGTCATTAAAGTACTTGTAGCATAGAATGAAGACCTCTGTTGGAATTATGGTTTTTTTTTTCCCCTAAAGCTGGGTACCTTGGTGTATACCTGTAATTCCAGTGTTAGAGAAGATGAGGCAGGAGCATCCCTTGGGCTTACTGGCCAGGTAGACAGTCCAGCCCAATCGGTGAGCTCCTGCTTCAATGAGAGACCTCATCTCAAGAAGAAGAAGAAGAAGAAGAAGAAAGAAGAAG